>NW_017728909.1:64272646-64355680 GCF_001723895.1 Crocodylus porosus | reverse complement strand
GGTCTGGAACAGTCTGCCAGCGGAGGTGGTTCAAGCACCTACACTGAACACCTTCAAGAGTAAATTGGATGCTTATCTTGCTGGGATCCTATGAACCCAGCTGACTTCCTGCCCTTTGGGCAGGGGGCTGGACTTGATGATCTCCTGAGGTCCCTTCCAGCCCTAATGTCTATGAAATCTATGAAACAGCTGATACGCACTGCAGCTCTCCCCACTCTTTAAAGCAGCTAAAACGTACATTTGTCCATATTTCACGTTTCTACTCAAAGCCTCGGAGAGACCCATTCTTCATTTTCCAGCTACTAGATAATTATGGCCCCAGTGCACAGGTTGTCTGGAATTTATGCAGTAACATCCAACATTTTAACCAGACCACCCACATAGCAATTCTTCTTCAGTGAACATCTCTAGTCAGGGAGAGAATAGAAACTCAGAATTACCCCTAAATGCCTGCTTCTTGACTAACAATAAGAAATTACTTCAGTCAGTTTTTACTGTTGTTTCCACAGTTACTGAAATGATTTCTTTACAGTTTGGGATTAAAGCAAAACATATGATCTCCTTGGTCCTTGAGTTTACTATATTTTTCTCTACTTTAGCATCAGTAATGCTGAGAATGAAGATTAGTTAAGAAGGAGAATTATAGACGTTTGCTCTTCAGTATTTTTTCACATCAAATAAAAAAAGATATTCAGAACCTGATTTAACTGTAGATCTCACAGAAATATGGAAAGGTAGTTAGGTATTTTCCTCCTTTTTCAGGGGGAAGGAGTTTAGGCACAGAGTAGTAAAATTGCTTGTCCAGGTCATGGGAATACAATTTATCACCTCCCTTTCAAACCATGTTGTAACTATGCCACTTCCAGTCCTTATGCAAACACTAACTTTTCTAGAAGCTTGCTCCAATTTTTCTTTACAAAGTTCCATGCAAGAAGTCGTCCAGCTGGATTCATGCTGACCATATAGATAACTGATGGTAGATCTTGAGTCTTGATTACATTTCCCTCCATTCCAAGTTCCAGTAGCCTACAACATTCCCAGGAAAGCAAGGAAAGGGTAGATTAGGTATTTACAGGTGTTGACATATTTAATATTAGTTACATGATTAGTGAGATTTGAAAGATAAGGCCTTTTGTGATCTCAGCCAGGATTAATAAAAAGTATTTAGTAATTACTTGCACTATATTTATCAGTATTAATTTGAACATTCTAAGATTCTCCAAGAACTCATAGCAATGGTATATTGGTTCTCTATAAACTGACACCTATCTTTAACTCTATCACAGTGGTTCAAAACAGGCCAAACAAAGTCTGATTCACTTTGTTCATTCTCTTCCTCCTTTTGGTGCCTAAGCTCTCATATTATCATGGTGAAAGTACATAGAGGAGTAAAAAAGAAAGACAAAACGAGTGTGCACTGTTATTGTTTTTGCTATGAGATTCATCTAAGGGTGAATTGCTTTTTCCTTTTCCAGCATGTCAATTTTTTGCCTACATTGCTCAGTAATCAAACCATAAACACCCAAAAAGGTGCATCATAAAAGAGTCATATCAACAGGCTGCAACTAAGTTACTTCACAAGCATCAAGTTAGCTACATGATTAAAAGCAGAGAAAATAAACACTGGAGTAAATAATTATGGACTGTATCCCACCTTGCTAGGTTTGCATCATCTTTGCAACTTGCCAATGCCGAATTGATTTTTATCTGTTCAGCACCAGACATGGACACTTTATATCTTTCCAGAAGAAAATTCCAGCCTGTAGCTGTTTTAGATCCAGCAGAATATACTGTCTTCATGACATCAGAAGGAATATTACTAAACAGAAAATTCAGGGTTATGATTTAGTGTTTTTAATGGTTGAATTACAATAAAAAATACGGAAACTTTCACTTCCTAATGTATAAAAAAAATAACTAAAAAGGAAACTTTCCGGTGTCTCTTGACTATCTTGCTGTGACATAAGAGCTGTCCTTGGTTTCAAACTAAATATTGTTGATTTACTATATGTAACAGCCACATTGTTGTATTTAATCACACAAACACAAAGCACTATGAAAGCAAATAAAAAAAAGACTGGTTCTGCCCTGAAAGGTATACAATCCATGTCCCTAATCCAGCGTATTTAGGATCTTGCCTAACTTTATACACCATGAGTAGCCCCTTCATCTCTATAATAAAACACAACTTATCTACTTCCTTAACTTTGCTGAGGCTAAGGAAGAGAGTGTGTGGGAAGGATCATGAGGTTCACTTACTGCTGAATATGAAGCTTACTAGCTCTTGGGGAAAGGAAGGGATTGTATTTGTTTGTTTTTCCATTGCTCTATGAAAATTTTGAGGACAAAGGGAAAAAAAAAGAACACAAGTGTAGGTCAGGATGGAAGGGGGTCTTTTTCAGTCACAAAGTGGGGACAAATAACCTTTTCTGAAAAGAGCAGTCCCTGAGATTTCAGTGAGCCACCGACACAAACTTCCTAAAGAAAATCAGTAGAATTCCGTACGCATGCAGAGTTTTTCCCTGGTGGAACTCATAACCTTATGGGTAGGAAGTTGTTCTTTGAAAGGACTGAAACTTTCTTTATATCTGAGCAGCACTTTGTGCACTGTGAATAATACCAGCAACAGGGGACAATGTTAGGGGATGGGTTCAATCTCATTACCGCTAGGGATTAAAACCAGCACACTTCATTTTAGGAGAGTAGGAACATTATAAAACCATAATAGCTTTTAAACCCAACCTGTAAAAAACCTAGAGAGTGTGGGCCCGAGAAAAAGCTGGAGATATGCTGGGATTAAGTACAGTCTGGCAGAAGGGTCTGGAGTTGAGAGCAGATATTGCTTCTTGTTTGTTTTTTCTTATGTTCAGGAGTACAGGACTTTTTTGCAATCCTATTTATCTACAGTACCCAAAGAAACACTTAACTCCATTTCAGTTTTACTATGCAGGATCTTGAACACTACTCAAAATCCTAAATATTTGGCTAATTGTTTATACTAAAGAGCTGAAATAATAATAATAGTGGAGATAAAACAGTAAAGAGCTAAAAAAAACAAACCCCATCATTCTTTTTTTTATGTTAGCATTTTCAGGCATCCCTGTATGGCACTGGGGAAGCAAACAATGGACAAAAAAAGGCTATAATAGACATAAAAACTAAAGGCCTATGCTAAGAAACTTAAGTCTGTTAGCTACACAAGACATTCATTGTGGACTACACTAGTTAGCTCTGCAGTCTATTAGGCAGGAGTAAACTAATTAACTCTGCAGCAGGTACTAGTACTATTTACAAGAGCTATCCTGTTGTGGAGTTTTTTACTCCACAGGACTGTATGTGTAGACACTGACATGATTGGCTGGGGCGCTAGGGTGCTTCAGTGCTGGGGCTGCCTGCCAGCGGTGCTAGCCTCACACTGGAGCACCCTCATACCCCAGCCAGGACTTCCATAGCACGCTGAGCTGGGCAGGAGCACCCTGGGGCTGTCAGGCTGGCCCTCAAGCCCCCTGCTAGCCTGGGCTGCTCCAACCTGGCTCAACAAGCTGTGGTCCTGGGCACACTTTCAAATGGTACACATGGGAGCAATAAACTCCAGTGCACTAAAACACCAGAGTTTATTGCTTCACATTAATTGCACGTGTAGATGCGCCTACTGACTCCTATATCTGTATGCGTCAACTTGGAAAGGCAGGGAAGGGAAGAGAGTGCCTCACAGTAGGTGTGAGTTACACTACAAGTTAACATATGTAACATGGGTAACTGAAAAAGAGGAGATTTTCTGGTACTGTTTTCTGATAACAAAAAATTTCCCACATAGTTTGCAAAGCATTGCTATGCCTTTAAACCCTATGCTGGAAAAATCAACCTGGAAGTATAGTGAAAGAAATGTAAACAAAGAACAGTAGGTAGAAAATAAATCACTTACTTTAATTTTCCACCAAATCCCATCCACTTCCCAAAAAGCTCATTTGCCTTCTGGAGACAGGGAGGATATTGCAAGTCACATGCCATTTGGAGGAGTTTTGAACGAAGCATTCTGTCAGAAACTGAGCCCTCATCACTCCAGGTCTGTCTATCAATCACTGGCTTAAAATACTGCAGGAGGTATTGCTGCAGAGAGAATACAACATAGTTTATTTATAGGTAGTGAAATCTGGCATACTAAGCACGTTCAAGATGAATAATAAAAAATGAGTCAATTCTGCATTAAAAGTAGCATTTCCACACATCATAGATGCACCATTAGATTAATAACAGGCAATATGTCCCTCTAGTACAAAGAAACACTTCAGCTGTCAGCAATAAGTGTCATGGAAACAGAGATGAAAGTTAATAAACTTCGTCTGGCTGATACATGTAGAACTTCATATGTGGTACAATCTTAGAAATGAACCTTAAGACTTTTTGTGACATCAGAAATATTTCTTCTTTCCACCATGTCATAGATCCCTTCCAAGTAGCCCAAGCCTTTCAGTAGTACTATGTTACTGGTTTCATGCTGGAGATACCGAGTCAGATCAAGGGCTCTGTCCAGAGATAGTCTGCCTGCACTGAAAAAGAAGATTTCTTAAATAAGTTATAATCTGACAACATTAGAGAAGGAGGGAATGACATCCCTTTTATTCGTCTTTCTTACCCAAAGATGTACAGGCAGATCTACCAAGATCACTTGTGGATTCCTTCCACAAGAACCTTACAACCTTGGGCTTGTTGTATGGAGCTGGTTGTGCCAGAAGCCTATTTCTCACAGGCTATTATGACGCAAAAGCCTTGTGTTCAGAGAAGCATGGGCAGTGCTTATATGCCACTCTCTCCAATAGAGGCAGGAAGAAAGCAGAGCCTTCTTTACAAATTAATTAGTGTTTCCACCAACAAATCTTTCTTTCTGTAATTCTTTCTAAAATGTGTCTCTCTACATTGGTTTTCTACAATTCAGAGCCTTTTCCGCTACCCCTCTTATGGAAGCACCAGCACACCACCTTTTGAGGAAATCTAGTGAATGACTTTTCCTAGATCATAAATGACAATACCATTCAGAATTCTCCTCTAAGAAACTTTGGGGGATTTGCCTCATCATGAATACTGCATCTATGATTCCCTTACAAGTCTAAATGGCATTTCAACCTGCATCGACTTACTGTGGTTGTTTTTAAAAAGAATCATTATTACCTGACGAGTTGAAATGCATTATGAATCAGGTTTGCTCTGTCCTTGTAACTGAAGATGGTGTGGTTCTGATTCAACAGTTTAATAATGTTGTTCCATCCATTGCCTTCATAGTGTACAATGTAATAGCCATTCATGTCCACATTGAGTTTTACCCAATTCACATCTTCCTCCAGTTCTATGGTGTCTAAGAGCAGGAAAACATTATTGAAACAACTAAACAAACATTTTTAGTGATATTTACCAATGCAACCAAACATATTCTGTGGTATTTATATTGCAGGAAAGTGATCTTAATCCTCCTACGGAAAAATTATATGGCATTGATTCGAACCCCTGCCATGTCTTCTGTTTCATTCGTTGCTAACAATTAAAACATATTCTTCTTCATAGTTGAGAGATTAAACTTTAGAGCCAAGCACATTGTAGTGTAGACTCATAGTTAGGTTTCTCTTGCTTTTGAAATGTTTTGTATCATTTTAGCAGTAAATGTCAACAAACTCTGAACTTTTGAAAAAAGGGAGAATCTACTCTTTTAAGTTCCATAATTTCAAGAAACATGGCAATGAAATGAACACAGTTTACAGGGCTCCAATCACATAGAACATCCTATATTTGTAACTCTTTAAGGACTGAAGAATTTTAAATGAGAGTTAAGGGGGTGCTGCAGAAGCATCAGAACTGCACATCTTTCAGACAAATATTGTAGTTCATTCGCCAAAAGGGCAGGTTTTGGTTGGGGGGAGTGCATTCATGACTTTGGGTCTTTTCCAATGCTCAATTTTGTATTTCAAAAAGATGGCTGACACTAAAATTAGCTAAATTTAAATTTAGATCTTTTATAAAATAATAATAAGAAATCCTAAAACATTTCATTTTAGCTGAAACCTGAAGTTTTCTTTTTTCAAGTTTTGTTTCAGCAGGAAAAACAAAACACATATTTCATTTTGGATGGACACAAAATATTTTTTTCCTCAACTTTTTTTGGTCTGGCCAATATTTTCTGCACCTCTTGTAAGCATTAAGACAACAGTAGGATTACAATACAAAATAGGCAATAAGCCAAACTCCAACCTGATTGATTCTTCATTAAATGCCTTCCAATACTCTTAGAGTGGCTTGTGATGTAAGTCAAGGGAACTTGCCAGAGGAAACTAGAAGTAGGAGTGAACAGGGAAATTAAACCACAATGTCTAAGGCTTCCAAATGTTTACATCAAATTCCACAAACATCATTTGGATGTGCCTGAATTACCCAGTTTGCATTGAGGCCCACAAAGGATCATCTGGTAAAATGCCTTTCAGGAAGCGTTCTTGTTTTATTTTGATTCTTTTCTCATTTTGTTCAACAGTAATCAATGGAAGTCCTTTCTGGAGTGTCCATGTGTTCATTATCTCGGTGACATCAAAGTGTTCTCTAACATAATAGTTATGCTGAGAACATGGAAGAAAAAATTAGTTGCCTCAACAGTACAAGACTCCTTTTAAATGAGAAAATAGTCTGCAGTCAGAAAGAGTTAAGTCATATGCCTTTAAATTAATTGGTTTCATAAAATAGCTCAAGAAAAAGAGACATGTATTTTAGCAGTCCTCAAGCAATTTAATTGGAACACAATGAGATTAATGATCATACTCCTGATTCAAACCAGCATATCAGAGGAGAAATAATCTCAAACTAGTATATGTAAGAGATGAATCATGTCTACCTTCTGCATCCTTATTATGAGGCTCTCTGATGGCCCATTTAAAAGATTGTACTTGTAGTTTTACATATTCTTTGTCAAAAGCACCTGTATTGCACTTGAGATCAGTACAACAGACTAGACCTATAATACTTCCAGGATGACTATTTATGCTGTAGGCATTGCAGAACTGCATCACATCAGGTTGAACATGTTGCCCTCCTAATTGTACCTAAGCTTTATACACAACAGTGCAACAGATGTTGGACTGTGCTCACTCATATACTCTGGCTGCTTTGCAGCACCACAGTAGTGTGTGAATCTGACCATGGGTGTAATAGAAGCTGACAGCCACATCAGAATTGCCAAGTGGAGATAGATATCTGCCTGCATCTGCCACTGAGGTTTTTATGAATCCTGAAGATGCACACTCCTGTTCCAATACTAGGTGTATTGCCCCTCTGTAGCCTTCCAAATACATCTCCTGATAGACCATGTGCTATCAGGAATTATATTTAGGAGACGTTAATAATTCAAAGTCTACTGCAGATTTTGACAAAGATGTGCTTCTCCATCCCTGAGGGAAGAATATAACCAGCTACTCTCCTCTACTCATCTTCTGCAGAGGTACTTGTACATATTAAGAGAATAATCTTTAAGAAAAAAACCACTCTGACCAAAAATGATGAAAAGTACATTAGATGTTATTTTCTTTGTAATAACCTGATATGCTACACAAGTCAGGGAATCTGTTCTTTTTAGAATGAATACACAATATTAGGTATATTAAAAACATTTCAAGATAATTATTTCCCTTTAATGAAGTTGACCGTTTCTAGACTGCTTTCATAAGTGATCCCAGCCATATGAGCCTGCATAGTGATCTACTGCACATTCTAAGTGGTCTTTCAAGACTAAAAATTACTTAATATGATATTTGACAGTACAATTCAGAAAGTTCTTTCAATTGTTTAAAATACCTTGCCCTTTTGCATCTCAAAAGTATTCTTTTTTTTGTTTCACTGCTGTTCATATGGTTTCAATATTTACAGTTGCTTATTTATGGCAATATTTTTCTTACCGAGATGGCCTCATGAAATATATGTCCCATTACATAAAAGACTCTAGTGAAAAATAGCTGAAAGTAGCTATATTCAAATGAGCAATAGCAAACTACCTTATGATCTACAAGTCAAAATAGAAATATTCAAACAGTGAAAGAAAGGACATGTAACTAGTACAAAAATATATTAATTTTATCAAAAAGGCTAAGGTGAAAAATGATTTACAAGTAGCATAAAAGGCAACAAAAAGGCTTTGTAAATAAATCAGAAGACGACAACAAAGAAAAGGACAGGTTCATCACTAACCAAGAAAGGAGAACAAATAGTAGGTGATGCAGGGAAAGCTGAAGTACTCTGTGCCTCCTTTCCTTTACTAAAATTATTAATTGTAACCAGTTATTTAATAAATTAATATTTGGAAGGAAGCAGGAACACAGGCCAGAATGCAGAAAGAACAGGTTAAAGCAGTGTTTCTCAAACCATGGATCGTGACCCAAAAGTGGGCCGCAAGAATATCTGAAAGGGTCATGAACAATCGCATTGAAAAACATGGAAAACCATAGGTTTTCCCTTGCAGGCTGGCAGCATTGCAGTCTGAAAGGGGATACTTGAGGCTGGGGAGAAGGAGGATACAGGGGGAGCCATGTACATGTGCACGTGCACGTGCATACATGCACAGGGCAGCTAGGCAGGGTGGAGAGCAGCTCCTGCAGCTAAGTCTCTGGGGTCAGAGGGGCATAGGCAACACAGAGGGAGGCAGGGGGCACAGGAGACACACTGGGGTCTGGGGGGCATGTGTGCCTGCAAATTTGTGCAGGCACAGGGCTGCAGCATGGCCAGACCAGCACAGGCAGAACAGCAGGTGGGTCCTAGCACAGGAGGGTGGAGTGGGGCAGTGAGACTAGTTGCCGGCAGCCTGGCCATGGTGGCCAGGTAGAGTCATGGCCCAGCATGCAAGCAGCTGGCACAGGAAGGAGGTGAGGAGAGTGTGGGACTCCCCTATCCATCCTCATGTTGCTGGCACCACTGGGGTGAGGTTCATGGCAATGGCAGCAACTAGTCTTGCTGCCCTGCTCTACCCACCTGTGTTGAAACCCACTCACTCATAGCACAACCACTGCATGAGGAAAATTTGATGTATCTGCTTAATTTCTATATGAAATAACAGTTACAATACCACAATGCATTTGTTTATACCTCTCTGCAGAAGTCTAATAATGAAAAAACAATCCACATACTCACTATGTTCTTAGAAGGCTAACTTTTTGTGTAACAGTATTTAGCAGAAGCAAAATCCTCTTCTGAGCAAGTCTGTAAAATACAGGATTATCAAGTCAGATTGAAAACACCCTTTTCTGTATACTTAATTTTCATGTAAATGTTAGCAGTTGTTATCCACAAGAAACATTTCATCCAGTCACTAACCCTTAAAATTAATTTTCCCTGCAGAAATGCCCTAGAGCCATTAGTAATACCAAATAAATTTTTCTAAAACTTCTTCTGATATTGTCCTTAAAAATATAAAACACATCTTTCACAAGGCATTTTGGAGTATGACTTGTCCCTTTTAAAAAAGTATTCTTTGTACAGGTATCCAGGTTGTAGCCATATTGGTCTAGAGGAAAAAGCAAGGCTTGTGGTAGAGGTGATATCTTTTATTAGACCAACAAGATTTTTGCAAAAAAATAAAAATAAAAAATTTATATATACATATACATACATATATATACACATATATACATACATACATACATATACATATATACACACATATATACATATATATATTCTTTAATTCTTTGATTGCTTATTCCTTGTACAAGCATTCAGTGTTTAGACCAGTTTGAAATCAGTGTATGGTTCTCATCACTGGTACCACTCAGCTTTTCAGATCAGACTTCAGTGATAGACAGACAGTCTCAGTGATTTTGATGCCTTTGAATTCTTATGTGGAACTGAGCGTGTTAGGTCTGTCCTTGTGTCTACTCACCGTGTCTATTCATAATCTTTAGCTGCAGGCTGACTCCAGCAGAATTATAAAACCAAAGCTACTTGCAGTGAATAAAGTTTACACTGCTCATTATCATGTCTTTATAAAATGGTTTTAAATACATTACATTACTGTTTAGATGTAAGCCTTACAGATTTCCAAGGTTTTTTTCCTCGTTTGTTTTTTTACGTGTCCTCAACATGAGGTAGAAGCCCTCAGGCTCTAGAAACTGGAAAGGGAGATATGACATATACAGACTGATCTGTCCCATGCCTGCTTAAATACTCTTTCCCTTAGAATGCACTCTCCACCACTAAGCAAGACAAGAGACAGCTAGATGGATCTGTGGTCTGACCCAGTATGCCATTTCTTATGCATTTGTCTTCCTTAAGCCTAACCTCTTTTTTTACTATCTATGCTGTCATTTTTTTTTTTTTACTTTCCATTTACTGAGTTATTGCTTTGTTGATGATACTCAGTTGTATTTTTCCTTAGATGCTGACTTTTCTTTAGGTATATTAATCTTACTACTAGTTAAGTTGGAGAGTTGAATGAAGGATCAATTTTTCCTGAAACATACCATATCCAAACAATGTTTGGTTACCTTCTCTATGAATACATCAGAGATAGACCTAGCTATTTAGGCCTAATTCTTACATAGATGAAATGGGTATTGTTTTTGACTTTGATTATGTTTTTTCCTATTCAGACCACTTGAAAAACTAGCCCAGTTTCCTTTATGTTATCTGATAGATGTGCAAAACTATTAACTTTATCCTCGCAAATAGATTGCTGTATTTGCTTGCATACAATGTGCCCCTGACTATTATACACACCTTGCTTTTGAAAGACAGAATGAATAAAAATAATTTTTTTTCCAGACCAGGAACATAGTCTACTCCTCAGCTGAACTTTCTCTCCCATTTCTGTTTAACTAAAGCTCAAACCCTGGCTGCTACTGAAGATTCATTTCCATGGGTGCATCTATGATTTTGAAAATAGCTAATGTCTCCAGGGCTGTGAAATAGGAGGAGTGTGTCCAGGAGCAGCTAGTAAACAGCAAACTCGCTAAGAGTAATAGCTTGATTAGTGAAACATCAAGACCATTAAAAAGAAGAGGTGGTCATTAACACTCCTGGAATAAAGAACAATGAACCATTAAGTCAACTGACTGTTTCAGCTGCCTGAATGGTAATGCAACAACTGCTGCACTATGGAGCAGGAATCAAAGAACGTTGCTCGTTTCCCAGGCAGATACTCAGATCCCCACTTAATAGGAATGGGGAGGGGGGGCAATTTTTGAGAAAATGGTGTGAGTTGTATGTGATAAAATATAGTAATGTGCTTTTGAGATCTAAATGCTGGACAAATATAATGCTTTGCTTTATAATCTCCCTAAAAAATAAATCACATAATAAACTGAAGAGCTATGGTATAGGATTCTTTATACCCATTGCTAATTCCTCCAAATATGAAATAATTTATTGTACAATGTACAGCAATGGTTCCTCATGGATCAAAGCTTGCACTGAGTTTATTATTGTTCAACTAGTCTTTAGGACATCACAGCAACTGAGCCAAATCTATTTAATGAACTTCTTAGCTCCTAACACTTCAATTCACATTGTTACAGGGAAGTAGATTTATTTGCTTTCCCAGTTCCACAATTACAGGCTAATCCTCCAAGGCACTGGCTTCGATAAGAATTAGTCACAGTCAATATGTCCTTCCATTCTGGAACTTTCTCTTCTCTGATGTTTGTGCCAATTTGCCTCTCAATTGTTAAAACTTTTGTGTACTTATTTAAATAGTTTCTTCTAAAGATGTAAGAAGTTTGTTTATTATGACTTCAATTTTCTGAATAGCTTTACATTGAGGCATACTGCAAAAAAAAAAAAAACCTCACAGTAGGAGAAATTCATTACTATGCAAAGTGAACTATCACACAAGATCTGTGAACCCCTTATATTCTCAAAACAAGACTTAACTGGAATTTAAAGTGTATATATGCTTTGTGTATACTGTTTGCACAGGAGGAGACTTTTACCTTGAATGAATATTGCATAGCAGTACGCTATTTGCTAGGTAAAATAAAAGAAGAAAACTTACATTTGCCAAGCTATTCCAAAGATCATTGTTCTTTGCATTCCTATAGCTGTGTTTCTTTAAGTAATGAATTATTCCATTCTGAAACACTTCATCAGTCAGAAAGTTTCTCAGCATATGTAGAATACAAGCTCCCTACATATGAATGGACATAATTGAATTAGTTTTTAAATTCCATTTTCTTCTAAATAGCTATAATTATGTTGTAAAACAATGCTAAATTGTTAAAACTAGCCAGGAATTCTAATAACAAAAAAGAGTAAAAAATGTAGGAACCAAAATCAAAGGGCAAAAAGTTATTGCCTGATCAGAGTTACTAAATATAACTAAAGCACTAATAGTGAAATTAGAACAGAAGATACAGAAGGTCCCACTATGTGGAAGCCATGCAACGGTCCAGACAGCATGAGGCCCAACAAAGGACCGACTCTGCATCACCTCTGCATTGAAGAACTTGACTTGATATTAGCTTTGCTTAATACACAGTGTTTAGAGGAAGTTTCAGGGCCTGTCAGGAAAGGTTAGCTAGTGGTTCTATATCAAAATGGAACCAGTGGCTTCTATATCAGCAGATTACTGAAACTCAAATACAGAGTAGCAGCTACAGGTCTGTCCTTACCCTACACTTATGCTTGAAAGATGCATTCTGTCTTTCCACAGCTCCCACACCTATTTGCCGTAGAAATGTATTCTTCCTTAGGTTTAAATTTAGTACTGATTTATGCACCCTTCAGTTCCATGGACTTCACTGGGATTGCACAGGGCGTAAATCAGCACAGAATTCATCTCTCGTGGATCAACTATGCAACTAGGTTTAGCTTCTCTGACCCATAGACCCACATGGGCTGTGGCTTCTGGTGAAGCTACCAGCTTGCCAGAAAGAAAAGCTTCATCAGTAATTAGTCAAAAAGAAGTTTGACTAGTGGAAAAAAGGACTGGGCGATGGAAAACATTGAAAAAAACAAAACTTAATGATGGCCTGAGCAAGAATCTAAAGCTGAGATGTCAATCAGCATGAAAACAAATACAACTGCACATTCAAAATTATGCTTACTTAAATATAATAAATGAATTTTTCTTTTCTAATTTAAGAAAAAGAAATCTAACTTAATGTAGTAAAGCACAGAATTCAAAAGTCATTCTTCTTCACGTTTCCTATTTTGCTTTAAACAAATACATGCAAATATTACACAAATGTATTTTGTACCAATGCCAAGATATTTCAAACATTTTTATGGTGTTTTTTTTCTGCTTTTTACAGGAGGGAGCCCTGAGAAAGACATTAGCTATACCTTGTAAATTCTTCAGAAAGCTATCCCTGTACAACCTTTATTTAATTATTAACTATTTTAGTTTCCTTCATACCTCAAAGATTATAAATTATAATAAATCAGTGATGTGTACCGATCTATTATGTATAACAGGATAATTAAATGCAGCCAGCTGTAACAATTTGGTATAAGAGAATAGGATTCAAAACTTTTTTTTTTTTTTTTTACTATGAGTTCTTTCTCTCTCATACATGCAGACAAAGGACTAAATAACAGAAGTACTTTAAGTATTTTAACCATTATAAAGAAAGGACTTAATTAAGACTTTTCAGAATCAATAAAAAACTAGGAGAGAAATTCAATATTCCCTAGTGCAACTGGATATGCATCCTTTCAATTTTCTACCTTGGTAAAAGTTAGTGCACTATCCTGCAAAATAGAACTCTCTTTTGCACTGCAAAATTCTGAACATCCCTAAGTAAAGAGAGGTAGTTAGCCATGTTTATCTGAAGTCAGGCAGAAGGCAGAGTCCCTAATTTTCACTGGAATCAGTGCGAGTTATCAGTATTTTGGAGGAGCAGCTCTTCAGGGGTCAGTCCTGTTTCCAGTGAAGTCAAGAAATACTTTCACATTCATTTAAATGTGACGTATTAGGAAGTTAGAATGATTTTAGCCAAAATTAATGTGTCTGATCTTGAAAGATGGCATTGTCAGTCAGTTGTGTGTACCAGACACTTATCCCTGAGTGCAGCAACCTGCAGAATTGGGATCTGACTCCATTACTTTAATCCTAACTTTTCGTCTCCCTGCCCCTTTGTCTTTTATAAATCCATCTTGTTAATAGTATTTCAATGCCAAGTTTCCTGTCTTCTATATCTTTAACATTCTAAATCATTCATACAGCTGCACATAACTTACAATATCACTATTGCAGATGAAAATTAAACAAACTTACCTTGTCATAAGAAACAGTATCAAACATTTCTTTTATCTGTGTTGGATTTTCTGCTTTTGAAGATATGGGGCGAGATGAGTTCATAGAGTCTCTTCCCATTGCTGTAAAGCAGGTATCTAGCAAGTAGTCATTCTAACAAGATAAAATAACTAGTAAGTGCATATACGCTTCAAGAAATACATTTTGAATTATATCAAGTGAGTTAAAATGTGCTATACATACCACTTGCAACTCTGGGTATGTGGCATCAACAGAGATAAATTCCATGTATCTAGCAAACCCTTCATTCAACCAGATATCATTCCACCATTCCATGGTAACCAGGTTACCAAACCACTAAAAATAGATTTAAATATACACTCAGAAACAGATAAAGAAGAAAAAGGAATTAAAACATTTTTTTTTAAAGTATGGGTTTTTCTAACGGAACAATATTTCTGACATCCAGCATCTTAAAAAAAAGGAGCCTGATTTAACTTCCAGGTAAGAGTGAAACAATTCTTTACACTTCTCATTGAAAAGGAGTTGATAGATACATTAACAATAAAAACTTCCATAAGGCCACATTCTGGCCTTATGCAACTCCAGCATCCTTCAAATTCTTTCCTGAGAGACTTCTCACAAGAGAGGTTGATTTCTTAGCCTGGGCTATTTATTATATCACATAAAACAATAATCCTATACTTAGAAAATTAAGCATGAATAAAACTGCATTATTGGTTAGCAATGAAAGTAATTATCTAATGCATGATAATGGAATGGATGCATCCAACACACATTATTATGTGCTCTCTATTACCTCACCATTTTTATCATCAGTTTCTTTCTATTATGAATAAATAAGAAAGGGAGTATCTAGAATGAAATGTACTATTCAAAAAGACATTACAGCAAGAATCCTTAAACACAATTGGCTGTTACATCGTTTATCTTTGGAATGTTTTAGTGGTTTTACAAAATTTGTCTTGTAAGACCAAATCATACTTATCTTTCTGATCTGAGTAGTCCTCTTAAAGTCAAGGGAACTATCATTGCGAATAAGACGGGAAGGTTTTGGCTCAGTGTTTAATACAGCAATTACTATTATTTTTAAACAAAGCAGCTCATTAGATTTACATATATTTTTAGATTTACTTACAGTTAAGTAGGCAAATAGCTTTCATATTTTAAATTACAGCTAAATCCTATTTTACTTGACATACTTAAGTGGTGCAGATGTAGCTGCATAACTGCAGGTTTTGGCCCTTACACACAATTATTCCTACTTTGGCAAAGTGAACCACCCTGTGCACACACCTGCTGGAAGTAGCCCAGAAATGTAGTGGTTAGGACACTTGCCCAGGGAGGAAGAGACCAGGGTCCTAGGACAGGTCTTTTATCTAAAAGGCATCTGAACCTGCATCTTCTATTTCCCAGCACTCTAACCACCAGGTAATAAACTAAGCATTGTCCATTGCCCTCTTCAGATCTCCTTTTGAAGCCAGCCCACTGGATATCTAAGAGAGGGAAATGAAAAATACAAGCCAGAGACAGAGACTAGGGACAGACATTACATATTAACCAGTTTCAGTGATCAGAAACTGGTTTAAACCTGTAACTGAACAGATGTTCAGTGCACATAAACCAGCTTGAAAATGGTTTAAACCAGTTTGAGATAAACCTGGTTGAATGTAGTATCAGATTTAACTGATTTGGGTCAAACTGGTTTGTGCAATGTCTGTCCCAGACCCCTTGCTGGTTTAAGATAAACCAGACTCCACCAGCATCCTGGTATGCTCTCTGGGCTGTGCAGAGCACTCTGCTCCACAGCAGGGCTGCCCCTCCCCTCTGCTCTCTGGCTGCAGCTCTGGCAAGACTGTGGGGTGCTCCCTACCACCCCTCACCACTCCCTGCTAAGCAGGAATTCCCCCCTCCCCTCTGTATTGTGGAGAGGTGCCTGTATATTATCTAGCAGACCACATGCTGGCTACATCAACAGGTAATGTCCCCCTGTTGTTTTCTTAATGAGATAATACATACTGAGTTAGGGGTGATAAACACTTATCTATTCCCTACTGGGCTAATCAAAGTGTCCTGCTGGGGCCTGGCAATGGCCCCCCTTAGCTCAGTACTGTACAAGGGAAGGCAGGGCTGCTGTAGCACCCCCCTGGCCTCTAGCCTGAGTCACTGCAGGCATTTCTGGGATGTTACAAAGTGATTTAGCCTAGCCAGGTTACACTAACCTGCAGAGACTGAAGCAATTCAGGGTCAGGCTTTTTGAATCTCTGTCCCTAACCAGAGACATCGTACCCAGGAAAGGAAGGGACCCTGAGTTTAGTCTCAGCTCAGGTTCTCAATAGGGCAGACATTTCTCAGTGATGTTTATCTACTTTATCCAAGGAATATTAACTGTAAGGTGAGTGGGCCAGCTTCAAATGGACAATGCTTTGGGTACTACCGAGCTTAGAGCCTGATGGTTAGAATACTTTATTGGGAAGCAGAAAATGATTCAAAACCTCTCTAGGTGGATGAGACCAGAAACTAGTCAACTGCTCCCTAGGCAAATATGCTAACCTCAGTGCTATTGTGCTAAAAAGGTAGGAACCTCTCCTCTTTCACCCCTATTTTACTGTTGTTTGTGCCTGACTAGAACTTCAGGACTTGCCCAGCATTACACCCATTCTCTCTCCTCACACAGCTGCTTGGCTGGACCATAGCCTTACTGACCATGCTCAGTAGTTACCATTGGCAATTCTGAGTTGAAAATAGCATGTTAGTGGCAAAAACTGCATTAATGCAACTACATATATGCCCTTTAGGCTTGTAAAGTATAATAGGATTTAGCCTGTCCTTCCTATACTTGCTAATTAGAACTAGGAAACTAAACTAACCCCTAATAAACTGAAGACACAATTTATGAATAGAAAATGACTTGTTAATATCAGTCACTGGAAAACCTAGAAACTCTTGCTGAATCTTTATTAATGCTTTAAGATACAGTTCTACTCTGAAAAACAACTATTCAGAGATAGACAGTTCTTACTTAACTTTCATGCTCCCTGTGTTCAGAATTATAATTATTAGAGTGAGAAAAATAAGAAAGCTTTTGCCTTCTATTAATATTGCTGAGCCAACATAACAGAGGACCAGATTCTTGTCTTTACTAAGCATCATCATTCCAGATGGGAAAAATCATCTTGTGGTGAAGTAACGAATTAGGAATTTGAGAAATCTAGTCAGTTTCCATCTCTGTCACAGATTGTCTTTGAGATCTGGAACAAGCTACAGACATTTTTTAGTGGCTTCAAAAGAAGAGAATGAGACCATCACTTCTGGAGAAGAACTTTAATAAGCCTTAATATACTATTTATTAAAAGAAAAAAATAATGGTGCTTTCCCATTTCATAGCGTTTTTCTTTGCATAATTCATTTATGTTTAAGTGCCCTTATGCTATGACAATGAGAGCTATTTAAGTATCTAGACAGACATCATTTTTAACTAAGTGCTAATGATGGGACCAATCAGTTACACTTTGTACACCTTCTGTAGGCAGTGGACTTGCACAGATGTCACAAAGGGTATCATTTGGCCTAAAGTAACAGCTTTCTTCCTTTTGTTTGTTTTAGAGATCTCAGGGTATACCTACAGAACTTATCATTAAGCTTAAAAAAGAAACTCCATATTGGTACATTTTAAGATTCACATGCTAGACATGATCCATGTGGAATCCTAGTGCTCCTTTTTACACAAAAAAAACAATTTTCAGAAAAGAATACCAAGTGGAAACTAGTTCTAATCATCTTCATTATTTATCCTCCTAAGTTTTGAGGAATATGTCAAATAAGCTATCAAAATTAGACTACCTGATGAGCTAGTTCATGACCTATCACCATGGTTATCCAAAGTTTTTCAGAAGCTGAAGATGTCTCAGGATCATACAGTAGAGACGTCTCTCTGTAGGTGGTCAGACCCCAGTTCTCCATAGCTCCTGACTGGAAATCAGGGACAGCAACAAGATCTGAAAAACAGGTTAATTTAATCTACTTTGATATACAGGACTCTGAATCATAGAAAATTAGGCCTGGAAGGGACTTCAGGAGGTCATCTAGTCCAAACCCTGCTCAAAGCAGCACCATCCCCAACTAGATCATTCCAGCCATCACTTTGTCAAGTCGGGTCTTAAAAGCCTCCAAGGATGAAGATTCCACCACCTCTCTAGGAAACCTGTTCCAGTGCTTCACCACCTTCCTACTGAGAAAGCTTTTTCCCAATATCCAACCTATTGTAGTCAGAAACTTATCATAGTTAAGTCTAATAAGCCATTACCAAATAAAAATATCTCTATAGCTGATCTAATTCCACTCCCATGGAAATCAGCAGGAGTGTTTTATTGATTAAAATAGGAGCTGGTGCAGGCTCAATGTGAAGAGGTAACATGTATAAGACAACCAACAATATGAATGGCCTCCAGCTGCTGAATATGTTTTGCTGGTCTACTGCTTTCAAAAGCTACAGGAACTAACTTTTGCATAAAGGGGAAGTGTCTCTTCCTGCCTGTAACGAATGATGAAAGGTGAGGTGTCTTCCTGATATTGTACAGACTTTTTACTGTTTTAAAAGAAAGAATGCTGCCAAGATAAGTAAGATTTGCTTAGAAAGACTATTCTTTAGTTAACCTTTCAGAGAGCATTTCACCAGAATAAAGTAACTACTTATATTTATTTGGGGATTTAATGACCTAAGAAAGCAAAGATCTTCATTTTGCAAAGTTCTTCAGCCATCTCTCTCAAAATCCTCATCACTGTGTATACCTCATATAATTTCCATTCTCCCTATGGCTTCAGCTGCATTGCTTCCATGTCAAGCGTGGGACCACTACAGAGAAGCATGCCCTTCTCACTCACCTCTTACCAGGAGTGCTCCAAAACCTAATTTAGGCAAAGTAACCATCTTAGAGTGACCCTGAGCACACTCCAACAAAAACTGCTGAAACAGATAGAAAGCCTGCAAACAGCAGTGTGGCACATACTCAGGGCTGCTTGAAGCTGACTACACTACTTAATTTCCAGGCTCCTGCACAGTGAGCAGAAGGAGGCAGGCATGCATCTTGGTGCTGGTCATGAGCTTGACACACAAGTGTCATAGACAAGTCTTCCTTTTGGCTGAGGATGAACAAGACTTTTTGAAATTAAAAACAAAAAACCTTAGTGGAAAATGTGGAAATAACAGGATGGTTTTTAGTACTGAAACACTTAGTTTTGCTGCTTCCCCTCACTTATGGGAACACTTATAGTATCATAGGAAAGTAAGGCTGGAAATGACCTCATGAAGTCATCTAGTCCAGCCCCCTGCTCACGGTAGGATCATCCCTGACTAAACCATCCCAGCTAAGTGTTTGTCCAACCTGTTGTTGAAAATGTCCAGGAATGGAGATTTTATAGCTTCTCTGGGGAGCCCATTCCAATGTTTAACCACCCTCGTGTTCAGAAAGTTCCCCTTAATCTCCAACCTAAATTTCTTCTGCTGCAGTTTGAGGCCATTTCTCTCAGTTCTATCCCCTATAGCCACAAAGAAAAGTCTATCTCCATACTCTTTATAATCACCCATCAGGTATTTGAGGACTTAATAAATGCACCCTCAGTTTTTCTTCTCCAGACTACGTAATCCTAGTTCTTTCAACCTTTCCTCATAAGCCATGCTTCCCAGGCTTCTATTAATTTTTGTAACTCTCCCCTGGACTCTTTCCAGTCTGTCCACATCTTTCTTGATGTGTAATACCCAAAGATGAATACAGTTTCCTTCTATATGTTGCCTGTTCTGACTGAGGTCTTCCAGGCAAAGGAATGTGTCTTTGTATTTTTGGGGCAAATATAGCACCTATGGGCATAAGCAACAATTAATAATAATGGGTTCATATTTACTACTCCTTTTATAACATGTTTTACTGCATACCTGGTAGAGGTTTCGTGACCTTTTCAATGACTTACCTTGCTTTGGAAGAGGATAATAAATACCAAAATACTGTTCATAGAATTCCAAGATCTTTATGGCAGCTTCCAATGCATAGTGAGCTTGATTCAATTTCTCTGGATTAACATATACAGATACCTGTGAAAAAAAATACAGTACACAACTCCATAATGTGCGTCTCTTAAGACAATAAACAATCATGTAGCTGGTTTGCTTTTCTTTTGAAATTTACTTTTAGAAGTTAAAATGCAGAATAAGAAGTATGCTCTCTTGCTTACCCAAGGTGAAGAGTAATGTTCAGATCCCATAAACAAATACATTGCAATGAAAACACATTAATAAATAAACAACTTTCTTACCCACACTGTATACCATTTGTTTACTCATAGGTGCCTTAAGTGACCTATTTGTTACCTGTACATTTGTATTTGGAGTACTCCAGGATTGATTCCTAAAAGTTTAGCCCAAGCTAGAAGCTATGCAATAGGCAGAATGCCTGTGGTTTGAGTTTCACTGCTCATTAGTGACCATTTCAGCTGAGCATAAGCCATTGTAGACAGGAACTGGAAGCAGTGCTGTTGTTAAGTTTTAGCCTGCTATGTTGGCCATGAAGGAGACAGTAGCAAGATGGCCTTTCAGTTAAATACATCTTTTCCTTTTAAGATCCTGTGCAGCCTCATTGCAATTCGTAAGATTGACACATGGCATCAGGAAATGGGTGTAAAGTGAAGTTTAGTTCTTAATTTTCTTTAGATATCCATCATTTGATCACTTTATTCCTTCTAAACATTTTCAGTTCTGCGATTCTTTCTACAACACTATTGTGGCTTTTAGCTCAGGATGAAGTCATTACTTTGTTTGCTCTTATTTACAGCACAGTATACTCTATACCAAGTTTCATGTTATCACTTCAGCCCTTTATAAAAGGCCCTATAGAATTTAAGAAGACATTTGTGACTTGTAAGTTATACAACTATTAGTTATAGTTACCTTACTGATTTCATCTCTAGTAGAGTTTACAGGATTTTTCTATAAAGGGCACCTCTTGTTTGCAGCCAGATAAATTCTTGGAACATTACTTTGAACTCTAAATCTGGCTTTTCAGGATAATACAATGTCATTTGTTCAACTTTAGGCATTTCAAAGCACAATTTGCTTGATTCTTTTCACACATTAACCTTACACCAATGTAACCAAATTAGCTTTAATGGTGACAATCTTGCTTTACATAAGGGTAAGTAGAAGGAAAATCTAGACCTATATAATGATTTGGGTTCATATCCCAGAATATTTTCTAATGAAAAGACAGTACTTTGGAAAACACAATATAAAGGATACAGAAAGGAGGAGGGTGTAGCTAAAAGAAACTGAATATGAAGAAACAAGTGTGCATAATATCATATGCTTATTTCAGAAGCTTTATAAATAAGTGCTGGTCACCTTTAAAACCTACCTTAATTCCAGATGAAGTTGTTCCACTGATAGACTGAAAATCACTAACAATAAATGCTACCAAGTAGGTGCTCATCTTTACCGTCTCTGCAAAATGATCTTCCACCAGATTGTTGCCTAATGTTATAGTCTTTACCTAGAAGATCACAAATTGGGACAAAATACACTAGTATATTACACTCATTTATAGTAGGCAAAGCCACTACATTTTCCACTAAAACTGCAGGTTGCTTTTCTAGGACTGCTCAGCACATCTTATTGAATGTAAAAGGAAGAAAGACCCTGGATAAATACTGAGAATGAGAAAAAGGTTCTTTGCAACAGCCCTGGCAACTGAGGTAGAATAATGAGTCATGGCTAGTATTAAGGAATTATTTAAATAGTGGAGTTCTTATAAAGGGCAGAATTATATTGTGCGATTTACCATATCAGATAGTCAGATGGCAGATCTATCTGGTCAGATAAAAAAAATCATCTGATCTAATTCCAAGTATTCCACCTGAGACCATAAGTCTCTACCAAGGCTGTAAGCTAGTACCTGAAGATTTTTCAGAGTAAGGAAGGCAGTGTTTTTTTTTTTTTTAGGTAGTGTTGCATATGGGGCAGTTAGTAAATCTCTGAAGTTAGTAAATGCTCTGAAGCACAACTCATGCATTCAGAATTTAGGGCCAGAAGGTAGCATTATGATTGCCTGACTTCCTGAATAACAAAAGTCAAGAGGTTTGATTTCTGTTATCCCAGCATATATACTTAAAGATGCTGCTATAGTTCATGCAATAATCTCTCTGATGTCCCATGGCAGGATTTCATCATGCTGATACCATGTGAAGAACTGTTTCCTTGAATTAGTTTTTAATGAGCTATCATTAGTTTAAATAAGGACTCCCTTATCTTCATAAGGGTAAAAATCCCTTTGCATGATATCAAAAGCTATATACCCATTTTATTTGCCTCACTGTAATACGTTAATGGCAATTCTCAGTAAAGGAAGGAAAACAATATATATATATAGGTTGAAGAACTGAAGATGAACAGGTCACCTTTGGCATATTGGACAGTGCAACGTGTTGCTCTTCCCTCCGAATCTTTATTGTATAATTCGCTTTAAAAGATGGTTCATCAAAACAGGGGAATGCCATACGGGCAGAAGTAGGTTCAAAATGAGTAGAAACCAACAACCTAAAAAGACAAAGAAAGTATTAGAATTTGCAAGCAAAGTACCTCTTTTCACCGAATAAAACAGATAAACCTTAACATAATATGAACTTGAGGAACTTAAAAAGGAAAATTGCTTGGATAAAAGGGATCTAAGCAGTAGGGTGGTGGTAGGGAGTTTCAAAGACCTGTCTATGACAACTGTACAATCATTAAGCCCTGAGTATTACAAAACTCAGGTCACAATACAACTCTGCCTGTTAGAAAATGGTTAAAAATATAATAAAGACAAAACAAAGACAGAACTTAGCCATGTGTTTGTGCTGCTATCGAAGATATTTTTGTTTCTGCAGAAAGAATGTAATCTGATTGTACCAGTTTATTATTTCTCATCAAGTTTATTATGGTACTCCCTAAGGATCAATTAAGAATGAGGTCCAATTGTGCTAGGCACTATACAAATGCATGACAGTAGACAATCTGGGCCCTGAAAAAATTACTGTACAAATAAACAAGATAGATGAGGGTGAGCAAAGGGATATAGTACACAAGCAGAGCAAGTTCTGGGATGGTAGTAAATGTCCTGTTAGTTCCACATTTTAGGTTTAGTTAGGTGAGTAGAGGCTAAATAAAAGTAAAAGTGAAGGGGGAGCAGATAAGAGAGAAAGATGACAGCGCAAGGGGTAAAAGGAGTCGGTGTAAATTAAGCATAGGCCAAGAAACTGTGAGAGGTCTGCAGAGAGACAGATGGAACAAAAACTGCCATTTGAAAGAGGGAAGAGAAAGTCCATATGAAAAATGTTTATTAATGAGCTCCAAATAACTAGTTATAGGAACAAAGGACTATCTTATTCTACTGCTTTGAAACAACTATTTAACGATTACTCTTAACTTCTGACACATACATAATTCCTAGATAGTTCACATGTGTGTCCAACAAATGGTTTCTGTTCTAAAGTCTAAAGGTTTTATAAAGGGAGATATTTGTAATAATTTTTTTATGAAAGGAATAATTTTTTTAAAACAAAAATGACACAGGCATCTAAGCCCATTGCCTACCACTAATTGCCTCACATGCTTAATTAGTTAAATTAATTCCCCCTGATATTACTGTGTGCCATGCAGAATCAAGATCAGAATAAGATCTTTCCAAAATGAAGGACTACTGGCTAGAGATTGGTTCCACCTGACAAAGAGAGGGAGGAGTCTTAAAACAAACCTAGGGAGGATTCTTTAAACCAGGGATATGGAGACAAAAGCCCAGAAGTAAGTAAAAAGCCAGGAAGTCTGGATAAAAAAACTTAGTAAAGGGAAACAAGAAGCCTTTGTAATGGTTAAGGGAGCATATAGGACAAATCAGTTAGATACACAAAATCTTTATAAATTAATGCCAGAAGCATTGGAAATAAACAGGTCTTAGTACAATTCAGGAATTATTATGGTGACATGTTGGAATAGTTTGTATGACAGAAGTAATGCCATGGATAGGCATAACTTGTTCAGGGAGGACAAGTAGGAGATAAAAGAAGAGGTGTTGCCTTACAAGACATGTATATTCTGAGGCTCAGTATGTGTGGAAGGTAGGCCTGTTGAAAGCCTCTAGGTGAAGGTCAAAGAGGAAAGCACCATGGGGACTGTCACCTGCTACAGGCCACCAAACCAGGAGGAAGAGGTAGATGAGGTCATCTTTAAACAATTGACAAGTTTCCAAATCACAGGATCTGGTTCTCATGAAGGACTTTAATTATTTGGATATCTGGTGGGAGGAAAACACAGTAGTGCATAAGCAGTGGACGTGGAGTGTGTTGCAAATAACTTTTTAGCACAGATGATAGAGAAGCCAAACTAGGGGGAATTGGTTGAGAACGTAGAGATGGAAAGTAACATGGGTGACCATGACCACAAAAAGTGATAGAGTTCAGTATCCTAAAGGAAGGAAGGAAAGAGAGCAGCAGAATAAGGACACTGGCCTTCAGAAAAATGGACCACTGTGAACTCAGGGAACTGGTGGTAGGATCCCCTGGGAAGTAAGTCTGAGGGGAAAATATGTCCAGTAGAGCTGGGTGTAGTTTAAGGAGGCACTCTTCAGGGCATAGGAGCAAGTTACCTGATGCACAAAAGTACAGGAAGTACAAAAGGAGACCAGCCTGGCTAGACCGAAAACTCTTCAATGAAATGAAACTAAATAGGAATCCTATAAAATATGGAAACTTGGTTATATAACTAAGGAAGAGTATAGGAGTATTACACAGGCATGCAGGGAGAAAATTAGGAAGGCTCAGTCACAACTTGAGATACAGCTGGCAAGGAACATAAAGGCAAGAAAAAGGGCTTCTACAAGTATGTAGAAACAAGAGGCAGACCAAAGCAACTGTAGGTCCTTTCCCTTATAAAATGCAGAAAGCAATCTAGTTACAGATTATGCAGAGAACCCTGAAGTATTTAATGCCTTTTTACTTTAGCCTTCACAAACAGGGAGATACCAGTTGACAAGCAGAGCTGGCATCTAAGATGGGGAAGGAGACAAACAGCCTAGAAAAGTGGAAGAACAGGTTAGGGATGATTTAGAGATGCTAAATGCTTTTAAGACAGTGGGGTTGGATGGGATAAATCTAGGGTACTGGAGGAATTTGGCTGAGATAATTTCAGAGTCATTAGCGATTCTGTTTGAGAACTTGTGGAGGTTGGGTGAGTTCCCTGATGTTTGGAAAAGGGCAATGATTATCTTTAATTTAAGGAAAAAGGAGAATCCAGAGAGTTACAGACAGTCTGAACCTCAGTACCTAGGAAGATCATGAAACAGGTCCTCGAGGACATATTTTAAAGCACCTAGAGGAGAAGATTATTAGCAACAGCCAATATGGATTCACTAAGAGCAAGTCACGCCTAACTAACCTAATTTCCTTCTGTGATAAGGTGACAGGCTCTGTGGATGGGGGAAGAGCAGTGGATGTGATGTACCTTTTATATAAACAAGGTTTTTGACATTGTCTCCCATGACATCCTCATTAACAAGCTAAGGAAACACAGACTGGACAGAAGTACTGTAAGGTTGATACACAACTGGTTGGACCATCATGCTCAATGAGTATTTATCAACAGCTCAGTGTCTAGTTGCAAGGAGGTATCAAGTGGGGTTCCCCAGGAATCTGTCCTGAGTCTCATAGTGTTTATCATGTTCATTAACAATTTGGATGATGGGACTGAGTGCACACTAAAGCAAGTTTGCAGACAACACTAAGCTGGGTGGAGTTGTAGACACTCTGGAGGGCAGGGCTAGGATCAAAAAAGACCTGGATAGACTGGAGAGATGGTTGCAATCAGTCAGATGAGTTTCAACAAGTGCAAATTTGTGCACTTGGGATGGAAGAATTACATGCACAAATACAGAGTGGGGAATGATAAGTTAAGCTACAGGACTGCAGAGAGGGATCTGGGGTTACAGTAGCCCAACCATAAGCTGAATATGAGCCAACGGTGTACGCTTGTTGCAAAAAACAAACAAAAAAAACCTCGTAACGGTGTACCGGGTTCTATGAACAAGAGCGTCATGTACAAATCAAGAGAAGCAATTCTTCCATTGTATGCAGTATTGGTGAGGCCTCACCTGGAATATTGTGTCCAGTTTTGGGCCCAGCTCATAAAGGAGGACATGGATAGATTGGAAAAAGTCCAGTGGAGATGAGCAAAAATGATTACAAGCCTGGAAAACGTGACCTATTTTGAAAGAACTAGGGTTATTTAGTCTGGAGAAGAGAAGACTGGGGGAGGGGGGGGGAAGGTAGTCTTCAAATATGTGAGTGATGACTGGAATCTCCATCCCTAGAAACTAAGAGCAGGTTGGACAGACACACACTTGAGCAGGAGACTGGACTAAATGACCTCATGAGGTCCCTTCCAGCCCTACTTCTTTATGATTTTATATAACATAGTAATGCTCTAAACAACAGACTTACTGTACAGATTAGTGAGCATGCTTTTATCCCAAAAATACAATACTTGTGCTCAAATAATCCATTCCCACAGCTTCCATTTAAATGGTTTGTACTGTTGCTGTATTTTTGTTTTTCTTTAAGGAAATAATAAAATAGGTTACTAAATATTTTTTGCAGATTGTTATGAAAATAAGCATTCCACAAATGCTGTGGAAAAATTATTCTGTATTGTATATGTGAATAAAAATCATGTTTTAATGTAAATCAGCAGCCATTACTCAAATAAATACACTACAATAAAACATCAACTTACTTACTGGAGAAAGCTCAAGAAAGAGAGAAAATGATAATGCATAAAGCTATAATGGCACTATTTTACACAGTTTAAAGTATGAGAGTTTTAAGAGGATTTATATAGCAACATTTCTTGATATGAAGATTTTGTACATTTTGCTTACCTTGTTTGACCATCCTTAGTTTTATAAGTACTTTTATACAATCCATAGAAGCCATCTGAAAGATTGGCTATGTAATTAACAGAAAGGAAATACTTCTTATCCACCAGTAATGGTTCAGCAGACAAAAAAGCAACTTGCTCGTGAGTTGGGTATTCCAAAACCTTTAGCTGTTTTAAATCTCCTTGTAGCTTTGGATTTTTCTCCTCGATAAATGCTCTGGTGATTTCCAGGTGTTTGCTGTGCAACACTATGAAATTGGTTTCAAGTTTTACAGTGACCTCAGTCTTCAAAAAGCCTGTGAATACTGATGAACTCAAATTTGGGTGAATCAGGAGGTCATAATGAACTGGGATAATCCAATCAGGGAGCCTTAATTTGTCCCAGGGAAATTGCTCTCCATTTGTTGCTCTAGGGAAAGATCTGTTTTCATTGCTTCTTTCTCCATTAAAGGAATAACTAATTCCAATAAAGTTCAAAATATATAATAGCAGCAGCATTGCCACAAGTCAAGGAAATGTTGGGGCTTTAGCTAGTTCAACGCTTCGTTTTGAAAAGTAAAAAAAAAAAAGCTACACAAGGTCTTCTATCAATGTAAATATAGCAGAGAATTTCTTTGATTGCTTACCCTGAAAAAGAGATGAACTAATATGAGCACTCTGTAGTGTAACCAAGTTATTTATACAAAAATCATTTTTTATTTTTTTCAAAAATGTTATCTCATGCAACCCCCTTAATTAACACTGGTCTTACACATCACATATGCAATACTGCAATCCAAACTGTGCTGTTATAAGAATTCTGACTGCAGGATCCAATCTAATTGTAACATCTGGGCATATATTTTTAAATAAGATGTTCCATGTTGTGGGTGAAAGTAACATTAAGTACCCAATATTTTAAAATTGTGCCAGACCAGAAATATGTGCTACTGTATATATAATTACCACAACTGTATGTGAACATCAGGTTCAAGGATCTGCCTGTAATGATGGCAGCTGCATATACATATTTTAAAAAAATCAGGTCCTTATGGTAAGTGTGTTTTTGATGCTATTGAGGAAAAATAACAATTCTTTAAAGGTCACTCTGGCTGTTTTGACTGTTACTGTTTATTTACAATTGACTGGCCTGTGTTTAAACTAGCCAAAAAAAAGTAGCAGAAATCCTGAACAACTCTAATTCTGGATCAAGATGAAGAGAAGATTTGCAGTCCTTTCAGCAGCAAAGAAAGGAGAGCTGGAACAGCTATACTGAGAAACTAAGCAACACCTGTCAAAACAACCCATGTTTAGCAGCAGAGAAGACCCCAGGGCCACTACCAGACTCCTAATCAGAAATACACTTGGAGATCAACAGAGATCAAAACAGCACCAGAGATTAGGACTCCTGGGAAAGATATCCTAGCAAAGAAACAGACTTTTTTTCCTGCTTGAATTTGTGTCCATCAATCAGGAAAGGGTTGGGGTGGTTTTTTTTAGAGCTGTACTGCTCAAGTATATTTCCAAGGCTGACAGCTCTGGTATGGCAGTCAACTAGAGACAATTGAGACATCCACTGGAGGTTGACAGAGTTGATTTACTGGTAATATACTTTATAAATACAAGATTAGGTAAAATGGAAGGCTCAGGACTGCAACAATTACTTTTCAACAGCTGCTTTACACATGTTTATGTGAGATGGCCAAAGGACAGAAGGCTGATCAAGTGAATGGTATTTCTAATTTTTCATGTTATATCATGTGTCACGATTTTAATCACATTTTAAATGGCTTCATTTATGAAAGATATTTTATATGTAATTGCATATTCATATCCAGAAAGACCATGTTCTGACCTCTGGTAATACTCCCAATTTAGTGGTGAACGAAAGCTCTTGAAATTATTTAAATTTAAATTTAGATCCAGGAAAGGACTTAAGCCATTTTAAAAGAGAACTCCAAACCCCAAGTGAGGCACTGAAGCTCCTGGTACAATACATGGCAAGTGAGGTTCCTCTGAACAGGATTCAAAGTAGGCAGTACAGTGCACTGAGGAAGATGACTGCTCAGCTACAGCTAGCTGATGAGGGCAGAGGTGGTATCACAGGACCTTTTCCCAGGAAGCCATAGCACTGTCTGGTAACTGAACCAGTCCTGCCCCTGTCTAGTCCTCCAGGATACCACCCTGTTTGCCTGTTATGTCCTGGGGTTATCTTTTTGAGGAAACTGTTAATTTGGGAAGCTGTCCCCAGAGTCTTTAAGTGGGCTTCATGAATCCAGCCTCAGTCACTTACTTGAACAGCTGAATACAGCACACCCACATGTGCCAAGGTGTCCTGTATTTGCCGTCTCCTTGTCTGCCTCACTGGCACCTGTGCGTCATCCATGGCCCTACCAGCCCTAACTGTGCCTTAAGGGCACTAATTGTGCCCTAGAGCCTCCCCCATAATTACATTTATGCCTCATAGGTATCGCTTCAAGTTCATTTGACAAGCAGTCTGGCCCTGTCCAATATCAGTTTACACCAAGCCCACCAGCCCTGGGCTCTGACTGGGCTGCTGTCTCCCTTTCTCAGCCTACCAGTAGCCTGACCCTTATAGGGCTCAAGGCATAGAGTGCCTCCCAGGCACCCCCTGTGGCCTCCAATTCCCCTATAGACACAACCCAAACTTCTGGTTAGAACAAACACAAAATACCAGCCCACCAGTTTCTAACTCAAACACAAACCCCACCTTGGGTCTCAAAGCACAGCAAAAAGTCTATCCCCAGTCTGTTGGGCCCCTCCTAACCATCTCAGTACCATCCTGGGTCTACAGCTTTCCTATTATACAGCTTAGAGTGGTACGAACTTTTCTTCTTTCAGTAGTAAGAGCCAGACTACCACTTGACTCCATCTCTTCAGGTCATCTGTCTCCAGTCCTTGTAAACAGACCCAGGGGTTTCTTCTCAGTCTGTTAAGAAGCCTGCTCCCCACTTCAGCTGCTGCCTATCTGGCTGTTTTTCAGACGTCAAATAACTTCCTGGCTGTGATTCTCCCTGTTCACAACAGGGCAGCTTTCTCACAATAGCCCTTGTTGCCTTAGAGTTGGCTCTGTAATTCAGTGACCGCTGGGTAATACGAAGTTCCCCCCCTCTAGGACCCTACTCTTGCCTCTTGCTCTCTCTCTAAGAGGAACAAGGCTGGGATCCCCTATTACAAGTGGGCCTTAGATCCCATCTCTTAGACATCTCACTGGAAGCTGCAAGGTATCTCTGTCCACTTATGAATCTGAAGCAGAGCCACCTTCTCCAGAAGAAAGGTGTCTGTGCCCTTTCTTTAAAAAAAAAAAAAAAAAAGAATGGAAGAAAGACCTCCAGTCCCAGAATTATTTCTGCATTTTATCCAAGATTTATTTTAGGTGAAATAAGAGAAGAATCACATGGAGCAGGGAGTGTAACACAAGTCTCTCCTTTACCACTTAGCTATAGTCTTGCTCTCTGACTATATTACATTCCTATTCCTTTTCGCTAGTGACATGATACTAAGTGTCCAGGGAAGTTTAAGATCAAAACCTACAGTGTTTAAAGTTTAGGTGCCTCTGTGGTTAGGAAACAGCAGAGCTGACATTTGCAGGATCACAGCTATCTAAATTCTATCTAAATGCTGAGTCCATGCCTTAGCTTTTGATTTAGCTCTTACTTTAGAATTCACTACATAGAGACAGTTAGTAAATCTCAGTTAAGCCGGCAGCCCAGGCCTTTATACTTTTTAGAGACTATTCAATCAATACTTAAACATGTGCTGAAGGGCATAGGGACTCAGGGCCTAAGCTTAAGTGTTGCACAGGCCTTGTGTTACACTTCCTGTGCAGAGTTGAGACAGCTTTTCATACATTTTAATCTTTCTAAACCCAGTTAAGTGAGACACAGGATAACATTAAAAATATGTACTTTTACCCTAGAACTTGAGAACTCCCCAAGGAATAGTCACCCTGTCCTGCCTACTGCTTTCTGATAATCATGATTAGATCTCATACAAGCTTCATTATGCATACATTTTTTTTAATCTGGTAAGAAGAAAATACCAAAAATTACATAATAAAGCAAATAAAAACACAGATTTCTAGCATACGTTACCAGATCACGTCTGTCTAACTGACAAGAAGGAAGGACTGCTTTTATTTTCAGTTTCTTTTGAAGCTGCCCGTCTCTACCCACTGGTTGAATGAAAAGAAGTAAGAAAATAGCCACCTCTTGTGGCTACTAATAGATTTTCAACTGGTGAGAAACAACTTTGTAAGTTGAAAAGGTACTGTTCTAAACACTGTTTATTAAACTGCATTTAATATGTGTGTTTTTTTCCTACAGCTTCTGTTAATTGAAAAAAGTCATCAATTTACTTGTAAATGACTGACCTCAGACGTAGCTCTAAAAAAAGTAATGTAACATGACTTAGGCACATAACTCTTATGCTGTAAATAGGTGTTGCATTTGTCCTGGAAAAAAGTCTATTGTCCTGGGATCCTACAGGCATCCTACAACTCTACTGTCCCACTTCAAATCCCTCTGAAGTATGCAGAATAAAATGTGCTGATGCCTTTTCACAGGACATGTTTGTGTCCATCTGTAAAGTTATTGTGCTTTTTTCCTGAGACAAGCCAGCCAGGCTGTTTGCTCCTCTTTGACAGAGGAGCAACAATTAAGCTTGGAAGAGTACACTGTGCCCATTTTGATCCACATCAGACTTAAGAGTCAGGTCCACATCAAATCAGATGTCTATTTACACTCTTAGACTTGAAAATCTTCTCTTAAAAGCTTTACAATGGGACAGATTCTGGAACCAAACTGAGATCTGGCAAATTACCGTGGACCTACTGATGTCAACAGCCTGAGTATTTGCTCTGTTGGATTTTTCTCCCAAGTGACAAGGGACTGTCATAATCGTATAGTGCCCATCTTCCCATTTTCTGCATAGTTATCTTCTGTTGTGCTAACTTTTCAAATAAATAGCACTATGCGAGAACTATAATATTTGGTAGTAAATTATGCAGCAGAGAGGCACTGTATCATTTTTAATAAGGTTCTTCCGAAATGTATGATTTCCTCATCGGTACCTGCCAGACGAAATAAATCATAATTGTATGAAAAATGTTTCTTCATTAAAACTGGAACCATTGAAAAAGTCCCTTTTAACAGGAAAGTCAAGGATCTAAACAATTTCTGCTTTCCCCCTTCAAATGTGGAATTTCAAATGTAACACTACTAAAAAAAAAAAGAGTATTATATTTTCAACCAGGTGCAAAATGATGCTGGTACCAGTGGCAAGAACACAGGAAGAAGACCTTTTTAACAGCAAAGTCAAGGATCTAAATGATTTCCACTTTTCCCCCTCGAATGCACCTCACAAAGTTTGCAAACAAGAATTTTTCCAACTATTTGAGTTGGTCTAATAAAAGATATCAGATTTACCCAAAAAAACTTGTCTCACAAAGGAGGCACCAGAGGTTCATCTAGTGTCAAGGGACACCACTAGGAAAAAGTATTATATTTTCAGCCACTGTCCCCTGTAGATCCCCAGGGATGGGACAGGAGGAGACAGGCACCTGAAGGCTGCTCTAGGCTCCATGAAAATGTGTACTGCCTACTTTGAATCCTATTTGGAGGAACCAAACTCGCCACATCTTGTACCAGGAGCTTCAGCGCCTCACTCAGGTAGTGGCGTTCTCTTCTAAAAGGGCTGAAGTCCTTCCCTCGCTCTAATTTTAAATTTTAACAATTTTAAGAGGTGGCAGGGAAACACCATGTATCTGGGTCCAAGAAGACAGTTCTCCTTAAGTGTTCTCAGGGTTAACTGTTCTTCTGGCATGGTTTAGTACCCGCTGAGGTGTTAGGGCTTAAAGCCCACTTTATGGAAAGGGGAGGCCCCTCCCTAGCTTGCTCCTGTGGCCGTGTGGCTGAGGGCAGGCAAAATTTAGGGGCATCCGAACCCCAAGCCGGGAGGACACCTGCCAAAAGACTTTGGAAATATCTGAAGCCGCAGATGGAGGTGGACGATGCTTGCCAGTGGCAGGGCCACTTATGGTTATGGACTGACTCACGGATTTGGCTGGGAACACAAAAAATGTCTTTAAAAAAAAAGAGAATTTCAAGAGCTCTGGGCTCTTTCATTTTTTTCAAAGAATAATTTGGAAAAAGGAGCTGCGGGAGCAGGACCAGGGGGCCGGCTTCAGCCCCGTGCTGCGTTAGGCGGAGCCCGGCAGCGGCAGACTGGTGGACGCTGCCGCCGGATCTGGGGAGGGGGGTTGTCGTTGCGTCTCTGGGGTGGCCGAGGGCCGGCTCCTGTGGTGCCTTGACGCCGCAAGGGCGCTGCTTCGCATCTTTTAAGGCCTCAGATGCTGCAGCGGTGGGGAGGCGGGAGGCCCGGGCTGCTTAGCCCCGCCGGGCCCGATGTGCCCCCAGGAGAGGCAGCTCTTCCCCGCCCCGTGAGCGGGCAGGCCGCGGCTCCGCTTTCGCTTTCGGTCTGTGGCGCGCGGAGGCGGTGTCGGGCCGAGCCAGGTACCGGGCCGGGCCGGGGCGCGGGGAGGGGGCGCGAAGGGGCAATGTGGAGGTGCCGCGGCCCCCGCCCCTGGCAGCGGGGTCGGCCCTTGTCCGCCCCTGCAGGCCGCGGGGCCCGGGTACGGCCCCGGCGCGCGCTGCAGCTCCGCCTGTGGAGGGAAAACGGATGCCAGGGTGAGGTCGCAGCCCTCCAGCACGGCCCTGGGCCCTCCGGGACTTGGAGGAAAATCTCCAGGAGCCTGCGAAGAGCCACCCGGGGGAAGACATGATAGGGCAGGCATTAAAATAAATTGTTATTACACATTGCATCCGATTTATGCAGCGCTTCCGTGCGGGTTTAAAGTGTCATAGTCATGTGCATTTGTCTTCCTGATGTAAAGCTGCACGCTGTACGGTAATTAGTTACCTCATGTAATGAAACCTCCCGGGATAGACGTGGGGCTGGCAGGGGCATGCAACCTGGGCCTTCCCCACTTCTTGAAACGTGGAGGGAAAACGCAGAGGTCAGAGGGCACGAGGGAGGTTTCCTTCAAAGCGGTTGCAGTGCAAGCCGGATGGCAGGGTAACATGGCACTAGTGGGAAGTGTGTTCAGTGGGTGCATCTATGCGAGCATATGAATGCAATGCAATAAAATCTGGTGCTTATTGCACCGCAGTTTATTGCTCCCAGGCATGCTGTTTGAATGTGCAGCCAGGACTGCCACATGCTGAGCCAGGATGGAGCAGCCCCAAGGGTCAGCCAGCCTGCCTGGGGGTGCCATCCTGGGGCCACTGCCCCCCAGCTCAACATGCTGCAGAGGGGCTGGCTGGGCACAAGGGTGCTTCGTTGCAAGGGTAGCTGGCAGGCAGGTCCCAGACTGAAACAACCTCGTGTCCCAGCCCCCCCACCCCTTCCCCGGGCAGCATCTACACCTATGCTGCTGCAGAGTTAAAAAACCTGCAGCAGGATTGTACTCATATTTACAAGCGCTATCATACTGCAGAGTCAATTAGTTGACTCCAGCCTAGTAGAAGTGTATGTGCAGATGTGTGATGTTTACTGCACAGCTAATTAATCTACTGCAAGTAAACATCTCATGTGGACGTACCCAATGTGCCTTAGAAAAATGAAGGAAAAAGTATGTGAAAAATCAACATACTGCGTTAGATGACAGCTTGCTAAAATAAAAGGCTGTTCTTTCTGCTAATTGAAAGTGTATAGCACTTTATAATGTAGCTTTGGTTTCATGACATCATTATTCCTTTTGAAAAAGGGAAATGTATAGCTATATGCAAGTAATACTTATTGTGCGTTTCTTTTTCTCTAGCCTTATTAAAATATGTTTTGCATTCATTCATAAATTAGTGATAAACTTGTTAGCAACTTCTCGAAACACATATACGCACGAGGCAAGGCGAAAGACACTTGAGCCCTGGCAGCCTGGCTTTCTCTGCTACTCAAGTTCAGCTTTCTCCGCTAACCAGGGTGTGCCCCTAGGGTCTCTGCACGTGGGCAGTGGAGGAAAATGGGGTCTTCTTCTAGCTGGGCTGTGCTCAGCAATCCCACGTTTCATCCTGGCACTCAGTTTCTTTTGGGGGAGCTGCTGCTCTCCAAGGAGATACCACTATGGCTTTTTCTCCTAGGGTAAAAAAAGTAACCTGGGAACAACCAGGGTTTGGTTACTCCAAGGAGAATTTCTCTTGGGAGGGTGAATATCTGCATTTTTCCTCAGTAGGTGAGGGAAGCTGGGTCCACATGTCCAGGGTTTGAGGGATCAAGCATGGGAATTCCCAGTGTGCACAGGATCAAGTCCCTTGTACCTGCCTGGGGTGGCCAGAGAGCACAGAGAGCTCCAGACGCTGGTACCATAAAGTATACACGTCTGCTGCTAGTGAACAGTACAGCTTTCAGACGGTCATTTAGGCAGGAGGTCGATAGGCAACAGTTGTCTGCCTATTTATATCTCCAGTTTTAGGGCCTTGTTTTACAGAGAGACCAAGTAAAATTCCATGTTCTGTGCATGCTGTTCATTGCAAAGAAAAGGCTTAATACTTTTCTTATACTAAAATACTGACTATTTCACAAGTGTGGGGTTTGTTTGTTTTTAGACTGTCATTTGTGAGAAAAAAGAAAAGGCAGGAATGGCAGCCGCATTCTTCACTTTGCAACCTGCAGATCAGTCAGCAGTCCTGATGAAGACACTACTGTTGTTAAGTGTTTTGAGTGTTGCAGGGTCTGTGAGCAGCGACCACCACAGTGGAACTAGTGAGGCAGACCATGTGGCCTCTGGTAATGGAAGCAAACTATTTCCTTGGGATAAAATGAGGCTTCCCAAGCATGTCACCCCAGTGCATTATGACCTTATTATCCATCCTAATCTCACCACTCTGACATTTACTGGCTTTGCCAAGATAGAAGTTACAGTAAACCAACAAACCACTTCAGTCATCCTGCACAGCAAGCACCTGCAGATTACCAGAGCCACGATCCAAGGAGGAAAAGGAAATAGTTATGCAGAAACAGAAGTGATGGTTTGGGAACACCCCCCATTTGAACAGATTGCACTCCTTGCTCCTGAACCACTGCAAGTTGGACAAAACTACACAGTCCACATCGAGTATTCAGCCAATCTATCAGAGAGTTTCCATGGCTTTTATAAAAGTAGTTACAGAACTCAGGAAGGAGAAGTGAGGTAATCCTCTTTTCAATAAGTGTTTGCTACTTAAGAATAAATTTGTTACTCAAGAATAACTTATTAAAGAAAAATGATTTCTTAAATAGTGCTAATATATTTCAGTTCTCCACCTAAATTCCTTACCTGTAAAATGGGGATGATAATACTTTTCTACTTGACAAGGGTTATCATGAGGTGTTTGTGTACAGGAGGAACGATCAAATAGGGGTGCCTAGTTATTTTCTGAATATCAATTTCTGGCTTGCATGAGCGAGGGGAATATTCTGAATTAGTACTGCCTTTTATAGACATGTTTAAGATACAATACTTTTTATTTCCTTTTGTTTAATTACAGAGTACTTGCCATAACACAGTTTGAACCAACAGCTGCACGCATGGCCTTCCCATGTTTTGATGAACCATCCTTCAAAGCCCAATTTTCAGTTAAGATTAGGAGAGAACCAAAACACCTTGCACTATCTAATATGCCAATAGTATGTGGATATTTTGTATTACATTTTGGAATTGTTTGATTTAAGAAAGTTAAAGTAGAGCAGAACATCTAAGCAATAGCAATTTGCAAGCTTTACCTTGATTTGATATTACCTTTATTTTTAGGGGGGTGTGAAACAGGCCATATTCGATTTGGATTCGGTCGAATGGAATCAGGGATAGTGATTTGATTTGGATCACTGTCCCCAATTCAGTTTGGCCAAATCCGAGTCTGAAGATTTGATGCTGATTCAGAAAGATTTGGCTATTCGGACATGGACACAGCTTTAAACATTTTTTCTACATACCTCAAGGTACCAGGCAGCTTGTGAATGCTGTGATGGTGGGGCAGATGGAGCATCCCACAGGAGCGTGTGGAGCTCCCCAGCACTCTCAGAAGCAGACCTGGAAGTGGACCAGAAGCACTTCTGGTCCACTTCTGGATCTGCCGGGGAGCACGCTGGGTGGGGGGCCTCTGCTTCTGTGGGAGGCTCCATCTGCCCCACCATTGCAGCATTCACGAGCTGCCTAGTACCTTGAGGTATGTTGAAAAAATGTTTAAAGCTGTGTCTGTGTCTGAATAGCCAAATCTTTCTGAACCTCTCCGATTCCATTCAGAGAGATTAAAGGTCTCCTGATTTGATTTGGATTTAGAGGTTTGGCCACTGAATCGAGCCGAATCTCCACTGAATTGAATCAGGGACCAAAGCTTCGCACAGCCCTATTTATTATTTATTGTTATACTTAACATTATGAAACTGCCTGAAAACAAAATAAAATGTGCATTGTTGGCTGTTTTAAGATATCCAGTGCACATTTCTGTTAACTTTAAAAGAGAGTCATGCAACTAAATTTCTGCTGAAATGTAGACCTTTACATCTTGCTGAAGTTTGGTTTTAGTTTTGCATTTCCATTTTCCTAAGTTAATTGTGGTCCTACAGTTAAAAGCAGGGACAGATTTGGGGGAGTGGGGTATATCTGAAGATGGAGTTGCACCTTCCTGCAGTCGTATGGCCACATGCGGTGCACTGTCTGGCACTGAGACCACCACGGAGTGCATGCGTTGTGCTATCCACCATGCTGCATTTCTCTAGATCTGCTCCTGGCTACATGCTGTGCCATAACTAAACGTAATCGGCAACAAAGAACATTTCTTTTTGTATTTGTTTGCCTTGTGCATTTAGTAACATTTTGTGTCTGGTAGGTGTTACTTTTTCCCCTGTATTGCGAGTATCTTGGTTACTGACCCTCATAAATATGAACAAGGATAATGAAAATAGAAAGAAAATTGAGAAATAGTTTTACTTTCTAACTTTATATACTTTTGGTGATTTTCAGTGTAACAGTAATAGGTAAAAATGATCATACAAAAATATTGGCGTTTTTGTGTTCTTCAAGAATCCCTTTAAGTATTTAAGTATTTTCAGTAGAATAACACAGACAAACTTTTCTGGTATGAATATTCTATTCCAATGCAAAAAATTATTGTATGATGAAAAGTTGCGGTCTAATTTTAGGTGAGATCTGTGAATATTTCGAAATGGCTTGTTGAGGACCATTTTGATGTTAGTGTAAAGATGAGTACTTATCTTGTGGCCTTTATGGTTTCGGATTTTAAATCAGTCAGTAAGATGACCCGTCATGGAATTAAGGTACAGTAACTGTCTTATTTTCTACTGAATTGTTTTGCAGTAAGAATTATAAAAATGCAGATATTTTTAAAGGTCTCAGTTAATCTCATTTACGTGTCTGTAATTCCTGTGGGAAGGAAAGGGGAGAAAAGATTTTTTTTTAAATAGATGGACTTTTAATTATTAATTTTAGCAGTTTTGTTTTAAAAGGTGTAACAGGATTAATTTTTTTTTATATACTTACATGTACTGATAAAGTGAAACTTAATTGTAGTATAAGTTAAATCCAGGTATATTTGGGTGAAATTTCACCCAGATGCTATAGCAATTCAAACTCTTTTCCTTCAAGAATGTAGCAAATAAACTGTACAAGTTTTTCCACTGGACAGAAAGATTTAGTAGTAAAGAATATTGTTAGTGCATTACAGGACCTTTTTCACCAGTGAGCTCACTTATTCTGATATGGTTATTAGTAGCTAAAGGCCTTGTTTGACTGTCTGCTATGTGCCATGAATTTTGGTGGTGTCCTCTATATCTAGTTTCTGACGAACTTTGCTTAGGAATCACTAAAAGAGAATAAACTCCCTTCTTATCTGTTTATATCTCTTCATCTCTGGACTCCTTGAAATATAGATGAGTGTGGGGGTAGGGTGTGAAATCTTGTATTGCAGCTATGCTTGTGAATAAAAAGACAACTTCATCTAAATTCAGTTTAAAAAACAAATGCCCAACTTGGATCTCTTCCCCCTGCAAATTTTAGGAGCACTGTAGGGCAGGGGATATTAAATTGGGTATTGTTCTGGTGTTATTGTGATTGGTGAAATAAAGAAGACTGAAAACTAATCCATTTCTAGTTTATAATTGTCTTGCATTATTATTCTGAAACACTCCATACTTGTGTATGTTAGATTTCCATCTATGCTGTGCCTGACAAAATCAACCAAGCTGATTATGCCTTGGATGCAGCAGTGAAACTTTTAGACTTCTATGAGGATTACTTTAGCATTCCATACCCCTTACCCAAACAAGGTAAGTATTTTAATAACTTATTATATTTAAGTATTGTAAGGCAGAACAAAGATTAAAGAAGATAGAGATCATCAAAGGAACACCTTATACTAGTGTCTAGGATTGGTTGCTTGTCCCTGTAAGTCAAGTGCTTTGACATACAAATGGCAAGCTAGGTGTCAAACTAAACTTTTAATTATGCTATTGCCAAAGGAGTTTTGAGTGTGTATTTTTATGTGCCCTTGAATTTGACCTTCATTTTTGGGAAATAAACTTGTGGCTGTGTTTTCATAGTACTGCAAAGCCTGTGAAAATATTAACCATCTATAATGTAATGAATTTTGTAAATGGTAAAATGCCAGAGTTTACTAAAATCTAGTCTGTAACCAGGAGCGTGACATAGAGCCTCAGAGAAGCCTTCTGTCTCTGCATCTGTTATTCTGGTCATCTGTTTGTGAATGCATCTGTTCTGTCTGGCATTTACTCAGTGTGTTGAGTTGCTGGATCCACATGACCATGTGGCCCCTTCCTGAATTAGCTGTCTCTAAACTGGCCTCTAAAGGATCTGCTAAGATCCTGTCTCTGACACAGGGCGCATCTACACATTCAATTAATGTGGTGTGATCAACTCTGGTACACTTCGCACCAGAGTTAATTGCTCCCAGGCGCATTGTTTACATGTCTGCCCAGGACAGCAGCAGTCTGGCACAAAATGCCAGAGTTTTGGCAGAGCAGCCCTGGGCTGGCAGCAGGCTCGGGGTCAGCTGCGGGCTCCAGGTCCATGGCATTGTGCAGTGGCTTAGTCACCTCTGCAGTAAAGCATATGTATAGATGCACCCACATTTTCTACCATTCTGTTCAAAGAATTTCTGTGCATCTTTATCAGGGAGTTTTCATGGTGTGTGTGTTGGGGCTTGTACAGTCTTTGCACAATCTCTTCACAACTGTGTGGATTTCATTTTCAAACAGTGAAACATGGCCACTATGCTTAAATAATGTCACTGTTTGGATTTATCATATTAGATTTAAAGCCAAGCAGTATATTCATCTCAGGAACAGCAATATCTCCACACAGCATACGTCCCAGAGTACGTTTAAAATTTTTTTAAAAAAAGAAATGTAGAATTAAAGAAAGGCTGAGATGATATCTATTATCAAACGTACAGAAAAGTAATTCAAAACACTATGGGCTTGTCTACAGCGCAAATTAAGATGTACTGTAAAGAGCTACTGTTATAGCAGACTGAGGATGTCTACTTTTATCCTGTATTTCTGTTGCTTCCAGTGGATTTTGTGACATGCATCTTGTGTTGAGCCAGTTAGTCTTTGGCTCTTTCAAGTTAAAAGTATACCTTTTATCTGCCATGTTACATAACTTAGATAAAGAGTTCCACTTGTTAACTACAGAAAGCTGTCTATTTATTCTGATATAATTATAGTTTTTGATACTGTAGTATATAGAACTTTAAAAAGTCTGGTGTGTATGTGATGGAGGGGGGGAGGGAGAACCAACAAAAGTAAGCTGATATGAGATATTAAGAAGATAATTATTAATAATAAATACAATATATTTTTAGACCTAGCTGCTATTCCTGATTTTCAGTCTGGTGCTATGGAAAATTGGGGATTGACTACATACAGGGAATCTGCTTTGTTATATGACTCTGAAAAATCTTCAGCATCAAGTAAACTCTGGATTACAATGATCATAGCCCATGAGCTGGCTCACCAGGTACAAATATGGGTAACAAAACGGGATGTTTTGGTTTTATTGGCAATACATTGAAAAACCAGAACGTCCTAGTACATTGAGAATAAGTTGTTAAACTGTTCTGTTTTGCCCAGCTCTACTTTGCCTTCCAGCTGAGCATGACAGTGAACAAAGAATGAGGAATTTTTAAATCCCAGCCTGTTAATGTGTGAATAATGAAAAATTAACCAGAAACCTTACTGGGAGATAATTCAGGTATCAGTTGAATATACAGGTCAGCAAAGGACTTACTCTGTTCTGGCCAAATAGGACTGGTACACAGATGCGGTGCCACCTTCATGCAAAGGATTTTTCACACTGCCCTATTACTTCTCAAAAACCTCTTTTTGAACAGCAGCAGCAACAAAAACCTGTACCATCTTGGAAGGGATATATTAATTTCTGAGAATCTCTGTTTTTTTCTTATTATTACTGATTATTGTGGCTTAATGTTCACCTGTCTTTTCAACTCAATTGACAGTTCTTTTTTGGGAGGATTGGCCAGGAATGCACTACCACCCTCCAGTTATCTATTATTTTGTTGTCATGGCATTGTGTACATGGGCACAGAAAACCTTACCAGGAGGCATCTGTCAAATTACTTACCTGGTATGCGTGTAGTCAGGCTGGATGGACCCCTGGGAGAAGGGAGTAAGGCTGCCTCATTATGGTTCTGCCTTAAGTGACTCTAGCTGAGGAGCCTGGGCAGGCTGCACAGACCCTTGAGCGCTCTATATCGTAACTACTTTTTAGCTATATAAATAGAAAAGAATAAAATATGAAAAAGCCAGACAGCTGACATCATTCCTATGACTATAAAGTTGTATATTAAAGGTGTATAGAGAACTAATACATCTAAGCACAAGTTGGTACTACCTTTTCTAATACCCCAAATACTTTAATCTAAAAAAATGTTTTTTTTTCCTAGTGGTTTGGAAACCTAGTTACTATGGAATGGTGGGATGATCTTTGGCTAAACGAAGGGTTTGCAAAGTTTATGGAATATGTGTCAGTCAGTGTTACCCATCCAGAACTGAAAGTTGTAAGTATTCATTATTTTTCTTTTATTTATTTTATATGATATTTTTAAATGGTGAGGGTAACTTATTTGCAGTGGTAAGCAGCAAACAGATTTTTCCTATGAGCCATTTAAAAATGAGTATTTTTTAAGGTTTGAATAGAAAGGGTTGTTTTATCTAAGTTCATGTTCTCAAAACCAGTTATGGATAATATTGATAGCAATGATGTTGTATAGCTTTAAATGACTCTGACCTTTCTAAATGCCTGAAAGGAGTTGATTACACCTTATCTTATAAAGACTTACTGGCCTGATTTAAAATCTGTTGAAATCAATGGCAGTCTTTTCAGTGTCTTTACTGGCCTTGAGCTCAGGCCCCATGTACAAAATGAATAGTTTCACTGCAGTCATTTGAACTGTGTATTAGAGTCTGTATGACAGTTGGACATTGCAGTAGCATTGCAATAGATTGCAGTCTCTAAAGTAGCTGAATAATGTTTTAAAATAAAGCAGTTTGGTTACTGTTGTTCACTCAGCCTTCAAACCCTTAAAACCCATGAGTATCTTTTTGGAGTTAATAGAGCAGATTTTAATCAATTTAAGACCTGATAGTATGTGACATCAAAGCATCCTAAATAAATTGGTTCTCTCTAGTTATGATTCTTCATTTATTGTAAGTTTGGAGTTAGAGTGAGTACATTTATACTCTTTGAAAGCCACCAAAAAGAAATATAAAATGTAAATCTGTCTTGCGTACAATTTCTTGAACATTCCAACATAATCCTTTAGTAAGAAAAGTATTTTTCTCCTATTAGGAAGATTATTTTTTAGGTAAGTGTTTTGATGCCATGGAGGTAGATGCTTTGAATTCTTCACATCCTGTATCTACTCCTGTGGAAGATCCAGCTCAAATTCTAGAAATGTTTGATGATGTTTCCTACGAGAAGGTAAAATCCATGCCTACTTTTTGTTTTATTTTTACTATTGTGAATTTGTTTCTCATTATTCTTGCTTAAAGACAGAATCTTTGGCATCATTGCAGTCACTGGCAAAATGCTCATTGAATTCAGTGGGACCAGTATGACATGAATCATTTTGGCTACTTGAATTGTGAAACTCTTACAGGCAATAGTAGTGAAAATGGACATAATATTTTAATATATAGGGTTAAGATAGGGGATGCTTTAATCAGACAGTACCATAACTATAGAAAATTAATTGCTAATGATATTAATAATGAAGGTTTTCTAAATGTTAAAACATCAGATTTTATATTTTATAATCTGAACACTAGTTTTGTAAAGATTTTTTTCACTTTTTGTAGGGAGCTTGTATTCTGAACATGCTGTGGAATTACCTGACTGCAGATGTGTTTAAAGCTGGTATTGTACAATATCTCCGGAATTACAGCTATCAGAATACAAAAAATGAAGACTTGTGGAATAGTCTGACAAATGCAAGTATTTCTTGTATTATTCTGTATTTAAATTCCCCATTGTAAATAACCACCATCTAACTTAATATATTTACTGAAGAGAATTGTTATGAGTGGTTATCCGCAACTGTGAAATGAAGGAAAAATTATTAAAATGCTTTTCAGATTTGTCCTATAGATGGCACCCATGAAAGCCAGCTCCAAGGTGATGATGGCTTTTGCACCAGAAACCAGCAGACATCTTCAAGCTCAGTAAGCACATATTTTCCTATCTGTTGCTAAGTATTAGCATGATACAATGCTAACATTTAATTCTTTTGTTTAACTATTTTTAAAATTGGTATACTGAGCACTTCAGGCCTATAACTGAGAATGTCAGGTTATACAAAAAACAAAGCATCAACAACAGCCTGTCTCCTAGTGACCCAATGCTATCTGGTCAATTGCTCTTACTGGTACTAATCATAATCATCAAAATGTCAGCCTGTCTGCCATAAAATGAAGATGCCATAATACCCCATTCCAAGTCCAAACCTCACAGGCCCTATAAACTTTTTTTTCCCATCATCATTGTTGATAGCCGTTGTAAAGTTGCATTCCTTTATCTCAGTTTCTTTGTGACTTTGTTTTATCCTCCCTTACATCTTCTTATGCGTTTTGTTTCTGCGTGATAAAAACAGCACTGGACAAGAAGAGAGTCCCTTGAGGTTGGGACAATGATGAACACTTGGACATTACAGAAGGGTTTTCCATTAATAACTGTCATGGCAAAAGGAAAGAATGTCTATCTGCAGCAAGAACATTATATGAAGGGATCTCATTTTTCTCCACCAACAGGGTAATGAAAAACAACCGGGCACACTCTGCACACCAGAAAAATCAACTAACAATAGACTATGACATAACACATTTTCTTGCTGTTACTAAAGGAACAAAATTTGGGTTCTCATGTTTTCATATTTGAAAACTATATAACAGTGTTCTCATTTTACAGTTAATAATTTTATGTCAGTCTTATCTGCACTCCCTGGAATAACTTTCATTGGAGTTGTGGTTCGAACAGAACATTGTGTCAGATAGAATTCTTGTATGAGCCACTTGAGTACTGAAGTCTCTCTATATCAGGAATCTTACCTTTATTATCCTAAAGAGAAGTACTCCCAGAGTCAGTCCGTCTTCAGTTTTTGTCCATGTCTGTTGCAGTCAGAGGCAAGATTGCTGCATGAGTAGACATGGCCATGCCAGGTTTACTCCATCCAGGTTCAAAACTGGCCCATGCCAGGTTTAATCCATCCAGTGACACTGCGGCATAGTAGAATTCAGCATAGGCTGTGAAGGCCTTCCTGGATACCTTGGCAGGTGACCCATACTGCAACTTTGCTGCTGTTGATATCCAGTTTATACACCACAGTATGCAATACTGACCTAGCCTTTTGTTCCCCATAAGAGAATAGTTCTCTACTTGGTCAAGAAGTTGTCCCTCACTAGGTGTAGCTATCACACTTAAATATCCTTTCACTAAAATAAGTGTTTTTGCTTTGAAATAGGTATTTGTGGCATGTTCCATTAACGTATATTACCAGTAAATCTGATACCGTTCAAAGATTTTTGCTGACAACTAAAACAGGTAATTTCTTTCCATCAGAGAGACCATCTTCAGAACTTGCAAATTTTAGACATTGTATCTTTACAGTTTTATTTGTGGGAGTGGGATGGAACAGACAGTACAAAATATTTGCCCCTTTCTGTCATCCCAGATCTAATTTCAATATATTTTTTTTAAAGGATGGTGGGAGAATGCTAGGTCTTGTCCAGATGAAATTTAAAACGCTCTGAAAAATGGAGATATTGCACTGGAAATGTTGATAGTTCTATGATGACATATATCTTTTTATGCATTCAGAAACTACAGTGCTTCTTTCTTAAAATCACTGAAAAATAACTAGGACCAATATTAACTATTGTGATAGGACATTTTGCCATAATTCAGTGTATGAAATGGACTGTAAATACTGAACTCTTCAGGCTTTGCATTATTATCTTATTACTTGAATCAGTAAGAGAAAATTGCATTCTAATTTATTTTGTTATAGATGTCCTCATCCTCCCTGAAGAAGTGGAATGGATAAAATTCAATGTGGGAATGAATGGATATTACATTATGCACTATGAAGATGATGGATGGGATAATCTGATTAGCCTTTTAAAAGAAAACCACACAGCAATTAGCAGCAATGATAGAGCAAGTCTCATTAACAATGTATTCCAGCTTGTGAGGTAAGGCACTCTAAACCTGAAAAAGGCAAGCTGTACAATTTTTATCACAAGTAACTGAAGAAAAAATATTATTTGCTTAATATATGTTTAATAGATATTTTAACAGAGTATGAGGCATATTCTGATCTCAGTTACCATAAAGTAAGTCCATTGATTTCTGTGGAGTTATTCCAGTCCATGTAAATAAGAACTGAAATTAACTCTGAGAACATAGTGATTTGAAATAGTCTGTGATATCACATAAGTCAATGGATGCCAGCAGCATGTGGGTCTTGTCTTTTGAAAATAAGGTTTAGAACAAGGCTTACAATGGAATCCAAGATTGGGAGTCTTAATACAGTGATTCATGGACAGTTAAGTTCACTTCTTACTACCCAACACATCAGCTCAGTTTGCCATGGGAGAGCCCTTGTGTATCAACTCTTCTGTAGTATCTTCTGTAGATACTGAATGCTCTCCTTTTTGGATGAGGTACCTTTGGCATGAAAAGACTTCAAGAATTTTTTAGTTTGAATCTTCATCCTCTTTTCCAACCTACAGATACTTACAAAATTGGAATAATTATATGGTTTCTGATTTTACATTACTTTGCCATAACTTACACCTACTAGTAACATCACTGAGCTGTAAAAACTTTCAGAGCACAAAAGTGGTTTTAGTTAAGTGTAAGAGCTATTCTAGACTGCAGCTGTTAGAAATGCTATCAGGGCAAGGTGCTAACATGTAAAGTACATAAACTCACATTTATTAAGAGTTGGATTTTTTTTTAAACCTTTTTCATAGTTACCCTGTTTTCTGAACATAGGCAAAGTTGGGCCCACAGCCGACTTGATTTCCCAGCAGCCCCTGCTCACATTGCTGCAGCTGGTTTCTGTGGAGCAATGGGGCTGTTACAGCATGGGGCCAGGGTTTCTATGGAGACCAGTGCCAGCAGCAGCACTGGTAGGGCACACGGCTGAGTTGGAAGCTGCTCCAGGGTTGGGGCTGGGATCTTGCAATGGTGCTGGCGTGGTCTGCTGGGGCAGAGCTGCAATCTGCTGCCCCCATGCCCCAGGCAGGGGTGCGCAGGCAGCAGATCACGGCTCTGCCCTGGCTCCCGACCTCATTGTCACCACTGCAAGATCCCAGCCCCAGCCCTGCAGCAGCATCCCACCCAGCCACAAGCCCTGCCAGTGTTGCTGGTGCCAGTTCCACAGAAACCCTAGCCCTGTGTTGTCACGGCCCCACTGCTGCTGGGGTCTCTATAGAAACCAGCCACAGTGACGCAGGCAGGGGCTGCTGGGAAATGGAGTCTGGCCACTGGCCAGATGTGCCACTTGCCCACTCCTGCCATGCCCCCATTTATAAGCACTCAAAGATATGCGTATATCTAGCCCTACTTTTGTTTTGAATGTATCCAAGCATGGCCCAACAGACAAGCCAGCCTTACTAAACCTGTCCCTGACTTAAGTGAGGAAAGAGGAGTTTCCACTCTGAGTGCATTCATATTGGAACAATAAAGCTCAGTAGCACTCCCAGCTCCCCAGCCTTGTTTGTAGTAGAGCTAAAAAGCCTCTTCTTTGTGCTCAGTCTAGCGTGCGTGCGCGCGCGCACACACACACACACACACACACACATTTGCGTTGGGAGAACATGGAATCTGTATTCCTATTGTTGCTGCTGCTGAGTAAAGTAGGAGGGATAGTATATGGGTGGTGAAATATACCCTTTCCACCTGCCCCATTCTGCATTGCTGTCCTCATAATGTGTGTTCAGTAACCAACAGTGGACAAAGTGCATGGTAGACTTCTTCACTCAGGGTCCCAGTTCCCAAAACCTTTATATTGCATAACATTCTGGGCCTCCTTAAAAGTACAGTTCAATACACAGGGAAAAAATTGAACTGCCACTCATACAGCAAGAAACCACCAACCATTTCTCCCATGATGCCAGATAGAGCTGAGTCATTTTATTAGTAGTTGTAATAGAAGTAGAATCTAGGACCCCAAATCATGAATTAGGTCCCTGTTGTACTAATATGCTGCTCAAATATACATTCCCTGTCCCAGAGAAACAAATATAAAAGAAATGACAGAGGGATACAGACAAATGGGAGAGCATGAAGAGAAAATGATCCAGCCTGCCAAATCAGTGGGTTTCTGCCAATGCCTATGCCTGTATCAGGTCTAAACTGCAGGAGCTGTTTTGGGGCTGGACAGTTGGGTGCTGCACCTGTGTCACCATCCCTTGTTCTTGAAATTCCTCCCCCCTACTCCGCTGTGGCATGGATGCAGCTTCCAAGGTTTAGGGTGGTGAGAAGTGGCCACAGTGTGGACACAGCTTCTAGCTGCCACCACAGCTCAGTTCTATGCTGCCTGGAAGCTGCACTTTGGCTGCAGCTGGGGGTGGAGAGAAGTGGAGGTGGTGGCATAGATGGAGCTCCCAGTTGCCGGGTCCTGGCATGGGTGTAGGCAGAGTCCCCTGTTGCCAACATGCTGTCAAAGCCCCCTAGTCCATATCAGATTGGAGCTGGGTTGTTCTGGCCCATGGCTTGTAATGTTTGCTACTGTGCTAAACAAAACAAACCAAGCTTCTTTAATCTTTTTCAGAGAAAGAGGTCCATTTCTTTAACCATCTTAGAGGTCCTTCTTTGAACCCATTCCAGTTTAATTTAATCTTTTTTAAACTTGGGTGACCCAAGTAATTTAAACGGAGTCTCACCAGTGCCTTATACAATATTCCTAGTACCTTGAGACACAGTTGTATTGCACTGGCAGTTCATGGTCCTCCTACAGTCAGCTAACACATGTAGCCCCACCTGCTCCTTCCACAGTTGTCTTAAGTCATTTCATCCCTATCTTAGAGGTGAGTTCCTGGTTATTGGTCCCAGAGTGCTTGACTTCACACTTCATACTGTTAAACATTCATGTAATTTGTAGCACTCTCATACTACAAGATTATCTAACTCTTCCTGTATCTGAGATGATGAAAAAATGCATGTTTTTGCTATTTTGATACATAGGCAGGACTGTATCTTAGAGTTGTTAGGTAGACAATCTGGTAAACTTAAGAGAGCCTGGGCATGCAAACTAGAAAGATATCTGAATAGAGGATGGACAAGATCGCTGGCAGAGTAAAGTGCAGAAGGGTTATGCTCACAGTAATCAGGAAAGGAGGTGGTGTTAGGGAGGTAATTAATAATTCTGTTTTAGATGTGTTGAGGTGATAGTGATCAACAAGATGTCAGATATAGAGGCAGAGATTTTAATTTGGACAGAAGAAGGGCAGGTCTGGGGTAGAGAAGTGGATCTGTGAGTCATCTGAATTTGTGTTTGTAGATGAAGTTGCCCAGAGATAAGGTTAGGGTCCTATGAAACACCACAGAAAGGGCTAGGAGTAGGGAGTATCAAATGAAGACCATGAAGGATATGTTGAAGGAAAGACTGGAGCTAAACAGGAGAACAATGAAAGGGTCATACTTCAGGAGGTGGAGCATGGTTGACTGTTGCAGATTAAAGTGGATGAGAATGGTTTTTATATTTGGCTAAGAGATCACTGTACAGGCTTTGGCAAGAGCAGGTTCCAGTGAATGCAAAGGGCTGAAGTTGGATCAAAAAGATGCAGTTGATAAACAGCAGCCGTGTCTACACTAGATGCTTATTGCACAGTAGCTCGTTATTACTGTGCAGCAGTGTTGGCAGGCACAACTGTGACATGATGCTACTGATCAGTAGTAACAAGCTACTGCACAGTAAGCGTTGCTAGACATCCATGTTGGGATGCTACTGCACAGTTTTGTAGAATGTTTGTAGAATGGACTTACCCAAGGTGGAACTTTTTATCTAGTCCTTTTTCTTTCAGCTTATTTCTTTGTTCAAATAAATCTGCAGCTCCTGCTGTAGTAATTGTTAATGGCATGCCTAGCTTAAGTGGCAGGTCGGTAACATTTAACTTACAAGGAAATGGACATTGGACAGGGTTCAAGAATTTAAGGCTTTTCCATTTGTTACAGTAATTGGCAGCTTGTATAGACAAGCCCAATGATGCTTAATAGTGTTTAATAAGTTTCAGGACAGGTGAGAGAGAGGGTGGAAGTTGGAAAAGCAAGTGGAGTCGAGGGGGGGTTGTTTGCTTTTAAAGATGGGGGATACTCTGTTGTGAGAAGTGAAGGAGGAGAAAAGATGGCACAAAGGAGATCAGGAGATGAGAGAGCCCCTGGAGCAAGGTAGGAAGTTAGGTTAGAGGAAGGAGAGCTGAGAAACATGCATCTGTGGGTCAGAGGATAATTGTAGGAGTATGGAAGACAGTCTCACAGGATGACAAATATCATGTTGTATTTCATCGCTTTTTTTCTTGTAAGGAATTGCAGAAGTGCTGTGCTAAGAAACAAATAGAGGCAGAAGGAAAGGTGGATCACTGGTGGTGAAGAAACCATTGGAATTGCAGGTGTGGCATTCAGTTACATTAGAGAAGTTCTTCTGTTTTAACTAGGAAGATGACAGAACTGAAGAGAGAGAGAGTGAACAAATTTGTAATGGAGAAAATCAACTCGGTTTAGGATTTCTACCAGAGATTCTCTCCAGAATAGGATCAGAGGGAGTGGATGCTGGGGGAGTGCCAGATTTGATGTTTGTAGAATGGACTTAGCAATGGAAAGTAAAGATGAAGCTTTTTATCTAGACCTTTTCTCTTTCAGCTTATTTCTTTGTTCAAATAAATCTGCAGCTCCTGCTGTAGTGATTGTTAATGGCATGTCTAGCTTAAATGGCAGGTCGGTAACATTTAACTTACAAGGAGATGGACATTGGACAGGGTTCAAGAATTTATTTAAGGCTTTTCCATTTGTGTTACAATAATTGTAGCATTCTAAAAAGTCAAGCAGAAATTAGGTTATTTAATTTGACTTCAGTCACACATTCTCATTTTCTTTTTAGCATTGGAAAACTTTCGATTTCCAAGGCTCTTGATTTAACTTTGTACTTAAACCGCGAATCCCAAATTATGCCTGTATTCCAAGGTATGAATGAGCTGATTCCTATATATAAGCTTATGGAGAAGAGGGACATGGACAATGTAGAAAACCAGTTAAAGGTAAGCTAAACCACAAATGGTGGCTTGTAGCCTATAAATACACCTTTTACAAAAAAGGTTATTGGAAGTCTAGTTATCAAGTGAAGTCAACTTTTATGAAGAAAGCCAGTCTGCAAGCTTATACAACTGAAGCTAGTGGGGCTAGTGTTGGGGCCCACCCAGACAGGTCTGCTTGCAGGATCAGTTTGTTAAATACATTGACAATGTCACTCCATTATGTTCAGAACTGAAACATCCAAACAACTGAAGATTGCAGAGGGACAACCCACTCCCCCCTCCCTCCCAATTTTTAGATAAACAGAATTGAACAGCTAATTAATTAGTTTTAGATAAAATTTAGAAAAATTTGGAGCATGAAATTATTTTCAAAGGGAGATTAAAATTATTTTTGTTCTAAATGTTAATTCAATTTATTGGTACCAATATTAATAAAGCTTGATGCAAGAGAAATATCCAGCTGTGTTAACAAACTCTTTATGATTACATTTCTGTAGGAGTACATAGTCAACATATTTAAAAACTTAATTGATAAACAGTCCTGGAATGATGAAGGCTCAGTCTCTGAACGATTGCTTCGTAATTCCCTCCTCTTGTTTGCTTGTGCACGCAAATACCAACCATGTGTGGATAAAGCAGAAGAATATTTTATGAAGTGGAAGGAATCTGATGGAACTTTACGGTCTGTTTTTATAGCAAGTTCAATAGACATGAAAGCAAATTAATGTTTTTACATTCTGATTTCTGTTGAGTGAACTGATCTAGCAATAAAGCATTTTTCGGCATGTGATTTAAATGAGCTGCAGCCCACAAAAGCTTGTGCTATCTATCTATCTATCTATCTAGGTTATTTTATAAGGTGTAAATTTACTCTGTCTTCTAATAAAGCATTTGCCTATCTTCAGTCCTTTCACTGACCTAAATATTACCTCTCACAGCTTTTCATCACAACTTTGTTTATTAAAGGTATTTTGCAAGCAGAAGGAAAGCAGCTTGAAAGCCTTTCCAGACTCTCCCACCCTAAAGCCAGGTTGACAAGGAACAATGGACACAAGTTATTAGAGAGTAGATTTAGATTAGACATCCGCAAGAACTACTTCACAGTTAGGGCGGCTAGGAGCTGGAACCAACTTCCTAGGGAAGTGGTGCTGGCTGCTATCCTGGGGATCTTTAAGAAGAGGCTTGATGACTACCTGGTTGGACTCATTTGAGTCCAGTCTTTTCTCCCGCCCAGGCGGGGGGTCAGACTTGAAGATCTACAAGGTCTCTTCCGACCCTACTTCTATGATTCTATGACCTATGATTCACAAATATTTTGCATAAAAGCTATCTTTGTTTAAAGTTTTCCCCACCTTTTCGATTAATGCCAGGGCTCACAATAAACACACTCAACCATATCACTCAGCAGGTGTTCTGGAAAAACCAGGAGACCAGATTGACATTTGAGATCTTTCCAGTTTCAGAAATATACAGAAATAGCAAAACAAGGAAGGGTATGATCCCAGTTTGTAAAATTATCTTCAAGAGAGGGCCTGTTGTCCAAGCCATGGTGGTGTCACTTCTCCCCACCCTTCTCCCTATGGCAGCATGGAGAGAGCAGCTGAAGCTCTTTACTTCCAAAGACAGTGAAGTCCCATAGTGGCTCTGTGGGGTGGATCTGGCCCATGGGCCGTAGGTTGCAAACCCCTGGCCTGAGTCATATTGTTAAAGCATAAGAATGTTACTGAAGTGGAATAAAGACAAGCTCCTATTCTGGCATCCTTTTAAGAACGCTTAAGTAGGGGCTGTAAAAAAGAAACTAATGTGCCTTGGTCTTCGTTTTTTGTTTTTTGGGTTGTTTTTTTTTTAAACCAATTTGAGACTCATAAGGAATCCAAATGTGTCACAGTGCTGTAACAATACCAGATATTTATGTATAGAACAGAAACATGATCCAGAACATAACTTGAAGTCTAATTTTTTTGCAGTTTACCCAGTGATGTTAAAGCAGCAGTGTATGCTGTTGGAGCACAAACAGTTCAAGGTTGGGACTTCCTCTTTAGTAAATACAGACTGCCTTCATTCAACACTGAGAAAAACGAGATTGAAGTTGCTCTCAGTATTAGCAGAAATAAAGAAAAACTTCAGTGGTGAGTAATTTACTTGTTTTGGAGGGAAGCATGCAAAATGGGAATACAGAAGTTGAAGCAGAAACTGTAAGTGAAAGTTAAACTGTAATTTTGGTCAGTCACCTTTTTTTTTTTAACTTCTTTATAAGTCACAGAATTATAAACAGTTTTCCAGAGAAAATTGTAAGGGGAAATGGTGCTTAAAGTTATGCTTCTAGAACTAGACATCATGTCTTAATTCTATTTACATGTAAGAGGCACATTGTACCACTTGTGGGTTTTTAGAACCGATGTCCATCTGTGCTACTAGTAGTATCCTTTCTGAGGATGCTCAAAAGGGATCAGTTACAGTCACTTTATGTTCTGTGGTGAACCTGTTCCACCCACCTTTTAGCCCAGTAGCCTAGTGGGTAGGATACCTGACCAAAAATGGGACATCCAGCTTCTAGGCTCCTGTATCCAGGGAATTCTATACAGAGCCTTGAAAACTGTCCATCCTTGTACTGATGCTTATAACCAAGGGAGAAAGATGCATAGGAAAACAATCAGACAGAATTTAGCCTTGGATTCTAGCTTCTGCACCCAGTGCTGTCTCATCTTTTTTTAAATCTAATTACTAATACAAAATACAGAAATATCAGTTGTGTCAACCTTCTTGAGTGGGTTTTTTTTTTTTGAGAAGGCTCCAAACACAGCTGATGCATAGCTGTTTTTTCTGATGCTGGCCTACCTCCTATTAACACCCTAAAAGCTAAAAATGGAAGAACCAGAAGTGATATTGTGATAATTCGCAGAATTGTTGAGTCTTGAGGGAAGTCTTGAGTTCTGTGTTATGCAGCAAGTCACCCTATTGATGACCCTATCGGTCCCTCCTGGCCTTGTGATCTAAATTTCTCCATCGGACTCATTGTAGTTTTGGATAACTGATTTAGCTTAGACAGTACCAAGAGATGCTTTAGTAATGTGTACAGATATTATTTATTATTTCAGTAGTGTCTAGCATCTTCAGTCCCGAACAAGACTATCTCTGCCTCTTATCTGTGAAAAATGCAGATATATAACCTATACTTAAGGGGACTTGTGGGGTTTACATAAATTCTGAAACCCTGGGATGAGAGATGCAATAGAAATACAAAGTTGATTTTACCCTCTTTTATGAAAGGGAGATCTTAAAAGCTATCATTATGAATTTTATGGGAAGGGAAGGGGTAGAACTGATCCTGAAATATTTTGTTTAAACATGTGGACCAAATCCTCTGTCACCTACTAGGCATTTGATAGCACTTATGCATCTAAGGATCTAATATAATTCTACTCCACCCTACTCATGTTTCTGAAAAAAAACTTCTCCTTTTGTAACTTACCTCTAATTTAGCCTTAAAATTAAATCACAAAGAGTGGCAGGGAAGAAGAGGAATGGGGCAAGAAGGAAGAGGATCCATCCACTTTTTTCTGTCCTTAAATGTTGTTTTTAGGTTAATGGATCAAGGTTTGTTGGGTGATATAGTAAAAACCCAGGATCTTCCACATATTGTGGTGTTTGTTGCCAAGAACCCATCTGGTTATCACCTAGCTTGGAAGTTTCTGAAGGAAAATTGGAATAAGCTTGCACAAAAGTAAGTAGCACAGATTGGTCTACTCCTCATTTTACCTCATTGACATTTTTAAATTATCTCTGTTGTAAACAGACTGTTTGATAAATCTTAGTGGCTGTTTTTGCTAGGTTTGAACTTGGCTCGCACTCCATAGCGGGGATGGTAATTGGCGTGACAAACCAGTACTCTACAAGAGAGCAGCTTGCACAGGTAAACAGATCCTTTCTTCAGATGGTGCCTTCTGTGTTCAGTTGTTAGTAACAGTTTACTGAAACTACAGCCTAGAATTAAACCTTAGAATCTGAAAAACATGAGAAATTATAAAGCATGGGAGTGGTACCTGTAGCTCTTCTGACAAGTGGAGACTATGCAGTGGAGACTTTGATTACTGTAGGCTCCTTCCATAGAAAACCATGTGACAAAATAGCAAGTTGAAAAGATGGCCTTGTGACTTAGGCAAGAAACACAGTACCTGGGTCCTCCTTTAAGCTGCTCCATACTTCCTCAGCCGTACACCTTCATATGCAACATAGGAGTAATACTTGTCAGGGAATTTGTGAACATGTTGTAAACCTATTACTGCTTATTACTTTGAGCCAAGCCTCATCACGGATATTAGAGATGATAAGGAAATAACATGAGCACTGAGGGGTACCTGCTCTCCCCAGTCATGCAGGTGAGATGCAGTAATATTTAGCTGCATATTGCACAGTCTCTTTCATCAGCATCAGAAACCAGAGTTGCTCCATATACAGTTTTGAAAACTTCCACAGGAGTTCCAGAAAGTTTTTTATGATAGTATTTGTTGTCAGTATGAAATTCTTCGGCATATGGAATATGTGGAAGCGGAATAATTAACTATACTTAATATCAGACTAAAGAATACGGGGAACTGTACTAAAAAATTCTACTTTTTCAGTGTTACTGAAATTGTATAGAAAATTGTGTTTTTACAACCTGTTTTTGGGAACCTCTCTTGAAACCCAATCTGAAAGGTAGACAGGAAAAAAAAACCCTTTGCCTTCAGCAAGTCAGGGTCAGGCTTCAAAATCTGGAATTCCTTTCTATTCATCTAGTGCAATGAATTACCAGCCACTGCTGCCTCTTAATTATGAACTGTTTACTTGGTAGGTGAAAGAATTCTTCAGTTCTCTGGATGAAAAAAGTTCACATCTCCGTTGTATCCAACAAGCAATAGAAATAATTGAAGAAAATATAAGATGGATGGATATAAACTTTGATAAAATCAAACTATGGCTACAAAACAACAAAATATAAATGACTGCTTTTGGCTCCCAGTTGTTGAAAACAACACTGACATAATGTGAATATCTGAAAAAACAAAGAGCTCAGTTTTTTGAATTTGTCACTTTATTTACTCAAACAGAAGATGACCCTTTGCTATAATTTTCCAGGTATAGAAGAATCTAATTATTGAACGTTTGCCTTTAATTTGTCCCCCTACCAGCAGGAAAAATAAATATAGGAGGATCACTCCTTTGCCCTTTGCTGCCCCCCAGCTTCCTTCTCCTGCAGCTCCTTTCTCACTTCCTTATTGTCAGACCCTGATCTCCCTGAGCATGTGGAAGTGAGAGAGAAATTTGAAAACACTGGCCTTGAAATAAGTATGCCTAATGTGCATATAGACAAATTATTATGGATACACAGAGACTTAGTTCATCCAGAATTCATGCAGTTTACCTTACCTGCCTTGAAATGGAGCTGGCACTGAGGGGGACTGCACAGTAATGGGCATTACCATATATCTTATTCAGATGGGCTAAAAAAAAAATTTGTGGGAGGTTCCTAACAGCATGTTTGCCCAATGTGAGCAATGTGTTTTATAGCCATGCTCAGTGTTGGCTGCATTTAATCAACTTCATAGTTGGTTTCCATTACTGAGCACATGCTGCTTTTGGCAATAGTTTAATATCTAGACAATGTATACAATGAAGTTTTTTTGTATGCAAATGTGAAGATGAGGGGCTTTTTTCCCCTGTGCTGACTGGGGAAAAAAACCGTCCTGTATTTGAGTAAGTATGGTATTATTGGCTGGGTTGTGAGGGATGGGGAAGAGGGAGGTGTTGGTTGTATTTTGGTCTTTTGTTATTCGATTCCAGTCAGACCTGGATTGGACCCTCGAGCTATGTTTTTATTGCAATAACAGGTCTGTCCAACATTAGACCCCAGGGGTTGCATGCTACACAAGAAGTCACATGTCCTGGGCTGAACACTATAGAAGTTGCACTGGCTCCCTTGCATTTCACTGTGTGCCGCCCATCCCTGCCACCCAAGCAGCATGAGTCCCCTGCTGCCACCACCATGCTTGGGTTTCTCTTCCCCTCCCCCCACTGGCTTGTAAGAAGCATGAGCCCCTCTACCACACTGGTGATCACTCCTCCACTGCTGCTGCATGAGCCCCCTGCTGCTACCACCACATGGGCAGTCTCCTTGCTTTGCTGCCATGTAGTACCCCCTGCTGCCACTACTGTGCAAGCTATTCCCCCTTCCCTCCAGCTGCTGCTACATGAGAAGCACTAGACCCCTTCTCAAACCCTCCCACTGGCTGTGATGTGGGCAGCAAGCTCAGTAGGCCTCTCACCATGCCATCCTGTCACAGAGACCCCAGCTGCTGACCCCACACCCAGAGCTGTGATGGCCAGGTGGGAGCTTGGGGGGCTACATGTTAACCCCATATGGGTCAGACGTGACCTGCAGGCTGCCAGCTGGATAGCTCTGCAGTAGCACATCCCCATCCAAAACTTTACAGCAAGGGAACCTGCTGACCATATGTAGCCCTTACATAATCCTATCAAACCATGTGTATTAGACTGTCTGAAATTTAAGAATGAATTTGCTCGTTCTGATCAGAATTTCCAGAAAGTATTTCAGGGCAAACAGATTATTGGAACTTATCACATGGAAACTTCTAATTTGCCTCATGTTCTCCTTCACTCAAAAAGTACAATGAATCTCAGTCCTAATCTTCTTATGATTGAGTGCTCTCAGTCTTAAGAGAATTATTTTTTCATAATGCACATCATTTTGGTATTTAATTCTATGGAGCTTGACGAGGAGTTAGAGAGTAGGGTATAAGTGGAACACCTCGAAAGTAAAATGTGTTCCACTGCAGTTATGCATTCATTTTTCCTTCCATATTTTCCTCTTTTTGTCATCATATTAACACTTTACCTTCAGGGCAAGCTTTGCTATACCATCGTATTAGACTTAAGTAAAATACCTACTCCCCAGTATATTAAAATCTTCGTGATATTTTGTGGCTAACAAATTGGAGAAAATGTTTTGAATGTGAAAGGAAGCAAGGACTTTTGTGAGTGATATCTTTTGCTGGACTAGCAGTATGGCTGGGATGGACTTAGACAAGCTTCTGGGTACCACAGTTGAAAAGTATCAAATACTATTTTAAGTCACTAACATCAATGATTTTTTGTTTTAATTGGTAGCTTTTCACTAATAATTGTGCTTTTTAATTTTTGCCTGCTTGCAGAATTGCAACTTAAAAACATGTTTGCAGAAGATTTACGAATCTAAAATGTGAATAAAACTATTGAGTTTTTGATGCAATTGGAGTATTTTTTTTCTATTATAAACTTTAAAAAAAGGAAGGGAAGGATGAACATTTGGTTGGGGCTAGAGAAAAAAATTCATACTGGGTTTTATTCTAGACTGTAAGTTGCGTGGAAAATTAGTAGAGTCACTTGAAAGAGACGTGAATTTGATCTGATAGATTCTGCCTCTACAGTGATATTACTAATTCTTCTGTCATGTGGATCTTTTGCATATCAGGGGAAATGTTGAAGCTCTGCATATGTAAACCACTGTCATATGCACAAACTGAAATAGAAATAGAATCTTCAGATAGATGTCTGATTTTTAACTTAATAATAAAAGTCGATATGTCTGTGCCTTAGTCCCCTATCTGTAAAAAAGAAATAATAATACCTACCTCACTGAGAAGTTGAGGCTTGTATCATTAATGACTGAAAGGAGCTTTAAGCTCTTCCAACACAGATCTGAAGTTTTTTTAGAATGTTTGAAGAAAATAGTCCTTTTTTATTGATTACTGAATCTTTCATTTACTATAATAAATGTTCTCCTCATTGGTTATTTACAGGAAAGGGAATTGTAAATGTACACTGCATCTATTTTTAATCTTATTGCTGTACATAATTATATAAGAGTAACAAGAAACATACTTGTCATGATTTGGAAACAAATTATTTGCCTCTTGGGTGTAATTTTCATTATTTTTAAATGTGTATGTAAATATGTGGAACTTCTAAAACACAAGGCTCTTAAACTGAAAAAGTTGCCATAGGTAAACCTTACGGTACAAAGTTAAAAATTTATCAGAAAAATAAATGTGTTGCTTACACCACACGTGTTGGACTAGTTACTTTGTGTAATTGTCAGATGAGAAATGAATGCGGTTCAAAAAACTGCAAGACTTGTGGTCTAGTGCTTACATCAAAACATATATGTTCTGTAGAACAAATGAAAAAAAATTTTGCTTGTGTTTGTGAATTTGTTTTCCATTTTACCAATTTTTTCAAAATTTGAAATCCAAAATTTTCAATATCTTAATTTTTCTCCACTGTATTGCAGTGATATCAATAATGTAGCAGCTTTGTTTTTCACCCTACTTTTGTCCTGTTTTACTAACATTTCAAAACGTCTCCAACTTGGGAAGTTACCAAGTGGCAGAAAGGGAAAAAAAAACCACATTACACTCTAGATCTCAGAAAAATTAAAGTTTCTCTGGACACAAGTACATATTGTGTAGTCCAGCTTTTCCAGTAGTCCAAGATAAATGAAATATGTTTTTAATGTTGTGTGTGTAGATATGCTGTTTGCTAACTAGAACTAGCATGGCCTGTTTCACAGTCTCTGAATTTTACCATCAATCAGCATACTGGGAAGGAAGCTAATGAACAAAACGAGCAAGAATGTGATGGCAAAATCTTCGTATATTCAGTCTCAAGACAGACTTTCCCTAACTACTCGGGTACTAGGATGATTTTACAAGCTTACAAATAACATGAAGGTTAAGACTCCTAAGAGGGGTGTTTTAAATTTGTTAATCGTCCATGCACATTATGTTAAGGAACAGTTAAATCTCCCTTGGTTTCTTAAGCTCATGAGTGCTCTTTTGCATCTTCAATTATTAAGGGTGCATAGATAGAAATTTTTGGGACCAATACCAATAGCTGATTTTTAAGGACGTATATCGGCTAATACCAATCCGATTTCCGATGCACAGTTTTTCAGCTTGAAGAGCTGCGTCCAGCTGGTAAGTCTGGGGTGGAGGGTAGGGAGGGGTGTGGCGGAGGGGGCGGATCAATGCTTGAAGGAGGGAATCAGGATGGGGCAGGGGCTGGCACTGACCAGCTGAGGCAGGGAGGGGCATGGGACAGAGCTGCAAGTGGCTTGTCCAGGGGGTGAGGGAGCATATGCCTCCCTGATCTGCATGGTTCAGGATGGGCTGCAGCTGCAGGCTGGGGCCAAGGGGGGGCACAGGACTGAGGTGCAGGTCTTCAGGGGTGGGGGGCTGCTCCTGCTGCTGCACATGACTCATCTGGGGTTTGGCAGCTCCTGCCGCTACTTCTGCTGCTTGTCCAGGAGGGCACAGGGGGAGGGGTGTGTGCTTACAGAAGAGCCTGGCCCCAGCCAGCTCTGCCCTGCACAGATCCAAGGGCACATGCTGCCACCCCCCAGGCCTTCCTGGACCAGCGGCAGGAGCAGCAGTGGGAGCCCGTCAACTTTCAGTAAACCACAAGGTACAAGTACCTTTCAGGACATGCCATCAAGACTAGTTTAGCATTTCTTTTTACACCCTGAAAGATAATTTTAATTTTACAAGAGTAATTGACTCTTATTGTATCTGGGAGTCCTATCTGGGTATTTTTCTTAACTTCAAAGCAGCACTGTTTTTTGTGGTGACTGGCAGATTCCAGTTTACAAAAGAAGTTTGAGTTCTTTTGTTCATCTTGACCTTCAAATTAATTTCTGTGGGCTTCAAGGGTACAAAGTTCCTGATTACCTTCCTCTCTTATTCTAAACAGCAACAAAAACAAAGAAACTACTAAAATTGGTAAAAGAGAACTAATAACAAAACCTAGTTTTGTTCAAACCATCTGAATTGCTCATTTATAGTCACACGTACTTCCCAGCCTAAGTTATCTACCAATTAAACATTTTTTAGAGGAAAAAAAATCAGATTAAAAGAATAATAATTAGGGTTTTTTTTAACTAAATATACATTATTATGCTCATACATATTACATACATTTTATATGGAATGTATACATTTTTACTTCTAAGCTTGTACTGGAGGTAGTGATACCGCACTACCAAAAACCTTAGGTGTTTCCCATACAGTATGATGCATTGCTTTGTAAAAGTAGATTTCTTGAAGACTGAGTGATGCAAGTAGTTCCCAAACTGTAGGGAGAGGAAGGATTACAATAGCTAGCTGCACTATCCCCATATTCAGTTTGCAGATTATCTTTTTTCCTGTGGTCTAAGAAGGGAGGGTCGCCATCTTTTGTTCGTCTTTTAGTGAACAAAGTAGCCTCTATGCAGAACAATTTTCCCTGGTGCTGGTGAGGAACCTCTTGTACTACTCCCAACAAGAGCGGCGAGAGGCCTTCTTATAGTAATAAGACATCATAAGCATAGTCCCTGAAGAAAGATTGGGATTGGAGAGTGGGGAATAGGTACCAATTCCTGCTCTGTGTATGTGGCTGAAAATAACAGCTTCATTCTTCCTCATGGACACTTCCAGTCTTCTGCACCAGAATAACGCATGAGGTGGTTGCTCTGAGCTATAAGCATAATTTTACTGAAGAATCAGGTACCTAGTAATATTAGGACAATATTTTTCAAACAAAACATCAATATTATAGGTTTCATGAATGGCAAAGGGAAAGAGAAAAGAATATTGCTAGGCTCTTCTTTTCCTAAACTATAACAGGTTTCTACACTTGCATTATTGAACCTAACCCCATAACTTAACATGGGACACTACACTTAACATGAGAACAAAATGAAAATGTTATACTGTATAGTTTATATTGCCCTCTGTGATAAAGACTTATCATCACTCAATTTCAGGACTCAAGCTTTGTTTTTAACTTAGGGTCCTGCTTGCAGTTAAGACTTGCCCTCCAGTCAAAAAACGGCAGACAGGATATGTGGTGTCTTTTGAAGCCATTGATGGAGTGCAAGTGCAACACAATCTAGGAGCCAACACAGTAGTCTATGCCAAATCCTCAACTTTCCATTGACTCATTTATCCAGATTATGCCCATTTTACAGACGAATGAGCTGTAGTGCAGACCAAATCTACATTAGGGTTTTTTGGCAAAACTTTTTTCCCCCATTACTATTACTAGAGAAGCTTCAAGTAAATGTATTTGAAATAAGGGCCTTGTCACACATTCACTCTCACCAGTTACACATCACTGAAATGCAATGAAATGCAATTAAAGTTAGAACGTTAGGAAATAACCCTTCCTTGAAAGGGAGCAACTTGGCAATGTCAGAACAGCACTAAACATTAGCAGCCCGTGTGTAGCACTCAGCAGATCAGGGAGGCAACAGGGAACACAGCAACAGAGAGGGCAGGGAGCAGAAAGCAGAGCAGCAGATTGGGCAGGGGAAGGAGATGAGTGAGTGGCACTTGGGACAGATGCAGGGCTTACATTGCGGCACGCCTGCCAAAAAGGTTGGCTCCACACTGTTCAAGTATATGTTGCTATGAGGCTAATCCTGCTTGGTAGTGAGAATTTCTCTGTTGTTTATAGGGGAACACCGTGTGTATTTTAAACATGTATTTTCCATCCAGCAGAGATAACACTTCAGTCTATTTTTTTTCTTTTTACAGCAATGAAAACACACTGTATCTATCAGTAGTAAACTGGCAGTTCTTAGATTTTGTGAAAATGCTCTAATTTGTCCTAAACTAGAATACTTGATATGATTTTCCAAAGTGTTAAATTATAATTATAATCTAAGGGGGGGGAAATGAAATGGCAACATTCTTGCTAAAGAATCTTAGGCACAAATTACAATAAAACTCCTTGTTCCTAGCAAGCTTGCTGATGCTAGGTCACTATAGGAATGGTGGCACCATGCTAGTTGAACACTAAGTACACTGAAATTATGAGATAGAAAAGCCCAACACATTCCTTGACACATTTTCATTATTTTGATCAGGACTGACTGTAGAAAGAAAAAGACTTGTGGAATTAAAACCCTTTCCACCTCAATGACTATATATAGATTTACTAGTATTGAGACATTTGTACATCTGAGGAGCTTTGCCATTAGGACACTAATAGCTATTGGAAAAAATATCATTTGCACAGTTTCATAAGACAATTTCAGTACAGCAGTTAATGTAACTTTTAATATCCCTTCTTTATACAATCCATATGTATTACTATAGCAAAAGTAACACTAGTTGATTTTTTTTTTTTTAAATATTATCACACAATGACAACAAATATTATTACAACACCCTCGTTACTCAACTAGATTTACATAAGATTCTCATTTAAATGTCCTTAAAACCTGTAGTTTTTTTAGTGCTTAAGTACAAAAAGAATAGGATGTGGGTTTTGTGGAAAGTGAATAATCTGAGGGATCAAACCTCACATTAAAATTGGCATAATCTGATCTTTCTGTCTGGGACTAAAGTGTTTTAGTTTTTCAACTGTTAATTGTTCATTTTAAAAATAGATATGATTGCTTCTGAAGCTTTCTAGTGTTTTGATTAACGTGTATGGACCTGTGGCTAAAGAAGGGGTCTCCTTTTTAAGAGGTCTGGCTTCTATTCTTGGCTGCACCTCAGGAACGTTGTAGCTTGCCAAATATAAATGGCTTGCCATGTAAATCGTAGTCAACTGAATTAAAGCCCAAACTGTAAAACTAAACTTGTTTTAAGTTGTGTCAAATACAAGATTTCCTTTGGAATTCCTGCTGAATTCTATGGGTGTTAAATAACATTTAACAACTTTTTTTTCTTTATCCGGTTTCAATGGTTTGGGTCTTTCAAGCAGCCAAAAGGGAAACTGAGCAGGAAAACAATGCAACTAAATGTGCATAAAATCCTGTCAGTCTCAGAAGTTTAGGTCTGGAAGGGACCTCGTGAAGTCATCGGGTCCAGCCCCCTGCTCTGGGCAGGAAAGACTGCTGGGAACGAATAACCCCGGCATGGTCTTCAATCTAAAACTGAACACAGATTTTCCTTTCTACTCATTTTCAGTTCTAAGGCAAAAGTGTAACATCTAAATTGATAGCATCCCTTTTGCCAGTCCGTGCCTCAGATTACCAGCTAAAACTGGGATATGCCTTGGATTACCAGCTAAAACTCCTATGGGGTTTTTTCATTAACATCTATAATCAGCTTGTCATGAAATGCAGGTACAAAGCATTAATAGAAAGTCAAAGGGAAATACTGCTGTCCTACTGGTCATGAGGGGGGTCAGCAGGGAATAGGGGATACTCCGTTTACCAGGGTGCCCCTCAGGGTTAGTAGAAACAACAGCCATAAAGCGAAGAAGAGTAGATTTAGACTGGACATCAGGAAGAAATTCTTTATGCTGAGCGTTGCCAAAACATGGAAAGGGCTTCCAAGGGAGGTGACGCTTTTGCCTACCTTGGAGGTGTTCAAAAGGAGATTAGACAAGCACCTGGCTGAGATTACTCGAACCCACGCTCTTTCCTGCCCAGGGCAGGGGGTCGGACTCGATGATCTAATAGGTCCCTTCCAACCCTAAAAATCTCTGAAATACTTCCTTAACCATCAGGAATTATCCTCCTTCTACTCCTCCCCCAAAACCAACTTGCTCTTCTATGTTTTGCCATTTATTGATAACATTTTCGACAAGTCCTCTGCACACTAGTTGAAGAGTAAACAGAATCATAGAACATTAGGGTCGCACGGCACCTCAGGAAGTCTATTCCAACCCCCAACTCAAAGCAGGGCCTTCCCCAACTAGACCATACCAGCCAAGGCTTTGTCTTCACAGGTCTTAAAAACCTCCAAGGATAGAAATTTCACCTCTCCGTGTAGCTGGTTCCATCGTGGGGCACTAGGTTAAAGGCTAGTTTGAAATCCAGATATATGACATCCACGTCATCTCCCTTTTCCAGGGCTCGTGTTAAGGTATTTTTGCTAATCATCTTGGAAAAATGTTTTCATAGTCAGATTTTCGGCAATCTCACCTAAGATCTTATTTTAGTTTCTGCAAATATTTGTGCTCGTGGTTTGGGTTGGGGTGGCCAACCTGTGGCATGCATGCTACTAGTGGCACAGGAAGCCTCTGTGCGTGACACTCAGCAGATTAGGGGAAGCACAGGAAGCATGGTGGCAAACAGAGCCAGAAACAGAGAGCAGTTTAGCAGATGAAGCAGGGAGCAAAGGGGAGGAAGCAGAAAACAGAGCAGAAAAAAACCAGGCAGGGAATGTAGGGCAGGGAGAAGGTGGCAGAACAGCAGAGAAAGGAGACTGGGGTGCTATTTGGGGAGCAAACAGGGCTAATTTGTGGCATGCCCTGCCAAAAAGGTGAGCTCCTCCATTGGTTTAGATTACAAAAATGGAGTTTAGGGACTCAAAAAATGGCTCTAATGAACCATGTTCTGTAACCACTGAAAAAGCAGCTTGAAAAAAAGTTATAACTATATCTCTGAATTAATTTGAATATACTGGATGTTCAAGACACCAAATAACAAATATTTTACTGATTTTATACATAGCATTCCACCTGCTTTTTGCATATTACAGAGTTATATTGCAGAGGTTTGCTCTTGAATGATTTCTAGTGCACACTTCTGTTGTCTTTAGAGGGTCATTCAGATAATACGTAGTTATAAGTAGGAAAAAGATAGGACATGCACAGTAATCCATTTTAAAAACTTTATTAGTGGCACAAGCTCTTAATACAGGCTGTCAAGTACAGCCAGAATTCTGATTATCCTCCATATTAAATCTCTGGGTGAAGGCTGTCTGGAACACTAGGTACTCAGAACCAGATTTTCATATCGTTTACTAATGCTGCCTCTACCATTATCTCACTCCATCCACATAAGTCATTGAGACTCTTCATACGAGTTACTCAGTGTGAGTAAGAACCAGACATGTAGTACTACGTTTCCCTCTGCCATGAGGAACAAAGGGAGAAACCAAGAGAAACTGGGGAATTCAGCACATCCACAGACCACAGGACACTGTCAGCTTCAGCTCTGCAGCACAGGTACTGAAGTCCAGCTGCTCTTTGCTACCCGTTTCCCTGAAGGCCCTACAATATCTAGTTCATGAAAATTAATGCCACTCCATGTAGCATTATCTTATGGTTTGCTCCTGTGGTCACTTTTGGAGTGCTGATGGAGAAAAAGAGAAGTAGAAACTGGGTGCCATTGCAGAAGTGCACTTGTGGTAATCTCAAATTCCAATTCATTTAACCCTTGCTGAGTCTCCTGGGCTTCCTTTCCCTATCTTGTAGTAAGATATAGCCCTGAGTGCAAGGTGAGTTGCATTAAGATCTTTGTTCAGGAAAGTCTTGATACAAAAAGAGGATAACAATGTAGGTGCTTGTTGCAATGTTTGATATTTTTTTAAGCTGCAGTACAGCCGTTGTTCAAGATGTAGATAATTTATTAGCAGAAGCCCATGATGAGATGATGCATCTTTCAATCTGTCATCCTTTATACACCTACGGATGACCTATGATTTCTCATCAGTAATTTGCTCAAGGATATACATTATACAGCCAGCTTAAGAAGGCTGACGATAACCAAAAACACCCATTACATTCCAGAATGCCCAACTGCATTCGTTGCAATGTTACAAACATTAGCGCATATCTAGAAAACTCTTCTGAGATTTACGGGCACTATGTGGAGATTATGTGCAAAAGTTTGCAGACTTTTTTGGCATTGCTATTAAGGTCATATGAAATATATTTCTTACAAATATAAAGCATCCTTTCCCTCTCAGAACTGAAGAAAATTACCCCCCAAAAAAGTTTCAAAAGGTATAATAAAATGATTGGCTAGGAAAACAAACAAAAATTGAAACTATTCCTGGAAAAAAATGTGTGTAAAACCTCCAACAAATGCCACTGTACAAAACCACCTAAAATAAATGCATACATTTGCATCAGCTTTTGTTCTTCAGGAGTCATTATTCACCAGCAGACAGATGACTTTTTACACTATATGCCAATAACCTGAAAGAGAAAATCCAGAAAAGAAAAATTCAGTGAACTATGACAAAAACAAATTCAACTTGGAAAAACATACGCTAATTTATCTAAGGAGAATAATACAAAACACGTGTTCAGTAAGAGAAATAAACCTGAGAAGAAGTAATACCGGAGTGATTTAGGTATGAACATTTGCAATATAATACTGCAATAGAAGTCCAAGTAATGCAGTCCTGCAGATGCAGAAATAGTGAAACATTTTTTGGAGAAATCCTGGCTCCACTGAAGTTTGACCAAAGCTTTATATGGAGATTTTACTCTATGTGGCCTACATACAAAATATTGTGCTTGCTTCTGGGCAAACAAACACCACAAAGTCAAACAGGTTGAAGAGAAGCAACAAACATGATTAGGAATTTGAGGAACTATGTTTTGAGGGAATAGTTATAAATACCCACCATATAATTAAAGAATGACTAAGAGTTCATATAATTCCCACACATTTTAAGGATGTAAATTAACAAGGAAAAAATAATGCACAATGGTACAAACTGTAGGAATAAAAAGATTCAGACAGCAACAGTTTAGACTGAATATCTTTTATTTTGTGATTGATCTTAATTAGTCAAAATGGTTTCAGAAGGCTAGCAGGAGAAGTATCATGACTTGAACTATTTAAAATTAAACTAGACATAGCTCTACAAAATTAAGTGCAGCAAGCAGCTCTGAATTTGTGCATGAACTAAAAGAACCATCAGACCTATTTTGTCTAGAATCTTCTAATGTTGAGTCTTTTAAATGGTGTTTGCTTTCTTGTGAACTAGATTTTGGTTCCAATTAGGTTTTTGACTCATTAGCAATCATTCTTAAGAGGCTTGGTTAAAAAGAAAATCTCACCCAATAATGTTAACGTTTAGCTTGTTTTTTGTCTCTCAGATTTTCCGCTGGAGGACTGCTCCTTCGCCTAAATGGGGGAAAAAGTCCAACACATGAATTAGCTGTAGTTAACCATTTTGCATTAAACACCAAAGCACTCTGACAGTGATAATGCCAGCTTCTAAATGATCTGCATCTGAGGCAAATTCTGTCAGCAGGAATAGGAAGAAAAAAAAAAGGCTAAAATTGTTGATCATAACAATTTCTTTTGCGTTCATTTCTCCTTTTTCACATTTCATATTTTACTTCAGCATCTTTGCCTGACTTCCCCATCATCTCTGAGTGCAGACAGAAGTTACATATGTTGCATGCTCGGCCCCCTAAAAGCACTCTATAGCTGTGCCATGGCACACATGCATGGCTACAGAGTGCTCTTAAAGTAGCAGATCACGCAACTAATTAATCTTCATCAAATGCAGGATCAGTTGAAGGTGCTCCACTTTGGAGCGCCTTATGTTCCCTAGAGTTAATCTGTTTCAACTGGAGCTGGGCTGATGCAGCTCAGCCCTGCCCCACCTCGGGAGCTATCTGCAGGAAGGGATGGGGGATGGAGACAAAGCGAACATTTCCAGTTCTAGACACACATTTCATAAGTAATTATTTTTTCTTCACTAGATTCATTTTGAATATATATTTACATACAAGGAGGGTTTTTATAAATTTGATTTATTAAAACATGTGTGACCAAAAAGGAAAGAAGAGGAAACCGTGTCTGGAAGGCATTTTGTGTTCCTTTTCAGAACTGAGAATTTTGCATTGCAGCCACTTCATCTGTCAACTTAGACCTGTTTTCCAAAACAGTTACTGCATTTACTTATGGCAGTCTGATTTGAAAGTTATAGCACAGGATCATCAAACGACCTAGAAGTAGTTTGTCTTAAGAGGGATATGATAAAGGAAAATAATGAGACTGAATACAGAAGGCAAGAGAAATTCCAAGACAGAAATGGAAAAAAGAGTGGAATAACAAGTGAAAATATGAAGTGATGAGATAAGGGGTCAATGACAGACAAGGACAGAGATGTAAAGCAGGGCAGAGTCTTAAAGAGCACAGAAGGCAAGGGTGAGGAACCTGGCTGTCATGAGGAATGACACTCACAGACCACATCCACCTGGCCTGCTACAGGAGATTTAACCTTCTACGAATGGACACTTTTAGACTAAGGCATAACAACAACAAACCCGGATACAAGTGAGTACATCTCGCTCATACATACTTACAGAAACAGATCAGGTTGGATCTACTATTTCATAACCCACCACCCAAATTCTAGAGTCCAGACATAATGAATCTAAATTCAAATTCCCCATTTCCACATTCGTATAATACAGCAACTCAGTACTGTGCACATTATAACTGGTTTCTACCTTTTGGGTATCTCTAGGTTTCCCGCCATCTTTTGTGGTGGTTTTCGTGGTCGCAGGTTTCTTTCCACTTTTGTCCTACACTCAAAAGAAAAAAAAAAGCCACAATTACAAATTGATCAGATGAGAAGAGGCATCCTCCTCCCCACCCACCTCACTCCAAATATCAGGGAATCAATGATAACTTATCCTGGACTCCTGAAAGCAGAAACAAATAGAGAAAAAAATAAGTTGCCTTCTTGATGAGGCAAATGGAGGTGAACATTTTTGGGCCTCATCCTGGTTTAGTGCAGGGGAGCCTCATGGTAGCAGAAAGCATAGGGAGCAGAGCCACAATCCTCTGGCCCTTCATCCATCAGTGAATAAGTTATAACTGTACAGCACTTGTGCTGTTTGTTTAGATATTCTAATAAGAGAAACTGTAGTTAAATGGGTCAGGCTAGATGATCCTGGGAACACGGTCATGAAAATATTGCCACCAACTGCTAAGAGATTCTGAGGGAGTCTAAAAACTAACCAACAGTTCTTTTGCTGGAAAGAGGAAAAAAAGGGTTTATGAAGAGGAAACAAACAGGATGTACTGTCAAGTAGTGATGAGAATTAATAAATAAGGATTTATAGTTCAGGAATATATTTCCACTTAATTATAATCAGCAAAGTTGCAGGCTGAACTGTTACAGCAAAGAAAAATCTACTGTTCATTCTCTTACAGTGGTGTGGAAATCCAAAGAAAAGATCCCCAGTGCTGTAAAGGATATAGTTAAATACTATGCATCTCATGAATGACTAAACAGAGAAATGTAAAGTTGATTTAGTCAGAGGGGATTTTTGGAAATAGTAATACCTTCCTATCAGGGAACTGCATTTGTTTATCCTCTTCAGTTTAGCTGAGCATTTCTTATAAACAGAATGGAACAACAGTTATATATGAGTAGACACCAGGCTGGGCCAGAATTCAAAAGACAGAGTTCTGACTCTACTTTACTCTTCCTGCCTGGGAGTGCCTGTCCTGTCATGCTCCTAATATGGCACCTCTCCACTGCTGCCAGTTTCCAGTTGGATCACAAGGCTAGAAACAAGCAGCAGAGGCATTTTATTCGGTAGCCAGCAGTGAGGCAGGGAAGAACTGGCATGAAGTCAGCAGCAGGGCAGGGAGACAGTGGTTCAGCTACATCAAGTCAGTGCAGAATGAGGCATCCACCCACTCAGTTGAGACTCTAAACCAGCGATTCCCAACAAGGGTGCCAGGGTACCCGGGGGTGCTGCCAGGTCCTTGGAAGGGTGCTATGAGGTATATGAAGATCAGCAAGTTGTGAGGAGATAAGCAGATAAAGAGATAAATGCAGGCTCAAGATTGTTCCCATCTGAATGATCCCCCACACCCACAGCACATCCCCTTTGCAAGGAAGTAAGCACTGTAATATAAATTAGATAGGGTGCCACTCAATTCATAAAAGTTATGAAGGGGTTACCTTGAGGTCAAAAAGACTGAAAACCACTGCTCTAAATTAAGGGTTTCTTTTAGTACTGGACAAGGGAGCTTGAAGAAGTTATTTGCTGCCTTCCCCTCATCATTACAAATAGGAGCAAAGGACATATGGTAAGCACTGAAGTCATGAAGACTCACTTAGCTAGCACTGAGAACTTCAAGAAATCCTAACAGTTCGGGAATCTGAGCACTTATAGCCACTCAACTGTCGCAGGGGGCTCTAGTTACAAAGCTCAACCATTTCGAACTGTATCAGGTTTTTAAATAATAGCTCACAGAGTGTGTGTCTTAGATAAGTTTTGTGGGCACAGTTTATGATAGCAACACTGGGTAGGTAGGTGGAGGAGGGGAAGCAGGAAGGAAGTACTATTTGACTGCTTTTTTCTGAATGCCAAATTAAATTAAATCCCGTCACTTGCATTCTTCCACGCCTCTAAGAAAACAGCCTCTCTTTTGTGCCATAACTTATAGCTATGTCACAGCAGTGCTTGCAGCAATAAAACGAATAAAAACGAAACTGCTCTCTGTCTTCTGAGGACATTTTTCTCCACCCAACCTATACAAATATTACTAATGAAATTCCCTCCTTCTCTCACTGCTCTGAGCATGTCTACCCCTCTCAAAACTACCTCTTGCGCAGTTCCTCTAGCTCCTTCTGAATCAAGGTTAGAGACACAATGTGATAGGTGAGTGGCTAGAACAGCAGTGCCACATGGGACAGCGTCACTGGATATGGTAATTTTTGTGCCCCTCCAGGGTTGACACCCAAGGCCAATGCCCCCATCACCCTCCTTCATTAAATTACCGAAGTGCAGATGCCTCTAAGGGCCCATACAGTTCTGCTCTTACTTCTTGCCAATCTTCCTTCTTTCTCCAAAGAGGTTAAACTTAACAACATTTGCACCTTTCTGGATATTTTTTAACCAGATATATAATCAGGCTAGTACTATATCTTGATATTGCCCTTTAAAATTACACATTGCCAAATAAAAGAACAGAAGAAGTATTTCTAAAAGCCAGATAAAACCAATACAAAAAAGGACAAAAACCCACATGCAAAACAGATAATTTTATAAGTCCCTAGTGAGAGAATGTCCTACCTCTGAGTGTTGTAGTTTGGCAGGTGGTTTTGAGCAGGCATCAAAGTCCCCTGATAGGGCATCAATAGCTGCAGAATCATCTGCAGGCTTCTGCAACAAAATTACCATCACTCAAAGTATGGAAAGCAAAGAATTCAAAGGATTCTAAAACTATCAAATATAGCAAAATCAAGACAAACAAGTCACACTTGCACAGTCCACAACTATATTTTTAGACAGCACAGTTCTGTTCCCAAGTAAATGCTACAACCTGTAATCCTGTGCCAACATTTTAAAAAAGAACTATATTTAAAGCAACCTGGTGGTAGTCTGTATGGCCAGACATATTATAGAAGTTGTACACCTCTACAGACCTTACTGTGGAGCAGCCAAAGCACAGTAACAGTTCCATGAGTCTGTTCCCATCCCAAAATGAGTCAGAATTAAACTGGGAGTGAAAATAAATCCCAAATTAATGAAGACAAAGTCGTTGTGGGTTATATTCTGCCTGCTGCAGGAATGGAAGAGTCAGTCCTCCCCCCAGCCATACGATTCACCTGGTACAGTTGCTGGAAGATATCCAAAAAAGTGACGCTATTTTGAAGTCAGCAGGAGTTAACTGCTTGGAACTTTTTGAAAATCAAGTTACATATGTAAGTCTGTAAATCAGTTTTAAATGGTCCATTTTTTTAAATCTTGGGCCCTATATATTTGTTATACATGGAGCTGATAGTGCTGTTTCAGGTTCCAGACTGCACAGGCAACATTGAGCCTGTAAATTTCATAACTTTGGAGCAAAGAATGTTAAAACCTTTGAACACTGGGTTTTTGGGATCATGCACTAGGGCTGTGTGCAGCTTCGGGTCCTGATTCGATTCGAAGGAGATTCAGCCCAATTCGTTGGCTGGATCTCTGAATCTGAATCAAATCAGGGGACCAATGAAAAGGTCTGAATCAATTTGAAGTTCTCCGAATCGATTCAGAAAAGATTCAGAGAGCTTTGGCAATTCGGGCAGTCCCCATTGGCTGCAGCAGGGAGCTGGACCTGGACTCCATGCTGGTACGTGAGGGGCAGGGGAGTGGGGACTGGAAGAGGAGACCATGGGGGGACCCCTGCTAGGTCCCATCCCCTGCCTGCTCTCCCAGCCCCCCCGAGTGCTCCCTGACCACTCTCCCAACCTCCGCCATGGCTCCCCTGCCGGCCCCAGCTCCTGGTTGTTTGAAAAAAGCCCCTGCTCACAGAGCGCTGCGGGGGAGGGGGGAAAGGGGTCGATCCTCGCTACTCCCTACTGCCCCACCTGCGTGGGGGGCTCTGCCACGATGCCCCAACCGCTACCCGCTCTCCCAGCCCCCCCATGGCTGCCCTGCCTGCCCCAGCTCCCAGCATTTTAAAAAAACAAAACAAAACCCCCGCACTCACTGGCAGGGGTCAGGGGGCTCATAGTGGAGTCCCCTACATGGCGTGGGACAGTGGGGGGGCAGCAAGGATCGCCCCCTAGCCAGGCGGCAGCTGGTGAGCGTGGGCTTTTTTTCAAAGAGCCAGGAGCTGGGGCAGGCTGGGCAGCCATCAAGAGTGGGCAGGGGATGGGGCCTGTGTGGTTTGGAGATTTGGCTGATTGAGCAGCAGCCAAATCAGATTCAGCTGAATTGAATCACTGTCCCCCCAAACCAGCCAAATCCAAATTGAATACTAGCCGTGTCGCACAGACCTATTGTATATGTCTGTTACATGTATACTATAAAGTACTATGCATTTGGAGGACTTCACTATCAATATTTCTTCATCTATTCAGTAGCATTTAAAGAGATTTGAACCGTACAATGCCTTAAAATGAAAGATAACATTGCTCAGATCAGCATTCAGTTATGAGCACAGTCAGGATGGGGTCAATGCAGAACAAAACAGTAATGACTTTTACCTTTGGTTCTTTTGGTTCCAAGTCCTCTTTTGACATTGGTTTTACTGGTTTACCCTTTAAAGGAAGAAGATATATAGAATAAATGCAAACCAGTGAATCTTTACTTTGAAGTGATAAACTGGAAAAATAAAATAGGCTTTACACAGGTCATCATTTAAAAGATACAAATTTGCAACAATTAAGGCACTGAGCTGTCTCTAGTCACTTAATTTCTACTGTAAGGCACTTTATAATCTGTTTATCATGTTAATGTGAGATGCCCTGCAATCTCAGGGATCTCCCATTTTAATTGCCTTCTGAGTATATACACCGTGTTGTTTGTTAGTCACAGACAACTTACTCAATTATCTCCAATGTTTACTCACATTATTCAATTACAAGGGGAAGCTGACCCATATATACATAAACTTGTATTAAGACAGTCAAGGGCAAGTTCAAAACAAACAAGCAAAAAGCTGTGAAGTATCTGTTCTACATACCTGTTCATTTGAGTCCAAAAGCGCTCTATACTCAGGAGGAATTGTATCATCTCTTTCTCCAAGTTTGTCTGTGTGTTCAGATTTAGCCTTTTCCTATAAACATGAAACAAACATTACTATTCCTTCATTGTTACTGTAGAATCTAACTACAACAGCTGGTATTCATTACAGTTGCTTGTATAATAGTATATCATGTAATAGATGGCCCACATGAATTGAAACCTGGGACCAAATTTATTAGTTAGGAGGATCCTAAGAGTCACTATTTCAGTTTCAAGTGAAATATTTCTGTATGAGAACAGCAGCACTTTTAAACGCTACAAATTTCAGGATCAGTACAATCAGCTACATTTCTGGTTAACTGTGAAACTTGCACTTAGTGCCTGAAGCTTTAAAAACCGCTATCCCTCAACAAATACACCATTTTAATAAGTAAAAAAGGCCTAACATGATGATAGACGCTACTTATTTAAAGTAAGTTTTCAGCTTTGCTTTCAGGATCATACCCATTTATAAAAGTTCCATATCTGATACCTCTGTTTTAGAACCCATCCACAGGTTGCCCTCATTTAAACCAAAAAGCTGATATTACAATACCGTAGCTTTGGGCTGCTGCTCCTGGGACATGATCAGAATGGATAAAAACACTTCTTAACAGCCAAATACCACAATGAAGTGAAAGTAGCCTCTCTCTCTCAGCAGGAAGCAGCCTGAACTGGCTGTAGCCAGATACGGGGGTTTTTGTTTATAAACATAAATATGCTTAAGAGGATATGGCATCACAGGTTCCTGAATACTATATGTAAAATGGAAGTGTGCATTCAACAAAGTACTGTGAATAGAAGTCTACAGTTATCTTTGAATGTTGTTCTAATTTCTGTGTATAGCATACAAATATGACCTTTGAAATAGATATGAATGTGTTCTTCAGCATCTGCAAATTTATAATCAAAATATTAGTGACAATGACAGAAAACCTAATCTGGTAACATTTCTTTTATGTCTTAAAAGTGGTACAGCAGTTAAGCACACATGAACCACAATGAAAACATAGAAGTGGAAGGGACCTTTTGGATCACCAAGTCCTACCCCCTGCTCTGGCAGGTGGCCACATTTATATAAACCTTTGGATGAACTCCTTATGATCTGTCTTAAAACTAGTTACTTTTCCTCAACTACTCCCACTAAGTAGACTGTTTCATAATCTCACTGTTCTAATGGTTAGGATGCTTATTCTTATTTCTGGTCCAAATTTATTCATGGCTACTTCATACACATTTGTCCTTGTGTCAAGACTGTTCTTTTAATTTTGATTGCTCTTTACCTTTCCCTGGTGTTTATGTTAATGTTATGTACAGATACAACTTTTTCTTCAGGCTTGGCATATAGCAGAATTTTCCATTGTTCTCTCCTGACCACTTTTGGCCAATGGGGGAAAAGAGGAGGAGGAGCAGCATAGGATAGAATATTTGCAGACATAGCTAGGAAAATATTATTACAAAATAAAGACTCAACAGGTCAACAAGGCAGGGAAAAGTCTTAAAGAAAAAAATAGGAATCAGTAGTAAGAAAGATCACCTGCTCCCACCACCACTAAAAACAGCAACAAAATTCAAGAATGGAATAGCTATACGTGATTTTTTTTTAATTTCATCTTTAGTAGCTTCTTGATGGATTTCCTCTTTGTGGAGTAATAAATGCACTTTAACATCCAAAAAACTGAAGAAGTCACTTTAGAAACAAAGACTGGAAAAGAAAGCTGTAATGTACTGGCAGTTGTTGAAATGGCTGTAAAAGGTTTAAAAGATTACATGAAGTGATTAATTAAACTGCAACTGCTTGAATAAAAACATGCAGAATTTAAAGTCTATTCACATGACTGAAAATGATATACCATTCTCTCTCCTATGTACACACATTGCAATACTTCAATAAAAAAGGTATCAAGATAAGCAGATGTCCCAGTTTTTTCTTGACACCGCAAGTTTCAGAATATCTTTCATTACCTTTACTTTATCTACGATGGGCTTGTTTTCATCAGGGTCAGGTTCTCTTTGTCCCAGTGAATCAGAGAGGAGATCTAGGGCTTTGTCTAGCTCCTTTCCACCCTAGCAAAATAAAATATGTTGCAGAAAACAAATATGCTGCCACACTTTACTAAAGCAGGGCTTGTTAACTTCTTCAAACACTGAAAAATCTATTCTGCTTTTATAATATCACAAACAAAGTTAACTTCAGTGAAACAAAAACACACGAAGGGTTACTGAGAGTGTCTACATGAGACACTTATTGGGCAGTCATTACTGCACAGTCATTTAGTACTTGCTTATACCACATGAATGGTTTTAGTACTTACTTATACAAGTACTAAATGAGTGCGCATTAACCAGGAGTTATCGCACAGTAGTGTCACTGAATGAGTTTTTTCACGTTGCTGACAGCGCAGTAGCCCAAGACTACTGTGCAGTAACATCATGTCATGCTTCTGCCATGCAGGGCTACTGTGCAGTCAGTGTCTTTTTTACTGTGCAGTCAATTGATACTGGTCTATCGGTGACAATTTGAAAAAAATTAACTTTACTAACAGGAGCCACATTATTTTACCAAAGTCACAATCAGCTGCTAAGCAAGTGCCAGCTGAACGTTTCCATGGGCACAGTTTCTCATTAACGTTTTAAACTTTATTTTCCAGAAAGTGCTGTCATTTGCTTGCTTGTATAGATTTTAGCCACTGAAACATTAACTTCTCCCATTAATCTTTTTTAGTCGGGCATAAGCCAAAATAGTTCTCTCACATGCCATTGTAACAGCAAACAGAAACAGAAGGGGGAGCTTCCCCTGAATTGACAAGGGATGAGAAGTTTGTGCAAAAGCACTTCGTATCCAAGCCAAAAATAGTTTTCCCTTTACTTGTAACAGAAAAGTGGAGTTCAACCTTCACTTGCAATCTTGTTTCAGACAAGCCACACCAAATAAATAAATAATAAATTATTAATATTAGCAATGGTAGCAAGCACATGGTTCCTTAGGGATACACCATGCACATCTAGCTCATTTCTCCCTCTGTCAACTAAATTCTGCTAGATGTAACAGACCCTATTATGGTGCATATACCTGCTACAAAAATAGACATGAATGTGTGTCCTTATTACGGCCAAGGCTAGTCACAAACCCATCATAAAATCTCTTCTGACTCGCAATAGAAAGGGGGGCATACTTAGAGGCTATAACTGGGTCTTCCTTTATGCACGTCTTGGCTCATAGATCTTAAGCTGTAAAGTTTTCCTCCGGGTTTTTTGAGGAACCAGAAGACGACTCTGGAAATTACACCCCATTTTTTGTTGCTGACAAGGAGCTTCTAGTAACATCAAAATCGAATTTGGGACATTAAGCTGAAATTGTACCTAACATCTAGACCCCAGAATTATTTTCTACAGAAAAATTAGCTTGCTAGCCAGTCAGTCTTAAAAGGTAAAGAGTTTAATTTTATAGTAGGCTTCATGATTAAAAACTTTTCCAATCAGACCCCTTCCTTGATTTGGTTTTAACATAAATATCCTCATCATTTAAAAACTTGCATATTGCTTACTTGAGGAGCAGCTGAGTGCACTGCAGAAGCCGCAGTAAAGGAAACAGCATCTTCAGTAGGTGCAGCAGAAGATTTTTTAACCTCTGTTGCTTCCTAAAATAAAAAGAAACATGATGATCTGTGAACAGCACTAAAAAAAAGAAAACAAACACAGGAAATCCCAGCTTTATGGCATAGGAACTCCCAGATCTATGGTAGGCAACTTTTTTCCTCCTGGTAGTGTCCTTTAAGATTGCAATTTTATAACATTATACCTATTTCAGTCCAACTTACTTTATTTATAAGAGTCCTTAATGCCTCTCAATTTGTCTATGTGCTCTAAATTCTATATTTCAGAAGTAACTTGCTTAAGTACACCCAGTAGTACAACTAAGGGAGGGCAAAAGGAGCACCTGCCCCAAAGCATCAAGTTCGGAGGGACACCAAATTCCCCCCTTCTCAAACTCCACAAAGTTCACACCCTGGTAGCATTTCCATGCTGGTATATTCAAGAGTCCCCAGCTACTGCTTTAAGAACAACAGTGGTGCTGGCAGCTAGGGACTATTTTTAGGAGGTCCTGGCATGGAAAAGGCGACAGCCTCCCTCCGCCCCCTCACCACCAACAACCTCAAAACCCACAGGTGCCGCACCACACCCCACTCCACGCTCTTGGAACTGCATCCTTCACCCTACAGCGTTTGCCCAACTCTGCTTATTATGGCACTGAGCTGGCATAAGGAATCCAGACACATTTCCCAGGTGAAATCCTGGCCTCAAAGTCAAAAGGCAAAAACTGCAATGCCTATTATCCCAGAGATTTTTCCAAGTAATCGCTAAGGTTCTAGCATAATCATTTAAGTAAAAACAAACAAACAAATCTGATTTTTTCTTATTATTTAGGAAAGTCTGGGTCTCTGTTCTTTCAAAATTCATTGTTAAAAAAAATTGACAGAAAACCCAAATTACTTAATTTGAATAACTGCAAATCAAGTGCTTTTAAATATCTTACTTTTGAAGTGGTTATTGGTGCAGACTGTACAGTTGTTGCTGCAGAACAGGAAAATCCCTCTGACAAAGCATCAAGGAGATCACTTTCACTCATGGGCTGCAGTTGAAAAGAAACAAAATCACAAATGTAACCCTTTTGTCCTTTAAAAATCTGCTGCTTACTCAGATCATGAAGATCACAGATGACTCTTAAAGCACAGATTGGAAAATGTTTTGTTACCTGCTTAATGTATACCAAATGGAATAGTAAATGACTGTCTGAACCTTTACTTATTTACCTCAGGTTTTTCTTGAGGTTTTGGCATAAGTGGTTTTCCATCTTTATCCTGAAAGAATGGGAAAGGAAAAAACATCCCTCTGTTAATAATACAGTATGTTATGACCATGAAACACAAGGCTTTGATAACAGTAGTTGTAATAAACAATGGTTAAATAACATATAGTATATATATATATATACACGTGTGTTTTTTATATATATATACCGTATTTTTCAGACCATAAGACGCACCTGACCATAAGACGCACCCAGTTTTACGCACCCCTCCTGGAGCCTCAGTCTCCGCGGCAGTGAGTCCCTCCTTCGGACTCCTGCCCTGTCTGTTCCGGCCAGCCATTTTTATTGCCGGCTCCCGGCCACCAGCACGGGCGCCGGCTTCCGGTGTAAACAAGCGGCGGATGTCCCGCTTGGGCTCCACCGCCTCCACGGGCAAGCTCCGCCCCATCTCCCTGGGACACGGCATAAACAAGCAGCGGGTGTCCCGCTCGGGCTCCGCCGCCTCCGCGGGCAAGCTCCGCCCCATCTCCCTGGGACACGGCATAAACAAGCAGCGGGTGTCCCGCTCGGGCTCCGCCGCCTCCGCGGGCAAGCTCCGCCCCGTCTCCCTGGGACACACACCTTTGGACCATAAGACGCACCCTCGTTTTCCCCCCACTTTTGGGGGGAAAAAAGTGCGTCTTATGGTCTGAAAAATACGGTATTTTACACAACTAATTTACCTAACAAGAACCTCTGCAATTTACTAGTGAAGTCACAAAGACAAATAATGCTGCAGGATTTTAAAGTAAAATCTTGCACATGTTGATTCTTTCTCAATTTATAAATAAAAGCCTAATGTGGAGCCCTATATGGTCACTCCAGGACCCACAGTCCTTCTCATGCAACAACTCAGTAACAAAAGTTGTGAAGGCCTTAGTCACACGCTTCCAACTGTCTTCTTGTCAGTATCAGTCCTCAATGAAACTTGTAAAAAACCCATCTGCTCCAATGGCATTGTCCAGATGTAACTAATTGATTTTAACAGATTTCTTTTAAAACAAGCAATAATGAAATCCAGTTCACATTACCTAAGATTACTCATACTTGGGTACCACAGAGTACGCTACATAGGCCCAAATTTATTTTTACATAAAAACTCCCTAATGTTCAGATACCCTGATGAATTATACATCTTAATGAATACATTTTTTTAAATATTTAAAGTAGTGCCCAAAGCAACAAAGTCATTTCAAATATGAACTGCAGCTGTAGCTACATCCATACACACCTGTAAACAAAGACAAAGGAACACATTACAAGACATTACCTTGGCTTCAATTAATCTGTAGTCAGGAGGGATCGTTTCTTCATCTTCACCCAGTTTTTCTCGTTCTTCTTCTTTGGCTTTCTCCTAAAAGAAAACAGTGGAGCATCTCTCAACAGAAATGTCATAAGGCAGTGGTTTTCAACCCTTTTTTCTATTTTTGGACTCCTAAAAAATGTAGAATGGAGGTGCGGATCCCATAGAATTGTAAGTGGGGGTATTCACATACTTTTGACTGATCATAGTCATCTTTTGCAGACGCCTTAGAATAGCCTGTGGACCCCCAGGGTCCATGGACCACAGGTTTGAAAACCACTGTCATAAGGCTTTGAACACTGCATGTGAGCAGACAACTGATGTTGCAGCAACATTTTGATACTATTGTAGTCATTAGGCAAAAATCTTATATTTCCTTTGGTAATTTTTAATTTATATCTAATACACTTGATTTTACACTCAGTTCCTTCAGCGTAAATCAGGAGTACTCTATTTCTTACTATAGAGTTCAATTTTGTTTTTAAAACTGACAGAAGCAAATAAGAGAATAAGCATAAATCAGCAACAAATAGAGCATTATTCTCCTGGGACTTTGATTCAGGAGTGCTGGACTCCAGTATAATTTAAAGCTTCAAAGGAGCACGCTTAAGATTCAGTGTACATAAGCTCATGTTAAGGAGACAGCTGAGAGAGAAGGCAGGAGAGCCTTCCCCGCTTCTCTTCCCCACTTCCCCACTGGCTACCCTTTTCCATGATAATTACCACCTAGCCCAAAATTTCCAAGTTTTAGAAGACAAAAAAAAAAAATCACACCGCAAACTTGTATAGTTCCTAAAACAGACTGGACAGTTCTTTTTGATAATAAGCTGAACTATGACGTTTTTATGACAGCACACCTTTAATAAAAAATTACTACTGTACATTGTGTTTCTGACTTTGTTGTTATATACAATATTAAGAGGCAGCTTCAACAATATGCCAGCCCAACATCTGAAATTTAGTTCCTTTTGAAAAGACAACAGAACATTTCTGGGCATGTTTTACATACATTTCAGCTGTGCTTTAGTGTAGCTTTCAGAAACTAAATAAAGACAATTTTCAGGAGTTGCCTTAATTTAGAAAGGTTATTGTGCTATTGCATTTTTTCATTTTTGTATCATTGTACTTATACATGGAATTAATAAAATATGCAGTAATCATGCCAGCCAAAACCTGACTCCTGGAAATTATCTGGTCTAAGCTAGCATGTGTCAAGAGAAGCACATTTACAAAGCCCAACTCCCGTTTTACCTTCACTTTATCCACAGCAGGTTTACTTTCTTCTGGGTCAGGTTCTCTCTTTCCTAGACTACCAGACAATGCTTCAACTGCCTCATCTGGCACTTGGCCAACCTGTAAAGACATTTGCTATTGCATGAGATGCAGCTGTAGTTTGATATTCCCCTGGCTTCAAAGTGACCCATTCAGAAAGACAAACCCAAATTTATCACCACACATTATAAACATCTTCATTTTACAACTAACAAATATATACGTGTAGATAAAGTCCACTGAGTGCCTCTGTCTATATTACATATATCAGTAATGAACAGGAACTAGTCTGAAACCAGTGCTCCAACTTTTTATGAAGCAGGAGTAAACTTTTACTTGAGCACCAATTCTAGTTCTCTCCAGATTACTCACTGAAGTCGTTACTGATGGAGCTGAAGATTGCACTGTGCACATGGCAGCATGCGGGACAACTTCTTCCTTGGTAGTCTTTGCATGGGTCGAAACCGCAGGGGTCTTTGCAGGGGTCGAAACCGCAGGGGTCTGATGCAGACAAATACAGGGACCTTTACAAACTTGCTCAGAGAACAGAGCAATGAAACCCTCTCCCCCCCCCAAAAAAATACAACAGAATATGATTGTTGCAAGACTGTTTGAATGTAGTGAAAAATTACTAAGCAAAAGTATAGATTTGAGTAAAACCTGCAGCCAGATATTAAAAACATTTTAACTGTTGTCTGTGTATAAACGGTGTATACAATACCACAGACAACATGAAAAATAATGAAGAACTAGCAAAAGAAGAACAAGTATTTCCAGGACAATATTGTGAAAAACACTACAGATATTTTCTAAAAACCCACCATCCTAAAATTCTCTCTTCAGCGCCAGTGCAATATACACATTTAAAGATCCCAGAAGACTTACGACAGATGCATTAGTGGGCTTAGTTGGTTTGGACTGTGCTGCAGGTGCTGCTGGACAGACAAATTCTTTCGAAAATTCATCAACGAGCTCAGAATCGCTTAAAGGCTGCAATTAAAAGGAAAGTGTGGTATAAACTGACTGATTCATTTCTATCTTGCAAAAACAAGATAAAAGGTATCTTGCAAAAACACACCAACTTCTCAGAAAATAAACAAGCTCTCAGCCAACAACTGGGCAACCGTTCTGAATTTCAAAATATAATAAGTATCGCAAATTAATCACAATCCTGCAAACAAAACTAAAAATATTTCCTCCATAATTCATAATTTACATTCTTATAAATAAAGGTGATTCTTACTGAAATGATAGTTTCATAGTAGCTAGAGTCGGAAGGGACCTAGGTAGATCATCTAGTCCGACCCCCTGCCTTGGCAGGAAAGAGCACCGGGGTCAGA
>NW_017728909.1:64252886-64272546 GCF_001723895.1 Crocodylus porosus | reverse complement strand
TTTTTTTCCCTTTTTGAAGATAGGGACCACATTGGCCCTCTTCCAGTCCTCCAGCACCTCACCAGAGCACCACGAGTGCTCATAGAGCCGCGCCAGGGGTCCCGCAATGACCTCGGCCAGTTCCTGTAGAACCCTAGGGTGAAGATCGTCCGGACCAGCGGACTTGAACACGATAATCAAGGGACCTTGTGAGGTAATCTTGTCCAGCCCCCTGCTCAAGGCAGGATCATCCCTGATTAAACCATCCCAGCCAAGTGTCTGACTAAACAGCTCCTGTAAGCTACCAAGGAATGTTCTTTAGTATCCTCTTCCAATGCTTGAACACCCTCATTGTCAAAAAAATTCCTCCTCATCTCCAATTTAAATTTCCCCTGCTGCAGCTTCCATTGCTCCTAGTTCTGTCTCCTACAGCAGGGGTTGTCAACCAGAGATGCACATACCCCCAGGGGTACTTGGACAAGGGCTAGAGGGTATGCACAGGCAGGTGGGGATGGAGCACTACTACCCAACACGCTGCACTGCCACCTTCCAGGAGCAGGGCCGGGGGGGAATAGGGGAAGAGTGGGTGAGGACAGTGGCTCCCCTCTGTGGGCCACACAGGCGCCACCCAGCCAGCTGGACACAGTACGGGGGGAGTTCTCACATGGCCACCGCCCCACGCTACTACCACCGCTGCCACATGCAAGCCCTACCCCACTCCACATCTGGCTGCTGCCACCCCCCTGCCAGGAGTGTACCCAGAAGGGATACACTCCTTTAAAAAGGTTGAAAACCCCTGCCCTACAGCCACAGAGAAAAGCTCCATCCCTCCATCTCCATCCTCTCTGTAATTGCCCTTTATGTATTTGAAGACTTATCAAATCTCCCCTCAGTCTTCTTTTCTCCAAACTACATAACCCTAAAAATCATGACTGCTTCCCCGTTATAATTCATACAGGAGCAACAGAAAGGCATAGAAACAATTAAGAGCTTTTCAGTTAACAACAAGACTTTATTCTGGTTGTGTTCAGTAAGCCTAATTACTAGCAATAAGAAAGGACCACTGGCAAATGCACCATGTTTTGTCAGTTTCTACATACTGCTGAAGCATTTCAATATTACTCAAATATCTGCACGATCCATTTACAAAACAAACAGTATTCAACCTTACTACCAGCCTGAAAGACAGCTAGAAAGCAAAACAACTTTTCACTTTCTGCCTACGCCTCTTCATTACTGAAGCACAGTTGTCAACAACAATCCTCCAACCAGTGCTGCCTTTGGCTCACTGTTTTTGGCTTTACTTCAAGTCAGACCAACCACCTCTCCAGACATTTTTGGTGTAACCACTCCAAAAATGTGTGTAATGTCAGTATCTAGCTCTGGTGTAACGTCAATATCTAGTTTCCTCAGAATACGGCTATATGCCATTTCCATGTTTTTTCTTTCCTCAGATCTTTTGTGCATTGTGCTGTGTAATTTGTTGTTTACTAACCACTCTGGTCATTTAATTTTTAAAATGTGGTGTAGATATTGATTTTAAAGTGGTTCTCACTGAATGTTTAGTACTAACCTGCTTTCAGGAAAGTAAAAGCTACTTGTGCTGTACCATTTCTTGCACAGACCTCTTCCTCAGTGCCACCAGAGCAGCCCCCAATACTTTCAAGGGAAAAGTAGCTCTCCACTTCTTCAGGGTATGTGCCATTTACACCGCCATCTCCCAGGGTTCCAACTATTTTTTTGGTGTTCCCTTCCTCTCCCACCCCAGCATCGTTCCAATTCAACTTCTGTTTCGATGATTCAACAGAACAGTGTTTCGTTTTGAATTTTGTTTAGTTTCGAAAACACTGTCCCATTTTGTTTAGTCAAAACTGTTTCACTGTTTTGACATCTCACCCAAAGGTTATTATGGGGAAACAAAGGATGCAGCAGGCAGGCAGATCGGGGGCTCACCTGCACCCCTGGGTGGGCTGCTAGGGCTATGCCAGTGTCCTCCCGGGGGTGTGAGGCCCCCAATCTACCTGCCAGATGAGAGAAATTGGGTGCTGCCACCTGGGACCAGTGCCGGGAAGATCATTACTGTCACCAGTCCCAGGCAGTAGTATCCTCTCATTCGGCAAGCAGATCAGCGGCTCATCCGCACCCCTGGGAGGGCTGTGCCAGAGTCCTCCCGGAGGTGCGGGCCCCCGATCTACCTGCCAGATGACAGACTAGCACTGGGTGCCTGCACCCAGCGCTGGGAAGATCAGTGCTGCCACTGGCCCCAGCCAGCAGCACCCTGGCTCCTGTCACCCAGCAAGCAGATTGGGGGCATGCGCCCCCAGGAGGACTCCAGCACACCCCCCGAAGCCCTCCTGGGGGTGCTGACTGACAGAAGCTGGGTGCTGCCACCTGCGGTCAGTGGGGCTAGGGCAGATCAGCTTGTGCAGGGACCTGCCCCCCCAAGGGTCGGGGCGGGTCCTCGCATGAGCTGATCTTCCCTGCCCCCTAGCAGAGCCAGCTCCTGGTGGGGGCCCAAGGCAAATCAGCTGGTGCAGAGACCCTCTCCCGCCCTGGGACTGGGACGGTGGGTCCCCACACCAGCTGATCAGCCCCAACCCCATACCGAGGCCAGCTCCAGGTGGGGGCCCAGAGCAGATCAGCTGGTGCGGGGAGCCACCCTTGCCCTGGGATCAGGGTGGCGGGTCCCCACACGAACTAATCTGCCCTGGCCCCGCTAGCCCCAGGCGGCAGCACCCAGCTCCTGTCAGCCAGCAGGCAGATCGGGGGGGTTGGCACCCCTGAGAGGGCTGTAGCGGCTATGCTAGAGTCCTCCCGGAGGTACGTGCCTCTGATCAGCCTGCTGGGTGACAGGAGCCAAGCGCTGCTGCCCGGGGCCAGCGGCAGCACCAATCTTCCCAGTGCTGGGTGCAGGTTGCGCTCAGTGCCGGTCTGTCATCTGGCAGGTAGATTGGGGGCCCATGCCCCCGGGGGGACTCCAGCACAGCCCCCACAGCTCTCCTGGGGGTGCTGCCGGCTAGGACTGGCGCTAAAGCCAGTAAGGCTGGCTTTGAGACTTGAAACATATCGAGTTTCCTTGTTTCATTTTGAAGCTGTTTCAAAGGCTTTTGTTTTGTTTCAATTTCACTGTTTTGAGCATGAAACGCATCAAGACAGCTTAGAGATGAAACACCGGGTAAAATTTTGCACAGCCCTACCACTTATCTCCAACCCAAATTTTTCAGCTTCCTCTTCTGGTCCTTCCATATTCTCAGTCACACTTCTTTTGGTCTCTTGGCCCCATGGCAGATATTAGCTGCAAAGTCTTTTTGGCATTAGATGTAACCTTCTCTTTTAAGTTCCAGTTGTATTCCTCATCAGTCACTCAGTTAATTAAAAAAATAGCAGAAGTGATGGAAAACATCCTTGCTTCAGAATTGTCTGTACCTCAAAAGGCTTTAGGAAAGCCAACCATGGATTACCGTATATCAGGGGTGCTCAACCTCCATCCTGAGCCAAACACAGCCCACTGAGCCATAAATATCCGAGCCTCAGGGCTTTCCATGGATAAGGAAATTTAGCAGCAGGGGAGTGGTGGCAATAAATACGGTCACCCACCTCTGCTGCCAAATTCTCAAACCCCAAGCCCTGTACAGCAGGTTGGGGCAGGGTCACGCCTCCTCCCCACACCCCTGCACCTGGTTGAGGCTGGGTGACACCCCTCCCCACAGGCTAGATGGGACTGAGCCATGCCTCCTTTCCCCTCTGGGGCTGAGTCAAGCTGCCTCCCCCCCCTTGTGGGTCAGAGTCAAGCCCCCTCCCCTCCCTTGTGGGTCAGAGTCAAGCCCCCGCCCCTAGTGGAGCCAGACCACACGCCCTCCTTCCCCTAGTGGGGCCACATTGGAGCCGGGATAGCTCCTGGTCCCCTCCATGCAGCCAGATGGGGCTCTACCACAACTGTCCCTTGCTGGATTGCAACCACCAGCTAGATCTGTCCCATGAATGGCCCGGTCACAGCCCATCCTGCCCACCAGCCAAAAAGACTGAGCACCACTGCCTTACGCCATTATACAAGGCTTTCACAAGATTAATCTCTGGAATTCCATAATGGTTCAATTTCCAGATAATACCCCCTCAAATGCTTTTTCAAAATCAGCAATCTTTATGTACAGCAGCATTTTTTCACTTGACACTCAAGAACATCAAGCTGTGCTTTTACAGCATGTGAATCAATAAATATAAGAACAGGTTCAGAGACTATGTAACTGTAGTATGAAAGAATGGACAAAGTGAGAAAAACTCATGTGCTCACAATCCTCTAATATTGTTATTTTGCTTACCTTAGGTTTTTCATCAGGTTTTGGCAATAATGGTTTTCCATCTTTATCCTGAAAATAAAGTATAAACATTACTGATAGTTTTTTTTATTACTACAAAATTTGGTTTATAATGCCTGCTACCAAGGACAAATTTAGGATGTTTACAATGAGAAAGGTGTCCATACATGTTCAAGAATTCAGAAACAATTACATGAAAACAAGCATTCAAAAGAATGTTGCCACATCACATTTGTTAACAAGTGCTAATAATGTAGAATTCCCAAACATTGTGTTATATTTCTTGTACTGTGTGGGAATAGCAAAACATTCCCATTCCCATGCAGAAGAGGCTGGTACCAGAATGAGGCATAGAAATCATTAAGCCAGAAAGCATTTTGGTAGTATTATTACATAAACTAACATAAATTATTACATAAACCACACTTAAGCTTTTGCCTACAGAAAACATTCTTATATAGTCTCCAGCACCCAGTTTTTACTGAGGGGGCAGGGAGATAATCAGAGAGCCTGTTACCGTTTCCTGAGCCTCAAGGCACAGTTGTACTGACCGTAGTTTTCAGCATACACTGCCTGTACCTAAACTGGCTCAGGGAGAACTAGGGTTACTCTACTCTATTAGAGCTGGTGATGATGCCCAGAGAATCATACATCAAACAGAACAGGGCAGAACAGGAGCACAGTGTACTTTCATCCAAACCCCAGTTTTCTACAAAAACATCCACCTTTTACCAAATCCTACGTCAGGGCTTGATGGAAGAGGTGATGTGGGGATAGGGTATAGCTCTGGTATAGCCAAGAGCTCCCCCAGGCTCTAAGAATTCTCAGTTGACTACGTAGAACTGGTTCCCAAACACTCAGTGAGCATACAGTCGCACAAAGGGGCCAAAACACCACAAAGAATCTGACTAATAGGACCTATAACAGATTTACAGTAGCATAGAGTCAGATCAGTGAAAAACAGGAATTAAATGAGAAGTAATACAGATCCAATTTTATAGTCCTGGTAGCTGTGAAGAAAAATCTGACTTTCAATTGACATAGGACTGCTTCTCCGCATGTAAAAACTGCCCTGTTCAAAATGAAACCTAACAAGGCCAGTTCAAATGTCAACACTGTACTGTACATTAGTCACAAGACGCTGATAAAGTTTTGCAAGAACATTCACCTATCTGCTTGGCAAAAAAGTATAAACAATGTGGACAAAAATAAAAAATAAATACACTCTCCAGTGGCTTGGCCAGTTATAAAATGGTACTTTCAGTGCTTCCTCAAAGACACATCCAAAAGAAATACCACCACTTTCCCAGGCTGCACATTCCTCTCCTAAATGCAATCAATAAGATGCCAGGAATCCTTAGGACTATTTTTAGCATGTCCACTGGGAAAAGGAAAGAGACCAGGGATATAAAAACCACCCAAAGGGAGTATGCTAGAAAAGAGATCCACCATTTTGTTTCTCCAGTTTCAGCCCCCATCTGCAATAAAACCACAAACAGTCAGACACTTCTAATGTACGCAAAGAAAGGAGAGACAAGAAATTACCAATGCTGGTTTTAATCTGTATTCAGGAGGGATTGTGTCCTCACGTTCTCCAGCCTTTTCTTCTTTTTTCTCTTTGGCTTTTGGCTAAAGAAAAGAATATAAATACATATTTACAGAAATTCAAGGAAAAAACAACACCAATGTTATTTTTCTGTAGCAAAGTTCACTTAAATTTAAGCTGCTACTTCTACAGTCAGATAAAGTTATTCTGTGCTTTGAGGACCTCACATTTCCGAACCCTCATGACCTTTTTAAGGCAGGCTTTTGTTGTAAGTATGACACTTACATGTGAAATAAATATTGTTTTGAAACTGACAGTGCATATCACAGTGATGCATTACGCTATGCATTCTGGAGAAATACAGTCCCAGAGAAGTGGGACACAAATATAACTCTAGTGCCTAATACACTTAAAGCCTTCTAGGAAGCACAGCACAAAGCCCCCAGATTTCCTAGGGGTTGCCACCAGTCTGGCCATGCCAGTAGCCAATAGAAATAAAGGGTGAACAGGCCTGCATGCCTCGCTAACTGGATCCCTCAAATACACAGTGCCAGCCTTCGCTTCCCTGCCACCTCCAACACTGGGCAATACATCCTTAGGTCTTCCACATGTTCCCAGCTCCTCTGGACATTCACTCTCCCTGACTCCAGACTCCTGTTCCAATCTGCTTTTCTGACAGCATCTCAGGCTTTTCAACCTCCAATTTTAGTAGCATTCTAGGGCCCCATCTAGATGTTCAGGGAAAAGCATGATAGGACCTGATGCACGATCCATACAACTTTGCCTCCTGCCATGCCACTCATTCATAGCAGGAGGCATGATTGTGGGATCCAGCATCAGTGTCGATCACGCCTTACTGCCACGACCCCAAGCTCCCCCTGCGCCGGTTCCTGCTGCTGGAAGCTTTGCAGCTGACAGGGCCCGCAAAGTGGGTAGAGTTCCACAGACTGTCCCCACCATAAGCTCCATAGCTAATGAGGCTTGCAGGAGGGGCAGCATTCCCCTGCACTGTCCCCGCTGCAAGCTCCACAGCTGACAAGGCTCACAGCAGTAGTGGTGTTCCCCAGGCTGCCGTTGTCACAAGTCCCGCAGCTGAAGAGGCTTGCAGTAGGCAGCAATTCCCTGTGCTGTCCCCACTGCAAGCCCTGTAGTTGGCATGTCTTGCATGGGGGGAAGCCTTACCCATGCTGCCTCCCCTCCACGAGCCTCATCAACTATGGGGTTTGCAGCAGGGGCAGTGTGGGGATGCTGCCGCTGTTGTGAGCCTCATCAGATACGAGGCTGGTAGAGGCTGGTACACCTCTGTGGCTTGGAGCCCCTCAGTTTATGGAGCTTCCAACCACAGGGTAGCACCTGGCCACACATTCAATTGATGGTGTAATAAGAACAAGTCACAAAATTATTACACAATTTTTGTGGAATAACTTTGTGGCTTATTGCATGTTTTATCACACCATTAACTGATTGAATATGTGGTTGGGTCACAAACTTAAGAGGTGATTAACTGGTTAATCACACCTTAAGTGTAACATTTAGATGAGGCCCTAGACACTTCCATGATCAACTGACTTTGCATTCCCTTCTGACATTTGCCTGCTTTGTATCACTACTGTAAATAGCAAAAAGATAAACATCACAAAGCTAGTAAAGCAAGAATTATATGTAAATATAAGAAATCTCAGAAAGTCAAGGATTACATACAAATATAGGCCAGAAGTTAGACACAGCAGTTTAATAAAAGGTACACTGTTGAAAGTAACTAAAGGCACATGGAAAAGACCAAAACTAAGCAGGAAAGCAGCAAGAACACGCACAAAAACAGGAATTCCATTTACTTCTTAAAAAGGCTCTTACTGACTTTAAACACCGACTAAGGTTAGAGACAGAGAGAAAAAGCAGATTTTAAAGTTCAACTGGCAAGATAAACACCAGTCATCTCCCTAGCTACTTTGTTACACCTTATACCTACTCTCCTTATCTGTTTTTATTGTATTTAGATTGTTAAGTTTATTAGGACATGAGCTGCTTTCTTCTTTGGACTGCAGAGCACCTAGGAAAAGGGAACCAGGATTCTCACTGGAATTTTGAGATGTGTCGCAGTAGAAATATAATCATACCTCTGCAACCTCTACAATGGAGCTCAGGTCTTGCTCAGGTTCAGGTTCTGGTGCACCAAGAGTATCAGCAAGGGCCTCCAGTGCATCATCACTAATTGCTGCCTGTATTTTAAGAATGTGTGTAAATTATATTGTGATTTTTCATACAATGACAAACACTTTATCCTACATGCCTCTTCCTCTACACTACACATGGAGCTCAAGTGAATAAAAAGCCAGACATTTCTGCTTGGCTAAGCCCAATTTCCTTAATATCAAGAGGTAGCAGGTAGTCAGGTCTCTGATCAAACCAGCAGGCCCTAATGAAAATAAATCCTAGCTTAAGGAGAGAAGAGAGCAGAGACCATAACATCACACAGGGCAACATCTGTATTGCATTTTATTAGCACAGTCAGAAGTTATACACTTTCTCTCCAGGTATTGGGGAAAAAAGCATTTTTACAAGTACAAAGAAATGAAATTAGAGATTTTACAAATACCCTACAGAGCTAAGGAAACAAGATCATTTTAGAACCTACTTATGTTAATGTTTTTAAGGATTACAGGAGCTCTGTGGATGCCCTTTAGGAGCAGAATTACTCAACCCTGTATTTGAGCCCAATGCTGTAATATGAAGAACACCACCAATCAGGTCCTGAGCACTTGCAATACACATTGGACTAAATACATATAACATGATTTCAAGTACAGCCAATAAGATTTAGCATCCTGGAATAGCATGCCCATATTAATGTATATAAAACATCATTTTAATATCGTCAGTCAAAGAAGAGAAGCCTTTACCTCTTCTGTTTTTGGTTTCTTCTCCTTTGGAGGAGCTGAACTCCTGACTGAACTTGTTGCCTCTGCTTGTACAATTTTACCTTCTGTTGGCTTCTTCTATATGAAAGACAAAAAACCAAACAGTCTGTTACTAGCAAATTTGCAAAAATGAGTATCAAAAGGGTAAAATTATCAAGATTTATTTTAGGCCAAAAAAAATCCCGTGATGGGAAAAATTAATACCTCTTTCAGATCTGTCACCTTCTCCTCAGCAGATGGAACACTGCAAGTAAAGTCAGATGACAGGGCATCTGCAATGTCATCATCTGTCATTGGTTTCTAAACAGAAATTGCAGCTAAGTTATAGTCATTGAAGTCTGAAAGTCAATACTCTCAAAACCTCCCAAACCTTATGCACTGCTCGGTAACTGTATGCTTAAATAGCAACATATGCCCAACACACTATTGTTTCACATCATCTCAGGTCAGCCACAGGAAAAACAAGACTAAAAAAAATGTTAATCCTACACTTCTCTGTACAACTAACATCAAAAACTTCAGGAACGGTGAACTTCTACTGGAATCAAAGTATAGTCTAAAGATATGGACAAAGTTCAGTGAGCCAAAGGGACTGACACTTAACACATCTCAGCTAGCTGCTCCACCATATTGTTTGTCTGCCTGGCCTCACCTGCAGCAGGCAAAAATTAAATTTGGGCAGCTAAGCTTACACATTTCAGATAGGAGCATCTGTTGTGAGGTAAGGTCCTACCTCCCTTTTACTCAGTACAATTTGATTGTTTGCCCACATCCTAAGAAATTACCTTAAACACAAGGATTCAAGCATTCTTTGCTATGGAAGGTAGTGAAGAAATCCCACATGAAACTATCGAGATCTACTTTAATACTGCCAAGCAAAGAATACTATTTGTAGCATTCTCAGAGGTGTAACAATGTATCCAGGCACTTGGGGCAACCGCAGTATAGAGGGGAGTGGTGACTTCTGGCTGCTGCCATGCTGCTAGCACAATTGTGCAGCTATGATGGCAGGTTTTTCCCCCCCAGCCTCTTCCACCTTCTCCAAGTTGACAACCTGGGGAGCTGTCCCAATTTCTTCCCTAGTTATGCTACTGCCTCCCACTGATTTCAATGGGATCTGCATATAGCTAGTATCTTCTGAAAGTCAGGATTTTTGATGCTAGGAAGTTAATACAAATCAGATTATGAGAATGAAGGTTCATTTTCATGTTCTGAGACAAATTTAACCTTACCAGAGATTCTTCCTCTATTTTTGAAGGGATTGCAGCTTTGCCATCTCCTTTACCCTGAAAAAAATTTTTTTTTTTATGGTGAATGGAATTTATCAACTTACCAAACTAAAAATCACAGCTGCAACCTAGTAATACTATTCATCTTGTTTACCTTCAATAACTTTAAGTACTCTGGAGGGAGACTACCTTCCCGTTTTCCCAGTTCTTCCAAATACTCAGCAGAAAATGGATCCTGCAACAGAAAATGAGTCAATTTTTGCATTAATGCTTACCAAAAAAATGGAAGTTGCTAATGCATAATGATAAGTATATATGAAAACATGAATGCCACATGCCCCCGGAGGCTGGGGGGGCACAGCAAGCTCCCATAGGCAGCAACAACGTTGTTGGTGGTAGAAGTATGGCAGAGGCAAGTGAGGAGCTGCTGCAGACAGCTGCAGCACTGTCAGCAGTGGGGTGGTGAGTGCTGACCAGTGGTTGGCAACCACTCACAGACACCACTGGCAGCACTGATGGCAGCCAGTGGTGATTGTGGACCACCCACAGATGACAGCAGTGGCGAGGTGGGGAGGAGGTGTTGGTGGCGCCTTTTCGCAGGGGGTGCACTCAGGGGGTACTTGTGCACCCCCTACGCATCGCCAATGTATGAAATGAACCTCTATCCACTAGTGATGGTGGTGAAACACACGTGAAGGTAGAGTACAATTAGTGGTCCATTTACACTAAAGAGTACAGTGTGGTGAAGAGATATTTCAATTACCTTTAAACAAGCCACTTTGGTACCAGAGGCAGTATAGACTGCCAAGGCTAGACTGTTTCTAGTATCTGAGTTAACTCTCGTACTCTGGTACAAGTAAAAATGTAACCAGAAAAATTCCTTTCACCTTCCCAAGATTTTTTTAAATCTACCTCATTAGATGTTTTGATTAAAAATACTCTGTCATTTTAAATTGGTCAGAAAAGCAAATACTTGGCAACCAATTCACAGAGCAGCTTTTCTTTCAGTTTGCTGACACTTCACTACTTTTTGCTGCAGCATACTTACATTTGAAATATTTTCTTACAGCCAAGCATGGTATACTAAATGACATGGGTGTCAAATTGTATGTGTTACAGAAAAACATTAAATATTTATGACGTTATGATATAAAAATGACAACTATTGATCTCCTACAATAACAAGGAACATATCTTAAGGGAAAGTATATTTTTCACACATGAAATTCAGTACCGTAACTGCTGGACCAGTGTATACTGGGCTGGGGGGTGCAATTTCTTCAGGTCCTCCAAGGGTATCTATTAAGCTATCTAAGGCTGCATCAATGTCAGACTAGAAAAAAAGTAGAGAATTCAACAAGTTAAGATACATATCTATCCCTGAAGTCACAGCATTACTATGACATCGTAAAGGAAAAAAAAAAACCACACACACACATCAAAGTAAAGAACAAACCTTAAAATGAACAACCAAGTCTATTTTTTAAGATATTATGCAAGTACAAAAGTATGTTGCCTGTCATCTTCTTCCACGTTTACAAAGGAGTTGACTGAAATTATTAAGAATACTTTTAGATAACTGTCTTCAGCTAATGTTCAAAGGGAAGCACTGTCATGTTCATGTATGAGCGTGGGATTACACTGTTCGCTTTGCAGGCCCAAAGCAATAAGTTTGTTGTTTTCTAACGCACTACACTTATTTAAAAGTAATTATGAGAAGTATCATAATTGTGATTAGATGAATATAATGCCTCTGACGGTCTCCCTCATCTCTCATAATTGGAATCCCAACCGTACAGCAGATTAGAGCTGCGTGGCACCCCCGCTACAGGGTAGCCAAAGGCAGAATCTGCTTCAGTAAGATATCTTAACAAACAGTGCAAAACTATTTTACCTCCCTGCTTTCTGATTATCTCCTATTTGATGACTGCAGGATCAACTGAATTTTTATTCCAATAAGCAAGAAGGTAGTTGAGCTTGTTTGATTTTTTTTCTTAATCTTTATTCATTTTGTCAGAGGATCAAATAAAACACTGATATAACGCAGAGACGGTCAGAAAGCTATGAACATAAAGAGGCTCAGTATTTCCGTTTAAAATTAGGAAAACAATCTAATATGGACACCTACAGTTTGGCAGAGTTGTTGCCAAACTTAAGATTCATGCTGCACCGTAGGCCCAAGAAGACAAAGCAATACCAAGGCAGCCAGTAGAGATGGAATGATCATTAGCAATTTGAGATTTTTTTTGTTATTAAACGGGGCAATTCGTATGAGGAGCTGAATTACTCAACTTGCATCGAGGCCTTCATTAGTCAAAGAAGCTCAACACCTAGAAAAAGGGTTGGTAGGCTCTAAAAAGAGACGTATGTTCCCTTTGGTTAAAAAAAATCCAATCCATTTGACATAGGATCATTAAGGAGAGAGATATACATGAGGGTTCAGATCCATCCCAGAAACCAACCCAAAAAATTGCTGTGAATAACCACAGTTAGTTCAACAGTAAATAAGTCTTTTCAAAGAAAATGTTTTTCAAATTCTTTCAGTTTCAATAACAAGAAAATAGTAAAATATCAAATAACTGTGCTAATTGCTAAGGGCCTACCAAATTTGAAGTGGCAGGGGATCAATTTTGTGGGCAGATTGTGGGGCCAGCCTCCATTTTCATGGTTTTATCACAGTGCTCCCCACCCCCAACCTCTGATTGGTCAAGGGACCTCTGTGTCCCCACTGCTTGCCGCTGATTGGTTGAGGGCTGTCCACCATGTGGCCCTGCCCCACACCACTGATTGGCTGAGAGGGACAGGGCCACATGACAGGCAGCCTTCTTAGCCAGCCAACGGCAAGGGGCAGTTGCCATCTCAGCTGCTCCCTTCCCACTGGGGAGCCAGCATTTTATCTTTAGTAAGTATTTTTTCAAGGATTCCACAACACTGCCTGATTTTGCAGACAACGCGTGCTTTCACAATTTCTGCAAAACCCACGAAATCACCAACTGAGGAGGTCCCTACTAATTGGGAATGAACCCTAGGCAGTTATGAAAACATGTATAACTCTTACATCTACATGCTCAAGCAGTGATAGAAGTACAGCAGACTGTTACAACTTGAACCATTCAGGGTTGCATCTGCAGCAATTCAGATCACTTGTCTTGTTGCAGATACTGATCTGTAATACTCTCTTCGTTTTGAAGAAGTTAAAAAGGTAGCCTTTGTCCATAGTCAGAGATTACATTTTAAAATACTTTGTTAACTTGTAAAAGAATTTAGGAAGGTATTTTTCAAGCTCTCAAAATTTCCTTATCAAAGAGGAGCAAGAAGTCTTTATAAAACTTTGAGAGAAGGAAATAAACTGACCTGTAAGAAGTAGGAAGTTGTTCAGCACTCTACTGTATTTGCCGCTCCTCCTGAGTCATTGTAAATATTTGTTTACAAAGATAAAAGTACTAACCAATTATTTACAGCAGTCTTAGATTTGGCAGAAGTAAAGAACAGGGGAAGTTTTGTTTTTTTATAAGATGATCTGTAGATCACTATATTGTTACCTACCTTTTCAGATGGCACAGTAGTTACAGCTTCAGCAGTTGGGGCTGCTGGTTTACTTTCTTTACTCTGCAAAAAAAGGGTAAAAATATTGCTGTAAGCCATCATGAAACAATTAGATGTAAATATATAACTGATACGTGTTAAGACTGTAGTTACCAACCTCAGCACTTGGCTTATCTGGAGCAACCAAACCAGCTGCAGCAACAGCACCAACTGCACCTGCACCTGCAGCAGCTGCCCCACCAGCTAGGGTTTTATTTTCAGTTTTATGCTAAGGGTGGGGGGAAACAAAAAAACAAGAGTGTGTTACTCACAAGACTATACAAAATTTGATACACAAACTACAATAGAGATGTTCTATTCCAGTATATTACTTTTGCCCTTCTTGCCACTTATGCAAAAAGGTAGAACATGATCATATACACATTTCAAGAAAAAGACTATTAATTCAACAAAGGATCACTTGGTGCTGATAGAAGGTGTGCAACTTTATGACACTCCTTTCATACCACTGATATGCTTTGAGAGCCAGTTATCTATTACAGGTGTTGGCAACCTACACTCCAGCTGCAGCTGTGTTCAGGAGTGGATGAGCACTTCCCCCCTTGCCACAGCAGGGGAAATCTATGGTAGCAGTCACCATCTAAGCCAGGGGTGTGAAAGATGCCATCTGCAGAGCCACATCATCCAGCCCCCAGTGCTGCCTGCGAGTCTGAGTGACCCACAGGCAGCATGCAAGGTATGCTGGATGTCTCCATACACAGCACCAGCTCTTGTTCACATCCTGGACTAATGGAGTCACCATGTGCAGCACAACACTGAGGCAGCAGCAGATTCAGGGCCATGCAGCATTGCTCTACAGCGGTGGTGGAGTCAGGGCTTCAAGCTGTGTACAACAGCCCTGGACTCGCTAAAACAGGACTCGGCTGCATGTGGCACCCACTCCAGGACCCAAGCTGGATCCAGAATGTAGGACTGGTCTGGGGCCCAACCCAGCCTGCAAATGAGTCCCAAGCCTCTCATAGAGCCTGTAAGGCTAGATGAGTTTGACAGTTCTCATCTAAGCACTCTCCTGTCTGACAAATAAGCAGGCATTACTGCACTTCTGTAAACTGCTTGCTTTCTTCTCTGTCACATCAAACCAGTTGACAGTGCTCCAAAATCTGCTTGAAATACTCTCAAAAGAAGGGAGCCAGGTTTCAATTATAGCAGTGCTTCTGAGTCAAACAGAGCAAAGAGTGCACCTCTGGTTCACACTAACCTTCCTTGTCTGCTCATGCATTTCATTAAGAAGGCAGATGAACAAAATGTGGTTGACTGGCTCAAGTTCAAACAATACACAGCTTGTGGAGGAGTGGAAGCATTGCCAGCTTCAGCAGGTCTACAACTGTCACATGCTCCTAGTCTGGTTTACCTTAAGAAACAACCAGAACATTACAAAACTAAAAGTAGCCTGAAGTTGGGTAGGGGGACCATCATTATCAATGAGCACATACCCACGGGTACAGTTTCCAGTAGGGTCTCTTCAGTACTGAAAACAGTAGCACAATTTCAGTACTGAAAACAGTAGCACAAGCCCCAGGCACCAATTCAGAGGAGACACTAGAATGACAGTTCCCATAAAACCTAAGTCACTGCTGCAGCCCATGTTGGGGGAGCTTGAATGGAGGCATCACTAGCCCATGGTAAGGTGGTAAGCGCTCCCCTCCTCCCCATCTGTGTGCTGCTACAGGCACCAACATTTTAAGTTATATCTCTGCTGACAATTATATATTAATTTTCTCATCAACTCTTTCAAAGAGGTCATGAAAGGCAAAGTTCAAAGCCCCATGAAATCCTAAATCGTAAAACTGTCAGAGTGGAATATAACGGTTGCACAAAAAGATTGCCACACATCGTCAAATGGCAGTCGCAGGATTTCCCTATATAGGAAACTTTTGGGGAAATGAACTCTCTTGTTTGTACAGAACCAAGTACAACAGAGTCCTAGTCCATGACAGAGGCTGCTATCCCCTGCAATAGTAAAAACAACAACAAAGGGATCGTCTTTTCTATTTTACCTTGGATTCTTCTATTGATGTGGCTTGTGCTGGCTGCTTAGTTGGACCGGTGGCAGCTCTTTCCGTAGTAGCTTGCTTGGATCCTGTTGCCACAGAAGATTTGCCTGGGCTTTTTGCCTGTACAAATGTAAATGTGCTGTTACTATATAAAACAGATTTTCTTTTCAGTATCGCCATTTTAATTTAGCAGATATAGATATAGATATATAGATAGATAGATGTGTGCACAAGCAGAATAAAATGTCAATAACTTACCCCACCAGATTCCTTTTGCTTTTCCTTGGTTGGGTGTTTAGTTTGAGAGTCATCTGGCTATCAAAATTAAAATAGCACAATATATACATATTAGAAAAAAATTACCAATCAGTAAACAGTCGTATCAATAATTTAGTTTAATAAATATACATGATATTTTTCTTCTCTACTCCACAATTTAAGAAATAGTAACGTAGAATATTAATAATAATTGGTTCTAATATTTTCTGAAGATCTGTGTAGGCAGGACTGCATAAACAAATAAAAATACAATTTCTGGCTCTAGTACAGTATACATTTTAAAGGCACAGCCCTGTGAACACTTATTTGCATGGAGATTACTACACTACAAAGGGAAAAGCAAAGACTTAAAATAATCTAAAAGAAGCTTTAAAATGATGGGACCTGTTAAGAAGTTGTCAGAACATTTCAATTTAGTTATTGATGGACTTTTTATTATCTGTCCATTTCTCACAGTTTTCTTTGATGGTGACAATTTCTCTTTTAGATTATATTTTCAAGGTCACTTGCAATTTGTACTCAGTTTGATGGAGGATGGTATGTATGACTACAGCCGGAGACCACATGTGGAGGAAGAGTATAGTTGGGGTTTATAGCAATGTTCTTCATGCCACTGAATTATAGCAAAGTTTCTAAGGAAAGATCCTTGAAGAACCTTGGGTTGTTTTATTGTTTGAATTTTTTTTCTTGACTAGTCCTCAGCAGGATTTTTCCTTCTCTTTTAGGAGAGAGAAAGAAAAGTAGATTAATTTTAAAACACCTGAAACTTACTCTGCAGATGGGAGCCTACGCCCTTTCTAGGAAAAACATACATGAGAGTAAGTAGTAGACAGGAGAAGCACAGATCTTTCTCCCTGTGATTCTGATGTAGCCAGAAAGCAAGCCAGACTCTTCAACACATTTGATAACTACCTCCTGAAAAATGAATGATGCTTTTCCTCATTCATTCTCCTAACATATGCTCCAAAAGCAGCACACTAGATACAGTGTTGCATCCTATTTAGAAATCTAAATTAGGGGTGAGGGTGTTCAAAGCGGCTGCTTCCCAGAGATGAGCTTCTTTTACTCTCAACATGAAGAGAAACAGTTCCTACCCTATTTGCATTAGCTTGTTGCCCTCAGTACAATGCAAGTAGTTGTTAGCACCTGGTACACTAGTGGCCAACAGGTTTACCCTATCATTTCAAATTTCTTCAGAGAAAAAGGTACGAGGATTCATCATAGGTGAGTAAGTAGTAGTTTACCTTTGCTGACTGTGGTATTTTCTCAGGGTCCATTTTTGCTGTTTGTGAAGGCTAAGATAAAATCATAAAAATATATGTATAAGGAAAGAACCAAAATTATCTGGAATACAACTGAAAACAACTCACCCCCCACCTCTTGGATCATATTTTAAAACCTATTACTTCTGGATTTTCCATTCAGGTCAAAACTGATCCAGAAACATGGTTTCTGAGATATGGTCATAAACTGTCACGTATATATTACATTCACACCAATGAATCATACAAGTCATACAACCCTGATGTTATACAAACACATACTTTGCATCAATCAAATCAATCCACTATCAAAGCAGGTAATCCTAATTTTTTTGGTCCTCTGATCCAGGGAGATTAGGTGCGATTGTACGGCTGTGGAAGTAAGAATTTTTTTCCAACATTACTGAATGATCAATTAAACATAAGATGCATTTTAGCTGATGGTTGGGACAATGAGTGTTACAGAAGTGAGGGTACAAAGAACTAGAATTGTTTTAATGATTGATCTCCAAAGTATGGTGGGTACATCAGGAAGACTGCAGTGTGAATAAGCATATGAAAAAACAAAGCCTGGAATTGAAGATTATTAGCTCAAGCCTTTTGGCCCTAGTGGTAAGTGGTTAAAACATGCTGTCGGTGTGACTGCAAATAACTACAGAGAGACACACAGTGAATCACATTTCACCTTGGTTTTGTTTCTTTTCCTGCCATGAGACTGCTGTCCGCTGGTCTGCTTATGGCTTGCAGTAGCCTAGTATTAAAGTACAAACTCATTTTTTTAATACATACCTCCAAGGACAGGTTAGCAAAGAAAGGGCTTTTGTGAAAAAGAAAACTGTATTTTACTAACATTTTTTTTTTCTCAATTAAAACAATTTAGCAGAAATTAGAAAAGACAAGGAGGACAAGAAAATTAGGGCCACATCAGAAGCATCTCTCCTTCCTAAGCATTTGTGTTGGTACAAAGTAACTTTAGGTACCTTTGGGATTATGGTACTTCACACACAAATGAAAGTCTGCAGAGAAATTTAACATATTTTAACTGATATTCATTTAGGCTGATGACAGATGTTGGGGGGGGGGAAACCCCAGCATTTTACTGAAAGAGGAATTGCATCAATTTGACCCAGCTCCCCAGCATCTGTATAGCTTATGCGCTTCAGCGGGGCTTTTTGGTGCTTTTATGTAATAGCCGACTGAATTACTGATTGAATCAGCTTTTAAACAAAAGCACCAAGAGGCCCGCTGAATTCCATGAGCTATATAGACTTGGGCAAGCCAGGTCAAACCAATATGATTCCTCTTCTGGGCATGTGCAGCGTTTGATGTCAAGGCATGCTAAACGGAAAGTAAAGCCCTGTTTTGTTTTTTTGGGGGGTCCATGTCTGTAAGCAACCTACATTTACACTTTCAGCTGATTTTAAGGTTTCCTGAATGTCCCATATATGTAAAGCCCTGAGAAAAATAAATACAAGTTATTCTTTAATTTTGCAAACCCAGCTTGAGCTCTGAACTCTGCCTCTCAGATTTCCTCAGCAACTAACAGTGGACCAAAGGTGTAATGATTTGAATAGTATAGGGCTGTAGCACAATTAATTAGTATATTTGGCTGTTAACCAAGATGTTGGTTGTTTGAGTCCACCCAAGGATGGAGGTTTTAGAGGCTGCCTAAGCACTGGACAAGAATAATCCAGGAATGGTTTTCCCCTATTGCAGGGGAAGCGATGTTGAGGGGTAACCAGCATGGGTTCGTGCAAGGCCGATCCTGCCTGACTAACCTGGTCTCTTTCTATGACCAGGTAACAAAGAGCTTAGATGGGAAGGAGGAAGTTGATGTCATCTTTTTGGACTTCCAAAAGGCCTTCGACACAGTGTCCCACCCAATTCTGGTGGGCAAGCTGAGGGACTGCAGCATTGATGAATGCACACAGTCACATGGGTGGCAAACTGGCTCCAGGGGCGCACCCAGAGGGTGGTGGTGGACGGGTGGATGTCGACCTGGGGAGGTGTGGACAGCAAAGTCCCACACGGCTCGGTCCTTGGGCCAGTGCTGTTCAACATCTTCATTAGTGACCTGGATGAGGGTGTGGAGAGCACCCTGTTCAAGTTCGCTGATGACACCAAGCTGTGGGGTAAAGTGAATACACTGGCAGGCAGGGACCACATCCAGGCAGACCTGGATAGGTTAGAGAAGTGGACGGATCTGAACAGAATACGGTTCAACAAGAACAAGTGCAGGGTGCTGCACCTGGGGAGAGGGAACCAGCATTATAGTTATAGGTTAGGGGCTGACCCTCTCAGCAGCACATAGGCAGAGAGGGATCTTGGAGTCAGGGTTGACTCCAGGATGAATATGAGTTGCCAATGCAACAAAGCAATAGGCAGAGACAACCGCACCCTGTCATGCATCAACAGGGGCATCACTAACAGGTCCAGAGAGGTCTTGCTCCCCCTCTATGTGGCGCTGGTCAGGCCACAGCTGGAGTACTGTGTCCAGTTCTGGGCATCGCACTTCAAGAAGGACATGGAGA
>NW_017728909.1:64215803-64252656 GCF_001723895.1 Crocodylus porosus | reverse complement strand
CAAACGACCCCAGCAAGGTGTTCATCTAGCCTCCTCTTAAAGACCCCCAGGGTAGGAGCCTGCACCACTTATCTCAGAGCTATCAATGATTATAAGGCTTAGATATATGTCTGTGCTTCTGTTTCTCCTGCAGACTTGATTTCTGTAGTCTGATTAGGCAGGAAAATTAGCGACCGCCTCTTGGTGTCATTTTGGATCTATATATAGAAAAATGGCCACATCTTTTTATAGCTGCCCATTTGACTTATCATGTAGAGAACAGCATAAGAACATGTTAGGAATGAGTTAATCTATCATCCTCAGGAAGCACATATCTGAAACTGGAGACGAACAAACAACAAATCCCTATGTTTCTAAATGGGTACTGATGACCGTGCATGGTTTAAAATGGCTTAAATAATTGTCTAGTTTATTGCTAGGTGGGTAGTTTTATGGAAGTGTGCTCAGGTTAACATTTATAAATTAGATTTACCGGTCCCTATTTCAGCTGAATCAGAAATCTACTTGGTGATATTAAGTATTATTATTATTTAAAATCAACAAGGGTGGGTGGTACAAAAGGAAAGTTGTTTTTATTAAGAAATATACTGATATTCAGGTAAAAGTTGTATACTTTCAAGTTCTATAGATTATAAATATTAGGTATAATTCATTATTTGTAGAGTTTTAGGGAATATAGCATCATATGTATTTTCACTAGTTTGCATTACTTTTGGAATAATTTCAGAACAAACCTGAGCTACAATCAGCCTGTAAAGACTGTTATTTTGGGGAATGCTCATAAAGCTGGGTTTTTTTTCAATGCTCATCAGGGTAAACTGGCTGATGATACTACACATCATCTTGGAAGTGTCATGACCATAACTAAACAGACCAGTTTTTGATTCACAAGTATGTAGTGTTGGCAAGATTCTCATTTTGTCTCATCCACATCATTTCCTGTCTTATCTGATTCTGTGAGCTGCCAGAATACTGAAAAAACATGTAAGGAGGAGTACAAGATTTCTGTTGATTTCAATATACTGTTCCCAAGTAGGAGTGCAACAAACCAGGTAGAGGGAAGGGACAGCACCTTTCTTATATTTATCTATCATAGTAACCAAAAGCCCAAATTAGGCATAAGACCCCTTTGTGCTAGGTGTAGTATAAAGTTAAAATGTCATTACCACTGATATGAGAAGTTTACGAACTCAAGACGGACAGAATAAGTGTAAAGGACAACAGGAAGCTAGTCCGTACCCTAGGCTGGAACAATGCATGCAAATTAAGTTCTACATATTATTGTTTTCTGAATCAGGACCTATGAACATAACTCAGAGATTCTGACTAAGTTATACTTGAATGCGAGTCAGTAACAGTGTGTGAAGACTCAGATCTTCTGACTTAATCTAATGCCTTCTAAGCCAGTGCTTCAGTTGAAAAAATTAATATACTTAGGACTTCATACCTTTACTTCAGATGGCTTTGCAGTGGATGCTTTTGATACATCTGCAGAAGAGGGCTGTGTCCAGGGGAAAAAAAGATAAGAAGTGCTTAAAAATAAATTTTCATGTTTACTTAATATGTTAAACAAGTACTAATAGAGTTTATTATGCAACTAAATCGCCTTATTAGAATTCAAGCTTAAGAGCCAGTTGAGAACAGAAGATTAATGAAAAATCAGACCTATTGCTTATTTTGATCTTCTGACATGGACATATCTACTCTTCATCTCTGTGAACAGACAGGACCTCTAAAAGTATGCTTCATAAATAGACTCTTGTCCAAAGTATGCAGAAAGTAAATTTATTGTTGAGCGAGCTCTGAAAGGTGTAAGAAGCCTCTCTCCGATACTGAAACATAGAAATACTGACATAAAAACAGAATTCTTAAACACTTGTGTGTACAAGCACATTGAAAAGTATCCTTTTGGATTTATTCAGTTACCAATCAAAATGTGTAATAATGAACTAGTAAATATATAAGCAGTAAGGTAAAAGGAATCATCATGACTATGTAGTTGAAACTGCTGTATAAGACAGCCCACAGAATTTCACCAAACAGTTTCTGTAATAATCTCACATCTTGAAGATGAACTAGAGCACGTTGCTTAGAAAGACAGTGTGTGTAAAATATCAAGTGATGCAGAATACATCCAACTCTTTGTTCCAATGATTAATTACAACCTCACAGTTAAAACTGGTACCTGAATTCCATTCTGAATTTATCTAGCTTCACCATTCAGGACTGGCCTGAATATTCCAGTAGGAACCTCAGTGCTACGTACAGAGGGAAGACCACTTTCCCACTCCTGTTTCATATTCCTCTGCTTGCACAGCCAAGAATCATAGAAAATTAGGGTTGGCAAGGACCTCAGGAGGTTATCTAGTCCAACTCCCCACACAAAGCAGGACCATCCTCAACTAGATCATCCTAGCCAAAGTTTTGTCTATCCGAGTTTTGAAGACCTCCAAGGATGGAGCTACAGCCACCTCCCTGGGTAACCTGTTCCAGTATTTTACTACCCTTCCAGTGAGAAAATTCTAACTAATATCTAACCCAAACTTCCCTTGCTACAACTAGAGACCATTGCTCCTTCTTCTGTCATCTGCCATCACTGAGAACAGCCTAGCTCCATCTTCTTTGGAAACTCGCTTCAGGTAGTTGAAGACTGCTATTAAATCCCCTTTCTGTCTTTTCTTCTCCAGACTAAGTAAATCCAGTTCCCTCATCCTCTCCTTGTAAGTCAGATGTCCCACCCCTTTAACCATTTTTGTTGCCCTCTGTGGGACTCTCTCCAATTTGCCCACATCCTTTCTGTAGTGAGGGTGGGGGGGGGGGCAGGAGGGCAAAACTTGGCACAGTATTCCAGATGTGGCCTCACCAGTGTTGAATAGAAAGGAATAATCATTAATCACCTTCCTTGATCTGCTGGCATTGCATTAGAAGTCTTATAGCACCATACTATTCAACTGGTCATTTAGTATGAACCCTTATCCAATTTTGCCCAACTGTGCACCCACCTGACCCCACATGCCCACATCCACCTGCACACCCACCCACCCCCACATACCTACATCTGGCCACATGTCCACATCTGGCTTGAGAGCAGCCCTGTGCACTGGCCCAACCCTGCTCTGGTGCTACCTTGCACACACAGCCACATTATCTGGCCAGTAGGGCTCTCCACAGGTCTGGAAATTTGGCAGGAGGAGAGCAACTATTAACACAGTCACCACTCCCCTGCTGCCAAGTATCCAGACCCATGGGGAGCTCCATGGGCCAAATGATAAGGCTCTACAGGCCAGAGAATAAGCGCCACTACTAATCAGTCAGTGCTCACCAGGATACTCTCCATCATATGAGGGAAGAAATCTGTATTCTTTGTTCTCAGTACAACCCTGCCTTGCATTACTTTAAAATGCATTTCATTCAAATAAATCCAGTTACAATACCAATTCCCTCACATAAGGCAACCTGCCTTTGTAATATATGAATGGTCTTCCACTTTCAAGGAAGAATAAAGTGTTAGGTCAGTCAACCATGAATGTGACACATTATGCTTTTCCAAAATTCCACAGAACTAGATTCATAGGTTGTTAGGGGCTAGAAGGGACCTTGCAGATCATCAAGTCCAGCCGCCCACTCTAGGCTGCACTAAATCAAGCTAAATGGTATTAACACTATTTAAAAAAATCAAGTAGATTACATATGTGTTAACAAGCTTTACAGTGCTCATATCTCCAGCTAATCTCTTATGGCTTTAAACTTATATAGTCTATGTTTATACCCCTCTTGGCTTCAGGAAAGATCCACATGGGAGAGGAATAACAATACAAGAGAAATTATTAAACTACATGTACATAAAAGCATCATCACAATGTACAAACTGAAGAAAATTAATAGTTACAAGGCTCTCAGTTATTGTAAAAACTGTTGCAAATACATATCTCTAGCAAAAGTCTAACTGTTAAGTTGATACTTAAAGTCCACATAGGGCTAGGTTGCACAGGTAACAGATACAGAAAGCTTGTGCTCCACTCCTTTGCTCATATCCTTGACATGCTGGAAAAAGGTTTACTTTCTTCAAATATATTTAATTTTTTGTGGAAAAGAAAATATAAAAACCCCTCAACTGATTATAGGAGCTGTTCTGCATAATTAATGTAAGCAAATCCATTTTGCCTTCAGACTTGTGGTACCTCGCGCACCTTGCTGCTTTGCCTCCCTGCCAGAGTCTGGCCCAGGACTTTTGACCAACCTACAAAGTCCAGGACTGTCTCTGCCAAACTGGGACCGATGGTCACCCTACTGAAAGGCATAATGTAGGCAGGGTGCTTGGAAGGTCACGGCTTCTGTTCCCCAGAGCTCAGAGTCCTCAAATGCCTGAGCCTCCCCCTGCAACAGGCCTCAAGAAGAGGTGGAGACCTGTATTATCACCTATATGCCATCACAACCTGATTTCATATCTTTGAGGTGAAGAGAGCAAGATAATAAATAAAAATGTAGGGCTTTTATGCTACTGCGCTGCTTATAAAACAACTTGTATGTTTACAAAAAGACTATTTTTGATGTTTCTTTTTATTGTTTTTGGTGGTATGTATTAGCCAATAACCTGCAGTTATTAAAGAATGGTATTCTCTGTTCACCACAATCTGAGTACAGAACAGATGAAGTTTTGTCCTCAGACACAACAAGCAAACGCATGACAGATTTGGAGATAAATATTAAAGCGTTGCCTAGTAACCAGCACAACAGTGAACTGACACATAGCTTAAAAAGAAGCTGGAGAGATTTGTATGCATTTAGAAACACACCCTGTTAAATAGTATCAAACAGGCCATACCAAAAAGGTTAAAGGTCCAAACACAAAGCAAGAATGGATGAAGCCTCAACATGACTTCATGAACTCATGGGTGGAGAAACTTATGCAGCTGGAGGTACAAGAGTATTAGCCAGCTGAGTTCACTAGCAGAGGAAGGCAGGGAAGCAGGTTTTTCTTGTGGTGTTATCCAAGATAAAGAGGAACCCACAGCAGTTGAAAAATAGTGCTTCAACAACACTGCTGTTAATTTCTCCTTGCACCCCATGAGTGTGCTGTCCAAGCAAGAATTTTGGCTCCGGACGTCTCCACTCATGTCCAAGTCTTAACCTGCTGGAAATGTGGCCAGGAAAAAAAAGTACAATATAGTATCCTGCAGAATCCCTCAGGAAACAGGTATGAGAGTTGCAGAAAGAGGTGATTTGGCTGTGAAACATCCAAGAACAAGACTTCAGTATCGACAGGATGACCAGAGAGACCTTCAAAGCAGAAAAGGCTAGCCAGCCTAAGAGGACTGGAACAGCACTACAGGAGGAAGAACGTTTCTTCACAGGAAAATAAATGACTGCTAGCTGTATTGTGCAGCAGAGTGCTCTCCTCCCAAAAGTACTTTTAACCATCAAACTCAAGAAGTACTATATAATCCTGGGAGCAAGAGAAGGTAAGTGGACCTAAAACAGCAAGGGAAAAGAAGCCACAAGTTCAAGACCAGAAAACTCAAAAGACACCAGCCTACAACAAGGGACAGATGAAAATTGATGGTTGTTGTTAGAGACTCCCTTCTGAGGGACACTGAGATATCCACCTGATGGCCTGGTCCATCACCCCAAGTGTACTGTCTGCCTGCGCCCAAAATCTGAGATATCACAGAGAGCTTGGAAAGGCTTATTTGGCCCGGTCCACTACTACCCCATTTTACTTATCCACTTGGACACTAATGATGGTACCATGGTCCTGAATGGTCATTTGGATACCAGAGATGAACACATGGGTTGCAGAGATGGTGTTCAGAAAGCCAAAATCTCCTTGTCAAACAGACACTTTTTCGAGAAGGACTTCTAAGAAGAAGAAGTGATATACAAGTGATGAAGAAAGGAACAGCATCCTAGAAAAATGACTCACCAAACTACTGATTTACCAGATTACAGCCATTTGACTGAGGGGGTAAAGGAATGGGAGAATTACAAAATGGCCCGAGGAGAGACAAGATGGAAAAAATGTGGCATGTTGAACCTCTCAACTATCTAGACAGGAAGTGGTGCTAAACAGGAAGAATGAGGAAGGATTAGTATGTGACCTGACTACAACTTAAATCAACCTTATTGGAGATTTGATGCAACAATAGGACTGGAAGAGTGACATGGAAAAATACAGTTTGTTCAAGGACAGCAGAGAAAAAAGGGAGGAGATATTGCATGAACAGATTAGTTTGCTCTGAAGTTTATGGAAGCTGTGAAGGGCAAGCTTGTTGAATCTTTGAAGGGAGGGAAGGAAAAAGGAGAAGCAATATTATACTAGGAGTCTATTGTAAAGCGCCTAGTCAGGGGAAACATATGAATGAGATTATTTTTTAATCAAGTAAAGAAACATCCAAATAGCAACACCTAGTAGTATAAGAGGATTTTATTTACCTGTATTGGAAAAGCAATATGGCAGGACACAGACAGCCCAGCAAGTCCTGGGAACATGTTGGGAACTCTCTCTTAGTTCTAGGAAATGGAGAAATTTTCTATGCATGGCAATTTTAGATTAGATTTTATTCTAATACAAGGAACATTAGCTGAGAATGTAGAAGTAGAATGCCATTTAGGTGAAAGAGTTTATGAAATGACAGTGTTTATTATTCTAAGAAAAAGAAGGAGAGCAGTGGCATAAGGGTCATGTGCTTAATAAAAGACTTCAGTAACTCAGGGAACCAGTAGGTAGAATTCTTTGGAAACACAGTCTGAAAGAGAGAAGACTGCAGAAGAGTTGCTAATTACAGAGACTATAATAAATAATTGATGACAACTATCCTGATGCAGAGGGAAGATCAATAGTGCAGGAAAAGATCAAAATGGCTGCATAAAGTACTTTTGAATTATTTGAAAATGAAAAAAGAAATTGTATAAGTAAAAACAATCATGCAGAACAAAGGCTGACTATAAAACAGTGGTTTTCAACCCTCAGCCCATGGGCCACATGCAGCCCAATCATGCTGCTGTGGCCTATGTGACATTCTGTTAAAGAGTAAACGATTGCCTCCCCCAGTTTATTAATCAAATGTAGAGAAATGTGAGAAATGGTGGGTTTCCCCTTGCAGGCTGACAGAGTTCCAGCCTTCAAAGGGCTGCAGGGAGCGGGAGGCAGGTGATTGGAGGCAGGAGGTGCCATGTGCATGCGCGCATGCATACATGCATGTGGCAGCCAGGCAGCATAGAAAGCAGCTCCCTCCAGATAAATCTGTGGGTGGGGGGGGGAGGAGGTGGCTGATTGAGACCACCACAATGGAGACACACGGAACAGAACAGAGCGCAGCAGAGCAGGGCTGGGGCTGCTGTCCACCCAAGGTGGTGCATGGGGCCCGGGGTGGGAATGTGCAGCCACAGAGCCCAGCCGGGAAGCGGGACAAAACCATAGATGATTAGTCTGCAGGACAGCAAGGAGGCTGGCTCCCTGCTGCTGTGCGCACTCCTGGGGAGGGAGAGGCATATGGAGGAATGTGCCCCACTGATTTGTGCACGGGGTAGATGCGAGCTGCCTGCTGTGGGCTCAGGGCTCCCTGCCCTACTGCCCGCCCCCTGGGGGCCTCCACAGCAGGGTAGGACAGGGAGGCTTGGTGATACTGCCGGCAGCCCCATGCCAGCTGTGCCACCATAGCGAGGCACCCCCTGCCCACCCGGCAGCAGTGGGGAGCACAACTCCGTGCTGCCGCTACTGCCAAGAAGGAAGGGGGTGCCTTGCCATGGCAGCGTGGAACTCCTAGCAGCGGCAATGAGCCTCTCTGCCCGGCAGAGCCAGGTCCTGCCTACTGGGCTGAGAAGGCCATGGGGGAGAGGGCAGCAAAAGCGGGGAGCCCCAAGCCCATAGCAGGCAGCCCACATCTACCCCCAGTGGGCTCTGTTCCAGCTGTGCCACCCATAGAGTGGGGGTGGGGGAAGCAGGGCTCCATGCCCTGCTCCAGCCACAGCAGCTGTCACCTCCCATGGGTGGCAGCCAGGGCTTGGGCACTGCAGATCCTGGCCCCATAGCCCTGGTAGCTGGGGGGCTCCTCTGCTGTGGCGTGCAGCCCACATGACACATTGCAAGTTGCAGATGTGGCCCACTATGACAAATGGGTTGAGAACCACTGGTATAAAACAATGGAACAACCATGCAACGTTAAGAAGAAATTAGACAGGCTAAGGCAAACAATTAGTTACAACTAGCATGGGACAGGCACACACACAAAGTGTTATTTAAATACATTAAAAGTAAAAAAGGAAAACAAAATGCATACAGATTAGAGATGTGCGAAATGGGCCATATTCAAGTCTGATTTGGCTCAAATCAGGGGACAGTGATTCGATTCATTGATTCAGATCACTGCCCTAATTCAATTCAGCAGAATCCGAATCTGAAGATTCGATGCTGATTCAGAGAATCAGCAATTCAGCCATAGACACAGCTTTAAATGTTTTTTCTGCATACCTTGGAGGTACCAGGCGCAGCTCGTGAATGCCGAGATGGTGGGGCAGATACAGCATCCCTCAGGAGCGCCAGGGGTCCCCAGTGCACTTGACAGCAGACCCAGAAGTGGATCAGAAGCACTTCCAGTCCACTTCTGGGTCCACTGGAGAGCATGCTGGGGGTCTCCCCCAGACCCAGGAGGCACCAGTCACTGAGCTAGGGGGCAGGGGTCCCCCACATGCTATGCGGTGGACTCCAAAGTGCTTCTGGTCCACTACCGAGTGTGCTGGGGACACCCCCGTGCTCCTGTAGGATGCTCAATCTGCTCCACCATCTCAGCATTCATGAGCTGCCCAGTATCTTGAGCTATGTAGAAAAAACATTTAAAGCTGTGTCTATGTCTGAATCATCGAATCTCTCCACATCGATCTGTAGAGATTAAAGGGTCTCCTGATTCGATTCAGATTTGCAGATTCAGCCACTGAATTGGGTCAAATCTCCACCAGATTGACTCAGCAACCAAAGCTTTGCACAGCCCTAATACAGATCCCTTGTTTAACAATGTAACACAGGACAAGCAAATTGGCTCACACTCCCACTAGAACCACTTATCCTAGGTGCAGTGCCACTTAAATGAGGCTATAGATATTTTTGGTTCAGGTGGGAAAAATAAAAAAGCACACATAGCATGTTTTGACCTGGCACAGTAAGAGGTACAGAGTAAGAGGTACAGAGGTGTCCTGCATGGCCTCAAGTCTGGTACTTAATCCCTTTATTACATCATTTAAAATTTGGTCCGTATCTGACTTAGTATTTTGTATTTTCAAAGGATACGTGCTAAATTTTCCACTGAATTCAGTTTGCTGAATGGAGCTGTGATGGAGCAGGTGTTAAGGCATGCACAGCTGACAGACCAGAGGTCACAAGTTTGAGGCCATGACAGGGCCATGCTGTGAGTGCTTCTGTTAAATTCCAATAAATCTGCAAATTCTGCTAAATACCTTGTCAAACAAGGACACAAAATAGCAAAGGGAAGTTTGCTGAATCAGGGCCCTATTGAACAAATTCCTCTAAACACACTGGGCACGTTTACATATGCCCTGGTGGGGGAGGTGGCATTTTTAATTGGAACAGCTCTTGGGAACCACTCAAATTAAAATGCCCGCAGCATCCTGGGCTTCAAAATGGCAGCAGGGGCATTTTAACTAAAGCTATTTCAATGCAATTCCCCACTGCCGTTTTGAAATGAGCAGATGCCTGAATAGGATTAGAATGCTCCAGCAGACACTATTAATCATTCTAATTAGAATGCATCAGAGTAGGTGTTGGGCATATGTATAGGTGCCCATTAGGTTTTGAAACCTCATGTACTTCCTATGCTTATAATGTTACATAAACATTCATTATAAAGCTAAACTAATATGACCAATACCTTACGAATGACAACAATACAAACGTAATTCCTCTTTTGAAACGGCTCTAAATGTACATTTGTCTATACTCTAATCAACACATTCCAGTCTTTCATAAGTTTTGGACAACAGCCATAAAGGTAGCCTCAAAATATATTACAATCTATTCTCATATATGATACCAGGTGTGTCTACATATGCAATTAATTCAAAGTAATAAACTCCGGGGCAGTTTGAGTTACAGTAAACTACTCCCGGGTGTAGCATCTACACATGCACCCAGGACAGTAGCAATTTGAACAGAGGTGGAACAGTTTACACCAGGGCTGCTCAGCACCAGGCTCCAGGTGGCCACATCAGAGGGGCTGGCTAGGACATGAGGATGCTGAAAGTGTGGAGCTGTGTGGCTATGTGACAGGCAGGAACCTGACCCCCAGCTGGCTGGCTTACCAGGTGCGATCAGCATCTACACATGCAGTTAAATCACAGTTAATTACCCTGGCATAGGACAGTACTGTTCCAGCAGTACAATCTTACAGCAGCATCAATTAGTTTACTGTTGCCTTATACTGGTACATGTATACATGGTGAAGCATTACTCTGTAACTAATTGGTTTACTCCACAGTAAAGCACATGTGTAGACGTGGTCACTGTAAACAAATGCAAGTACATCTGATAGGTTCATGACATTCATTCGTCTAAGCATCAAAAAAAGTCATGTGTAATGAATCAAAGAAATGAGAAATGGAATCTATTAGCGTAGAACTCAGTATCTGTGCAGGACTGAGCCAGAAGAAAAATCTGGAATCACTGCCATGACAAAGACAAACACTAAAACTTAATTCCCTGTGTGATCTTCAAACCACAAAATGGTTTTTACAGTAAGAATCATTTTACACAGGCAAGTAAAGACAAAAGGTATGAAGAAAGTAAGAAAGCAAGGTAAATAAGTAATAGTTGTACACAGAAGAGAATAAAGGCATTGAAGGATGTAAGAAATATATGCAGTTCTCTCAATTAAGAACATGAAGAATTTAATGCAACTTAATGGTAAGTACAGACTGTCAAGAAGCCTGAGACTCAATCTTCAATCGATTCGATCTTCACAAGTTAGTCTAAGCTATGCAGACTGAACCAATAAGCAAGTAAACATTCACTTTTGATTCTGGAAACGCAGACACGTACCAGTACTTGCCTCAGGCCAGAAGCTGGGGGGCACTAGTGCACACCTCCTTGCTCAGCTGGAGCAGACAGCTTGGGCCAAAGCTATCCTATCCACCTTGTAAGGCAGGGTTGACAAAGAGATGCAAAGCATCCTGGGAAACTGAGTTAACTTGAATCTGGCGGGGATCTAGAAGTTCAATAACCTGATTTAACCTAAATCAGTTAAGTCTGATACTACATCTGCCAAGGTTTATCTTAAACTGGTTTTGGCTATTCTAAAAGCAGTTTATGCACACTGAACTTCTGTTGTGTTACAGATTTGAACCAATTTCTGATCACTTATACTGGTTTAAGTGCATCTTCTGCTGCAAAGAACTCAGACCACAATAAATCTGAATGATACTGACACTGGATTCCTATTTCAAGTCTCTGGGTTTATCTTGTGAAACATGTTTGTACACCTAATAATGCTAATGTTGCATGGCATGCTGTGACACTCTTGAAAGGAACTCAAAGAACCCCAGGGTGATATGGCACCCTGGTTGAGAATTACTGCTCTAGCCAATCACACAACATGCCAGGTACAGAAGTACAAAAAGCTTTATCTCGTCTAAATTTGCAGGGGGGGGGGAGGGGTTGCAAATTATATTTCCATAGTAATGACAAACTCAAAAGAGAAGGAGAAAAAAGGTTATTCAACTAAGTCCTAACCTGAAACTAAATTTACTGTAGCTAAGGATTTAACATAGCTCTGCCCTGCAGCTCTTCCTTAAGGGCTTTATAACCTGCTTCAGAACTAACATGAAATACCCTAGAAGCGTTCTAGAGAGCAGTGAACTATTGTATGCTATTCCCAGTTTAAAAATCATAGAATCATAGAAAATTAGGGTTGGAAGGGACCTCAGGAGGTCATCTAGTTCAACCCTAGGACCATCCCTAACTAGATCATTCCAGCCAGGGCTGGGCCTTAAAAACCTCAAAGGATGGAGATTCCACCACCTCTCTAGATAACTTGTTCCAGTCCTTCACCACCCTCCTAGTGAGAACGTTATTTCTTAATACCAACCTAAACCTCCCTTGCTGAAACTTGAGACCATTGTTCCTTGTTCTGTCATCTGTCACCACTGAGAACAGTCTAACTTTCAGAAGCATCCTTCAGGTAATTAAAGGCTGTTATCAAATCCCTTCTCAGTCTTCTCTTCTCCAAACTAAATAAGCTCAGTTCCCTCAGCCTCTCATAAGTCACGTGCCACAGCCCCTGAACCATTTTTGTTATCTCCGCTGGACTCCTTCCAACTTGTCCACATCCCTTCTATAGTGCAGCCCAAAAATGGATACAGAACTCCAAATGTGGCCTCACCAGTACAGAGTAAAGCAGAATGGTTACTTCCCATGATCTGCTGGCAACACTCCTACTAGTGCAGCCCAGTATGCTGTTAGCCTTTTTGGCAACAAGGGCACACTGCTGACTCATATCCAGCTAACTGTCCACTGTAAACCCCCAGGTTCTTTTCTGCAGAGCTGCTGCCCAGCCAGTCAGTCCCCAGGCTGTAGCAGTGAATGGGATTCTTCTGTCCTAAGTGCATGACTTTGAACTTGTCCTTCTTGAACCCCATAAGATTTCTTTTGGCCCAATCCTCCAATTGATCTAGGTCACACCAAATCCTAGCGCTACTCTCCAGCATATCTACTACATCCCCCAGCTTGACATAATCCATGAATTTGCTGAGAGTGCAGTCCAGCCCATCTTTCAGATCATTAATGAAGATATTAAACAAAGTCAGCCCTAGGACTGACCCCTGGGGTACTCCACTTGATGCCTATAAGCCACTTCTCCAATATGGAAGGTCATATACTTCATTTGTATGGGTGCATGGGATTCTTCTGTCCTAAATGCTTAAAGTGGAATTAGAAGTGAAGACTATAACAAAGATCCAGTTCTTTTAACCATACTTTTTCAGCATTGAAAATTCAGTTTTGTGCATTTCACCATGAAATATACCCCTTTGTTCCTTGAGAATACTTAAGTATTTCATTATGCATGTTATTCCATTATTACATATTTTCTTTTTCTCTTGTCATTTTGATTAACTGACATAAAAACTGGTTAGCGGAGTTTGTGACTGCACACAACATATTAGTTCCGAAATATTCAGGGTCAGGATATCCTAAGTTGGACTGTAACTCCTTTGAGATCAAAGGAGATACAAAAGGAGTCATTTGCCTTAAGAGACTTTTCCTAGTGTCTTTTCCAAAAGCATGACTGGCCTTTCATGCAGAATGCTGTAGTTTGTAAGAGACTTGGGTTCTCTGCTCATTCATCTTTGGAATTTTGTATTTTAAATTTCCCCCTTTTTCTTCCCTATACCAGTTGTAGTCATTTTTAAAGACTGCACCTACATGCTACGCTCTTAGGGGAGTTGGAGTGAGAATAATTTCCTGTTGGAACAGAAGTTTGAATTCTCCGTTTTGGGAACAGTTCTCTCATGTAGTTTTATTGCCCTTATCATTCCAATATATTTCCTTTTGGAGAAAGTAAGTACCTGTGTGTCACTACTATCAGAGCACAATACAAGATATTTTTAAAACCAGCAATTTTGATCTTTTGTTTTACTCTTTGCAACAGTTTAAGTAGGTACATCTACACAGGAACAGTACAAAACATGTACTAAACAAAACAGAACGTGTGCAATACCTATTACTAAAAAAGCAACTCTAGAATATGGATGGTCATGTTTGTCACTTAGTTCACTCAAAAATCAAGCTTCAATTAATACCTTATGCCTGCCTGTATTGGAAACAGCAGTAAGTGTTCAACTCAGTGATGCCACTGTGTGCTACAGAAAGTAGTTAAATATTTATATAATTTATAATTCACTATTATTTCTGTTTTTAACACCAGTGTTCTCTAGTGCTACTTGCAGCAGTGAATTGCAAATAGGTAAAATAATTTACTATAGGGAAACACCAGCTGAATACCATACACAGCCACTGAATTTTGCTGGGATTAGGTCAATCAATCTGGAGTATTGCTAAAGAACAGAACAAAAAGTCAGTAATATTACATATTTATTTCAGTCCTCCTTAAGTATTCCTGGAAAAACTGAGTATTCTGCAGAGGAAAGCTTAATCAAATAAATAAGCAATTAAAAAAAAAAAAGGACTAAATATCCTAAGATTTCTGAAGAAACTTGTTTAGCAATTTCACTTTAATAATTAAATTTGAAATTTAAACCTATCAAGTTTGACAAAATCTAGAGCTATTAATTTGTGGCACTCATTTCTTTGGTATAGGATTAGGACAGTGCTACTAGTGAGGTAATACAAACATATATATAGCCTAGATGACAGACACCCATTATGTACAGCAAAAGATAAGTAAAACTTCACAAAATGATTACCTGAACAAAACTGCAAGAGAAAACTAATAACAGAGAAGGTGAGAAGTGGAAACTGCTTTTGCCACTATGCAGTAACTGTATTAGCAACAACTGTGATTACCTCTTGTTTAATCAGAAAGCTTAGCACCACTGTATTCTTCTAAAGCAGGGGTGCTTAAACTCCGGTCCATAAGCCAAATGCTGCCGAGCCATGGCATGTAGACTAGGGGGGTCCCCCGAGTCAGGAAATCTGGTGGTGGGGAAGCAATAACAATAATGCCATCCTTCCCTGATGCCAAATCCCCAAGTCCCGTGGGTCCAAATTGGACAAAGCCAGGCCTTACCCCCTTTCTCCCCTGTGTAACTGGATTGGGTCCTGCCTCACATACCACACTGGGCCCTCTGGGTGGACTAAGCACCATCCATCTGGCCCCAGGGACAAAAAGGTTGGGTGCCACTGTTCTAAAGCTTTCTTTAAAATGCCATTTCTCAGATCTCGCAACAGATGTCATAGTCAGACCAGGGCTTACCTAGGCCTCTGACAGTATCCAGAATGAAACACTTCAAAGGATAACAAAAAAAATTCTGTGTGGTTGGTTTTTATTAGTTTAAAAAATAACCATAATACTATTTCAAACTTTAGTCTGTTTTTATTTTTTAATCTAAAGTAGGCTACAAGACATTTTAAACAGATACATATTGTACATGGTATAGTACACACATATACTATGCATCTAACATAAGTACAAAAATCAAAATTAGATCACAACTGCTGCCAACCAGGAACAGTGCACACTGCTATTATGTAACATGTTAATTTGTCTGTCCTTATTCATCAAAGCCTGTGTTTCTCTCCTTGTAAATTATAAGTTCACTGAGGGAGTTAGTACCTCGTGTACTTTACATATTACTGAATTTAATACATAATATTAAAGAAAGTTTGCCCTTTCAATATAATTATTATAAATTATTTTTAGCTAGAAACATTTTTAACCCTATAACTAGCTTATTTGCATGTATTAAAGAAAAAGAGGTGGGAGTACATATACATATATTTGTCAGTTCAATAGACTGGCAGTTCCAACAGCAAATAATTTTTAAAAGTCACTACACAGCATTTTACATGTTCAATTTACTTTAAACACATTTGTTTCATTAATCTCCACCACACTCCCTATGAAACAGTGCTATGAAGTAGATACATATATTCTGTTATCCTTATTTGCAGATGGTTATGTTGAGGAGAGATATGAAGTGACCTGCTCATGGCCTCAGAGCAAACTCAGTAACAAAAGGCCATGCTTTCAGTCTACTGCACCTTTATTATCCAACACAATGCTGGATCAAACAATCTTTCTTTTTTTGGCTCCTATCAGGCCTGATATGGGCTTCTTTGCAGAGGGGACTGGAGACCTCAAGTTTTTCACCGTCACTGCTGTCAAACATTTCTACACTGTAGTAAAGAGGAAGGAAGATGCAATGGCCCTGCAAAAGTACCAGAGTTTGACCTTTCACGAGATTTTCAAGGATCAGAGTCACAGGCCTGTTTCTAAAAGGCCTTAGCTCTTTGGTCCTCCTAGCTGTAGGCAGCCTGTAGAAATCTCATTGTCAAGTGGTCCCTTACAGCCATCTTCTTCCAGCTCAGGGAGTGTTTCAGAATGGGAAGGAGGACAGCAGGTAGAGCGAGACTGACATGGTCAGCACTCACCAAAAAGAGTCCCGTGCTCTGAGGGAAAGGAAAGATGATGTCACAGAGAATGGTCCCCACATCCTCAATGATCTTTGTGCCCCACAACTTTTCCCCAGAAGCAAAAACTATGTGAAAGCAGTTCCACAAGTCACAATGAAGCCATGGAAACAGCACTCTCTCCTGCAAGACTCTTCTTCCCTTCCCCTCAAAATCTTATCCTCTGTATATTATTTCTGAACACAATATTTTGGTTTATAAGTAAAATTAGATTTATCAGATCCACTTCAACTGACCTTGAAATTTTGTTGTAGATTCTCCACAATGAAGATGCAGCTGTGCAGGAGATCTTTTAATAAGACAGCTCATCTTTGGTGCCAGCTGCACTGGGGACAGACCAAGGAATACATTTCTGACTCCAGGACATCTGTAATACTGAGGATGATGCTGATGCATACCAGCAGCTCTCTACGACTAAGTACAGACAGTCAAAAAGCCTAAGTCTGAATCAATTCAATTTTCACAGGTTAGTCTAAGCTAACTACATAGATTGAACCAATAAGCAAGTGAACAGACATTCACTTTTGATTCTGGAAATACAGCTACAAGCCTGCAGTGGCGTAGGCCAAAAGTCAGGGGATGCTAGAGCACACCTCCCTGCTTGGCTGGAGCAGACAGCTTGGGCCAAGGCTAGCCTGCCCACCCTGCAAGGGGAGGTTTGCAGGAGAGGTGCAAAGCATCCTGGGATGCTTGGGGACTGTGAATTTACCTGAATCTAGAGGGGATCTGGGACAGAAGTTCAAGAAACAAATTTAATCTAATTCAGTTAAGTCTGATACTTCATCCATCCAGGTTTATCTTAAACTGGTTTGGGCCATTTTGAAAGCAGTTTATTTGCACTGAGCTTCTGTTACATTACAGATTTGAACCAGTTTCCAATACTTATACTGGTTTATGTGTAATTTATTTCCCTAGCCTACAAAAGACAACTAGTACTACATGAGATGCACCCTTTCCATATTACTGAAAAGAAACCATCTACTTTAGGTATAAAACAAACTAACCAATGCACGTTTGTTTAAAAAACGTTCATGCACTTCAGCTACCAGCAACACCTAACTCCCTTATTTTTTTCCTATTTGTTACACATTTGACAGTAGGTTTGTTTAAGGTCATTTCCCACATCCCATCCATTAGACTCCAGTCCTGCAATTTATTTCCATGAGGATGGACCTCTGAACCCACATACAGCATGGCACTGAGATCTTAGCCAGCTTCCCTTTTTATTTCAGGACAGGAAAAGGAGAGAGGAGAGAAGCAACAACCAGCAAAAGAAAACCATTTATTAAAATTGGATAAATGTGACAAGGCCATAAAATTGGCAGGGAATCTAACTGGCAAACACTGATACTGGAGACTACTTTCAACACACCGCACCTTTGCCTAAATTTCATATTGACGGTGTCCTATTAAACTTGCAAGTCTATAGCACTTAATATGTGCCAATACAACCTAAACAAACATGAACTTCACTAAAGGCTTATATGCAATTCAAATCACACTCTGGCTAGAAGAGGTACATAGACATTGTGTTGGTCCTCTATTCAGGAAAGAATTTTAGTGTAAGTGTATATTCAATTACTTCTTTTTCCTTCTACATATAGCACCACAGTATACAAAGTTGTGTAATTTCAATTTATAAAGCAAAATTTTATTTAAAAGAAAGGAACAGTAGCCAATATTTTTATAATAGTCATATTTTTTCACACAAATGTGGTAAGGAAAGAAACAAACCCTCAAACAATATTACTGAATAAAAGCCCAGTAAAATTTACCCTTGAAAGCCTGTTCCAGAAGCTCTGCTATATAAGGTCTGTTTTTATTCTTTCCAAGGAGGAAAAAAAGAGAGGATAATAAAGGTACTGACAACCCTAACATGAGGCAACAGATTATCTTCTTAGTTCATTCTGTGTATTTTTAGCTCTGACCCAAGCAAAGAAACCTGTGATAATGGCTCAAATGTTTTAAAATTATTATACTGAATATTTTCATATAAAATATTAAAGTATAAACCTTTACAATATATTTAATTGTATTACTACAGAAACAGTGATAAAAACAAGGAGTATTATTATATTTCTTCTGTAAATATTTGATCTTTTAGCATGTATTATTTACATTCAGCACACTTGTAGTTGGTATGGATAGCTATATTTAAGCATGCTGGAACAAAGTTTTATACAAATCACCCCACCCCTAACCATGCAACATTTAACACTTAAAAGGACTATGCTAAATTCTGCATTCACATGCACAGATGTCTGAAGCAGAAGCTTGCTCCAATGACCCAGGACATTAGTAAAATATCTTGTCCTCACAACTTTGGGATTTTGCTAATTTCTCATGAACTGACAATTCTGTAATGCCCCACCCCCCAACTCACAAGGCAAACATTTGGAAACGCATATAAAGCACAAACTATTTTCCTACCCAGAAAGATTTCCCCTCTCATATTTGATTATTAAACATGTTTAAACAGTTTTAGAAATGATTCACTGTACATGTACAGCCAGTTTCTGAAATGCTTCAGCTCAGATAAAAGGAACATGTCAGAAGCCTGTGAAGTCAGCAGCTAATGTTACTATAATTCAGAGAACTGCTGGGAAAGAAGCAGTAAGAAACTCTAGAACATTATTAGCCTAAAGCACAGGCTGCAAGAAAGAAAAAGCAAGTCAGAAAACAGTACTCACTTTGTACAGTCAGACTATACACTTCCAGCAAGATCCTTGTGATAAGGCTGTTTTTGTTTCAGCTGAAACGTCTTTGGTTTCAGTTTTAATAAAGTCCTGGCCAACTCCTCTTCACTTGATGATGACACAGCTAGTCCCAACTGCACATGGGAATATTCTCCACCCAGGAAAACCTCTGTTGCTCCACCTCTGGGTTTTCTGGGGTTTTTTAGCATACAATTAAGTGTCCCTGCATAAAGACTTCCTACAGCTAGAGTATCTAATCTAGAGCATAATCAGAAAATGCTGTCGGTAGAAATATGTATGCTTTTGTGCCTCTGGCTTTTTACCATGAGTGACAATAGACAAACCTCACCTTTGATTTTTCTATGACATTACTGAAGGTAGTCAAGAGATGCAACTTGAACCCACAATATTATGTGGATTATACAGGTTTAGTTACCAAATACTTGGTAATGCAGAGACAGTTTACTTTACCCTCAATTATCCTCCCTCTTTCCTTAAGCTGTTCCTCTTTCCTCACTTCTACCCACAATACCTAACTGAACTACACAACACAAACAATTCCTCCAGTCAGCTCGATTGTTATTGAGCTAGTGGCAGAGAATAAGACACATTCACCCTGTGAAGCACTGCCCTCAGCGGTGCTGTTTCCGGATCTTACTCTTAGCAGTTTATAAAGCATTCCTCACTATCCCCTTGAGCAATGGCTAATAAATCAGCAGTCTAGCCCCACCTGCTGCTGAAGTAGCAGCATGAAAAATCCTGACCGCAGGATCCAGAATAGTTGCCAATACACTTTATACATACGTTTTAATAAAAATATTTGTTACTACTATCGTGGATGTACATGGCAAGGAGGCAGGGACTAAAAGTCTTTAAATTATTCCCGTGGCAGCAGAATTCAGAAGATAAGTTAATCACAGATACGAAAGTAGGGGAAAGTTAAAGACGGTCCTTTGGGCAGCAAAGGAAAAAAGAAGGATGAGGCAATGCTTACTTTAAATATATGAATAGGTAGCTCAGAAGTCGGAAGAGAATCACAGGAAAATGATTTGCTATGTGAATATGCAGCAATCCAAAAACAAATCATACAATCATTATGCAAAACTTCACATGCTCAAGTCTCTCAGACAAAACACAAGTATCAGAATATCATTTAACAGGCATCCAGTTAAGCATAATAGACATCAGCTCAGACTATGAAATGTATTTAGAAACATATATTAATTTGATATAATAGATACTATTAGATCATTTGAATAATAGATACTACCAAATAGCAATTTGGTCGCTTTAAAAGATGCCTTCAAAAGGATAGGATAAGGATGCCAAAAGAAAAAGTTATTATACCAGTTGTAAGGAAGGCAAGCTGCAGGGTGATGTGTAGGGGGAAAAAAGCAGAGGGGCCAGGCAGCAGGGGGAAGCCAGGTGACAGGCCGCTTGACCTACCTGCCCCCTGCTGCTGCTTGCCCCACTAAAGTGGTGGATGACTTTGTTAGAAATATTATTAAAAATGTATAGTAAATAGAGTGTTGTTAGAACCACACAGCTGGCATTTCATGCCTGGGGGGGGGGGGAGAAACTACCAAGGGCTCTTTGTGTTAAGGTATCACTCCCTTTTCTTCTGGCAAATTTACTATCTCTTTGTTACACTAAAACACATACTCCTTAGCCTTCTCATGCAGATAAGAGAAATTGCAATTTTTAATGATCGTGTCCTTGGGAAAGAGTGGGTTTGAAGTTTTGGTAACCTGGAGAGCTTTTCTGAGCATGCGTAATTAGCTAATGCATATATGCCTATCCGCCCCGCATACTTAAGTAGTTAATTATAATGCACATGGGACGTATGAAGCGACATGTTTACATATATGTTTGTATGAACCGGAAATAAGTTGTAAGAGTTCCTGTTTCTGCACACGTGCCCAGGAGAGAGGGGATAAAAGCCAGCTGAAAGTTTTCCTCACGGGCAGAGTGTGGTCTTTTGTCTTCACTCTGACCCTATTTGCAAATATATCCTTTGTGTTATTAACAATGTGTGCCTGAAGGATTATTGTTCGTGAGCCTCCAAAGAAACGAACCGTGATTTTTATATCAACTTAAAAAAAAAAAAATGAGATTCCAGACATGGAAAACTATAACAAATTTATCAATTTTTCATGTCTAGAATCTAATTATAGGGAGGTCATCTTAAATTTAGAGTCGTCTTGGATTCAGGTAAATATGGTAATACATTTACACCACAAATCTAAATCACTTCCAGAACTTCTCAGATGCCAAGAGTTTAAAATTGTGATTCACCTGGGTATTCTCTCCCCTGACAATTTCTGTCCATATAAAAATGTACTGCAAATTATAAACTGAATAGGTAATGACTCAACATAATAGTGAATATAATATGAAAACAACCAGAAAAACATTTCCTGATTGTATGAACCATATTCAGCAAAAGCTTCAGTTTTTCTTTCTCATTTTTCCGAATCTGCCACAGAATTTTCAGTCAGGTGCACAGGAGCTATGGGCCATAAAATATTCTGATCCAGGTGAACACTGAGTAAACAGGAATTGCTAGCAGGACACTGAGTAACTCAGTCTTTCAGGTTGACATAGGAAAAAAAGTAGGAAAGCAGAAGCACTAATGCTGTCTTTGGCCTCAGGAAAACAGCTCTGAATTTCTTCACATCTGGAAAACTTCAGCATTATTCAATACCAGGTGCTGGAAGATTTCCACAAACTCATAAGACTGCCTTACTGAATTGTGATATTTCTAAAAAAGAATACACTTTAAGATTATTTTAAATTATCCTTCTGTGATGGTCTAAAATTGAATCAAGTTTTCTAACTTCCCTCTGCAAGCATGAAGGCTAGTAACTCACCCACTTTCTTAAAAAATGGAAGACCAGATCCTTAATATGTATATTGATATATATCTATAGATATCCTTAAGAAAAATATCTGATGAAACTAACAGAAAAACTGCAGGAGGCAGCAACAATTAAGTTATCTTCACAATACTCTCACTGCGTTTCCATGCATAGTGTTAAGAGACTGGCGTGAAAGACATTTAATTTTCATAAAAGAAAGCTCAACTTCTGCAGTAACTGACCAACCACATCCCACTCCAAGACCGTCTGTTATCCACTAGTGACAAGCAGATTTTAAGTCCTGAATAAGAGGTATTTCCATAAACTATAAATAGCTTATTCTTACACCATGTGAAAAATATACCTGATCTAATTATTTTTGCTGTACTAAACTGAAATACAGCCCCTTCACTGGATTTACTCAAAGTTTTAAAAAGGTACATGCGTTTGAAATGAGTGAGTTTTTCTTTCAAAGCCCATATCCAGTATGAACCACAGCTATCACCATGTACATCTGACTAATTAAAAATAATTAACTCCATTAACATAAACTAATCCAACCTATAAAGGAAAAAATATTTTTAAAGTTATTAATATATTTTGAAAGTTTGAGGGGAAAAGTCTTGAAATTAAGCAACAGGATATACATAAGATAACAATTATACAAAAATATGATGCAACATTAATGCAAAAAATACACACCCATTTATTTAAAAGCTCATCTACTTGATGGATATGTTTATTCTAAGCAAACAAGAATGTATTTATACTTACCACTGCATCTACCATTACCCAAAAAACTCTGATAAGCATATTGAGTACCAACAGTTACAAATTACTTCAAAGAAGCTGTTGTGTATGCAGCACTTTTGAAAAATCAGAAAGGTATCTGTGCAGCAATGGAGGGAAAAAAACTTGGCATTTCTCTACACCAGAAGCTGGCCAAAATCAACGTTCTACAGCTCAGTCCAACAAGGAACTGAAGGAGGGATCCATACCACAAATACTATGTATACAAAATGACAATGAGGACCAAGACACCCTCTCCAACCAGTATCAGAGACCACCTCAGTGGGAACATCTACACGTGTATTTATGCCGGATTAAATTTACTGCGCAGTAAGTAGGTATAGGCTGGTGTCTACACATACATGCATTACAGCGCATTAGTGCGGTGTGTGGACTGACTTGGTCCACACACAGCGTTATTGCGCAGTAAGGCATCTACACGTTAATATGCAGCAACTAACCAGGAGTAAATTTGATACCTGCACGTGGAGATGCCACCCTGTATGTTTAGTTTAAAAAGGGCAATAACACTCTCTGGGTTTAGTATTTTCTTACATTTAAGGACTTAGTTTAGAACCCAAGTTAACATTGTTTAGCTACTTATTAGCTCCAGGGTAACTGTAAATCGAATGAAATAATGAGATGATTCAAGCAATCTAACTGAAAATTCTAAATTCTGGAAATACTCAGGATAGAGAATGTACATGTTTGCATAGGCTGCTTGAACACACTGTAATTACAGCGTGTTGGAGCAGATTTGATTAATCAAGTCTACTGGAGTATGGCAATTACCATACTCCAGCAGCCTCCCACATCTCATGTATCAGAGTCCCCATGCTTCAAAAGAGCGGTGGGGGTGCTTCAACCGAAGCTTAACGAACGAACATTAGTTCAAGCACCCACACTGCCATTCTGAAGCACAGGGACGCTGATACATGAGACGCTGAGCCACTCTAATTAAAGCGCCACCCACCTACCCCCAAAGCACATGTAAAAGTTCCCTTAAAGTTCAAACAAGAAATAGAGAAAGGGTAGTACGGTTATTCTGGGGAAGGAAAAAGCAAGGTGGATTGGAAACAAGGAAGGAAATCTACTTATTAATTCAGACTCAGGTCTAAAGCACCTTCTAAATAGTGAGGCAATCCAAATCTCTGAGTGTTCTTGAAATACCTAAGTGCATAGCAGATACCAAACAAATCAGTCAAAACAGCAGCACTTCTTCCTCCTGCTCTATCATACAATATGGTTAAGTAAAATCTACATGAGATTTGCACCAAAAGGTGCAGAAACAGGGATAAATGATAGCCTGCTGGGCCTTTAAGCTTCAGGGAGGCAACAAAGTATTAGAGTAATGGATTTCTCTAGTAAGAAACCAAAGATATAAGGAATGAAGAATAATGAGAAGACAGTGAGAATGGGTACTGGCTTCTAACTATTAATACTATTCCTGGACAAACCCATAGGGTTTTTCCACATCATGGAGTACAGAACTGTAGGATACTTGAATTACCAGGATGCCAGCTGGGCACCAAGCACAGGCAAACACAAATAAAGGAGGTGCCTAAAATAGTACTAATAGTCCTATGTATAGGGTTTTTTTGTTATTTTAAACAATTTTCTTCCTCTTGTGTTCGTACCTATTTAGTGTTCATAAACTCTTGCCCTTCACAGTTGTTGCAAAGCCAGGATTTAGTTCTTTTGGGTTTTCTGGCATGGCTGTCCCTTGAAACCTTTGGTTGCTGTTCTTTGAGTTCCCTCCATCTGTCCATACCATTTCTGACATTAGTTAAAAATGAATATAATATTCCATGTGTGGTTGCATCACAACTATAGGGAGAGGATATATAATACTTTTGCTCATTTATCCTCTATGTGTATTGATCCCCAGCTGCATAGTTTAAGTGAATAATTTCCATAAGTTTGCATTTTACCTTAGTGGTGGCAGCAGCTCCACTTTTCTGTGTTTTAGGTGTCTGACTGACACTAGCACTGGCTGGTTTCTTCTGTGAAATAAAAACAAAAATATATAAGAAAGGGACAGGACAGAATGAATACATCAGAAATATAAAAAGTAAAAACTATTAAAATTACTGCATTAAAAATTATCAGATTATCTGATGTTCTGTCTAGCATACTATTTCATGAAAGATACCAACATTCATTTATATTTCATATCTGTTTTCCAAGTCACCAGGAGCAGTTTTCCCCTTTATAATGTCAGTAACTAAGACACCTCAAAAAATTATTTCACATCATTTCACTGCAAGAAGAGCAAGTCAATGCAGGCTGAAATCATATGCATGCCTGCATAAATAATGTATGAATCTCTAAAAAAAATTTTTTATAATAAATATGGTAGTTTTGATTAATTGTTAAACCAACTGTAATCATTTATTGGTTGACAGGCTAGGAATTGTAAATGCTAAAAATTCAAGAAAAAAAAATCAAGGGCTTGATTTTTAAATTAAAAAGATATACAATGCAAACTTTAAAAATATGTTATTCATTTTTAACTGGCATTAGGCATATGCCCTAGTCCCATCACGTGCTACTTGAATTGGTCCACAGAAACATTACTGAAGAAAATCACCTCTATAAACAGACACACTTAAAAAACATCCAAGACTAAGTATCAAGGCAGACAAGTCGAATGGTTTCTGTATATAAGCATCCCACAGCAGAGTGGGAAAAAATACACAAGTTAGGCAGAGAAGCAGTCCATAAAATTACAGAAAGTCAGAATTAATGGTAAACAAATGTATTTGCAGAGAACACAAACATAGTGCTATGTGACTAATTTTATGCCAAAATGACTCCACTTAAAGAGATACATGACAATAAAAAATGGTACTTTTGTTTTTAATGACAAGACGAACATCACATCTACCTGCTCTGCTATCAGTAGAGTTGTGCTGGTATACACATAAATCAGTCTAATGATGAAAATCAGATTCAGAGAAAACTAGGGAAAACGAAATCAATGATAGACACGAAATGAAAAAAAAAGTTGGATTTGTGGATGGGGAGAGACTGAAAAGACCTAATCGCTCTCTCTAGTAAGCAGATGCCCAAGATTTGGGAATCCTGTCCTAAACACAGAGAAACCTACTCAATGCTATTTCAGAGTCTCAGTAAACAAACGATTATACAAAATCCAGAAATACTAATATTCCAGCATTCATACCAGACATAAGGGACTCTGATGCGTTAGTCTCTTCAGATAGAAACACAAGTTCTCTTTCATAAAAGTAACTGCCACATGCTTCTCCTCTGACTTTAGCTCTTAGACACAATATAAAAGGAAAGAATTTTGCTCCTAATAAGAAAACAAAATTACAAAGACTAAACCAACTCTCTATACTTAGTCAGCTTAGTCAAAGCATATGGGTAAAGGTGATGCACATCCCAACAGTACATATGCTGACATGAATATTCATCACATTTTTGTCAGACTTCTCAGCATACTGAGAAAAAATGAAATCTGAATTAAGCCATAGTATTATATACCAAAAACCAAGGGAACACCCCCACATGCAGAGGCATGCACTTTCAATGTCACAAATAGCAGTGGCACAAATTTGTGCTGCTGCTTTGTGCCCCATCGCACGCCCCTGCACACGCACTTCGGTGCACAGCAAATTGTGCTCGGAGGGGTGTGGGCAGCAGGGGTGCAGACCCGGGAGCAAGGAATCTGGCCAGCATTGCTCTGGATGGCCAACCCTCTGCGTGTTCCAGCACACACTGTGGACACATGTGCCATGCTGCTTTCTTTCCATGGAGGTTTTTGCAGCACGATGCACATTTTCACATTCTGGGCTTGCAGTTTGTGGCACCACAAAGTGGTTTGCAGCTCCACAAACCATGCGTTTCTGCACATATGGATGAACCCCAAGAGTGCTGCTAGTATAACAAGACTTGAACATTTGATCATTCCCTTTTGCTCTTTCCTCCTTATATCCGTCATTCGATAGGATTAAAAGGACAGTATTTTCTATAGTCAGGTGAAGGAGTTACAAATTTCTTCTGCATGAAAGTCTAGTAATTTACATCTGGCACATAGTAAAACTGGGACATAGTGGCAGAGCAGTTAAGGCAGGGGTGGCCAACCTGTAGAATGGGTGCCACAAGTGGCACAGGCAGCCTCTATGCGTGGCACATTGCAGATCAGAGAGGAGACAAACAATACTACAGCAGATAGGGCAGGAAGCAGAAAGCAAAACAGGAAATTGGGCAGGGAGCACACAGCTGGAAGTAGAACAGCACATCAGGCACAAGAAGGCGATTGGAGCGGTACTTGTAGAGGGTACAGAAATGATTAAATCAAGGCTTCCTGACCAGTGATTAAAATCAAATCCACCCTGGCCTAAACAGGATGGCAATTAATTTACTGAAAGGCATGTAGCTGGCTTATACTTTTACTTTGGGTCTCTTCAGAATCAAAACAATACAAAATGTAAGCTGTTTTAATCAAGTGTACTATCCTAAGATTGGCATAACTTTGATATCTTATTGCAGTGTTAAAAGAATATAGCTTCTGCACATTTCATCCCAGCTTCTCTCTAGACATTGGGTCAGGTCATGATCCAGACGCCTGGAACTGAACTGTCAGTACTTCAAGGTTGTTCAAATCATGGATTTTGGTCTGAATTCGGTATCTACCCCTTAATGTTTGAAGGTGGGCAAATTAACAACATTGCTGTTCTATGTTCACTGCAGGGGTGATTACCTCCAATAATACTCCTTCCTAAACTTTGCCTTAGAATGTCTGCAATAACTCCAAGTAATATTTCAACTCTAGCCTTTATGCAAAGAGAGACATCTTCTCAGTCTGCCAAGTTCTGAAACCTTACAGATTTTGGCCAAATTGTGGGCCTCTAACCTTTCAGCATCTGTTGAAAGATCAGACACTATTTTCCTGTTTGATCCAATGACATGAGGAATGAGCATTCTGATGATTATTTCTCTGAAAGGCCGTTATAGGTTAATAACATTACCTAAATAGCATGTTTTTATAACTGCCTGATCTTTTCATGTATTTATTTTTTTAAAGGCTGTGTGAAACTGAATTAACAGTGTAAATCTCCTAACACCATAATATCCCACTAATAGTAGAAAAAGACTATTAAGAAAACTAAACTTCAAGCCTTAGATTAAGCAACTATTAAGGCAAATACTGATTGTAGATTTATATAGCATAGTTGGGCCTTGTCAGACATTCACTCGCCTGGGAGAGTGAATGTCTGTACATGCCGTGGTTACTCTCAGAAGAAAACAATTCTCTCTAGCATCTTTCACCCCTCTCACCCTGAGTGTCACTTACTGGGCTCTGCTGCTCCAGCAGGTAGCAGAACTTCATAAACCCTACACTGTGCTGCCAGGGTAACACAGACTGACCATGGGCATTCTGGGTCAGCTAACAGATCTGTTCTATGTACTGCTGACATGTCAGCAGGCAGACTAAGGGAGCCTGCAGGGCACACTAAGATGTGTGCACAGCTCCCACTCCCCACTCCCCCATCCCCAGCTACACAGCATCAGCATTGCAAGCTCTCAAGCTCTTCACTCTTCAGAGCTTCAGCATTCAAATGTCCATACATCCAGCTTGCATAAGTTTTTCTTCCAGGAGAACAAACCTAGGAGAATTCTCCCAGATTATCTGAATGTATGTATGCAACCTGTTCTGTACCTATAAGGACAATAAAATAATACAACCTAGACATTTTTTATATGCATCATACAAAGGCACTTAAAAATAAAAAAGTGCAAAATCTCATATGGGTAGTCTTTTCTCAATGGACTACTTCCATTTGCAAACTAAACAAGTTAAGTCCTTATGCAATGCTGTATTGGGCATCCTAAGTAGCTGTTGCCAACCCTCATATGTTTGTTTAAGCCTGTTTTCTTGGACCTACAGGAAATCTGATGTTGCTCTTAGAAAAGAGAATTGATGCCCTAAGTACTGGTGTTAAATAGCATCAAGAAGCTTTTGAAGTTAAGATTTACCAGAATAAACAGCTTTGAAGAAAAGTCACTTTAAAAAAAAACAAGTATCCTTAGAATCCTTTCAAGAAAAAGACCAGGTGTTTCCTTATTTTTATTTTGATACCATAATTTAGTTTAGTTATTTAAAAAATTAGAACCAGATAGTCACTTAAATTGTTTAAAAACATAATCCTTGATTTTCAAATTAAGAACCAAATTACTATACACAATGACCCCACTCTTAGCAGGGACCTCTGACCTCCAGTGAAACACAGTTTTGTGCTCCCTTTGATATTTTTGCTTGGTACTTAGATAGCATAGTGATGGAGAGATTAAATGTTGTTGCTGTGTCAAAATTTGTGATGTTCCATTTTATAGAATAACATTTCTTTTCTAAAAGATGCACAGTTAATACCATGCAAGGCAAAACAAACTTATGTGAATCAATGCCTTACATAGGAGTGTCTGAGCAAAAATTCTATACCCAAATATTAACCATTCACAAAGTCATATTTTCCAATTTGTCATGAATTATACCTATTAAAGCAGGACACTATTACAACCCTGGTACTCTTAAAAGTCATTCTACAGTTAACTTTTTAATTTCATTTAAACTGATTTATGGTTTGGGGGGTAGTTTTTAATACTTTTCTTACAAACTGGATCAAGATTAGAATTACCATTCTGATATTAGTGTTCCAACCTCTAGGCATAAAGCACACATGACTTTACATTTGACCACTGTTCTTTCATTTCTATTGAATCCCTGCTACAGTAACAAAGAACGAAATTCCTATTCCAGTTCCACCCTTCTAATCATAACATTTTTTCTCTGAAAGATAATTCTCTATTGAAGCAAGTCAGAAAATTTTAAAGAGTTCCCCATATGAATACTGTTGGTTTAAAACTATTCTAATTCTGATATATTATGCTGGTTTTATTCTACCCTACATTTTAAGATCAGTCATTCAGTGTTGTCAAAACTAAAATACAAATTGATTTAATCAAAGGATTAAGAAAACATACTTGTGACTGCACCAATATTTTGACTGAATACATAAGACTAATGAAGGGAAACCAAAGTTAAATATTTGTAACACTACATAGTCAACCACAACAAACTGACTGCATCTTTTACATAACTGCTCATGTAGAGCAGATACAACCTGACCTGAAAGTCTGCTGCTATTCAGAAAGACCATCTATTCCCATTAAAGAGGCACCAGGCACACCTAATTTCCTAACACCATTTCACTAGAGCTGCATTTTCCAAAACCAGTCAGTTTAGGTACCACCATGGGGCTAGGGGGTGCAGGTGCTAAGGCACATGGTTGACAACCCAGAGGTTACATCTTAGAGTTCAGAACAGAAGGGCTCACAGAATGGCCCTGTCAGATTCAAACAATATTTGCTAAATACCTTGTCAAAAAGACATGAAAAGAAAGGGTATCCCAACATAGTAAAATTAGCCACTAATGATCCCCTAATTCCCTTGCCACTGATCACCACCACCATGAGGGGGACTCCCTACATACTTGGGAAGTATAGAATTAGAGAACTGAAGAGTCACAGTTCTCCCTGGCCCAAAGAAAACTGAGCATCTCTTTATGTTGACAGGTTTTGTCAACTTTTTTATGCATGCCTGGGAAATCAAATCATAGTTCTAATGGGCTGCAAACTGTCTCACTCAGCGGGTGAGCTACATGAGATGCTTTACTGTGCATTAGACTAATCTGATGTGTAATAAAGCACAGCATCTACACATGTGGGAATTACTGCAAAGTAAATTAGGCTAATGCACTGTTTGCTAGTACCAACACATACAGGTACTAGATTAATGGTGTATTAGTTACTGCACAGTAGAGCATGTGCAATTTGTTCCCAGTCAGCCTAGGCAGTAGGGGGTGACAGATGGTGGAGGGCAGTTGTCTGTGATTCCAGTGCTGCTCAGCTCCCAGTTCCTCACAGGCACAGGGGGGAAGCAGGACCCAACCAAGGTATGTGCTGTGCAGACAGTAACAGGGCTGAGGGGACAGAAAAGGTCCCCTGTCCCCTCAACCCTATTGCTGCCCATGCAGCATACACTCCGTTTGACTCCTGCTCCCCCCCTTCCATACCTGGAGGGAGCCGGGAGCTAAGCAGTGCCAGCACTGGGAGGAGACATGGAGGGTAAGCAGCACTGGAACCAGGGGGCAGATGCAGGGTACAAAGGAAGCAGCACTGAGAACTGGGGGCGGGGGCGGGGTATAAGAGGGAGAACCAGGGACTGGATCTGCTTCCCCCCAACATCTCCCTCCCCATTCCCTGGCACTGCTTCCCCCCCACATCTCCCCAAGTCCTCACACCAGGTCCCAGCACCGATTCCCCGTGTTTCCCTCCCAGTCCCGGTGCTGTTTACCCCTAAGCTTGGGCAAGGGGCATCACCCCAAGACAGTGCTGCTGAGCTAGGCTGCAATCTTGAGTTCCATGCGGCTGTGAGCTGTCCCCCGCTCTCGGACAGCTCCCACCACACCCCCTAGAGCCAAGAACTGACCCCCATACCTCCTGCCAGCTCAGGGCTGGTACCCAGGGGAGCCTGGAGCTCCCTCTGGCTGCTGCAGGGGGACAGAGCAGGGAAGGGGCAGAAAAGTCAGGAGCATTGATTGCATGTGTAGATGTGCCCAGTCCACCTCACTCAGTCCATGTTCTGATTGAACAGCTCTGGCTCAATGACCTGCCTCCACCCATGGGCCAGGAACAGCCAGGGCTGCACTGGGAAGCTGGCAGTGTCGGTGCTGGGAGCGGAAATTTGGTGCTGCAGCCACCTCCCAGCACCACCAGCACCCACTCCAAGCTCAGCCCCCAGCGAAAAGAGCCCAGTGCAGCCCTGGCTCCAGCTCGCAGCTGCAGCCTGCCAACTCCACGCAGATCCAAGGGCACGTGCTCCCCCCTCATGCCCTCTCGGGGTGCAAGCAGTGGTGGGAACTGCCCCCAACCCCCATGAGCCACGGCTCCATCCCACGCCAACCCCACCCCAGCTGGCTAGTGCCTGCCCTTGCACCTGCCCCCTGCCTCACAGCAGGGGGCATTGATCTGTCCCCACCCCACACCCCTTCCACCACACCAGACTTACCAGCTGGAGGCAACTTTCCACGCTGCTGGCTCTGCTCCTCACTGCCCGAGTGTTACGCTGTGGCTGCACGCTGCATGGGCATTTATCGACCAAATTATCGGCCCCATTGGGCCAATTTCCCATACAGCCAATTTTCTTTATAATTGCACTGATCTAATATCAGACGGATGTGTTGATGCACCTCTACTCAAATGTCTAACAATATTTCTTTGCATGGTCCATGCACCTCTCTCTGTCTTCTTGCACATCAGGAAAATGGGAGGCCTTGAAATGTTTTAAAAAACATCTAAAAACAGTAAGTACAGTCTTAAGGCATACATCACTCCCACATGCTGGGTGGGGGCGGAAGCGGAGAACGAAGCATGGAGAGGTGGATGACTGGGTAGGCCTCTGGAATGTCTTGGGGAAGTATGGCTAAAACAGAAACATGGAATTTATGCCAGATAGGGGACAGTGGAAGTGCAGAGCATGATTTTATGCACGCTATATGACTTCCCAGTGAGTTGCAGCTGTAAGAAATGTATACTTCAGCAGCAGGTGCCAGACAGACAGGAGCCAGTGCTTATATTCCAATCACATCTAAAATACTAATGGCTTAACAGAATGGGAAAGATAGAGATACACGAGAAACATGATAGGAACCATGTATTTCAAGTGATAATGGAGTTGGGTGTGAAGGAAGAAAAAACTCCATATAAAATTTTTCTTCATGTACTTAACCTGATTGCAACTAGCAGATAACAACACTGTCAAGAGTCTGTGACACAGAACATGTCTGCAATCTCTCTTACTTCCCCCTCTTAGCAAGAATGCAGTGCATGACCATAATCCCCACTCCATTATTAAGAAGTGCAAGTATGCATCAGGGAGGGAAAGGCAGGGGGGAAAAAGGAAGCACTTGGGAATCAGTTAGGCATCCCACCTGTGATCCTGTGTGATACCTACAAGAAACACTGCTCCTTTATAAAAACATCCCCTATACAAACCAACCTAGATAATATAATGACTGAAAACTTTATTAATGCAGAAATTAGGTTGCCCTTCTATAACATCAAGTTTACTAAAACACAAACTTCTGAAAATCATAACACTAAGAGTTTAAGTACCTGCCCACGTAACCTTAACTTTGCCTTCTTCGAGCAAGTTCCCAATGTAGTCGTAAACATATACTCTCACAGCTTCTGAACTATACTGAAGAAGGGCTACCTGTTTGCCCTACAAACATTATCCCCAAGGAAAAACAAAAAAGAAAAACCCATACCATACATGCTAAATTTTACATCCCGGTTTATAACTTCTTGGCCCTTACATATAGGATGTCATTTATATTTTCACTTACCCATTGGTAAACCTAGAGAACACATTCATCTCCCACCCAACGCTGAGAATCCTCATGGCAAGGCAACCCCAGGATTTCACTCCAGATACAATGTCGGGCCAAAGGAAGCATCTGAGATCATTCAAATTGTGTGTGACTTTTTCTTTTGATGACAAAGATACAGGGGATGGACTCAACCCCCTTCCAGAACAGCATGGTCCCCCATGGTAAGAATGTCGTACCCCATTTTTTTCTATGACAAGAAATAAAGCCTGCAGAACACAGCTCCTTATAGCCTGCTGCTGCAAGGTTCACCAGCTCTGTTTAGATGCTCAGCTGCTTTCTATACTTTTCCTATTTCAGCAACTAGTTGCTTAGGCCTGATCCTAAGAAAAAAGTCCTTTGTATATTCAGTAGCTAATTACGTTAAATGTGTGGTATGGCACAGGAAAGACTTTTCAGGGATGAAACCTTGCCCCTAAAAAAATAAATAAATCAATCAATGGCAAAATTCCCATTGACTTTAACAGGTTGTTGCTGTTTTCACTTCTGAAGTTTAAGTGTTCTTCTACTTAAAGAAGGAAGTCGGGGGGAAGGGTCCAGTCTAACAGAGATGGCACTGGACTAGACCTTAGGAAATCTATCTTGCTAGGTGATTTGGGTACATTTCTTTTGTAAAATGTTCCGCGATCCATAGAGGACGAGCATTGCAGGAGAGGCCAGTAGTATAATTACTGAGCAACTGCAGAGCTTTCAGGTTATTCAGTGTGGGAGTGGGCAGTCTTTAAATACTACTTGTACACAGATACTTCTTATTACCATATTTACTTGCATACCACACACACCTTTTACCCAAAAATCAGTCGTACAAAATTGGGTTGTATGTCTGACACAAGGAAGTGAATTTTCTTCATCTGAATAGAAACATGGGGGAATATAAGCATAAAGACACTGCTCTATACTGGCTGCTGCTGCTTCTCTCCTGCCCAGTAAACACTAGGGGCTGAGATCAGTTTCAACCCTCTCATAACAGCTGCCAAACTGGCCTTTTGCCAATCTGGCACAGTTGGCTTTTGCTCATAGCTTCTTCCTGCAACAACCACTGAGCTAGCTAAGAGCGTTTGAGCTGCTGCATGCAGTCACCTCTTGGCTATGACTCCACCACAAAATTTCTATGTTCTACTTTCCAAAGTTAGGAAGGCATATGATATGGAAGGAGGTACAATATTATTAAAGGGCATGCAGATCTAAGACAAAGTTATACTTCTGCAGTGATAAAATTTATCTAGTGATTAAGTTTGGTAACATTTATAAAGGAAAAGGACTTGCACCTTCTCTCTCATTTTGTATGAATACAGTTCAGCTGCTGTCTTTTTTACATAGTCACAACTCACACAAACCTTCTGCAATAATTACATATATTCCATAGCTACCATATGATTAAAAGAATTATCGTCAAACCGGGTGCTTTCAACTCCCAGCATGACAATGATCAAACCATGAAACAAGATGCTAGAAATAGAAGTCCGAGTCATCTAGCCTGCCTCCAACCTACGCAGAACGATTCTATATCGAGGCGGGATTGCTCTCCACGGTGCATCACTGGGTATTTTCCAGTTTGATTTTAAGCACCCCTGGAGAAAAGGCTTTCAGCAATGCCACTGGGAGATTATTCCACATCTTAACAGAGCTCAGAGTGGTTTTCTGCGTATTCAGTTTAAATAGTCTATTTAGTATGTACGGGAGAAAATTAAACAGTTTTACTTTTCTGTTTACTAGTCTAAATCACTCTATGGCATTTACATTTCACAAAAATTAGCAAACAGTCTTATATCCCTCACAGTTTCACTCTCATTGTGTTCTTCTGTACACTACTAGTGTCTGTCTGGTAATTAAGTGCCCAGACCTAAAATGTAAGTATTCTAGGCTGAGTTGACCACAGTCTTATAGAACAGGACTATAAACTCTCTGGTCCATAACGTGAAACTTCTGCGTATGTAACCCATAAACTGTCCCTCCCTTCTTACTGAAATATAACAGTCAGATTCAAGAAGAGCAATACATAGATTTAGTTTATTACTAGTTCCAATATTATTGCAAAATTCCAAGGGGACCGGTTACTAATGTTAGAACTAACACAGTTTAATGAAAAAAAAATGAAATGTTAAGGTCTAGCTTCATTTTAAAATGCTATCAAAGTAATTATCAGGAAAAGAACAAATCTGAGCTAATGAGTAAGCCAAATGCCAAATGCCGAGTTCCCCAAAAGAAAACACTCACCCAACATGTTTAGACTCAAAACCTGCCAAGTATTTCATCAAGACAACAAATTTAATAGTAGCTTTCCCCTTCAGAGTCTAGTTAGCTAAAAACAGAACTTCCCAACAAAACAAGGACACCACAATTCAAACTATAAGCTCTTAGCTCCCACTATTACCACAAAGAGGTCATAGTTTCTAAATTAAAAGCACAGAACTCAGTTGAGGAATCTGCCATCATGCTGAGCACTTGAAGAGGAATTAAGTTGAGAAGGTAGAATGACATTCTGCAGAAAAACCTGAACATCTTTACAAGCCTAAAGGGGAAAAAAGTCTGTTCTTACTCTGCACAATTCTTTCCTGAAATTCAGAATGTATAGAAGACCAATTGCCTACAATAGATCTATACCAGGGATTGGCAACCCCTGACATGCATGCCATTTTCCTTGGCACACCACAGCCACCTTGGGCTCTAGGCAGCTGCTGCCAGCCACAGAGCCTGGGCTGCTAGCAGTAGGCAGCATAGAGGTTGCAATGCAAGCCCTGTGGCCAGCAGCTCAGGCTCCATGGCAGGTAGCAGGTGCCCAGAGCCCAGGCCAGCTACAGCTGGGAGCCTGCAAACAGCTGTGGTGGGCTCCACAGCCCTAGCACCGACTCTGTAGCTGCAGTGCCTATATGTATACCTCTGGGCAGACAGAGGAGGGCCCAGGGTTGCACTGCTTCAGGCCTCTTCCTGGCCATGTGCTTGGAGGCACATGCCCAGCTGCCACCGCAACAGAGCTCGTGCAGCTGTTAGCAGCCTCCCACAGCCAGCCTGGGCTCTGAGCTGCTGTAGCAGGTGGCCAGAAACCTACAAACAGCTGTGCTAGAGTCCCAGACCCCAGGGCAGCAGCAGGTGCCTGCATGCTTCATGACACACAGCAGGAATGGCTCCAACCCATTCATCCATCCAGAGGCACAGGTACACCCATCTCCAACAGTGAGGATCAGGCTCCTCACAGCTCCCCCACCTCTGGCACAACATGTTGAGGCTTGGGTGGCGATTAGGGTATTTTTGGCATTCTAGCCAAAATGCTGCCAACCCCTGATCTATAGTACAAGGACTACTGCAATCAATTTAAATTAGCCTCTGGAGGAACACTCCCCACCTCAAGTATTTACACTGTTTTACTTGCTGAGGTCTAGATAGCCACAACAGATTCAGCCTCTTACACCCATATCTCATTTTCATTACTTAAAGTAAAATCAGCACCTGGATACTGTAAAAGTAAGAATTGAGAGAGTAAAATAAGGAAGCAGGCACTGTAATCTGGTAAGTAGCCATAAATTTGGGTTAAACCAGGGCTGTCCAACTGGTGGCCCCACAATGGGCTAGCATGCGGCCCACAGGCCCCTGCAACCATCTTTCCCCTACATAGTTTCATAGTTTCTAGGGTTGGAAGGGACCTGAGTAGATCATCTAGTCCGACCCCCTGCCATGGCAGGAAAGAGTACTGTGGTCAAACGACCCCAGCAAGGTGTACATCTAGCCTCCTCTTAAAGACATCCAGGGTAGGAGCCTGCACCACTTCTCTTAAAGTTGGTTCCAGATCCTAGCCGCCCTGACAGTGAAGTAGCGCCTCCTGATATCTAGCCTAAATCTACCCTCTGCCAGCTTGTGACCGTTATTCCTGGTCACTCCTGGCAG
>NW_017728909.1:64171812-64215453 GCF_001723895.1 Crocodylus porosus | reverse complement strand
TGCACTTGTCGGTGTTGAATCCCATCCTATTCTCATCTGGCCGCCTATATGGGAAGGGCGAACCAGGGAGGTGGTTCATAACATGCATTACTTGTCCAGCTCATACAGCAAAGAGGATTCCAGGGGGCCACACAGCTGCCAGCACTGCCCACTTGTCAAGGTTGGGGGGAGATCCTGGGGGACTGCTCCCTCAGCAAATGGCCTGTGCCGTCTGCAGCCCAGGGCCACGCACCAAAGCTGTGTGCAGCCTCCAGCTGTATTTTCAGTTGGATCCTGCATGCAAGTACTTGGCCAATGAGTCTAACCAAATCAATACTCAATTACACTTCAGTCTACTGGACAAAGTGTCTCATTACTCAGCAGGCCTTTGGAATCGTCCATTATCTATACGGATAAATTTATGCTTCTGCATTTGCTTACTTAGGAAATATATTTAATGTCTCCTTCCAATTGAAGAGACCGTGTCTGGAACAGAAAGTGAACTTGTAACATGTCAAATCATATTAATATGCATCTACATGCACCTTTTTCCCAAAAATGAGTTTTCCGAACTTGGGTAGCATGTCTCAAGCAGGGAAACTGATTTTCTTTGCCAAAGGAAAAACGTGGAAGAACAGAAGCATAATGACATTGTGTTATACTACCTGCTGTTTCTCATGCCCAGCAAGCAGCAAGGGCAGAGTCCAATTTTAACTCTCTTCCAGCTACTGCCAAATTGGCTTTTGCCTACAGCCTTTGCCTGAAAAAAACCAGTGAGCTGGCTGTCAGTAAGTAAGCTGCTGAATGCAGTTAGTTTTTGGTCATGACTTGAAAAATCTCTCTCTCTACATTCTGCCCTCCAAAACCAAAATGTGTTTAGGGATGGGGAAGGGGATGTGGTATGCAAGAAAAAATTTAAGTATTTTCTTCATTTTAAGTAATGCATGTTATGTCCCCAATGCTATACTGGTTCATTCCTACAAAAAGGAGAAATGATCCTATAGTGCTTTAAGTTGCAAACTAAAGTATGTTTACATTTTTAAAAATCCAAAATTTTGTCTGATTTAGGTATAATGGGGAATCCCTGAATTGACTGCAAATGATGATTCAGACTTTCTAGTTTTTCCTAGTAGGAGGACTCAGGTACAAAAAAGAGTATCTTTATTCAAATGGCTGGAAAGATGTGGTCACTGAAAAGAATACAGAGACAGAATCAGAGAGGGTATATTATAGTAACCATTGTTGCTTCAGACAGTATCATATTTAGCAATCTGGCTCAAACCAACTTTAGTAAGACAGAACAGCTAATGTTACAAGCAACCTGCCAATCATTCGGAACGTTTCAAAAGGCAAAACTGACAAAGAGCTAGTAGTTGGTCACCAGTATGACAAAATGCCAGTTTTCAGATCTTTGGAGACAAACAGATTCGGTAACTTTATAATAGCAAAAATGCTGTAATATGTATTGTCCTCCACACAGAAGCTTAAATTGGTTGTGGAGATCTTACCCTAAACTGAATAAGATACATATTATTTTGGAAAAATGCCTAACTGCATTAGTCAACAACAATCAGTCAGTCAGTTTTCAAGTGACCACTTTGCCACCTCAAAAAAATAAAAAAATAAAAAAATAAAAAAATAAATAACAACACACCGGTACAGAATGCGACTGGGCAAATGTTTTATGCTACCAACTTTCCAGGTTACCATAATGCAGTATTTGCATTTACCTCTGCTGCTTCGGATTCTTTTTTATCTCCTGGCTTAGAAGATGTTCCACTTTTTTTCTTGTCCCCATGCTGTAAGATTAAAAAAAAAAAAAATTTTATTAGTAATATACTCTATTGAATTTTCTATTCAGAGGGATTCTGTAAGCCTTTTGATACTACACATAGGGATCATTTCACCCACTGAACTACAATGGTGTGGAACATGACAATTATTCTTGTTCAATAACAGAATACAGCCAAAGATCTAGAAGACACAAAGGATAAAATCAAACCACAGGTAAAATTGAGATAAAACCAATTACATTTTGCCTAGGGGCAGAAATTGGCTCAGCTGATTGGCTTAACACTATGTTTCTTACAAAAAGTGCTAGAACATATCTTAATACCTCCGTTCTACAATTCATCCTCTTACATCAGAATGCTCTTTAACCCACCACTAGGCTATAGGTTTGATGGCAACTTAAGTCTTGACCAAACTGTCAATGATTTCATTAGGAACTGAATACTGCTTTTAGAGGAAACAGCACTACTCACTCAATCATAATTATTTTTTCCATTCCCTAGGTTTTTCTTGTTTCACCAAAGTTCTCACCATATCTAGCCATCCTTATCTCAAAAGATAACTCTCTGTAATTTCTGGAGTTACATTGTTAGCATATGAGCAATAATCTTTGCCAAAGTTCAGGCTCTTTTCCAGCTCCTCCCAGGCTTGGTGAGTCCCTGCCTCCACTCTTTTCAGGAGTTAGGCCTCTTGGTTTCATGTTCCCTGCAGTTGAGTCCTCCAGTTTTGACTGAGTCCTTAAAAATGTGGCACACAGCCTAACAATCATCATTACTCAGTATCCCCAGCTGAATTTGAATCTTATAAGCCAAAACTGCAACCTGTGAACACCACAGCAACCCAAATAGTCTTTACAAAGTAAAGATTGCTTAATACGAACAGTGGGAACACATTAGAAACAAGATAAAAGGGGTTTTTATTCAGTGAAAAGATCTACATATCCAACCCTATAATTTGATGATGGGTCTGATCTCAGCTACCTGATCTCATCTTTCCCATTGTTGCCTTTTAATTCAGCCTCAAAAATCTTAATTTCAGTTTCTTGCCTGAGGTCCCCCCCTCCAGCTGATTGAATTCAGCATAGATGAAGGTATACTGTATTACACCTGCATAGCCCTTTTAAGTCTGTAGGTAGCCCCCCTATTCTGATGTTTAGCTTGCTTTCATGCATTGTACAATTAACTATACCTGGAATTTCATTTTGCACCACGATAACAATTCTAACAAAGAGGTGGACAAACAGTATTTATAAAATGTTACCAGCAGCTCTCATACCCTTTATCTTATTTTCTATCCCATACAATAAATAGTAGATTCATAGATGCTAGGGTCAGAAGGGACCTCAACAGATCATCGAGTCTGACCCCCTGCCTAGGCTTGAAACTCACAAAACCACTGGCTTGTGAAAGTGACACTCATGCAGTTCTCAAAAAAGTCATTCATTTTCTTTTGAAACTGAGCAGCAGCAGGTCAAATGACCAGTTATATAGGTTGCTCCTACTGTGTTATCAAAACTGATGGATTTTTAACTGAATTTCATAGGAAAGGTATTTTTACTTCACAGGGAGTGAAGAGCAATCCTGCAAGCTAATATGCATGCATCTTCTAGTGATTTCAGCAGAAATCTACAATCAGTTTGCAGGATTCAAGGCCTAAGTCGCTGTGGAGAAATGGAAACACTATATACAAGATGCAGTCAAATGCACAAAGGAAACCGGAGAAGTGAGAGAAAATGTCTTCCTCCATCTCTTAGCTACAGTAGGGAGGCAGTGCTTGTAACCAAATGTTGGTTAAAAAAAAAATCAAGTATAAATGTGACGTTTAGTTTGATGCATCTTTTAATCAAAAGTGTGAATATCACATGGTACCTGTGTAATCTCCAGGGATCTAGGTTTTCCATTCCCATGGAAAAACAGGAAAAACTATATTTTCCCTTTTAACAGATTTTTCATTTTAACAGAAATACCTGCAGATTTTCCACTTTACAAAGGTCTCCTGAGGTTAGCAGAGCTCCAGCTTGCAAAAAGAGCAGCAAACCCTAAGTCCTGTCCCAAGGGAGAGGGAGGGGGTAACGGATAGGGCCTGAGACTCTCAGTGAGCGAGGCCTTGGCTCAGACTTACTTTCCCTCCTGGAGCCTTTGAGGTCAGTGGGGCTTGCAGAAGGCTGGGGGCCCCCTCTGGTGGGGCTGGGGGGCTACAGGAAGAGCCAGCAGGGCCAGTGAAAGGGAGGGCGGGGGTGTGTGGGTGTTGTGTGCAGGAAGCCCCACACGGAGGGCCGGTCCAGCCTGATAGGGCATGGACCGGGAGCTGTGCACCACTAGACCAGGTAGGAAGCCGCACATGGAAGCATGGAGTCATGCACCATTGGGCCGGGTGGGCTCCTGCTTTCCTTCATGTGTGGCTTCTGCTGGAGTGCTGCAAGCCCCACACGGAGGCACAGAGACCAACTGGGCCCATGGCAAGTGGCTCCCAATCCACACATCAATGGACTGGGCCAGCCAGCTCAGTGCCTCCACACTGGGCTTCCAGCACTCCAGCAGGAAGCCACCAAAGGAAACCTGGCCCTTTGTATACTGCTCCCACCTGCAGTGCTGTGCTCCACATGTGCTGATACAGAGCCAGCCCGATCTGGTCCAAAGGCACGCGCCAGTGGGCTGGACCGGCTCCATGGCAGCACATACATGGGACTCAGCTAGAAGCACGTGCTGCCAGGAGTTCTGTCTGCTGTGGGCATGAGCGCCCTGAGGGCCCACTGCCTGCTGCTGCTGATCCACCAGCAGTGGGGGCTGTGCTACAAACCCCACACCCACCCACACAACCCCCACACACACAAACCACACAACTGCCCACAAACCCCATACCCTTTTACAACCCTCCCACCGCCAACACCCCTTCACAACTCCCCACAAACCCCACCTGCCCACCCAGTACCTGCATATATATAGAAAGTGCCTGCATATATTTCTAAGGGTTCAAATAATGTTATATTTAGTTTAATTTAAAAAAAAATAAATAAATAGAAGTAATTAATTTTGCATAATTCTTTTCTGCATGTAATTTTGAATTTCTGTGCATAAGTCCCTGGGGTGTATAGAGTGGTCTCAGTAGGAGTTCTGACTTTCCATGATGAAAAACCCAAAATCAAGTGCCAAAATATATAGGTATTTAGAATGTGTTTTATTATAGTGATTGAGGCACTGGTAGGCTTCCAAATAGTTTTAAAACTGTAAATATATCAGTAAAACACTGTGATCAAATGACACCTATAGATAGTGGCCTTTCATTTTAATCTTGGATTTTGGGTTTGTAATCAGAGATTTTGCCTTTTTTAACAGAAAATTTGCAACTTTTTTTTAAATCAGAGAAAACCAGGAATCCTGGTAATCTCACACTGTAAAGGTTCATCATCCTGTTCAAATTTAATGTCTTTACACATTATAACAAACCACATAATCAAAAGCACAAATACAGAATGGGAGATAACACTGCTGAGGAGGATCTAGGGGTTCTGGTGGATCATAAACTCAACAAAAATTAGCTAGGTGACAGACAGACAGACCGACTGACCAAATGCAGTTTTGGGCTGCATCAGCAAGAGCATTAAGCCATGGGAACTGATAGTACTACTCTACCTGGCAGTAGTTAAGCCTTTTTGAGAGCAAGGCTATCTGCTGGGCATCCTATGGACCATATGTAGCCTCTAAGGGATTAACCCACAGTCCCTGGGCTCCTGGTCCACTAGGAGCTCTCCCCACTCTTCCAGCTGTTACTGCTGTTGGAGTCTCTAAGCTCCCCTCCCTCCTCCAGCTTCTGCTTCCTACCCCTGCCCCTGGGTGTACCATGGCACAGCCCACTGGACTGAAGAAGCCTGCAGCCAGGGGGACTGAGGGGACCCCAAGAACCCCACACTGCACAGATGTGCCTCCATGGTACAGGGGTGGTGGAAACAGGCACACAGCACAGAAGGGGGCATATGGCACAGTGGGTAGGGGGAAGGGGCCCAGCACATGCAAATCACGTAGCAGGAGGTGGTCCATGTGGCATAAGGCCCAGGTGAATGTGATCCTTATAGAACATGACTAGGGGTCCAGCAGTTCTTGGCCACTCAGAAGTTGGACAGCCCTGATCAAGAGTATGGTGAACATGAATGAGATCCACATTCTAAGAAAGATGTGGAGAAACTGAATTGCAGCAAGCCAGATTTGGATTAGGTCTCAGAAAAAGATTCCTTATTGTTTGAACAGAAGACAGAGGAATACAACAGACTAACCAGGGAAGCTGAAAAATCTCCTTCGCTGGAGGTTTTCAAGATGAGGCTGCATAAGTATTTGACATGGTAATTTAAGAGAAGCATTACAGCATTTGTGCCAGGAATTGGTATTTAAGGTCCCTTGCAAACAATGATTCTATGTAGTCTTAAACTGATGTACTATAAATCTACCCTAAGCTATGTGATACTCTAAATACTATATGCTGCACTGAATGTGCAGGTCCCATGACATCCCTGGAAATTCTTCATGCAAACGTACAAATGCCAGAATGTAGCTAGTTTATCTGATATGGTATCAGTTCACAGTAGAGCTCGTGCATGCTTTACTGTACACCATTTGTGTTTTGTTGCTCTTATTTGTATTTTGGGAGGGGAAAGCTGTAAAAGCAATATTGCAGATTTTAAGCCCAGTATGCATTTTAACTGTTTAAAGCCATCACAGTTACAAAGCTAATTTCACATTTGTTCCCTTTCTAGACTCTAAATGCCTAAAAAAGACTAAATCCTCCTACATATGTAGGTATTCATAACTAAAGGGAGTTAGGTGCCTAAATATCCCTTACAGAATAAAGGATCTCAACATAACCAAGAGTCATGTCTAATCTTGCTTAAAGACTTTCCATCCCTTGAAGGAAAGTCTAAACTTCTTCAAACATGTCCCATATTCATTAGCAGGGATCCAGGTTTTCTGTTCACAATGGAAAAACACAGTAAAACCTGGATTCTCTCTTTTAAAGAAGAAAAAGTCAAGTTAAGGCTGGCAGAGTTCCAATTTGCTAAGGGACTGGGGGGAGCAGGAGGAGAACAGTCAGCACAGGGGGTGCCATGTGCACAGGCACATGGCCACCAGGCAGCCACAGGTACATTGGCAGGGGGGGAAGGAAGGTAGATTGAGGCCCCCATAGTGAGGGAGGGAGTTGGGCATGGCTTGGGCTGCTGTCCACTCACCGCTCAGGCCATAGCAGCCACCACCTCCTGTGGGCAGCAGCCAGGGTTCAGGCACTGCTGTGGGGGCAGGGGACTGTAGACCCAAGTCCCTGGCCCCATAGTCCTGGTAGCTGTGGGTCCCCTCTGGCAGGGGTGGAGGGGGCAGAGGACGAGGGGCACCAGCAGGGGGTAGGGGGCTGTGGCTTAGAAATGAGGGACAATGGCATGGGTAGGGCACCAGCATATCAGGGCTAATCAGCACCACAAAGCAGTGTGGACCCATGTCCTGGTAAGTGAAGGGGGCAAGGAGTGCTCTGATTTTCCATCATAAAAAAACCCCCAAATCAAACCACAAAAGTTACAGGTATTTAGAATTTATTTTACTATAGTGATTGAGGCATTGGTAAACTTCCAAATGGCTTTACAATTGTAACTATATCAATAAAACACTGTGTTCAGTTGAAATATTGATATAAACCCAAAATCCATGTTTAATCACGAATATGGGGGGGTGTTAATTACAGATTTGGGTGGGTTCCTCTAAAATCGGAGAATTTGCAATTTTTAAACAGAGAAAAATCAGGATCTCTGTCATTAGTCTGGTTCCTTTCACTCAAGACAGACCACTTGTTAATGCTGTTTTTAGTCCTCTTATCTTGTTCTTAACTCTGCCCCCATGCTTTAGCCCTTCAGGTCAAAAACAGCCTAGTAGGCTCAACAGGATACCAATGCCAAAGTCCTCAGAACTAATATCTACCTCATCCTCCCTTTACAACCCTCTAGTTTTTGCCAGGTGAGTTTTTACCTTGAAGTCAGCCCTTCCATATTATACCAACATATTCATGCAATCAACAGTCTCTTCTTAATCAGGGTTATATACGGTATTCATAAACTCCAACTCTGTCAATGGAGGACACAGCAAACACCTAACTTACAACTGTTTTAATTGTTTCAGAGACATTTTAATGTCTTTGATGAAGTCTAAAATTAGCCCGTGACATTTTTATATCATACTATATATAAAAGTTAGAAAAAACACAGCAAGCAAAATACTAAACTTTTTATTTTACAATTTATCTTGAATTTATCCAAAGTAGGCAAAAAGAAGAGATACCCATGGTGTACAATTTCAGTTCAAGAGTTTCATCACTTTAACATGCTCTATACAGCATATAAAAGTGCCAGAAAACACTCACCAACTCTACTTTCTCAATCGGCAAGATATACAAGATGTGCATCTTACATATTACAAAAAACACGTGACCCAAGGAAAAAGTTGTCCAAATTCAAGGACAACATGCTACCAGTGAAATCAATAAACAACAAATCTAATCTAAGCCCAAAAGGGAAGAAGTCCCAAAGCAAGGGATTAGTGGAAAAAAAAATCTATTATCCACTTGAGAAAGCCCAGTTCTTTTTTGAACTAGTTACCAGCTAAAACCCAGCACGGCAACTACTTCATGCTTTTTACTTATTCCCCTTCCAAGTTTTGTATGATTTTCCTTACTTAAGTTATAAGGTCTTTGGGGAAGCTCTCTCTCTCTTACTCGGGGACTGCACAATATCTCGCACAAGAGTCCAATTTCAGTTAGTGTCATTGAAGGTACTGTGATGCAAATACTTTTGATAACTGATTTCCCACAAAACATGAGTGCAAGTGATTTTCTGGCCCTGAAACACATGCTTAGTTTGTTTTAGATTGCTTGCTTTCAGATCCAAAACTCAGTGACTCAGGACAGCAGGGACCCTCCTAGTTTAATGTATGGATTTTACCGCATGTGCTAGCATTGTGCAAAGTTTAATGCAATACTTGCATCTAAATCCAGCTATAAAAGCCAACCCAACATCCAACATCCAGCCCAACACCAGGACTCACAGTTCTAACCACCTTTCATTGACACTGGCTAACTGGTTTGAATTCTGACTCACAATAGGGACTGAGGTTGAAAACTTATAACTGTATAATTAGATATTTATGTTCCAGCAAAATCTTTGCAGAGCACATCTAACATGCGCTACGATCAGCAATGGTTTCAGCAATAGTTGCAGGTTTTACTTTAGTAAACTAGTGAATTGAATGTTTGATGGCATATGCACCCTACAATAGGATTTTTTCCTGTGTGCTGTTATTTTGAGTATTAGCTGTCAATACAAACTGCTTCCTTCCATGACTGACAACAAATTAGAAAGAGCAGGCCTTTTGGAACAGGTAGTTAACTGAAAGTTTAGTCACAGTAATCACTGGATGCTTAAGTACAGAATACAGATTATGCCAGAACTCAAAAAACTTGTGGCTTACCTAGGGAGGTCCCAACAAGATAGAAAAGGTCATTGTAGGTCAAGGAACTCCCCACAGTTTGGAGCAAGTTTACACAGACTAGTATCATGCAGGAACTCACTCAGAAAAAAACCAAAAGTTTTGGCTAAAAGGAGAGCGAATGGAAGCTCTGTTATAAAGCTATGAAAAGCAGCAGCAAAACTTGGAAAGACAAAAATTTTTTGTGTAACTGGTCTTTGCTGAAGTCTCATGTGAGACTTCATGGGCTCTGAAATGACAAGGCCCAACTTTAACAGGTTTTCTAGCCAAAATAAGTGCAGGACCTTTGGCAAAACCAAGCCATGGCAAACACAGGGTGGGGGGACTGAACCTGAGCCCCTTCTACGTTTTACAAAACGGCCGGATCCTTTCTGAGTTGCTAGATATCCTGCTCAGCATCAACTTTCAGCTTGGCAGACAGGAGGGCGAAGGAACAGGCTACCCAGAGAGCTCGGGGGTCTCCATCCTCAGAGGTTTTGAAGATCCGAGTACACGAAGCCCTGGCTGGGATGACCTAGCTGGGGCTGGTCCTGCCGTGAGCAGGGGGTTGGACTAGACCTCCCGAGGTCCCTTCCAGTCCTCATTTTCTAGGACTCCAGACAGCCGAGCAGCTGATCTCTGGGCGCAGGTCTGGAGCCAGGCACCAGGCGCCCACGTCGCGCCGCGAGCCTCATGGCACGAAGCCGCCTCCCCCTACGACCCAGATGTGCCCCGGCGGCCTCCGCCCACAGCCCGCAAAGCGCAGCCCGGGTCTTTACCGTAGCGTACCACCAGCGTGCGAAAGCCATCGCCGCCCGCGGGATCGTCCTCACAGCTGGAGCCGCAATGAGAGCACGGAGCCCGGCCCACCCCGGCCCGCCCAGTCCCGGCCCTGCAGCGACGGGCAGCGCTGGCTCGGCCCGGCCCACCCCACCCCGCCCCGCCTCACGCAGCCATGCCAGGCAGGGGCAGGGCAGGGTAGGGTGAGGTCTCGCGCGTCGCTATGGCTGCAGGGCGGGGCGGGGCTGACCGCGCCCCACGGCCCGGGGCCGTCCTCCCCGTCACACCCAGCCTCGGCTGCATGGGGGCGTCGCCGGGCTCGCCTCACGCCCCCTCCCCGCGGCGCCCCCCGCCCCACTCACCCCTGGCGGCCGCGCGGCGACGGGCCCCCGTTTTCCTCGGCCCGGCTGGGACATGTCGCGGCACTGGCGGAGCGAGGCAGAAGGAAGCGGCGGGCTGCCTCCGCCAGGCGTGAAGCGGTTTTTCCGATGCGCCCCGAGCCAGAGCTCCCCGCTAGTCCCTCCTCTTCCTGCGGGTGCTCCGCACCACTCCTCTTTCGGGGCCTCGCGCGCACCAGGCTGGGGGGCGGGAGAGATGTGGCTGAGGGCAGGATGCCCGCTGGCGGCTTGTCTTGGCGAGGACGCCAGCTCCCCGCTAGGCGACCTGAGAGCCGGCCTCTGTCGCTAGCAGAGACGGGACAGGACTTGTTGCTTTCTCCTCCTCTCTCTTAGAAAAAGCTCCAGCTTCCTGACACAACCCAACCCAACCCCCGCCCCCAACTCACCAGCCTAGAAGTCCGGTCCGATCGGCTGGTTTGTGTTAGGCCCGGCCTCACCTCGGAAAGAAACTCCTCTGGGCTAGTTTTAGGGAGACGTTGCCTGAGAAGATCACTTTTCTTTCCCCCTATCCCACCTCCCCAAATGTCCGTGGTTTTTTAAAAAGTACCAAAATCACTCTTAAAACAGGAGGAAGCCTAGATCTCTACCCAGAGTTCAAACCGAACTTAGACCCTTTTCAAGGCTTTGAAGGGGAAAAAAAAAGATGTTAAGAGGCTTACTCTTTCAGGTTTTATGTCTCTTGTGCACTTACCAGATTTAGTTCCCAGTGGAAATCCTACCGTAAAACTTCTTGTGAGAAGCCAGGAGGTTTTTTTTGTGGGTACCTTTAATTGGACTGGCTGGAAAGTAGTTGGGGGAAGATGCTGGACAAGCTTTCAAGCATAACATGCCCTTAACTTCAGACTTGTTGTGGGGTAACCCCACAGCTCCAGGCCATCTCTGTGCTGTTCTGCTTCGCACCGCCAGGGCTTCAACCAGCTCTTGGTCATGGGAGATGTCTCTCCTGCCAGCACATCTCGATCTCACAGCAGGGCCATCCCAACTGCCCCAAGCCCTGTGCTTTGGGGGGCCCATGCGGAGCTGAGCAGCTGTGGCTCCTCCTGCAGGATCTGCCTAGTGCTGGTGACTCCACGCCACCGCTTGCTTCTTGTTCAGCTGTTTGCCACCCCCTGCCACTGCCACCACCAGCTTCTTCACATCCGGGTCCCATGCAGACTGATATGCTCTAGGTCCTGCACCCTACTAGGGTCGTCTCTGCTCACAGGCACCCTGACCAGACTTTACAGTTTGTGAAGGAGATCCAGCAAGGTCTTGGGGTTCCCTGGGTTTGTGAAAATAGGTCTGCTGGCCCCATGGGACCAGAACACCTACTGCTACCAGTTGCTGCTCCAGAATCACTCGAGACAAACTGTAAAAGGAAAAGGCCACAACAGGTTTATAGGCAGATAAGGTTCTTGGGGTAAATCCAATATCTTTTTTCAGACCAACTCAAATCATTGGAAAAATTCTTAGCAAGCTTTTGGGCACAAACCCCCTTTACCCAGCTGAGGAAGCATTTGCAGATGGTCTGTGCTTTTCCTGGATGAAGCAGATGAAGAGGTTGCTTTATCACTCCATTCAGGAAAAACACAGACCTGCAGACACTTCCTTAGCCTGACAAAGGGGGTTTGTGCCCAAAAGCTTACTAAGAAGAATTTTTCCAACTATTTGAGTTGGTATAATAAAACCTTGTCTGCTTATGTCCTTAGACCAAGACAGCTACAACCTACACCCCTGAAACTACAGGTTTATTGCCTGTAAGTCCTGCTACACATTCACATTAAAGCCAGATAGAAACTAACAACAGAGTTGTTGCACAGTTTCAAGCACTATCTTTATAGCTGGTTAGCTCTTTTTATAGCTGGGAACTCATTTTTATGGTGTGATATGTACTTTACACATGTAGCTAGTTTAAATTTATTGTGCCATTAGCCGGTTAATTGTGTGATAACTGCTTTGCACTTATGGCCAGTCTTGCTTTGCACAGGTGACCAGTCTAAATTTATTGGGCAGTTAACGAGTTAATTGCATAATAAAAGTAATGTGTAGCAGGGGCTTAAGAGAAAAACAAGGAAAAAATTTGGAGACAAATATACAGATATAAAACATAAATGCCTCACTGTTCCCTTTTAACTTGAAATAGCTGCCTGGTCTTCTGCTTCAAACAGCTAGCAATCTGCTAATTTCTGGGGTGATCCTTCAACCTCCTTGCTCAGATCTGAAGTTCAGCACTTGGAGTCTTAAAGCTTGACTAACATCTAGGAGCATGACTAACAAGTTTTGCACACCGGGCAAAATGCCCTTGGGTGGCTGTCAGGTTCTGAGCACCAGAAATTGAGGTTGGAGGGGAGAAGAAAGGAAAAAGTTCAGTCTTGGTTACTCCAGGGACTCACAGAGTGCTGCTGCTGCTGCTGCTGCTGCTGCCATGTCACTGCACCTAGCCCCTACGGCCAGGGGCACGGGACTGTTCTTGCCAGCAAAGTCTTGGGGAGAAGGTACCATTCCAGCACCAAATCCATGTAAATCAGATCCTGGGGTTAGTGTCTCTCACCCCCAACTTCCGCAGTTAAGCTGCCGCTAACCACGATTGCCAACTTTCAGTAAAACTTCGGGCTAAAAATGGCTGTCTGTAAAGTCCACAAAAAAATCATGCTGGCGGAAATAGAAGTAGGGTGGTCGACAGGGAAATCCCATGTACAAATAAACTGAGGGCCTTCATCTGACCACACCCCATTGTAAAAACTAGCCAGAAGCAAGGATCATGCCCTGTCTAAACTGTAGAAAGCTTGAGTATGCAGCAGAATATAGGATGGTGGGTGGGATGGAAAGGATAAGATAAAGGTGAGGGGATGTCTGTAAGTAGTTTAATATATGAATTTAACATAAATCTTTTGTGTGTTCATCGAAAAAATAACTGGTCACAGCAACAGGTCTAACAGATTGTACTGCATTCCTGAGGCTGCAGCGCATAGGATACTCCCTGCTAGCACAGTGCCACAGGAAGAAGACAGAGCCTGCTTCAGTTCCACACCCTGTATTGCTCCGTTCTTGATAGCTGTAATTTGAACTCTAGGACTGAAGCTGTGTGATAAGACAAGATTATGAGAAACCCCAATAATTGAGGTCATTAGCTTATCAGTTATTGATAAGAGTGCTCAGTGTAAGTGCAAATCCCTTATGCACATGCCTAACTAAGCATCAGAGCAATCCCATTGACGAGTTAGATGCATATGTAAATAGTCAGACAGATCTCTCAGAGAGCCCATGGAGCCTTCCAGTTCATTAAATAGTTACTCAAATAGATCTCAACCTACCTCCAAAGTTGTATAACTAAAATGCTATTCATATGTTTGTTTGTTTATGTGTTTGTGTAAAACAGTATTTATATGCATAATACAAATGTACATTTTGTAAGTACAGTTATGTATCCCTAACTATGCTTATAACTGGACAGATTCTGATGATTAACTCTAACCCCTTGCTGTTGCAAGCAAATACGCAGATTTTCTCCTTTGAGGAATAAAAATGCAGGAAACTGTGGGTTTCCATTTGCAGGCTGGCAGATTTCCAGTCTGCAAGGGGCTTCTTGGAGCTGGAGGGAGCAGGATGCAGGGGGCAGGGAGTGCCATGTGCACACACACACATGCATGTGGCAGCCAGGCAGTTTGGTGGAGAGCAGCTCCCTCCAGGTAAGTCTAAGCGAGCAGGAGGGGGAGGACACAGACAATGTGTGGAGGGGCAGGGGGGCACAGGCGATATGACGGAAGGGAGGAACAAGTGGGGTAGCAGGTATGGGCGAATCAGCAAAGAGGCATAGGCAATGTGGCAGGGAGAACCATGTCCTCTGCCAGATTTATGTGCCCACTGGGGCATGGGGTCACAGCCTGGCTGGACCAGGTCTGGACAGGAGCCACCTCCACAGCCCAATAAGCAGGACTCCACAGCCCAATAAGCATGGGAGGAAGTGCCACATCACCCTGCCCACCAAGGCGAAGTGTCCCCTGCCCACTTGGCAGCAGTGGGGGGCACAACTCCACACTGTTGTTCCTCACCTTGGTGGCCATGGTGGAGCTGAGCTCCCTTCTGCACTGGGTCCCTCCTGCTGGGCCACAGAGAGCAGGGAGCAGCAGGTCAGGAGTGAGGGGCACTAGCAGGGGTGACAGGACTGTGGGTTGAGAGTGCAGAGTGCTGGCAGAGACAGGGGGCTGTGAGTTGGGAGTGAGGGGCACCAACATATCAAGGCTGCTCAGCACCAGAAAGCAGGGAGGGAGCGGGGGAAGGCAGGACAGCTGCAGCTGGACCCCTGTCCTAGTGAGCAAAGGGGACAGGGGGAGCTCTGATTTTCCATGAGAAAAGCACCGAAATATATAGGCATTTCAAATCTATGTAACTATAATAATTGAGGCACTGGTAGGTTTTGAAATTGCTCTAAAATTGTAAATATGTCAGTAAAACATTCTGTCTATCTGTATATCTATAGTGGCATTTCATTTTAAATCACAGAAAAATGCAGATTTTGGATCCCTTTAAAATCAGACACTTTGGGATTTTTAAACAGGGAAAACTACAAGATCCCCTGGCCCTGCCAGTCTCTGGCCGTGGCCCTCCTCAGCTTTCAGCCCATCTCTGGGCCCTGGCCTAGTTCACATTCACCCCTCCTGGGCTACAGACCTCTGGGCTCCCTGGCCCTACTGATATGTGTCCTTTTCAGGAATATAAATCTTCTGGCTCCCTGGCTCCTCTCTCCCTTCTGGGCGATCTGGGACCACCATAATTCCCTTAGTTCCTTGCACAAAACACCAGTTGCTTACCCCCAGCTCAGATATTACCCAGGAGTTCCTCTCTCTGTGGCTCTCAGGGCCAGACTCCCTGACCAGCTCAGGTCCTGGGCTTATATGCTGCAAGCCTGGCCCCTCCTGGTCAGGTGACACTCTAATTGGCCCATGCCAAAGAGCCTGAAACAGCCTCTTTCCTTCTTGAAGTGACAGGCATGCTAGGTGCCCTGTCACACTGATCAAGTTCAATCTTCAAACTAGTTAGGTGGTATTGTCCTTACTACTACAGGAAGAGTAGTACTCTTAAAGAGTATCACTCCTTTAGTGGCTGGAGACCTTTCAATTACTGGCCTAAATTTACTCATAGCCAGTTTATGCCCACAAGCGTACAAAAGCTTAGACAACTGAAAAAATAGGAATACAATGTTAGGCGTAAGAACGGAGGAGGGGGGAGGTGAAGAGGCTTTATGAAAATCTAGTTCCGAAAGCCTCAAAAATCCAGATTTGCAGGTGCTAACAATTCTAGTACCTGGGAATTAGACGTTCAAACATGATAAGAGTCATTATGCTCTTTGACAGGCTTTACCATGCCCTGTGTTCTTACTTTTGTAAAAAAAACTACTCTCTGCACAAAGACTGAACAATGATGGCAGCACAGTTTTATTGCCAAATGTGTCCCAAGTGTCACTCAGTACATTAGTGCAGCCATTAGTAAGCACATAAAGCAGTAGAATTTTCATTTCACTTAGGTAATAGTAAAAAAGACTGTATAGTGTTATGGCTGTTGGGCTTTTTGCAAATTCTAGTTCATCCACTATAGTAGCGTATATACTGGTAATCAATATTGCTATCCTAATACATTTTAATCAATAACCCTACTTCTTGGCTGAAATACTGTATTTACTTGATTCGAAGATGAGATTTTATCCCCCATTTAATATGGGGGGAGGAAGCCTCATTTTGGACTCAACTACCAGCTTGGGGCAGTGGCGCCTGCAGCTATGGCCCTATTCTGGGGCTGGAGCAGGAGCCAGAACTGGAGCCAACACCACCATCTACCCCAGACCAGGGTCAGATCTGTCACTGTTGCTGCAAGGCCACAGTGGCTCGAGGGGGCTCATATGGCAGAGGAGAGAGCATGCAGTGGTAGAAGCATTGGCAATGTGTAGGGGGGTTCATGCAGGTGCATGTGAACCCCTTGAGCGTGGTGGAGCACTCCCTGCAAAAAGGCACCCACACTCGATGGCGTCTGTGGGTGGTCACTGCTTGCCACTCCCCCCTTGCTGCCAACACTGCTGGCAGCACCTGCGGGCAGTCCACAATCGCCACTGGCCGCTGCCAACAGTGTCTGCGTGTGGTTGCCAACCATTGGTCGGCACTTACCACCCCACTCCCCCACTGCCGACTGCACTGTGGCAGCTCCTCACTTGCCTCTGCCACGATCCTGCCACTGACAACGCCGCCGTCACCTGTGGGAGCTCGCCGTGCCCCCCCCAGCCACTGGGAACATGTGGCGTTCATGGTTACAAGTGTGGGGAAACTTTACAGTGTAGGGGTAATGTGAGGGAGTCCACTTAATCACAGGGAAAATGCTGTGGCTCTGTCCCTGACCTGCCACTGCTGTCCTGCCAGAAGTACAGCTGGAGTCAGATCCAGAGCCATTGCACAATGTCATCCTGGATTTGGGGACATACAGTACCTTACAGTGGGTGGGTGGGAGCAGGATCAGATACAGAGTCAATGGGAAACATTCCAAGGAATTTAAACTGGTACCAAGGCAGAAATTGGACAGTAGCTACTCTTATGTGGACCTTGAACATAGGCCAGTAAGATTTGAAGTTATCTAGTATTATACAGACTTTTTGACCATTTGGGGTTTCTCCAAGACTTTTCATTACTTTCCTAAGTTACTCCTTACTAGCAGCATGTACTATGTCTGAATTTTGAATATAATTTTAACTGAAGTTTTAGCTGTATTAATTGAAGTTTTAGCAGTTTATCTTCTGACACATCAGTGAACACATTACATTTAGCATCAGTCTTATGCTGGAATAAACCAAAATAATTGATTGTTTTGGAACTGACTAACATTTACATATTCATCTTCAAAAGTAGGCAAGCAGTTGTACTAGGTCTACAGATGGGTAGATAGACAGCCTACTAAATAATTTTGAGTAGCAACAATATTTGAGTCTGGGAAAGAGATTGCCATTGCCCTATTTTGATATCAAAGCTTTATTCCAGGTGCTTCTGTGCCCTCTGCATTTACTGAACACTGTTTCGTGTACAGGCTCCAAGACTTACCTCCCATGTAAAATGTTTGATTTATGACAGACTGCAGAAGGTATTCTTTCATCATTGGTTTCAACCTTTATAGCCTTCCCGTAGGTTTTATGGCAACCACACCCAAATACAACAGCAACTAAGGCAAGTAAGAGCATTTAATCGTTCTTCTGTGTACCATTTTCTACAAAGTCTTCAGGAAACAAAAAATGATATCCTATTTGTAAAAGTATCACTTTTTGATAAGGACAAAGTATTTTATGTTATCCATGCAGCTGTTAATGTTTCCAACCCTGTATTTTTAGCATATATAATTTATGTTTGATCTCAGGAATTGTATTGCTTTTTAATTTACCCATCCACTCTTTCTTTGGCTACAGGATCCCCTTGATTCCATCCTGCTATCTAACACAGCAGTGTCTGACTCATCCAGTCCCACATCTGGAACATGGGGGCAGTTAGCAGGCTGGATCTGAAACAAGATGCTGGTCTGCAGATTGGATCTAGAGCACAGGGCCATGTCATTTGACCTGTGGGGCTGAACATTGGTGGCAGCAGCAATGTCACAGCCATGACAACCACCACTCTTCCCACTGCCAAAGTTCGGGCCCTGGGGGCAGATGATGCAGTTCTGCACTCTAGATTCGGGAGCCGCAGCAATTAGCATTGTCACTGCCTGCCATGTTGCCAGGTTTCCAGACCTATGGAGAGTTGCAGAGGCCAATGACAAGGCTCCATGACAGTAGTGTGGGTAGGGATAGATAAGAGGGACTCTGGGCCTGGATGCTAAAGTAGGAGCAGGTATCAGAATTGTCCCTCCCTCTCATGTTGTTCATGACCCAGCAGCAAGAGCAGCCCTACAACATAGACGCTCTGCTGCTGTTGATTTAAGAGTAAGAGCCAGGGGAGACAAAGCATGGGGCGCAGCAGCAGCACAACCAGGGACTGCTTGGGAGATCCCAGCATGGCTTAGACTCCTGATTTCTGCCCCCCACCGCCCATATGCTCTTGGAATCCATATGGCCCACTGCTCTCCCACAGGGTTTGCCCAGGGCACAAATCCTGCTTGTTACACCTCTGCTTCATGCAATGTATCTGGTTACCACAGGTCTAATGAAAATACCTGCCATAATTTGGCTACATTTAGGAGAAAACTAAAGGTAGGAAAGACTATGCTATATTTTAAGCAATCATATAGGATATGATGCAAGGATATGGGGGAAATAGTAGTACAACTTCTGCAGAATTGATCTCATTCTTTTTCCCCACTGTGGCCGCTTTTCTCTTCTCCAACTGTTTTATATCGTGGGAATGAACCAGTGCAGAGGGGGAAGACTGGAGAGTTCTTTGGGAGCAATGTAGAGCTACCAAGAGAAACTGTGGATGAAACCACAACATGCCAAGAATAGCTGCAACTATGGACTATGAAATATTGTTCATCTCCAAGAGTTATGAGGGTTTTTTGTTGTTATCTGAATGCAGCTCTTGACAAAATAATGGGATTTCTGTGATACAGGGGCAAACAATTAAAGCGTTAAGGCTGAAAGATGGTTTTAAAAAGGAAGTTTGATTTGACAAGCTGGGTGTCACCCAAAAAAATTCCAATCATGAAGGAGTGTCTAACCTTCTGCTATACAAAAAACTAGAACTCTTGGTTCCAAGATGATATATTTTATTAGACCAACTGGAAAACCTTCTGCTAAGCTTTTGTTCTATTTAAAAAAAGGAGAAAAAAAACACCTTGTAATGAAATATATTCTCAAGAAGATAGAGTAATCCTGTTAAATAGTAGGGAAGGTGGGCCATTATACATTAAACACTATATCTTTATAAACTGAGGAAAACTTCCATATATTTAAAACGGGTTATCGTATAAGTAAGAATGAAATTTGGGCCTGTTTCTCTAAGAGATCTTTACATTAGTTTTATACATGAATACTTTTCAGGTAGAGAATCTTTTAAGAATAGTGTAAGAGATGAATGGAAAGTTGACATTTTATGAATTTATGCAGTTTCAGTTCTCAAATTCAACAAAAAATCACTAGTACTAGAACAAAGATCTTTCTGAAACATTGTGTATTTTATACATGCTCTGAATTGAATACAATAGATACACATGGTAAGGGCCTATGTGCAATAATAAAATCCAACTGGAAGTGTTTTTCATGCACTTTTGACCACTCTACTACTTACCTACTTAATCCATCTCCACTGGGATTCATTCTAACATGCCAAATCCCTGAACACTATTTTTTTCTTTGTGATCTTCATTTACCAGAGAAATGTTCTGTTCTTGTCTGGATAAATACTGAATTCCTTCCACTCCCACATTACTCCAACTGAGATTTGTGATAGGCAATCGTAAATATACAATTCTTGATAGGTTTAACATTAAATACTTCTTGGCCCCTTGGGATTAGAAGAAGATGAGTTATTTAATTGAAAATCTTGCTGGAGTGATCTGACCCCAGCTGACTTCCTGCCCCTTGGGCAGGGGGCTGGACCCAATGATCTCGCGAGGTCCCTTCCAGCCCTAATGCCTATGAAATCTAAATACAAAAATGTAATACCTATAAGAAGTGCTAGGTCCTACCTTCACTAATCAAATCTTTACCTTACGGAAATGCTAGAAAGTAGCTCTGAGGTTTTCCAGTACAGTTTTAGTCAACATCTAAAGGTATCTAAGCAACCAATATTGGCTGGGCCCCTTATGACAAGTTTCACCCTGCTCCATATTAATCACATATACTGCAATGTATGATTGCATATTACTATTCTGTAGCCACAACATAGCCCAGTAATGCAATGTCTCTTTGACTACAGCACTGCTGCATCCGTTTCTGCTTGCAGGTCCAGCAAAGGATGATTCAGCATATGGTAATGCTTCCAACATACCAGCTCTGTCTTCTGTAGAAGGCCTGTCGGCTCTTGTTTTTCTCTGCTTAGAGTGTTTCAGCCCCGTGCACTGTTTGGAAGTTAGAGTTTCAGCAGCCCAGTTCTTTAGTATGTCCAAGAGTTTAGGATCTTTCTGCTCTGATTATGTTCCTGTGTAAACTGCTGCAGCATAAATGGATTTAAATAATGGATTAGAGCCCCTTAATTGGTTGAACTCTCTCCTGGAAGTACTTCTCATTTCTATTTTGAGCCTGCAAACTGCGTATTACTCTCACATGCTTCCTAAGCTATATTATGGGATAGCCCTGCATTGCAGGGAGACGTGTTTCCACTAAGTATAGGAACTGGGTAAGTCAGAACTTGGCACTGGCTCACTGAAATATGCCAAATGTAGTTTGCTCTGAATTCTCTTAACAGAGAAAACACATAGACAATTTACTTGCAGGTATAGATTATTATTTTCTAAACCACACTATTATGCTTGGTGCAGCCTAAGGCCCAAAATACAGGCCATTAATGTCTGGAAAAGCTTGCAACCTAAACATTGTGCTACCCTGTACTCTCAGGGGCAATTAGCAAACATGCCATATTTTCAGTGCACTGGCAGTAGGAAGAGTGTAGACAATAATCTGGGCAGAATGCTGCATTCTGTGCAGGAAGAAGAGCGGAAATGGGTTTGTTGCCTGTGTGGTGGTGAAGTCACCACTGGGCATTGTCTGTACAATCCCACCACCTATATGAATGAAGCTGTAGACAATGCTGACAAACACTTTACCTGTAGAAGCTGTGACCTGTCTGTTTACCTCAGATATTTCAGGGCCCTGGATTTCACACCTGTGTCTCTCTTTCTAAACAGACAACCTGGTCACTGATTTCCAGAATCTGAACCTCAATATATAGTATAGAAACTAATCTAGAGGAGCTAGATTTGTTTTCATTTGTTTTAAACTCCCCCACCCTTATACAGCATGGCCTGCAATGTTAGAAGCATATTAGTCACTTCATACCTTTATTCTGAATCATCAACAAATGCTGGCTGAGAAATCTGCTCTGCTCTGCACTGCTCTTGAGAGGCCACGGGCCAATTGTAAAACAGTGTTAGGGCACTGGGAAACAATCTAAAGAATAAGTGGATAATTATTTGACATGGCAAATTTTGATGGCCCCAAGTGAGGAAGTAAATACTCACCCATGCAAAGAAGGATTGTAAACACTAAGGAAGTAAGACAAGAGCTTTCATCCTGAAACATTAAATACAAATATCATATTAGTACAAAAGCATATCCCTTGCCCTTCCCCACAGAAGAAAAGCAGGAGTAACATTCTCATTTGATAGATTGCTGTGGGTTATTTATACCAAATGCCTGTTTAGTTGTTCCTGTTTATTTTTATTTGTGACAGGTTAGCTGGCAGTAACCTAGCCCAGGGGTTTTGAAAGGGCAAAGATGGTTGGAGGACTTGGGATTCCCCTTCCTCACCAACCTGGTAATGATTTGGCCCAGGAGTTTTGAAGGGGTAAAAGAAAATTGGAGGACTTGGGATTCCCTTTCCTCACCAATCAGGCCCCAGAGACTCACCCTCCATGTCCCCTGATTGGCCCCTTGGGTCACCAGGAGGGGGATAAAAAGGGGCAGCGCAGCTGACTCAGGAGAGACCAGTGGGGGACCACAAGGAAGGAGATTCAAAGAGCTGGGCCAGTGGGATGGGAGCAGTTGGCCCAGAAGAACTTGAAGGAGTGGGATCTGCAGGCAGCAGTTAGACCCTCAGCGGCGCGGGGCCAGCAGGAGAGGCCCCCCACTGGGCTCCAGGATCCCCTATGAGAGGCTGCAGCCAGCAGGAGAGGCTCTGCCCCTCCAGCAAGGAGCTGAGCAGCAACCTGAGAGGTTCCCAGCTCTGCTTCCAGCTCTTCCAATCAGAGGCTTGGCAGCTCAACATGGGGCCAGGGCTTCTGGAAGGTCAAGACCCCTAGCAGGTTAGCATAGTACCAGCATTAGAAGCTGTGTGGTAGAGTTTCTGCCTACCATGTGAAGAAATATGTGTTCAAGTCCCAGCTGGGATGAGTGAGCTAACAGGGAGAAATTCCTCTCCCATTGGAAAAGGGCTGTTGTGCTTTCTCCCCTTCCAGGTACCTAGGCCCTATATTCCTTGTCATTTGACATTTTCTGCCTTTTATATATCACCAACCAGTATTGTTTGTTCTGCTGTTTGTGTTTTACATTTTGGTTAACCCTGTCTTTTGTCAACTGGATGAATATGGCTATGATTGTAAGTGTCTGACTTTTGTTGAATCCTCCCCTTCAGGGCATTGTAGTGTCCCCTATACCTCCTGGTTTATACTGGTTATGTTCCCAGTATTGTTCTCTCATTAAAAGGTATATGGTTAAGTCCCCATTGGTGGCCTGGCTCTGCTTTATCGGGGAAGGAGAGTCCCTACACCTCCCACAGTGCTTGTGCACCTGCTTTGATCCCTTCAGTTGGCGAGGGGGTACCTCTTGGAGTACCGCCTGGCTTACATATTTTATTAATTGGACAGCACTACTGAGCACCAGGGCTAAGGACAGAAGTTACACACAAACCAGTGTAGCAGGCTCACCTTTCAGAGCTTGGGTTGAGTCTCAGGCTTGAGATTTTGTTTTGATTGGTGGAACCCATCCACCAATCAGGAGGCAGCAGGAGAAATAAAGTCATGCCTCTTTCCAGAGCAGAGGGGGTGAAGACCTCCCCTGGACCTGACTGAAGATTGTAAATGGTCAGGTACAGAAGATTTCAGGGGCACAGCCCTGGAGCGTATAGAAGGAGCTGTGGCCCCAGCATGAGGGGCAGATGCAGTGAAGGACTCGAGAAGAGCAGACCTAAGAAAAGCTGGGGAGCTCTTCCTCAATGGGCAATAGACCCAAGGCTCCTGAAGCTGCCACTGGTGCGAGACCACTCGGGCTGCTGACAGCACACAGGGACGGTGCACAGAGACCCGGCCCTGGGAACAGTGTGAGACTGCTCGGGCCCATCATGGTGCACAGTTCGGTGCACAGAGCCCAGTCTTTGGGAGCCGCAAGTGGTAGCTTGAGCCTGCAACCCCAGCAGGGCCTTGGGGGCCTCAGTGAGGCAGTTCAGGTCCCACAGTGTACAGGGTGGCACAGGGGCCCAAACATTGGGAGCCAGGGAGCAGCAGAGTCTGCTTGGGTTAGCCACCTGGCAAGAGAATGGGCCCTTCAGACTCTGGCCAGCCAGCCTATGCTAAGAGAGGCCTCAGTACTGAGCCAGGGCACAGGGAAATAGTAGTGCTGGAGCATGAGGCCCAGGAGCCAGCAGCAGTGGTGCAGCAGCTGAGAGGAGCTGAGCCCTCGGTGCCCAGAGTGGGGCACAGGGTGGAGAGGAACCCAGCAGCATAGGAGAGGCCTGGAAAAGCGCTCCAGCAGAGGAGACCCCATCGAGCTGCTCCCGGACCGCCACCACCTGAGGAAGTGTGAGTCATTGGGCCCTTGGGTCCCACAGGGGAAAGACACTTGGGGCAAGCAAACCCAGAGAAGGGGCTGGGTGAGCAGCCCCCTGCCTAGTCAAGGCCCTAAGGGGAGGGGTCCCTGGTGCTTCCTGGACACTCCCCCAAGGGATAGTCCCGATTGGCCCCTTGGGCCACCTGGAGGGGGATAAAAGGGGCAACTTGGCCTGACTCAGGGGAGAGACCAGACAGGGGCAATAAGGATGGAGTGTCACAGAGCTGGCAAGAGCTGAGCCAGCAGGGCAGGAGCAGTGCCCCAGAAGAGCCTGAAAGAGCGGGACCTGCAGGCAGCAGTGTGACCCTCAGCAGCATGGCATGTGGTTGGAAGGAAGGAAGACTATCTCTTGCCATGGGTCAGGGATTATATTAAGGAATAGCTGTTATTAAGATGGTTCATGTTTGTGCCTTATATTTTGTAATTGAAATGTTGTATTGTGATGTTGTAAATAGCATTATTTAGGGTTTGACCTTGGTTATTGGTTAGTGTTCTCTGTGTAAATATGTATGATATTTAGTTTTATGTTTAAAGTATATTATTACTTAATGTAACCCGGGCGGTACTCCAAGAGGTACCCCCTCTCCAATTGAAGGGATCAAAACAGGTGCACAAGCACTGTGGGAGGTGTAGGGACTCTCCTCCCCCTATAGAGCAGAGCCAGACCACCAATGGGGACTTGACCATATACCTTTTAATACTGGGAACATAACAGGCATACATCAGAGGGTATAGTGGACACTACAATGCCCCAAGGAGGCAGGATTCAACAAAGGTTAGACACTTACAATCATTTACAAAAAACAGGGTAAACACAGTATAAAACACAAACAGCAGAACAAACAATATGGGCTGGTGAAATATAAAAAGGCGCAAAATGTCAAATGACAAGAAAATATAGGGCCTTAGTACCTGGAGGGGGAGAAAAACCACAGTGACCCCTTTCCACTGCAAGAAGTTGCTTCTTGTTATCTCACTCACCCCAAGTCACCTCAGCTGGGACATAAACCCAGATCTCCCATGTGGTAGGCAGGCACACTGCCACACAGCCACCACTGGTAGCACTAGTCCACCCTGCTAGGGGGTCTTGACCTTCCTGGAGCCCCAGCCTCATGTCAAACTGCCTGGCCTCTGGAAGAGTTGGAAGCAGAGCTGGGAACCTCTTAGGTTGCTGCTCAGATCCTTCTTGGAGTGGGGGAGGAGCCCCTCCTGCTAGCTGCAGCCTCTCACAGGGGATCCTGGAGCCCAGTGGGGAGCCTCTCCTGCCAGCCACATGCTGCGCTGCTGAGGGTCACACTGCTGCCTGCAGGTCCTGCTCTTTCAGGCTCTTCTGGGGCACTGCTCCTGCCCTGCTGGCTCAGCTCTTGCCAGCTCTGTGACACTCCTTCCTTATTGCCCCTGTCTGGTCTCTCCCCTGAGTCAGCCCAGTTGCCCCTTTTATCCCCCTCCAGGTGACACAAGGGGCCAATCGGGACATTGGGGGGGGTCAGTCTCTGGGGCCTGATTGGTGCGGAAAGGGAATCCCAAGTCCTCCAATCATCTTTTATCCCTTCAAAACTCCTGGGCCAAATCATTACCAGATTGGTGAGGAAAGGGAATCCTGAGTCCTCCAATCATCTTTTGCCCTTTCAGAACTCCTGGGCTAGGTCACTGCCAGCTAGCCCGTCACATCAATAAATTGTATATAGTTAAGAACTTTGGGCTTGGGCTAACTCTATAATGGAAAGAGGGATCTGCTTCAAATTCTGGCACTCCCTCCTGCCTACCCATCCTATTCAATTGAGCAGGAAGTTGGACTAGATGATCTCCTGAGGTCACTTCCAACCCTAACTTTCTGTGATTCTATGATTCAGCCTTGGGCTTTTTGACTATCTGTACTTAGCCCTTGAAATAAAGGTGCTTTATAAATCAACTGATGGTGCTTAGTTCCTGGTTTTATGAGCAGCTATTCCAGTCATAAGGGTGTTCTGGTTTTGATACATGCAAAAACTCTCACCAGGACTGCTGACATAATAACATGGAGGTTTTGGCTGCTTGGTGGATGCCAAACACCTGCTTAAGGCAGAGGAAGTCAATGACTTTCTACTGACTTCAATGGCTTTCTACTGACTTGAGGGAGTTTCACATCAGGCACCAAACATTATCCATAAGATGCAACAAAAGCCCTTGTTTCAAACCTTTTTGAATACACAAGCAGAATTCAGATATGGGCTAGGGCTTCCTTTCTTTGAAGATATTAGGCAGGGATAAGCAGCACATCATATACAGTATCCTACAATGTAGCTGAAGGCTGCTGTCATCCTTATTATGGCCTTGCATGGAGTACAGCTTCCAGCAGGAAACTTTTCATTTTGTTCTGAACAGTTCTGAAGGGTGTATTATGTGCTGACACCTCCAATCTTCCTACTACACACTCCAAGGATCGGGCAGCTACCATCTGCCCTATTTTGTGGGAATTTCATCATTTCAGCTCATATAGCTCACAATTTGGGAACTCCTAAATGTGAAGAAATAAATCAATGAAGATGTATTAACATAAACATAACTCCCATTAACATTACATGGATGGCTGAGGGGACAATAGTTTCCCTTTGATATACCTTTTAAGCCATTTCTTAAAGAAAGATGTCTGCAACCAACAGATAATATGTTGATATTTATGGGAAACAAACAGTTAAGTGCTGGTGTGCCCACATCAAAATTTGTGATGCCAGAATGAATACTGTTTCCATATCCTCAGTTTCCAATGCCAAAGCATGTGATTTAATACTTGAGGGCACTGAAAATGCTTCACATTCCAGAAAGGAATAATTGTCTTTTCCTTAGGAGGCCATAACTACTATTGGACAAGACCAATTTTTCCATGCATTTTAAATCCTGAAAGAGATTCCCAAAGGATGTGATAGAGTGGAGAACATAATCCTGCCTGAAAACAAATTCCTGTCTGATAGTGGATACAACACTCAACCCTAAGTTGGAAAATCAAGCCTTCTCTGCTCTGTCCAGTTTCTGTTTGTTAATGGGTATACGTGTGGAGAGGAACAGCTGATGAAGGAGCTTATAAAACATTTGGTAGTACCTTGCATAAATTCTTCCAGAAAGGTCAATGTTAATAGTGTTTTCTATGTGTAATTTTCTTCCTCTTGGCCACATTCTTAGCATTTTCAAATGCGGCCCACCCATTTAGGCTTGAGTTTGGCTTTATGATCTAGTGTGTTCTGGACAGACTTCCTCAGAAATAGGCCAAATGTTAGTAAAGAGAATACTGATAATGCTGTAAAATTAAATGAGATACCTGGAGTGCCACTTTTCACTTTATGCAATCTTAGAAGAATGGGGTTGCAAGGGATTATAGGAGGTCATCTTGTCCAACCTCCTGCTGAAGGAAGGATCATTCTTTAAAACATCAAGTGTTTGTCTACCCTGCATTTAAAAACTTGTGAGGCCAGACATTCCACCAGCTTGATAGGTAATCTGTTCCAGTATTTAACCACCCTGATAGCTGGAACATTCTTCCCACATGTAACCTACATTTCTTTTGTTGCAATTTAAGCAAATTAATTCTTGTTCTGTCTCCTGTGGGTACAGATTGACATTGATCACCATACTATTTATAACAGTATTTTTTGTATATGAAGACTGTTATCAAATCTCCACTCAATCTTACCTAGACTAAATTATCTCAGTTTCCCCAGCCTTTCATCATGTCACTTTTTTAGGCCTCAATAATTTTTGTTGCGCTCCTTTGGATTCTTTTATTTGGCCACATCTTTCTTGAAGTACAAAACATGAAAGTACTCCTGTTGAGAACTTCACCAGCACTGAATGGAGTGTAAGAATTACTCCCTGTGCTTTGCATAAATGCACCTGTTGATGCATCCCAATATGACATTAGTGCTTCTTTTTGCAGCAATATAACATTGTTTATTAACTGGAGACCTCCATATGCTTCCTGATGCTTTTCTGCAGTACAGTAGTGCAGCCTAATTGCTCAATTACCATGCTGAATTGTTGTGTGGCATTGTTCCTAAATGTATGACTTGGCACTTATCCTTGCTAAATTTCATTTGATTAATTTCAGACTATTTTCCTAATTTATGAATGCCATTTAAAATCTCATCAGTATTTTCTGAATTCCATGACTGACTTTACCTTATCTCTCTGAGTTTATGACTACCTGTTTCTTTGTCTGTACTCCATTGCTCATTTTTCACAGGACTCTCTGTATTCATAAGTAACTCCTTTTCTACTGTCCCAGCTCTCCGGAACTCCCTTCCTCTCTTCGTAGGCCCATGAGTCATTTCCTTTTGTAATCTCATTTCATCCTGTATTCTGCAGCCTGAGCTTTTGTGTTTGTTTCAGATGATTAAAAATGATCTCGAAAAGTCACTTCACCTTAAATCCTGATGTTTCTTTTTAGCTTGCAAACATGTCGCTCCACAAAATGCTTTTGTGATGCTCTACAGGGAGAATATAGAGAGGCTGAAATAGAACTCCAAGATTAAAATGATTCCCACATAATGCCACATAAAGCTGTTGATGTAGAAGTATGCAGAAAGGCAACATGAACAATGCCACCAAAGAAACAGAACAGAGTAAAATTGCATTAATCAACAATTAATATAAATTAAAATCTAGTTTATGATTAGGATTACAAACTTTATTTCCAAAACAAAACAATGGTCTTTGGTGCCATCTACTGGACTGTAATGCATATATATGTCTTTTTGAAGGCACATTAGCAACATAAAAAAAAATTGAGGTCAAATTCTGCTTTTAAAGCTGAAAGCAAAAGGGCTGTATTTATTAACTTTATCCTTTTAAAATCATATTTGGCATGTCACACAGCTTCAGTTTCTCAGTTGTCAAAGGCCTAAAATGGACACAGGTTAATAGAGAGAGTAAACCATGTATAGTGTAGGAAGTTTAAAATGAAGCAGTATTAATTGATTTGACATAAATAATATTTTTAAACCTTGGCTTTTCATAGCTTTCATAGACATTAGGGCTGGAAGGGACCTCAGAAGATCATCGAGTCCAGCCCCCTGCCCAAAGGGCAGGAAGTCAGCTGGGATCATAGGATCCCACCAAGATAAGCATCCAATTTACTCTTTTAGCTTTCTTTTGGTACAAGAAATATTTATTTTCCTTAGAAAATGTACTACTGCATCTATTTGACATACTCCACATGTGGTCAGCAAACATGTATTTGTTTTTATGCACAAATATCAGATCTTGCACATGCACCCATAAATATTCTAGTGGGAGACTTAGAGGTCTGTTGTCAGTTTGGGCCATAATAGGGCCATAATAGAAACTAATAACAATAAAAAAGCAAAGTTCAGGCTAGCTTCTGCATAAATTGAAGAAGCATTCATTAAGAAACAGTTAATCTCTTTAGTTCTAAAACCTCCAGAAAAAGCACAATCAGGTGCAGACATCTGTATATTTAATAGAGCATTAATAGATCATTGTCATGCCGTGGTTTGGCTGATGAATGACCACATGAATACCCTGGGCAGGACCCTTCCCCAACTTTCCTGCTGTGTCTTGATGATTTACAAAAGAAAAAAAGCGGGGCTCAGTGTTATAATCAGTGGGCCCCTATAGGGGTACTCATGGTATGGTCGTGGCTGACTTGGGGCTCTGCCTCCCCTACACCCTGGCCTCTCACCAGCCACTGATGTCAAGACTTTACAGTCTGCAGTAGCTGCTTTGGTTTTCCAGCCCCCTGTAGGGGTACTCAAGGTATGGTCGTGGCTGACTTGGGGCTCTGTCTCCCCTACGCCCTGGCCTCTCACCAACCACTTATGTCAAGACTTTACGGTCTACAGTAGCTGCTTTGGTTTTCCAGCCCCATTTGCTTCTCACTGAATGGAACTCCAACGTTCAACCCTCCGCTGGGCTGACTCAGGGTACAGTGAGGGTGTGCCTGGAGTCCTCTTTGCCCCTTAGCGTCAACACTTATCCCTGGGCTAACAGCTCTGGGTCTTCCCCTATCAGGAAGCAGCCCTTCCTGACCCAACAGGTCTCCAAACAAAAAACACCATGGGCAAAAGGAAAATAAAACAATAAAGGGGCTGTCTTCAAAAGCTGAGACAAACCCCAGCAGACTACCTGCCATATGAGTCTTCCCTCCAGGCGGAAGAAAAGGAGATAAGGGAGGATAAAGAGGAAAACAGGAGCACCCTGCCTTCTCCTGTCCATATCGCAGTGGGGACCCAGCAGCTTATGTGCCCCAGACCTTTGATGCCTCTTTCACCCAGTGCTGTGTCCCTAACTCTTCCCCCTCTCTTTGGCATCATCTGTGCCTTTTAAATATCCTGCAGCGGTGCCTGGGGCTGACATCATCAGCCAGGTGCTGCTGAGCCAGACCAACAGCATGCTTAAAAAGCAGTGCTGAAGTGTCATGCCCTGCACCGGTCTGAGCTCGCTTTTCCTTGCCAGCAAGTTTCCCCAAACCCCTAGTTTTCTCCACCCTATCCTCTCAGAGTTCAATGGGGCTCTTGGGAATTTGAGTGGATGTGGGCAGTCCTTTCCGCCACAATTATGTACAACCATACCATAGGTGTGGTTTGGGTCAAGCCTTAACACAGTACAGGAATACCTATTTATTCACTGACAGGAATAACACTGAGTAATGAACTTCTTTTGCAACTCTATTGTTCTTTGCAGCTGTGTCTGGGGCTGGGTTTTGTTTTGTGTATGTGTGTAATTGGGGAATTAATACATTTGACTACAATACAATATTGTTATTAGAACAATTATTGTAATCATTTAGTATTATTAAGTACTAAAGCTAAAATTCCCTCTCCTATGTCTTATCTGGGATGTTTTTCTTCTTAGAGAGAAGACTTGGTTTTGTAGAAATCTGGAATAGAGGAAATCCTCATTTTTCATCTCCTTCCTCCAGGCTTTCAATTATGGCCTTTAGAAATGTTGGATTAGAGAGAACCTCTCAGAGTCTGTCAGTGCTGCTCCTTAACTGGCCAGAGAGTTGTTGAGTGATGTGTGAGGCATTTACTTTTCCTGCATCCCAGCAACTCAGCATACAACGTTATATTGGAACAATAGGCCAAGGCCCTGTTTACAACATAGGGTTTTTGTTTTGCTTTATCTTGTTTCTTTTTTTTGCCAGTAGGGGGAATTGACAGATGTTGCATTAGTGTAGCTTTCTATTGTAACTGGATTAGCACAAAACCTTAGTGTGCATGCACTGCAGTCATAAAACCATGACTTGCAGGTCAAAATGTGGACTGGCTGCCTGGAGTGCCCCAGTTTCGGTGCTGCTTGCAATCAGGAATACAGCACAGGGTAAGAGGCAGTTTCTGACATTGTGTATGAAATGACAACACAAATTGCTGTCACATTTCCAGCACTGCACAGTAATTATATTTTTTTGTAATTTGTTTTCTTTGAAGTGAACAAATCTTGTTTTGATTTTTTGATATTAGGCTGTGTAAAACGTGCAAAAAGCAATCTGTGTATTTGGGGCCTAACAAGTCTTTTAAAACCTGGATTGGGTGGTGTCTATTTAAATTTGTCCTGTGGTGTGACCCTGCAAATATATTAATGCAGAGCTAAACAAGACTGTTGTTCAGTGGCTGGAAATCCTGTAATCTCTTTTGCAGTGTTCCTGTGTGAATATCAACATCCTGTCCAAATCCAGAGACAGTGAGTTTTACAACCCCTACACTGTGGGGTGGAGTTTAAACGTTTGATGACAATAAAGAAAGTAGCAGTGTGGGCTAGAGATAAAATTAAGGTATGTTGAAACAACCTCAGCTGTGAAACGTTTACCGTTTCAGTCTTAGCCTCCTAATCCATGGTTTGTTTGGGGTTTTTTTCTCCTGGTGAGGACAAATACAGTGGAGTTGCATCATACGTGTATTTAACTTATGCGAATTCAACTATGCGTTCTTGGCAAAAAAAAAAAGAGAGAAAAATAACAATTTAAATAGTGCAGGTGATTCCACCTGCCATTCCACGATGAAGATGGGAGGTGTACACACTCCGATGATTAGTTTTCCACTTCCCCTGACAACACTATTGCGGGGGTCATCAGGGCTTGATGTTGATCCAAGAGACAATGGGCCAGGCTTGAGTGACGGAGAGCAAGTCATAGACAAAGTGGTTGGCTCTGGTTCAGCTCGGGAAGTTGATTGCTTAGGCTCATCTGCTGCTGGTTGTTTTTTCTTGAAAAACATGGTGATTGGCAACTGTCGCTGTCGTCTCTTGTGCTCCTCAAACATTTCTTGGTATGGTCTCAAATCGTCCATAATACTACATGTGATTTTGAGGCTTCTTTCCATACTGTTGTCAGGGGAAGAGGAAGACTAATCATCAGGGTATGTACAGCACCCATCTTCATCGTCTCATTGTTTATCATACGGGCGCTGTACTAATCATCATCGTCATCATTCATCGTTGTCGCATCACCATTGTCATAGTCGTATTACCGTTATCATCGTCGTCGTAGACTAGCAAGACTATCCAGGATGAATGTTGAGTGTTCAGGTTTACACGGTTCTTTGGGTGAACACTATTCATAAGCAATGCACCAGGCTTTCATACAAGTAAGCTTCTTGTCTGTGCCTGGAAGAAGCAATTTTTGACATTTTGTATCACCTATACTCTACCACTCCCTTACTCTATTCTTCCAACCTAGTTGCCCCGGTAGTGGCTACACTTGACAGCATTAAAGGAAGATGGCTTTCCAGTAAGTACCAGGATTTTCAAACGTTAAAGAAAGCTGATAATTAAAAAAAGCAAATCAGGGGATCCTTTTCTCAACTTCTGGTAGAGGGTTCTTTATTTTCCGGTTTTGTTTATTTGACAAGGACATGTAATTTGAAAAATAAATTGACCGTGTTGTGTTTGTTTAATATGTGACATAGGGCCTCTCTAGATATTCAGATAAAGGTGTGATAGGATCTGATGCATGATCCACAGAGTCACACCTCCTGCCATAATACATTTGTGTGATAGGAGCGTGATCCAGCATCAGATCCAATTAATTTTTAGTGCCTATGCAGAGGGAGCCTACGATCACAATAGGGCCCACAGCCAGGGCAGCAGGTGGTGCACCGCTGTGACTGGCAGCATTGTTAGCTGATGGGGCTCCCAGTCACAAGGGAGTATCTGGCCACATGTTTAATTAATGGTGCAATAAGAACAAGCCACAAAGTTATTCCACATGTTTTGTGGAATAATTTTGTGACTTATTCCTTGCTTTATCATGCCATTAATTGATTGAACATATGTCTGGGTCAAAACTTGAGATATGATTAACTGGTTAATCATGCCTTAAGTGTAAAATGTAGATGAGGCCATAAACAACATAAGTCTTAAAAAGTATGATTTTAATTAAAAATATGACTGCAAATTCCAGTGCACAGTTCCATGTGATGTTACTGAATTCATTTGATTAACTGATTAGAATCAATTATGTTATGTTAGATATGTGGCATTATCTTGGAAGCACTCTTGATTCTATTTTAAAATAACAGTTTTAAATGATCACAGCTTTCCATTTTTCTAGCAAAGAGCACTCGGCCAAAGTGAAGTACTGATTTTAGCTTTATGTAATCAAAGAAAAGATCTTGTGAAGTGAGGATGGCACCTAATTATTATTATTACTTGAATTTTCTGTGTCAAATTGAGTTTCCTTACAAAGTATACTGATTTTACAGATGCTGCTGCTATTTCAAATTTTTTGAGGTGCATTATAAAATGCATTGTTAAAAACTATCCCTGACATGTAGATGCTGATGTGGCTAGCTAGGGCATGAGGGTGCTTCAGTGCAGGGGTTGCCTGTTGACTAGCTCTGCACTGGAACACTCTCGTGCCCCAGCCAGTCCCTCCGCAGCCCTGGTGGGGAACTGGTCTGGGCTGACAGGCTGAACCCTGGGTCCCCCTGCCAGCTGGGACTGTTCCAAACCAACTCAACAAGTCCTGGGTGTACGTTCAAACAGCATGGCCAGGAGCAATAGACTCCAGAGCTCTGGAGTTTATTGCTTTACATTCATTACATGTGTAGATGTGCCCAGAGGATAGTTATTCAAGTGATCTGCACTCAGGTCAGCTTTGTCCAGGAGTGGGCAGCTGTCCTTTGTAGTTCTGTTCCAGTTACAGTCTCACTCAGGCTCCACTTCTAGTTACCGATTGTGTCAGCAGGTCTCCTAGGTGCATATCTCATGGTTCTGTGTACTGCAACAACCTAAGCTGCTCTATAATACTTCTTCAGTGAATTGTGGAAAACTTGTCCAGTTTCTAAGGCCATGCAGGAGAATTGTGAGAAGACATTGGAGGACCATCAGCACTCAGTTGCTTCATAGTGGATTGGTTATGAACCTGAGTATAGGTGGTAGTTGCACTTTAGCTAATATCTCAGGGCAAGCCAAGTCTAGAGGCAAAGCACTAGAGCACTCAGATAAAAGGTTCTGTGTACAGATAGAGAGGGTGGTTAGAGGCAACAGTTGAGTCCTTAAGTCTATAGTGAAGGTGGACAGAGCATTTAAAAAAAGCAGAAAAGCATACTAACAAATTAGATGAGCCTTAGCCAAAACCAGGAGTTACCAAGAATCCTACAAAGACTAATCTCTTGAGATTTCCTGTTGAGTGTGATAAAGTCCAGCAACCCAAACTCCCTCCACGCTGGCAGGTACATCAGAGAAAGTCTGCATGTATTGCTTTAATGTTTAAGGAGACAGAAAACAGTACAGTGCTTGCCTCTATAGTATATCTGCAATTTTTACTATATTTTATGGTGTTTTGTGTCCATATGAACATAAGTAGTAGTTTCTGTTCCCTTTGTCCTGCTTTATCTTGGCTTAATATTTTAAAGATTGTGTCCTAGACAAAGGTAATATTTGAATCTTAAACTCCTTATTTAATGAGTCTTTGTGATTTTTTTTACTGTACTACTTTAATCTTGTATTAATATAGTGTGTGCTTTTAACATATTCTAAGTGTGGATGGTTCAAGGATGCTACTGATATCCAATTGAATCACATGCAATTTAATATTTTAAGATTCTGTTTTCTTGGATGACAAGCTTAATTCTTTCATTGCCTGCCATCATGTCTCTTAATATGATAATTTATTTGTTTCTGTCCATTTTGTATTCAGTAAGAGCTATTTAGTTTCTTGTAAAAAGAAAAATTAAATACATCTTTTTTGAAAAGTTCTTGAGCATGACACAAATTTACATAGCTCTTAATTTGACACATAATAAAGCTTTTCAAGTGAGACCAGTAAGACAGCGTATGATTAATTGAATATGCAGATGAAAGCCTGTGAGAAAGATAACTTATCCAAGCCAGCAAATAGGAAAAGAAGAGTGACAAAGTGGGGGTTTAAAACTTGGTGGGGTTGACTGAGCCACCTCAACAACTATTGAATTTGCTGTCGGTTGAAAGCAATCATGAGATGTTCAATCAATGGGACAAAACTGTTGGGCAAGGTTTTTTCCAAACATACGTGGTTATTTGAGCACTGGCTGCTAGAAAAAACATAGTATTTTTTTGCTTCTGAAAGGTTCCCTTTTTTGAAGAAATTGGTTAGAAGGAAGGCACACAAACAGTAGGTGCTTTTGATAACAACTTGATCACATATGAGTGCCAAATTGTATGGGTGTCATAAGTTCCTGTATAGGAGGGAGGGGGAGAAAAAACTGACTTGATTGATTTGTTCTAGCTACTTCTCCGGAAACATCTGGTGCTGGCCAGTGGACACACACTTCTGGACTACATTGGATCTGATTTAGGACACGTGTTCCTTTGAAGCGATTTCCTAAAGCTTTGTCCACTTTGATTCTGGAGGGTAATTGGCTTTGAGATCCTTTTCTGCAAACCTTTTGTAATCTCAGCAACCTTGTATGGTTTCTTGGCCCTTACATGCCATTTATCGGTGGCTGTATTTTTTTCCTCTTCTAATTACTGATATGTTGCTGTGACCAAATGACTGCATTTGCTGGTTTCTCCACTCTATCAGGAGGGGTTCAGATCCTGCAGGGAGCTGTGGCTTAATTAGTGCCGACTTAAGAGGGCAACTGTGGCTCATTAGATTTAACGCTCTAGCAGAAGGAGCAAGGAATTGAGATGCAAAGGTCACAAAGGAAGGGGCTCTGGTAGGGTGCAGAGGCAATGCTAGGGTGGGCATACAGTACAGTTTTAAAATTACTATAAGCTATATTTAAGGCAAGGGTTTTTTTGGGTTGGTATCTTTCATTGGGCTGCTTAGTTGAGATAAAGCGAGACAAGTTTTTTAATATAAGGCAGTCTTCTTCAGGTCACTATACCCTTCAAGCTTGTAGCTTTATTTATAATGGATAGGGACTCCATCAACTTTAACTGACGTCCTACTTGCACCTATGGTATTTAATGTGTGAGGGACATTGCTTAGAAAAAATACAGAGTTTGAAGGCTCTGCACTGGAAGAGGCATTAAACACAACATAAACATTTACAGGAGATAATTTGAATTCAGGGAAAAAGTGTATGAAAACCTGCAAAACTCTAACAGTACAAAGCTGAAGAACTGATTAGAAGCTAAAAGTAAAGTTATCTTTTTAGTAACCCAGTGGGGAAAACATAGAAGCTATTCTGGGGGTATTTACAGCATAATTTCTATGTGCAGACATGCATATTTTTATTCTATAAGCAGTCCTACGTTCATCAATGGGAAGTAGTTGTGCATGTATATAAACGTTTCCAAGGTCAGAATCAGAATTTGTAACTGGAACTGTGGAAAGAAATCTCACCAGGAGAGAAATAGCAAATATCTGTGCTTTGGCGAAAAGAGGAAAACTTTATTTTTAATTTTATCTTCAAATTTTTGTGTGAGAAAATACAGGACAGTTTTTCAGGTGAGAAAACTTTCATTGTACCCTGGAAATCTGTATCCCCTGGGAAAACACAGGAGCTGTTTTTTGGGTATTTGGGTATTTGCAGCATAACTTCTGTAGTTTGTCATGTGAAAAATTCTGTAGCCTTGTTGCTAATATGCTGGTTTTCCATTCATTTTACTAAATTGTTTTCCTTATTTCAAGGCCTACCAAGTGTATGTAAAGGAACTTGGACTAAAGAAAATCTGATTTCAATTTGCATGCAGAAATTCAAATTTTGCCAAGTGAGAGTTGCAGTTTTGCTGCAACTATAAATAAAGAGGTCAGGGCCTCTTTCCTTTTGTCAGTCTTGCACAGGATAGCATTGTGGTTTAAACTAAAATAAAAGAATATCACAGAATGTCAGCCTAGTCACAGTTCATCTTTTTATTTTTCATAAGTGACTCACCTTGTAGCCATGGCAACTTCCCACTAGTAGCAAGCGTACCATGTTAACTGTTTCTCCCTTGCTGATTTGCAGCTAGTATAAATTACAACAACACCTCATAGGCTACTGCTGTGACATTTACATCTGGGTCACATATTAGGGTAAGTTAGACAAAATGTCTATTTTAAATTTAATAGCTGCAGAGGGCTGCTCCAAGAGAAAATTCATTAATTTTAATGGGTATGGACTTGAGAACTTGGATGTTTTTAACAATTTTGGAGGACTAGCACTGCTTGCTATTTCCCATATGATTCTGGTTGTTCTCCAATGTATCTTTTGTGTTACTGTGATAGCCTTTCTCTAATGGAGTTGTTCAGCTTAAGATTCCAAATATGTCATCATTTCTCATTAATAAGAGATGAACAGAACAGGTTTTGCATATAAAATGATGTGGAATCACATGGAAGTGTTCTCTGAAGACATCTGAAGGAGGTAACAAGCCGGAGGGGGAGTATCTGTTCACCAAGACCCCTCAGACTGAGGATCACTTCAGGCTAGGCATAAGGAAAAACTTCTTTACAAGTCAAGTACTGAGGATTTGGAACAGTCTCCCCACAGAAATGGTACAGTCATCTACCCTGGAGATCTTCAAAAAGCATCTTGACGCCCATCTTGCTGGGGTTATCTGATCCCAGTAGTCTTTCCTGCCCAAATGCAGGGGGGCAGGACCTGATGATCTGTAAAATCCCTTTCAGCCCCTAACAACTATGAAACTAGGAAATCTGCAGACCTCCTCTTGGTTCAAAAAACGTTTTCAGTGTTGTATAACTCAGGTTCCTAGTGAAGTTGCAGCTGTTTAGGTTTTGCTAAAGAGGTCAACATTTGTCTGTGGGAGGTGATTTAAGAAAAATAAAGAGCTTACAGGTAAGCTCAGATCTACACTGTTCACTGTGTACAAATTGTTTTTGTCTGTTCAAGTACCAGGTTTGACACCAAATTCTGTTTTTTCTGTTAATAAAAACAAAACAGACAAATCTCTCCAGATCTACGTGCCCTCAGCAAAATAGGGGGCAGTCTGGGTAAGAGCAGGCGGTGTTAGCAAAACAAACAGATCAAAATTCATTGAGTTATGTTATATTATTCAAAACAGAAGTGTCTTTCTCTAGATGATGTGGGTGTCAGTGTTACTATGCATAGCAGAAGATGTTCATGGTTTCTGTCATCTCGCTGCTTAATTCTCATGACGTAAATAAATGAACTAGCTCATATCTGAGCCAGTAGCCACAGGAGTCAAAGACCAGCTGGTCTTTGTGACAGGCATAAAACATTCTGTAACTATATTACATAACAGAGGCCACAAAATAGTCTAGTATTTTACTAGAACTCCTGTGTATCACATCTTTATTACACCAACCACAGGCAAGTTGCCCTTGTCACAGAACTGCTCATTTCCCATATAGTCTCAGATTTCAGAAGATACTCATTGACCCATGTAATGATAATTAAAAAGGATACATTTCCCATCACCCTGTAGTCATTAGCAGTAGTGCCTTGCATAATTATCATTACTGCTGTCAAGTACACATGTAGCAATCTGAAGATGTTTCAGACCTCCGATAGCCTTAACTTCCAATAGACGCAAGCCGGATGCCATTGAAAAGGTCTTCAGTTTCACCAGCACAAAATGTGCTATCTGTAAAAAGACTACTTTAAAGAAAATACAGTTGCAAGATGTTACACTATGCAGATATTTTGTCCCTGTTTCAAAGGGCAGCATTCCAAAATCAAAGAGAAAATGTGTTTTCCAGGAGGGACGTTTGAGCTCTTCACTTTACTTGCTACAAGCATATATGCACTGTTTCAGAAACAGAATATTGCATACTGAGGCAGCATCACCATTAGATAATACATAAAAAGGAATTATTTCCTAAACCAAATCTTATCAAGATGGTTCTTCCCATCTGTCCCAAGGACATTCCTCTGAGAAAATCTTGCCAAAATCCATTTTCTTTTATGTCCAAAAAAAACAGAAGCCTGAATGACAGAAAGTCCTGGATGCTCTATACTAGGAGGTAATGTATATTTGCAATTAGTCATTTCTTAAAACTACAGTGGTTTTGACCATTGTGTTCAAAGTGGCCATATCAATCTCTATTCCAAATGCTTCACCTTCTAATGATGGAACTGCCTCTTGACCAGATTATGCTATGGTTGCATTTGTAGCACACATCATAGGAACATAGAGAAGTAGGGCTGGAAGAGACCTCCAGAGGTCACCTAATCCAACCCCCTGCCTCAGGGAGGATCATCTCTATCCAAGCCATCCCATACAAACCATATTCTAAACTCTACATAAGATTACCACCAACCCTGACCCAACACAGCCCTAACACCCTAACCTGCCAAAGCAGGGACACCATAACAGCCAATGTCCTATGCTTCTATGAAAAGTTGTCAATATATGCTTCACAGATCCCTGGTAGAGGGTCACACCTCTACAGAGTAAAACCCCCAACAGTCCATATCAATTTGACCATTGTGTAAAACTGCTTCCTGGCCCCAAATATGGTGATCGGTTTGACCCTGAGTGGAGGGGCAAGACTCTCTAGCCAGGAACTTCCAGCTTTTGGCCCCAGCAGGAGCACTGGCACTCCCAAATAAGTCCACAGGCTTGCCTGTAACCAACGCCCAATGCCTCTGATGGAGGCTTAAAAATATCCTGACACATGAAACAGAAAGGGGGCGAGGTGGAGGCAATAAGCAAAGGCAAGAAGCATGGGAATTACCTATAGTAGAACATAGGCATAGCTACAGATAGATCATCTACAACCAGTAGCTGTCCAGTGTCTTCTTGAAGACCTACAGTGACAGAGTCCACAACTTCCCTAGGCAGTCTATTCCACTGCCTCTCTTTTCTAATAGGGCGCATCTACACATGCATTAATGAGCTGTCGCTACTGCACATTAAATTTAGTACCTCTAATATGAGGTAATAGATAATGAGAAGTAGGTGGTGCTAATGTGCAGTAGCCATGGCACAGTCTTCTTGTGATGCTTGATGTACAGTAGAGTAATTCTACTGTGCATTAGCACTGTTTTTGCTGAGCACACTAATGCTCAGTAGAATTAGTCGACTGTGCAAAGCATCTCGTGTAGATGTGCCCACATTGACAAGCCTTTCCAGATATCCAGTATAAACACTTAGCTGCAACTTCAAGCCATTGGTCTATGTCCACCTCTCAGCAGCAAGAGAGCAAAGGTACTTTCCCTCTTGTTTATGGTAGCCCTTTAAGTATTTAAAGACTATCAGGTAGCCCTCTTACGTACCTTTTCTGCAAGCTGAACATGCCTTGCTCCTTCAGCCTCTCTTCATATGACTTGCCTTCCAAGCCCTTGATCATCTTTGTCACCTGCCTCTAGACCCTCTCTCATTTCTCCATGCCCTGTTTAAAATGCGGAGTGCAGAACTGCACACAGTATTCCAGATAAAGCCTAACCAGCAGCAAGTATATAGCCACTATCACCTCTTGTGTTTTGCACTTAATACTTCTGTTGATGCATCCCAAAACCTCATTTGCCTTTTGTGCATCTGCATCACACTGCAGACTCTTATTGAGTCGGAGATCTGCTAAGACTCTCACATCCTTTTCCATAGTGCTGCCATCCATCAAGGTGTCCCCCACTTTGTATTTGTGTTTTTGATTATTCCTCCCAAGATGTAGCACCTTGCATTTGTCCACATTGAGCTTCATCCTGTTAGCTATAGCCCAACTTTCAACTGTCAGAATCCTTCTGAATTGCCTGGCATCCACCATGTTCATAGTCCTTCCCAGTTTTGTCTCATCTGCATATTTGCTCAAGAAACTTTCTATGCCAGCACACAAATCATTAGTAAACATGTTGAACAGCACTGGGCCCAAAACAGACCCCTGTGGGATTCTATTTGAAACCACCTGCTATTCTGACATGACCCATTAATAATTACCCTTTTCTTGCAGCTATCGAGCCAGTTATCTATCCATCCTGTAGTAGTTTCAGTTAGTCCACATTTCTCCAATTTGTTTATAAGATTGTGTGGGACCTTGTCAAAAACCTTGCTGAAGCCCAGATACCTATATCCACAGCATTTTTGTTCATCCACCCAAGTAGTTACTTTGTCAAAGAACGAGATCAAGTTTGTTTGACATAATTTGTTTTTCATAAACCCATGCTGGCTGCTTGTGATCAGCCTTTCCTCTCCAGATGCTTGCAAATAGCCTTCTTTAGGCTACTGGAATGCTTCAGTAACTTGTCAGGTATTGAGGTTAGGCTAACCGGTCTATAGTTCTCTGGATCCTCCTTTTTTCCCTTTTTAGAGGGATACTGTATTAACCTTTTTCCAGTCTTTTGGTAGCTGGCCTGTATGCTATGACTTCATAAAGATCATTGCCAAGGGCTCCATGATCAACTCTGCCAGTTCCTTCAGGACCCTGGAATGATGCTCATTCGGCCCTGCTGACTTGAATTAATTCATACCCAACAAAAGCTTGTGACTTCCTCTTTTTTATCTCTTCCCTCAGCTTGCCCACTTCCTTATCTAGATAATCCTTAATAGGTGTCTAACTGCAGCTTTGTTTTATGAAGACTGAGACAAAGTAGCTGTTGAACAGCTCTGCCTTCTTTGCATCTTTGATTAGGGGTTCCCCCTGGTTTGTTAGCAGAGGACCCACAATATAGGTGTGGCAAGAGGGGGAAAATAATTAATTTGTTTGCTTGCTACATGCATCTGAAAAAATGCTGTGTAGAGTTATCATCATGGTTCTCTTGCATAGGCAGTTTCTTATGTCAGTGTAGAACTTTTCTGGCAGATAGAAATATATTACTGTGATCCACAAAGACTGGGGAGGCGTCTCGGTCAGGTGTAGTACCTGCAACTACTTTTAACTGGCTTGTTTTCAAATGAGAAGACTTAATAATTTTAAGTTGATGGTGGCGGTAACACAAAAGTAATGTATTTCTGACCAGAACATTTTAAGCAGTGGCCAGCCAAAAAGAATAACTTGGACACAACTGTCAACATAGGTAGGGTCCAGTTTGGGCGCCGACAGAAGTGACAATTTTCGCCCAATCTGACCACAGAAAGTTGTCTATAGCCATGACCAACTGTGAGTGCACAGATGCAGACTGCTTAAAAAATGGCTGATCTGGCAAAAAGATTAAGACATTTCAAAACATAGCATCATCTGTAACTTGTGTCTGCCTGCCTCCATGCCGTTTTCAGAATGGGAGCGGGGGAACGGAGCAGAGGGAGTTTGGTCTGGGGTTTTTCAGCCCCGGCTGGAAGGTGGGGCGAGTAAATTAGAGCCTCCCTGAGGTGAGGGGAGGGTCCAATTCACCAACTCCACCCTTCAGCATCAGCTGGGGAATCCCAAAAACAAGCTTGCTTTGCCCCATGTCCCCGCTCCCACTCTGAAAACAGCGCAGTGTGGCAGGGAGGTGGGGCTATTGCTAGAGGAAATTGGTTGCAGGTTGGCAAGCAGCAACTAGTTACCCACCACCCCTCCATCCCGAACCCACAGTGAACTTCTGCTTGGTCTGGGGGATCGTTGTAACTCAGCACACTTCCTGCAAAGCATTTTCAATGACAGTGGGGAGCTGCTCTTCTCTCTGCACCCTTTATTTCCTTGCCTGTATTTGGCACTATACTAGTTTAGGTTATAAATACCTCTGGGAGGTTTTAGATTAGGATCAAGTGGTATTTTGGTCATGTTGGATATCACTTTGCCATGTAACATGATAGGCCATGAACTGTTGTTTCATGAACACTAGAGCAGTGTTTTTCAACCTCTGGGTTGCAACCCAAAAGTGGGTCACACGAATATCTGGAAAAGGTGATGAACAAACTTTAAAAATGGATCCTATTTTGCATATTGTGCTTCACCATATGTTAGTGCTGCACATACTAATAAACAGGGACCTGGGATTTCTGTTTGCCACAGAAAAATATGGATTTTCTCCTTTAAAGGCTACAATCTATGATTTTCTCTTTTAAAGGAGAAAATCCAAGTTTTCTTTGGATCTATGATCTTCTCCTTTAAAGGAGAAAAATATGGGAAACCATGGATATCCCCTTGCAGGCTGGCAAAGTTCTGGCTTTATGTTGGAGGGGGTGTGGGCTGGCAGGCAGCATGGGCAGGGTGAGGGGACTGGTGGTGGTGGCAGCAGCCAGGCCATGGCAGTGGGTAGAGCCATGGCCCAGCATGCAAGTGGCTGGCGGAAGGAGGAATTGAGGGCATCATGGATCCCCTCCCCTCTCTCCCCTTTACTTTTGGCACCACTGGCAGCATTGTTGGTGCAGGGGCCCTGGTGGCAGTGGAACCAGCAACAAGTCTCACCATCCCATTCCACCCTCCCATGCTAAATCTTGCCCACTGGGCTGCAGAGGCAGCTCCTGCCCGTGCCAGTCTGGCCAATCTGCAGCCTGTGTCTGCTGTGGGTGCACAGATCTGGGGAGGCACATGCCC
>NW_017728909.1:64169697-64171712 GCF_001723895.1 Crocodylus porosus | reverse complement strand
CCCCACCTCTTGCTCCACACACTGTGGGGGGTGGGAGGCAGTGGGTTGGGACTGAGGGGCACCAGCAAGGCCGGGGGACTGTTTTCTATTTAGACTATGTACTGTGTCAGAACTTGCCATTGATGTTTTCAAATGGGTCCTGTTTCAAAAATGGTTGAGAACTACTGCACTAGAAGATATTGCTCTTGGGTCCAGGACTTCATTCCAGTGGCTTCCATCATAGTCAGTGGACAGAAACTAGTAAGGAAGAACATGTGTCAGTTGCAAAAGGTTATATTGCCTTTCCCTTGTTGTTTAAGTATATATGGAGTCTTTTTTAGCTCATTTCTAAATACAATAAATTGTCATTGTGGTATCATGCTGATGATATGCATATCTATTGGATGGTGTTCACTCTTCAGGGGCAATGGCTGAATGATATTGCTACCTGGCAATGGCAGTATAGTCTCACTCAAGAAAAGCAGAAGTCTAGCTGTTGGAATGAGGACATTAAGATAAAGAAATCCACTACTCCTTTGTGACCCTGCTTGCTGAGGCAATTTGTACAGAACCAGATTAAGAATCTTAATGGCATTCTTCATGATTCTTCTTCAGTGGTAGAAAGCGAGGTGACAAGCATGGTAAATTTGTTTTTATGGTCTGTAGGCTGCACATTTCCTATGAAGCTGTTGCAGTAGCAATGCATTTAGTCTTGACCATGAAGTAGAATAACCAAATTTGCCAATTCAGAGTTCTGGTTAGGGATGCTCTATCCTCTGCAATTCATAGAACAATCCCAGTTGCAGACTGACCCTAGGATGCTTCCACCAAATCTGAAGTCAACTGAGCATCTGGCTTGGAAATTCCTGTTTTTTTCTTTATCCTGTCCTAAAAATATGACTACTGTACCTACTTTTTTTCCCCAAAGGCTTCTTTGAAATGACTCCTTCATCTTATATTTAATGTACTTCCTCCTCAGCTGTCCCACACCATTTTGAAATGTAAGCTCCTTTCATGTGTTGCTCGTGATCTATTACTTTGTATTCAAAGAGTACAAAAATAAGACTGACCTAAAGAAGAATGCTCTGTATTCAAAAGCTTTTCTAATCTATCCCAACCATGCTGTCTGTCCAATAACATATATCATCCAGAAAAGTCCTTTCCTTTTTGTATTCTGATATATATGTTTTTATACTGCTCTGAACTGTCCCAAACTCTTTGGAGAGCAAGAAGAAATATATAGTTTCTTCTTGTTGTTGCTGCTGTTGTTTATTCAGTTTCAGGAAGATATTACCTCAAAGCGAAATAAAGTCACATTAACAAATTAAGAGCAAAAGTAGTTTTAGTCTTCCTTCTTCTCTCCTCTTCTAATCAGCAGGCATTTTCATTGTATAACAGAACACGTACCAGCATTCTGGAACATGCAAGCTCAACCCAAAGGTTTATTTCCCAACTATTTCCCACAAACCACTCTCTGTTTAATCAGATTGGCCAACTGGCCTGAAGGTTATGTGATTAACTTTTCTAGTTTAAGTCAGTCAAGGAACACAATTATTTCAAAATCATTGTGACATCCTTGAATTCAGACGTGATAATGAGCAAACAGCTTTTCTGCTAGCAAAGGGCAGCTGTGTTTGCTTCTCTTTCATCATATGTCCAGTCAAATGTCTGAAAATAAATCAGACAGATGAAAAGAATTTCTCCAGCCAGCAGTGGCAGTTTTATAACACAGATCCTTCCGTGGATTTGATGAAAACTTCAGGACAAGAATCAGTAGTGGTGTAAGCAGGTACACCACCATTGGCTTTCAACACACCTCACTTTGACCAGGGATGGGTTGAAGGAACCCAAGGTACATTATGTAGGGTCTGAACAAGCATGCAACAAGTTAGCCCTATATCCTCCTTGGTCACGTCTAGACGAGCATGCACATGCCTCTTGCCCTGTCTCAAACCCCTTTGAGATGGGACAAGAGGCATGTGCAGGAACAGAACCCCCAGCCATGCTCTGCCTACCCCCCACCTACCCTCCGAGGC
>NW_017728909.1:64122170-64169201 GCF_001723895.1 Crocodylus porosus | reverse complement strand
GGGGCTGGGGATGGGGCCAGGTAAGGCAGCAGTTGTGGGGCTGGGGAGGAGCATGTGGGCCTTGTGGGGGGATGGTAGCCCCTGTGGGGGCCTTTTGGCCCTTGGGGGGCTGGAGCCCCTGTTGGGGGGGCGTAATGCCTGTTGGGGGGCCATATCCCCTACAGGGGACATTTGGTCCTCGTTGGGGGGACATAGCCCCTGTTGGGGGGCCATAGCCCCTTTGTGGAGGCCATAACCCCTGGGTGGCCATAGTCCTCCAATAGCCAGTGCTTTAACACTGTAGATATATCAATAAAACATTGCCCAACTGATTGCTGTCTCTGTCTCTGTCTCTCTCTCTCTCTCTCTCTTTATAGCGGTCTTTTGTTTTACTTGTGGAGGAACATGGATTTTGGAGTATTTTACAGAGTGACTTTGGGATTTTTTTAACAGGGATTTTTCAGTTTTCCAATAGGGAACACCAGAATTCCTGCTAGGGAGGTCAGTGGCAGGACCCTACCTGCTCAGAGCTGGCATCTCGGACCCAGCTGGCTGTGGCTGACCTCCTGGCCAAATGGGGCTAGGAGGACATGCTTTGACAATTCAAAGCAGGCCACCACACCCAGAATATCTTCTGGGCTGCCCAGGTGGCCAGGCAGGGGGAACACATGGCAGTAGTGCTGTACAGAAGCCAACCCTGCAGCTATAGCCCACCGGCAGCTGGCCCAGAGAGGCAGATGCCTCATTCTGGTCTGGCAGGTGCACAGCAGGTCACAGCCAGGTAGCAGCCCCCACTGCTATACTGCTGCAGTGGGTAAAAGGCGCAGGAAACTCTCAGGGCTGCTTCTATGCAATACTTGGAGAATATATGCTTGGAGAATATATGCTTCTAGCAGTCTGGCTAGCACAAGGAGTAGTGTCCCCAGGTACCAATTGGCTGGGCTCCAGGAGTTCCTGAGAGTGAGTAGCCCAGAGGATCTTGCCAGGGCAGCTTTTTGTACTGCTGGGGACAGCACAGGTGCTGGCCCCGGGCTCTAGCTCCCCCTTGCATGGGAGGAGCCAGACAGGGTTATTTTGCCCCAAATGGCACTATTTGCTCCACAACAAAGTGCATGTCCAAGCACATGCACTGAGGCAAAAAGGCCTGGCTTAAATTTGTACTGCTTCTATTTGAGCTGCTGCACACATACATGCTTGCATGTATAAACGTGCCCCTTGTGTGCCACTCTGATCCCTTTCCTCTGCCTGATCTCTTCCTGTGCCTTCTGCTTTTGGCCCCATTTGCTGCTCTTTTGCCTCAAGTGTTTCAAATACCTAATAATAAACAAAATTTGTTTGCTTCCATATATTCTCCAAGTGTTGCATAGATCAAAGTACTAGCCATCCCAATTCCATAGTGAAACATGGATGAGTAGTATTCTTTCCCTGGAGATGGGGATAATCTGCACAGTAAGCATCACCGTCTACACATGCAGACCTTGACTGCACAGTAATTTGCTGTACAGGAGACCCTTGCCACTCACGGGGGATCGGGTCCGGAGAGCCCCGTGAATGGCGAAACCCACGAATATGTCAGGAACCCGGCAGTAGTGGCAAGAGCCTGGCAGTGGCAAGCTCAGAGCTCCCACAGACACCACTGGCACTATCAGTGGTGGGGGAGGGAAAAATAAGGAGCGAGCTGGATGGACCCACTGAAGACTAATCTTGAGAGAACAACTTCCCTGGAATGAGGCAGCAAATTGATTGATCTGTGAGCTCAGAGGACCTCCTGATCCACGATGAGTGTTAATTGCCTCTCCCACAACTGTTTCCAAGCCCCCTGCCCCTGATTGGGGAGCAAGGGCTGGAAGCTCCGTGCTGCCAGGGCAGGGGGACATTTTCCCAGCCCAGGCTGTGCCTTAAGAGCCTACCCAAGCAGCAGGCAGCTCCTGAGGGCAGGGAGCAATTTCCCAGCCCCTGCCAGGAGACATCTGTCTCTTGGCCCTGTACTCCTTGTCAGCTCCTAGCCTAGGACCCACAAGTAAATTACTGTGGAGTAAACCCATCCAGCAGCATTTGCATGTGTAGACATGCACGCTGAGATGTAGATGCCTAACTAAATACCCAAATAAGCTTTGTATTTAGTTCTGAAAGTGCTTAGTTCTTTTGTCAGTTTTACTTCTTGTCAGAGTAAAATCCATGGCTTTATTCTGTATTATACTAGGCCTCTCTTTATTTATCTATCATTTTTCCAGCACTTACTATCTGTCATAAAAGCCTATCTATATTTGTGATCAGAAACATTACTCTGTAACAACGCTACCTTGCCAGAGCAATTACTTCTGATATTTCTTCCAAGTCATATCTGCTGAGTTTACTATTTAAAATTAGTTTTAATTAGCACAGGCAGTCCTTATTACAGGATTTATTCTGATTTTGCAAAATCCCCACTAAATTGTGATTTTTTTTGTCTGTCTTTAAATTAAAATACCCACATTAGTGAGACTGAGTGCTGCGCTGATACAATATATTGTCTATATATGAATGTATACAATAAGTACCTATTTATAACAATAATCTAGGAAGATTTTAGAAATTTGTCTCTTATGTAGGAAGAATTTTCCTATACAGCTTATTTGTAAAGACTTAAGTTCCAATGATTATTCATTAAATTTCCTGCTTTTTGTGAGTTATTTGCAAACTTGAAAAAATAATAAATAATCATGAATATAGTATTAAATATATGATTAATCATATAAATAATAAATAATCAAAACTCCAAAAAAAAACATAAATAATACTAGTGACCATCAGGGGGAGTACTAAGCTACCACATACATTTACTCATTGGAATTATTAAATGTGACCTCTTTCAATTTGTGGAGCATATCAGCTGTTTGCTTTACACATGCAGACATTGTCTGCAGGGAAAAACTGCCAGAACTATAGGAGGTCAGCTGCACGAAAAAGTGCTACACAACTCTTACATGGAACAAAAAAAACCTCCTGACACATTTTAAAAATTGGTTAATTAATGTTCTAAAGTTTTAAAATGAACCCAGTCTTGATGCTATTGAAGTCATTGAAAGGTTTTCCATTTACTGGGAATAGAATTGGCTCTCATTTACTAAGATCAAAATTAAAAACAAGAAACAGGGAAGGAGAATATTATTAAGGAGTGGGAAAGAATCCACAGACTACAAGCTTATGAATGCCCCTTTAATTCTTTTTAATTTAATAGAAGCATAGCAGAATCCATTTCCGTAACAGTAAGCCCCGAGTTCAGCAGATAACGAGTGCTTCCAGGTGAAAGAGGTATTAACTTACAACCCTGAATCAAGCAAGGTAACTGAGGCCAGGAAATAAATTTCAGCTTTGTCTCAGTATGCCTACACTTCATATCTTTATTATATGGTGTTAGAAGGAAACTAAATCTTTTCACAGACAGGGGGCAAGGAAAGCACCTGTGAATCTTCAACTTGAAAAGCAATACAGCAGGGGACTAGAGAAGCTGGATGTAACACTTCCACATTTTCCTAGAAGTAAGCCATATAACAGGGAGATGGGAGAGAGGGAAATTCTTTATATTGCTATGTGTGGCAGATCTAGAGACCTACAGTTCACTCTGGCATGAATCATAGAAAAATGAACTTGAAGGGCACTACAAAATGTCAGCCAGATGCATGCAGGTATCTCAAGAGTTGATGCAACAATATCACTGGTAAAGAAAATGTAGCTTTCCCAAGAAACCAGCTGCCAGGTGAGAGAGCTCATTGTTGTACTGTTGCTATGGTGTGGTTAGCAGATGGCATCCCAAATATAAGGGCTCTCAAGGCATAGTCCAAATGATTATGCTGAAGAGTTAACCAACTAGCAATTTAGCTGACCTTAAACTCCACATTGGCAATAAGGTGAGGGAGTGGGCTCAGAGATTGCCTGGCCTCAAGTCAAGACTTGAAAATGTTCTCTTAACCTTTTCTTTGTAAAGATGGTGTGAAGCAAGAGACTAACAGTACTGCTTGGTGCAAAGCATAAATTAGATAAATGCTCTGGAAACTACCCCAGCAATTTTGTCATTTCAGTTCTGCCTCTGACAGGCAGAGTCATTTTTACAGGCTATTTCTTCCCTGAGTAGAGATTATGGGCACTTTTACACATGGTCCAGGGGTTGGGAACAAGGAGTGGCAGTTTAATTAGAACAGCTCAGAGAGCCTATTTAATTAAAGTTCTGCCACATCTCACGTATCAGTGTCCCCATGCTTCAAAATGGCGATGGGGGCGCTTGAACTAAAGCTCATCAAACAAGCTTTAGTTCAAGCACTTCTGGTATTTTGAAGCATGAGGATGCTGATGCACACAATTAATCAAGTCTGCTCTGATGTGCTGGAATTCCAGTGCATCAGAGTAGCCTCACTGCTTGTGTATAGGCACCCTGTGGGCCTTGTTACACCTTATGCTGTGAGATGCACAAATGCTAAGTGGAGTTAGTGCTAGCTTGGAGTCTGGTGCAGTTACACCCGTAGCCTAGAAACCTTTTCTGACTGACTGCACAGCTGTGGCTTGCTGCTAGAGGCCTGGTGAGCAGGGGCAGGACTAGGTGCTGTAGCTGTGAGTTGCCAATAGAGGACTGATAAGCAGCTAACAGCTACAACTCTATCCCTGCTCCATGGGCAGGGGTGTGGAGGCTGGAGGATTTCAATTTGGGTGGCACATCCATGGAGAGTGGCCATGCCTTATGGAACAGAAGCTGGATAGCGCAGATCAGAGATAACCCTGCCCTGGAGTGGTGTAATTTTGAGCTTCATAATGAGTGCTTAAAACCACTTTAAGGTGTTAATGTGCGGACAATCCAGGGATTAAGAGCTCCAGGAGCCACCCAAAATTACTGTGTAACAAGGCCCTATATGTTCTACTCACTAGGTGGTTTTTTCCCCCCTGTGGTCAGTTGCTGACTGGTAAAAAGATGACACTACTAAATATGTCCACCATAGTACTGGTTTTCATTGTTCATAGGGACATGGGACAAGAAGTAACCACCTGAGTCATCCATCCCAGGTAAACCAGTAGTAAAAATTTGTCTACAGGGTCCACAAGAACATCCATTCCAGCCCTCTGACAACAAAGCCACGAAGCACCCCATAACAATGTTAGGTTCTTTAGTGCAACATCCACCTCTCCTGCAACAGGAAGAGAACAATTAAGTTGGTGTCTGGGAAAGATATATGCCTGACAGAGTTGGAAAATGAGATTAGCTACCAGATCTTTTCTTATGAGAATCAGTGACAACAAAAATCACCCTGACTTGGAAGAAAAACCTTTTGAAGAAGAAAGGATTAGTTAGGGTCTTTTTCTCTGTCTTTTAAAATTGCCAGCAGTATGTTATTTAGTAGCTGTTGTGGTGGTAGTCTGTGTGATATGGACATCAGCTTCATAGGAAATGCCCTGAGGTCAAATATCATCCATGTTTTGGTAGTGTTTAAGTGATGTTGTTGCTGTGATAGTCCAGGAAATATGCAAGAGGCAAGAATTCTTGTGGGTGCTATCATTTGTTGGACCAACTGCGTGGTTGGGGTAGACATAGACACACATATCACTATACCCTTCAGCCTGAGGAAGGGTACCTGAAAGCTTGCCTGTGTTTATCCCAGCCACAAAGTTGGTCCAGTACAAGATATCACCCACAAGAATTCTTGCCTCTGAGATCAGAAACTCAACGAGCAGATTTAGCATACTAAAATCTCCAGAAAGAATATGAAAGCATATCACCTACTCTGCCCCTTAGATTAATTAGTATGGAACAAGTAATGCCTAAGGGCACAGGCACATATAACAGTCAAAGTGTTCCAAAATGTCACTGCTTGGGAGTTGGGTCACAATTGTGGGACGCTAGTGCAGCCAAACGTACCTGAACTGTTCCCAAATGACCGTCATGGGGAACTGGTTTACCATTGTGTGAAGTGCTGTGGCTCTGACAAGTGGGGTGGGAGTAAGCAAACAGCCCAGTTTGCCTTGCAGAGGGTAAGTGGAGGGGGAGGTTTGCACAGATGCTTTGGAGGTCCCAGGGAATGAGTGACATGTACCTGGTGGCATTTCAACTTTTTTATTTTCTCCTCACTTAAACGTGAGTTCAGTGAACTTCAGTAGCTTGCAACTATGTGAAGTCTGCAGTGTGTTTGCATAAATTAAGAGAGAAAGTGCTTAGACCCACATTTTCTGGTTCCCAGGGGCTAGGGGGGCATGAGGAGAGGCTGTGGTCAAGTAGGGAGTGAGGTTATTAGAAAGATGGCTTTTATTGAACAAGCAGTGCAAGAGAGCTCATTGGTAAAAAGTGCCAGCAAAAGTGAAAAAAATGGCCAGTAGAGTTCTGGCTGTGTACCAGAGCAGCCAGTTGCAGCAGTATATGGAGGCAGTGAGGAGCAATGCAGTGTGGGACACCTGGAGGACCTACAGTTTTGACCTATTCCAGGGTGATTTCGACCACTTTAACAAGCTTGTATATCTGTCCGCTTGATGTTTAAACGGTGTTTAAACCATTCTAAGCATTATGTGTGTCCATGTCCTTAGACAAAGGAAGTTTTCATTAACCTGTTAGGATTCTGTCAGAACTGTCAACTGCAGCCTAGTAAAATTTCCTCTTTACAGAGAGATCATTAGTCTGACCCACCTGGAAAAATCAACTCCCTAGAGTCCTGTTTACTGAGCAGCACCTGCAACATGCTGGAGGATGACCTCACACTCATGAAATATTTCTGTGCCTAATTTCTATAGCCCTTGCAACAGAAGCTCTCAAACTTCTCATTTGTTTTTACTATAAATCCTTTGCAGAAGAGAGATCGTCTGCAGTTCTGACTCAGACCATTAAGAGCATATTGAGAAATAACTTAGGTTTCCCAGAAGGCTAATTTACGTCAGCAAGCAAAAAGATAATCACAGTCATAAATCTTAGGCCATGTCCACCACTGCTGATTGCTTAAAAAATCAGGATGGTAGCATTTCCATACTTAACCAAATACAGTAGATTGACTTGCTTGTCCTAAAGTCTGCTGTGTGTGGAAGTTGTCCAGTTTTATAGCAGCCACTTTCTCCATATATTAGAATTAAGAATAGTCTGTAAATTATGTACGGCTTTTTAAAATTCATGTACCCTATCATATTACTTTATTGATCTTGAGTTTTCCCCAGTAATTGGCAACAAGCTACAAGGAAATGAGTATTTCACCTAAGGCAAATGGGAATTTTATTGACACAACACTGAGAAAACAATCAACACGCTTAGCAAACTAAAAATGTTATTGGCCTTCAAATTTGTATGAAAGCAATATCAGTACTCCTTTACCTCCATTTGACTTAGACTCCTCAGGGAATTTCAGATAGTTTTCCTATTTAATATTTATGTAGCAGCTACGATATATACCCTTCCCTAGATGTCTGTGTTTAGCTAAAATTGCTATTGATGAGAATGACTATATATCCATAGGGGTTAGAACACACCTGAAATGCTGGCCTGGAGCTTTGTAAATTTTCCTGATTGACACAAATTCCCATGAGCCATTTCCCTTCATGAAGCAGGGACAGCATTTCTACATGGCCAATCAAAAACATATGTCTGCAGTCATTTTGTCAAATGTAGGGCTCCACTGCCCCTCTGCAGCCGAGTCAGAGAATGATTCCTTCCACCCTGCTCATAAATAACCCCTGCAGTAGATATGCTGATTACCAGGTTGTGCATCAAGGGCAGGATTTTCCCCTATGGTCAGTTAAAAAGTAAAAACTGAATCTATGCCAATATATACAAAACTTTAAAGTAAATAGCTGGACCAGTGCCACAAAAATACCATACTGCAGTGTTGCAGGCTCATTTAGTCTACCCCCTGCACAGATGAAGGATATACTCCCTGTGATTTATCTCCAAATGAAAGAACAAAGGCAATGCAGGTGTCCTTGCCTCTTCTCCTTCCCTTAGACTTAACAAAATAAAGCTCATGGCTTGTGAGAGTGGTTTCTGGTTTGCCTGCTGCTTAGAAACTTGTTTTCCCGTGGCACATAAACAGATGCATACAAACACAAAAACCCTCAAGCTCCCCAAACCTCAGATGTGTAAATTCAGCCCTATGACTATATAGAGCAAAATGTTACAGTGCTTAAAATTGTCTTGTTGTTGACTCAAAAAATGGTAGAAAGGGAAATGAGAATAGTCAAGAGACTGCAAAGGACTTAAAAGCTCATAGATCACATTGCAATCTAAATCATCCTCAGAGACCAGTGTCTCTACTATTCATGAAGACAAATATATTACAAAATACCATGTTCTCTTCAGCATGGTATCTAATGCTCATTGTTGAAATCAACAACCAGATGAAAGAGTCAAGAAATACAGACGAAAAGGCACCAGATCTCTGACTAAAGCTTAAGGCAAACATGATTGTTGTTTGCAAACATGTTCATTTTGGAACTTGAGATTGCCCCAAAATAATCTGTTTAATCACAGGGAAGATGAAGAAATATCTCTATGTGAATGTGTCTGGTCCTGAGCAAATTTATATTCTAAGGCAATTATTTTTGGAACCAAACACTCCAAGAGTGGAAGCAGGTCAAGGAATTTTATTTCACTAGGTCAACCTTCCAAGCTTTGGAAGTACACAGTGATGGATGGGAGGGAGGGAGGGCTGATGATACTTTTGGTATCTGTCTCTTGCATATTGGAGAGCCAGGGTAGAGGAGCTCCCCATTCCCAGGTTTGACCAGTGTGGAATGGGAATAGGTAGGTGGAGTCATTCTTCCCAAGGGTGCACTCAGCAACACTGAGGAAGCAGCACAGGCATTCCCATAGGTGTCTCAGAGAAGGATTCAATACAGCCAACACACTGAATGGGAAGCCACAAGCTAGATAGGTCAATGATTCTCAATAGGCTAGTGATTCTCAACCAATGTGCTGCAGCACCCTGTGGTGTCTTAAGATCTTTTAAAGGGTGCTACAGGGTGCCATGCAATGTTAGCACTATTGGGGGTGCAAACATGGTTCACAAAAGAAACCCAGAGGGCAGGTCCAGATGAGTGCACATGTGTATTTCCTCAGGGACAAACAGCAGTGGCACATAGTTGTGCCACTGCTACCTGTCCCCAGGGAATGCCCCTGCACGTGTGCTCTGACACATGGCAAATTGTCCCAGGTATGGTAGAGGAGGCTGGGGCCAGCACCTGGGCTGGCCCCAGCAGCCTTACCTGGGATCTGGGAGCATCCCTGGGCTCCAGCAGTGGCAATCCAGGTGCACAGAGCTTGGCCAGCAGCCCGAGTGTGGCTCTGGCTGGCCAGGCTCCAGTTTCAGGCAGTGCATGCTGCCGCCATGTGTACAACCCTGCTTTTTTCTGGCCCAGATTTTTTTGGTACTGGGATATCCCAGTGTCAAACCACCCACGCTGCTACTTAGCACATGTGGTTTGTGTGTAGCATGTGTGGTTTGTGATGCTATAGACAGGCTGTGGTGCCACAAACTGCACTTGTGCACTCAAGGGGACATACCCAGAGATTTCAAATAGGAATCCATAGTGTTAAAAACATTCTGACGTGTTGTGGTTTTTCTGAGTTTGTGACAACAAAAATTGCTCTATTGTTTTTCTGTAATAAAAAATGTGAGTAAAAACTAAACACTGGCATTTTCCAAGGGGTATCTTGAGTCTAACAAGGTCTGTCTTGAATCTGCGTGTTTGAGAGCCACTGCAATATGCAATGCTGAAGAAAGGGGTGTGACTTAAAACCTCCTCCTTCCTGAGGTTTAGATACCTATGTCTGGGCTGCATGGACATTCTTATGTCAGATCTGAATTCATATCTTAATACCCTGTCCTGGACTTAGGTATCTGTTGTCCCTTTTTTTGAAAAAGGAGAAAGGTTACTTTTTTCTTTAAAATGATGATAGAAGTGATACTGCTACCCCTTTCTCTCCCCTAACTCTCCAATCCACCTGCTTCCCTCAGTAAAGTAGCTCAGTTCTTAAAACATTTGTTCAGGATATGGGAGACCTGGGTTTACACCCTTCTCAGGCTGAAAGGGTGCATCTACATGTGTAACTAATGCACAGGGATAAACTCTGGCTCCATTTGAGCCAGAGGAAACTGCTCCCAGGCACAGTGTCTACACATGCACCCAGGACAGCATCACTTTGAGCTGGGGCCAAGAAGCCTTAGGCTGGCATCGGGGAGTCCTCCAGGTAGTGAAATCAGCTGGCGAAGGAGCTGGCTAGGTAGGGCCTGAGAGTGCAGAGCTGTGTGGCTAGGCAGCAGGCAGCCCCTGAATTTTAGCACCCTTATTCCTTAGCCAGCCTCTGTCACGTGCATTTCTTCACACTAAATTACTCCTCTGTAAGACTAAATTACTCCTCTGTAAGATAGTACTGTTGACAGTTCATTGATTTACTGTGCCCTCATATCAGTGCATGTGTAGACAGTGTCACTTTACTGCGGAACTAATTAGTCAACTCCACAATAAAGTACACATGTAGATGCACCCAACAGCTGCGTCCAGAAGAGTGCGGCTGTGTGGTACATGGTGCTGCGGATGCATCTGTGGCACCACATGCTGCACATACAGGCATTCCCCACCCTGCTACCTTGCAGCACAGTGGGTTTTTTTGATCCTGGAAATCCTGGGGTCAAAAAACCCACGACAAAGAAAAGCGGGATGGCGCACATGACAACAGCATATGCCACCCAAAACTGGAGCCTAGCTGGCCAGAGCCACGCTCAAGCTCCTGGCCAGGCTTCCTGATGGGGCTGCAGCCCCAGGTGGCCCCCCAAGACCTGACCTGCTGGCCCCAGCCACCCCTACCCCACCCGGGGTAACCTATTGTGTGCCAGAGTGCACGTGGCACAAGCATGCCACTGCTACTTGTCCCTGGGGAAACAAATATCCATGCTCATCTGGGTGCACCTAATGTATTCAAACTCATCTCTCAGAAGAGTGTCTTAACCACCTGAATAGAGGCTGCTCTGGGGTTGAAGGCACTTCACCCTCCTTGTGCTGTTGAAGCTGCGTGCGTAGAACTTATGATTCATTTGGCCAGAAAAAGGAACCATAATTCTGTGGTCTGCTGATTGGGGCACTTGCTCAGGAGAGGGAAGACCTGGGTTGCTGTTCCTGCTCCAAGGATTGTTTAATTGTTCTATCCACTGTCCTTTCGTGGATTTGGGCCTTTGTAGAAGCTGAGGGCAAAGTATAGCAAGAGGATTTGATCTGAAAGACTTCTTTCAGCATGCTGTTCAGCTTTCTTTAGAAGCAGAAACGTATCTAGAGTTTCTATTACAGTCATGAAGAGCTGTGTTTCCATTGATATATTCTGTTAAATGGCTTTTCCTTTATAATTTCTCTCTAGGAAGTATTCTTATTTTTTCATGGTCCCTATCCATTCATTACTGGGTTTGTGCTCTTCACAGACAAGCTTAAACTGAGCAAGGGGCTGTAGCTGTCTTTCTGAGTGCTGTTATTCTGCAGACCCTGCAGGGGTCCCAGCTACTGGATCTGTGTAAGTGCCGTTCTAATTTTTAAACATTTTCTTACACTGTTTGTGCATGTCTTTGGCTGGCTTTCCATGCTTAATTCTAACTAACACATTTTACCAACAAGTGTATTTGTAAAAACAAATCAATTTTAGACAAACCCCGAAGAAGTTTAATAGAATACAAATTTTACATTTTCCTTTGTTTTTGTTTTTTTTTAAGTTGTATCCATACAGGCCATCAGTTTTTAAGAGTTACACTTATCCAGTTAGGGAACAGAGATAAGCCATGCTACTTCTTAGACCAATCAAAGTTAATCAACAGAGCTTGAATTCTGCAGTGAACTGATGATGAACTAAATGTGTGTGTAGGAGTATGTACACATCTATGCATACATGTCTGTATTTTTATTTATATATAGCTATTAAATAGATATATGTTATATCTATATGTATAAACACATATACGTATGAATATATAAAGTATATGCTGTATTTTGCTTCATATTTACGTTGGAGAAGGCAAGAACAAATTATTGTACCTTGAACTTGGATCTTTAAATGATGAACTTAGTGATGGTCCTTAGTTCATGCAGGAGTTCATTCCATAGCTATGGTAAAGCCTCTATCTATTTTGTTTACAGATTAATCTATATCCTCAGCCTAGTAAATTTAGGAAGCTGAAAAAAAATAATGAAGACCTTGAATTTGATTAGATTTTCTACATGAAGCCAACACAGGGAGCAGGCAACAAGTCTGAGATCTTCACACTAGTCTGTGTTGCTAAGGAGACACACTGCAATATTCTCTACCAGTTGGAGATTCCGAAAGGCTGAAAGCCATATGCCCATTTAAATGACATTGCTGTTATCCAGCCAAGAAATTACAAAGATGTGAATAACTGAAGTCAGGTCATGTTTTGCCAGAATGGAATGGACTCTCCCAGCCAGCTGGGAAAGTGGTAGGAAGCCTTACTCCCAGATGCTGTTTGGTGAGAGCTCAGTGTCAGTAAAGAATCTAGGAGCACTTGCAAGCTGCAAATAATACTAATAAAACTGGCCTATTGTGATTTATGTACCTTCAATGAGAGTGACTGCACCATGGCTGCAAACTCTAGAGTTTTGGGAAATTTTAAGTGCTTGTTCAGTCTGAATTTATTGTATTGATTTATAGGTAATTATTTCAATGCATTCCACATTCCACAGAGCAATTTGTTACAAATTTCTTGGAAGGCTATTGATGATTTTGATTTTAAAAAGCAATCATCTAATGAATCCTAATTCAAGAAAAAGTTTAAGCAACTTTTCTACTTTATTGTTACTTATTACTGGTCAGATCAGTCCAGATATTTTCCAAGTTCTATTTTAACTTTCTTTATTTCCACAGGGTATAACAAATGTCACTTATCTCATTGTTAGTTATTTTAGGCTCTACCCTGCGTCATGGATTTTTATTGTATGCATCGGGGCACATATATTTTGCTTCCCTAGAGTAACTAATCTTATATTTTATGACCCTTGACTGGTCCTCATTAAACTACATGTATTTTTCTCATCTTTTCCGTAGCTGAGGGTTTTCTGTATGTTGCAGTACATTCCATCCAGCAGCCAGTGATTGGGAAATGACTGCACTGTACCCTCATATTGTTCCATAGCCATCTTACATAAATACTATAATGTGTGTGTGTGTAATTGGTATCACTATTTTGGGTAAGCAGCTAAATTTTCAGGGTACTCCCAAAAGAATTCTGTGACATGAATTTCCTTTGCAACCTAGGTAATGGTATTATTATTTACTTTGGGGCTGGGGATATGTAGGACTTTGGAAAGAGAGTCTTTAGAAATATCTGATTATAATTAACTAGAGACATTGCATGGGCAGTAGAATATATCTGAAAACATTTTATGGAGGAAAGATTTATTGTGAGTATAGAAGTACAAGATCTAAAGTATAGTATAAAACTGGTCCTAGAAATAGAGTGACCATATGATTGGCTGGGACAGTCCCAGATTTTGGAGGCTGTCTCAGCACCCCAGCCATTGGAGACAATTCCAAGGAGCTGGGCACATGCAAGCAGGTTCATGTCAACGTGGGACTTTTACTTCAATTTTCTCTAGGGAGCCTAGCCAATGAGCTGCTAACTAGGCTGCAAGCAGAGTCACTTGTGCACTTAGAGTCAGGGTGTGGGGTGGATCTTGTCTCCCAGAAGCGTGGGCAGGACAGCATGGCCCACATGCGTGCACGTGCACACATGCACATATGACTCCAAGGTTCCTCCACACTGTCCTGCCCACACTCCTGGGAGACACAGGGTCGTGTGTGTGTGTGTGTGTGTGTGTGTGTGTGTGTGCATGTGCGATGTCCTGTCCTGTCTGGCACACCTCTAGGAGCCGTGGGGAAACTATGTGCAGGCAGATCTGGACAGGTTAGAAAAGTGGGCAGTACACAATAGAGTGCAGTACAACAAGAACAAGTGCAGAGTGCTGCATCTAGGGCACAAAAATATCCAGCACACCGACTGGCTGGGAAGCGACCCTCTCAGCAGCACAGAAGCAGAAAGGGATCTCGGAGTCATAGTGGACTCCAAGATGAACATGAGTTGTCAGCATGACAAAATCATTAGCAAAGCTAACTACACTTTATCATACATTGGCAGATGCATGACAAACAGAGCCACGGAGGTGATACTTCCCCTCTGTGTAGCGTTGTGTCCAGTTTTCAGTACAGTACTTCAAGAAGGATGTTGATAGACTTGAGGGTCCAGAGGAGGACCATTCATATGGTTTGGAGCTTACAGGACAAGCCCTATGAGGAGAGACTGACGGACCTGGACCTCTTCAACCTCCGCAAGAAAAGGCTGAGAGGTGATCTTGCGACCGCCTACAAATTCATTAGGGGGACACAGCAAGGGATCGGAGATGCTCTGTTCACTAGGGCGCCTCTTGGGGTAACAAGGAACAACGGTCACAAACAGACAGAGAGCAGATTTAGGCTAAATATCAGGAAAAGCTTCTTTACAGTAAGAGTGGACAAAACTTGGAATGAGCTCCCAAGGGAAGTGGTGCTCTCCCCTACCTTGGGGGTCTTTAAGTGAAGACTGGATAGGCATCTGGCTGGGGTCATCTGACCCCAGCGCTCTTTCCTGCCTAGGCAGGGGGTCGGACTCGATATGTTGAGGTCCCTTCTGATCCTAGCATCTATGAATCTATGTATACATAGGCAGCCCCCCAGTTCTGGATTTCCCTCAAGTTATTATGGTCAGCTTACCTAAAAATACTGTTCACTTGGTTCCTTTTCCCTCCACTCCTGGATTTCAATACAAGTGCCTGCCTGAGGAGAAATCCTGAAACACAACATTCCTGAAACACAAAAGTGGGAAAAATCACTGATGGGAATATCGGTCAGTTTATTGCAGTCTCTCAAAAACATGAAACTTTGCTGAAATTTGCTTATTCTTCAGTATATTTATAAAGGGTGGGGTATGAAACAAGTGAAACAGCACACATTGTAGAGCCAGGTTATTAAAATCCTTATGGTGGTTTTGTAACAATGGGATCATTATGTCCAGTGTTATAATCAAATTCCAGGTTGGGTAACTGTATGCAGTCTATCTAAAAATCCTCCTGCAGTTTTAATTTGATATATCGTTCTTCTTAAATTTGTTTGCCATTTTGTGCAATGTTGTTATGCACCAGTTAGTGAGGCTACATCCACTTCAGACATTGCCGCATTTCACTGATTGGTAAATTAATTTCTTTAATTATTTGCTTTTCAGGATCTTGCAGGATCTTGGAATGCCATGACTCCTACACGACCAAATGTTCTGAGATTTTAATTACATTTTGAAATCTTAATTATTGGGAAGTGTACACAATGTGAGTTTCCACATTATCTTATTCAAAAAGTCCTGTTCCCTCCATTCTGTTACTTGCCTGTTTGAGCCAGCAGTCAACTGTCATGTCTTTATAGACTCTGAGGTTTTGGTCTCACTACACTATATCTATCATGTGAGGTGCTTAGCATACCATGAGGCATAGTGTAAATAGTAATTAATAATGATATCATTGGTTTGAATGGATGGAAGGTGCATTTTTGTTTCAGTATTTCAGTACACAGGAACCACTCTGGGAACTGGAGGAAAGTCTCCTTGTGTTGCTGCCTTGCAGCATCATGTTGTTATGAAATGAGGCAGCTGTTTTCAGTTGCTAAAGGGCCGAGTCCATCATTCTTGCATGAGTGCCACTAATAAAATCAACTGAGCATTGAACTGCCTGGGTCTCCCTCTGATGTTCTTACTGCTTGAAAGCCTACCAATGCCATGTGAGTAAGAAATCTACAAAGCATTAATTGTGCTCCGTTAGAAGTGACAGGAGATGACATTATGTGTAATACTATTACCAGTTGGTTCCTATAGCCCTTTTCATATGAAAATGTTAAAGTGCTTTAAGATGGAAACTTAGTATCATTATCTCAATTTTGCAGATGGTAAAACTGATGCAGAAAGTTTGGTCAAGTTAATAAAGGAAGCAGGTTAAGGGGGGCAGGGGAAGCAGTCAGATGGTTCTCTACTCTAAAATACTTTTCCACACTGCTTCCCACAAAGTATAGCATAAAGGTTTAGGATATTTTTGTACTGCTGGGCTGCAGTAGAAGCTGAAATGGTCTCCAGAGTATATTATAGCAGCTGCAGGGAATGCTCTAACATATGTTAATCTCCCCAGGGCTTTGTAGAGCAGAATTTCTTACAGCATTTGCTCCCAGCTTTCCCCACCACTCCTCAGCATAGACCTTACATAAGGGCCTTATTATGGGAACTTGCTTATGGCTACTAACTCTGGGTCTAAATTTGTACTGTGTTAAGTGAATTTGCCCATAGCCCCTTGCAGATTTTATATTGCCTCCACATGCTTCCAGAGTGGTACACATAGGCTGGAATGGGGACCAGATTCAGGCACGATGTCTCCAAAACACCCACAATTAAATCTTAAAATGCTCCCCTGTAGATGATGCATGCAAATTAAATTTTGTAACCCTGTCATCAGCAGCCGTGAGTCATGAAGCTTAATGTTATCACAAGAATCTGAGCAGCCAATGAAGGGGAGTGCAAACCTTTCAAAGTAGATTGAAGCTTTGGTTATTTTACAGAAATCTAAACCATTAATTAAAGTGATCCTTTCTCCTTATTGACTTTTACTCTGTGCTATTAATATTTTTTAAATAGCCACAAAAATGTAGGCTATAGTTCCATTTTGTTACATATACAGGGGTAAAGGAGACTGTGCCAGACAAGCATAGTTGAATTAATTGATTAGGAGGGCAGCAACTACCTTGGACAACAGATGAGTGAATCATGACCACATTTGTGATGGTGTGATCATGCTATTAATGCTTATATTGTGATAGTGCTCAGCTGTCTGGTAGTGAGCTAATAGGATGTGCCTGAAGCATCACATCCCATCAATAGGTGTGGGATTCTGAGAAAGAATGATGTGTACTTCTGAGTCATGGCTTTCTACCAAAAGGATTCGGAGGTAGCATTTTCAAAAGTGTGTAAGGGACCAAAGCCTCACTAATTTCCCCCATCTTCACCTCTGGTATCTGTGCCCTTAAATTACTGTGCAGTAGACTAATCAGGAGCTGGGAGCTGAGTAGCACTGGGAGCGGGGAGGTCTCTCTGCTTCCCTGCTCAGATGGGGGCTGACTGGGAGCTGCCCCAGAAGTGGAAAACTCCTGGCCAGCCTCTGGCTGTGTAGGGAAGCCCCAGTGGGCACAGGGTTTGTCCCCATGTGCCTAGGGCTGGAAGAGCCCTGTAGTGGCAGCTCTCGCAGGCTTGTGCACATCAGGACCCTTCCCGATGTGTACAGGGCACAGAGACAGCTGCCAGTGCAGCTGGCAGAGCTTTTCTGGCCCTGTGAGCATGGGGACCAGACCCATGCTCCATGCCTGGAGCTCTCTCTGGCTGCTACAGGGAGCCAGAGCAGGGTAGGAGCAGCCCATGTGTACACGCGCCGTAGGGAATTAAATAGGTCTGAGGAAGTGGTACTAACAGAAGGGTTTAGATTAACCCATCCTTCCTGCCAGTAAAATTAGTTTTGGTTAAATTCGCATGCCTGTAAACTTCTGAGGCCAGCTGTCCCAGTCTCCCTGTGTTTTTAAGCTGCTGAGCATACTTTGCTACTGCAGTCTAAAAACTAGTGATAAAATCAGTGCTACTAATAATATAAGATAGCTTGTAACCTAGACTTGCATTGAGTCTCATTGATTTCAGTGGAGCTCTGTGTGAGGGTAAAACATATATCCAGGTATAACTGGACAGATCCAACTGTATATTTGGGATGAGAGGACAGATGCTTTGTTTCATTAAAACCACCCCTGCTTGGAGGTGTTTGCACTCTACCAGAGCAATGTAAAGGGGCCTTAGTATAAAATAGAATAAGACTAAAGCCTGTAAGCTGTGCAGTGTAGGAAGATGTATCAGCACGGCCAGTACCCAGGGGGAGTCAGCCATACACCTCCAGTCCTCCATGAAGAACCACTACAGAGGTAGGTGTTGGGGTAGCAGGATTCAAGGTGGCCTAATACTGCTGCCACTATTCCAGATTTAGGGAGTTAATGGAGCAGCTGCAGTATGAAAGACCCTTGCATGCATCCCTACTGCAGCTGTTGCTATTGCTGAATTTGGTCACCAATGGCATTTGCCAAAGGTAAATTTGATGGTGAAAAGACTGTTGGCTGTAGAAGAAACAGAGGAACACTCAATGGCTGTTCCATTAATGGCTTAGCTGCTGCCCATGCCAACACCTCCTCCTGAAACAGTAGTGTCTAGCCCAGCATCATTTTGGCATACTTTCCATGTCCACACCCAGGCCTTGTGCCTTGCTCAACAAGCCCAAGTTATGCAACTGAAAAGGGACAGACTTTTTAAGAAAGTGCTGGCCTAGTTGTGTTTCTAGGTATTCAAAAAATAAATAATTAAAACTTGCTATAATCAAACAAGTAATTTCCACGCATGTGGAAATGCAGAATATTCCACTTATCATTAAATGCTAAACAGTCTCACATGACAGTAACACAGTTCATAAGATAGCAATTGATGATTTACAAGCTTTATATGGTTTGCACCTGCCTGGCCTGTAAGTATCTTTTAAATAACTGTTTGGCTTTCATCTAGTGCTTTTAAAATAACTTGAGAAAGGGCAGGCCGTGTTTAACTGAGAGAGGGCTACATCCTGTTCATCTTCTGACACATCTTCATTTCCTTTTATTTACAAGTACTATTTCAAGCTGTGTCCTTTCTGATATAAGACATGGGCTGGAGACATGGAAACAAATTGTACAGCCGTATATTCAGGGTCATGAATGTAAGTTGACCTTTGATCTGCAGTGTTATTTAGCAGCAAAAGCCTCTGAAAAATTTGCTTTTATTTTTCATAAGGACTGAGCTAGGAGCGAGGAGATGTAAAAGAGAGGCTGCCAGTGAATCTCATCATTTGGATGTATTTTGCTAGGAATAGCTCACCTCTGCCTGCTCTTGAAAGAATCCGAGAATGTTGCATAACGAGAGACAAAGTCTTTTGGGGTCAGCCTCGAATGAAAGTAATTGATGACAACAGGGGGACAAATTCTGGTATTAATGACACTTACCTCCTTTATAAATGCTTTGAGATCCACTAATAAACATTATATGAGAGCTTCTTGGTGGTGGTATTATTAAGGTCCTATTTTTTATCATAGACACACATTAATATTCTCCTTCTTAATGAATATTAATAGTATAGTTTATCAGCCTGTTAAAAATACTTTTTTGAAAATGCCTTTCCTCTTCCTAAGGTGTATCAGAGAGCTGTGTGCATCAAAGATCATACTGACATCCAGCTGGATATTTTTAGCAGGATGGAAAATAAAATCTTGTGAAAGGTCAGTCCTTTCACTGAGCTAATTAAATTGCTTTGGAAGGAGATTATATCACGATGGCGACCAGCAAAATAATCAGAATAGCATATACAAATCTTCAGTGGGTAGCTTTCATTAGGGTGCATCCGTAAGTATGGCTGGCAAGATGAGCACAAAATTATGCTAATGTTTGCCAGTGAGTCATTCAGGCGACCTTGAAAATTAATTTGACTTCTTCAAGCTACAAACAAGAGCCAATAACGTCAAACTATCTTTGAAAAGGAGTAATTTCCCCCCATTATTAATTCATATCTTATTAACTAATTGTGACACTGCAGAATCATATGAAATACGTTAATTATGGTCACCATTGGTACCACTGATACTTCATTTATTTGGATTCAGAAGTATCTTTCTAATACAGTTTTATGCAAAAATAAGAGCACTGTGGGTAAATGTTCTGCATTCTTGGATTGACAGCTATAACAAATTCAGGCAGGGTCTTTGTTTGCAGCTCCCAGTGGACTTAGCAGCTTCATTACATAGCTTTCTCAAGTTTATAAAGAAACGCTCTTTCCAGCTCTTTGCCAATAAGCAGGTCTTTGCCAGGTTGATAGCCTTATTTGCCAGCCATTTTGCTATCTTCAACATATTATTTTGCTTCAGTAGGCAGCTGCGAGGAACATCCCTCAGCCTTGCAGATTAAATCTCTCCTGTCTTGTATCCTCTATTTAGTGTTTTAAATGTGTTTGGTGCTGTATAGTAAGAAGTCAATGCTCTTTTAAAGTTTGAATGCTCAAGCAAAGCAGAAGGAGGCATGAGCAGAGCAGTGGGAAACAGTAAGGGTCTTGGCCATATCTCCTTTCTTTTCTGCTTTGCTTTACACCAAGGGTGCTCAGCCTCCGGCCCATGGGCCCATGGGCCATTTCCATTATTCCCATTATATTGGAATTATTTCCATTATCTTGGAAACTAAAAGTCTCCACAGAGACAAGACCTTTGTGGTAGGTGTAGAACAAACAGGAAGAAGGTCACAAAAAGGAAGTATTCCTAGCTCCACTTCATAGATAGGGAACACAAACACTAAGATCAAATGAGGTGCCCAAAAGGAAGTATGTGGCAGAGCCAGGAGCTGAACCTAGTTTTCTTGAGTCTAGTCCACTGTATTAAACACGAGGTCATCATTCCTTTCTCTGAGTTCAAATTTTGTTTTCAAACACAGCCCAAAGCTCATTATAGCAGGGACATTTTGTATTCTGAAAATATGCTGAACACATCTTATTTATGCATTTCTATGGTCATTTGAATGAATAAATCTTATAGTTGGGCAATGTGTGAATAGTTTGGCATATATAATTTACTCAGTGTATGCAGATGCTATATTCTGAATACTATGCATCATTCTCTCATCAATGAAAATGATTTATTTTGAATACTCTTGCTCGGCAATTAGGGTTATATGTAAATCTTGCACTTCCACATATATTTCAAGTGTACTGTTGTGTTCTCAAAAAAAAATCTGTTCAGACTTCCACTGAGACAGCTGGCCTGACTAGTGTTTCTATAGGGGAAGAGGGTGGAGGGGGAAAAAAAAATAGCTCTTAATTGCCATGGGTATTTAATTACCTGCCCTAATGCATGAGGATGGTGGTACATGCTCCCCACTCCCCCAGCTGCCCACAAAAATATTAATTATCCCTTGAAGTTAGACTAGGTAAAATATATTCATTGAATGAATACCCTTCACATATCAGCCAGCAAGTGCAGATTTTAACAGGAGCTGTGGTTAAGGCTCAGAGATGTTTGTCAATTATTCTTTCATGTCAGACTGAACTCTTGACAGCTGGAGGAAGGAAGGCAAGGGCAAGCAGTGGATTGTAAAAATGGCACCTGAGGGCATGACTCCTCTACCAAGGATTCTGCTGATGAAAAGGAGAAAACCTCTTTTCTCCCATGATGAATGACAGCAGATGCCGCTTCTCCTCCTCTGCCTAACCTACATGTCTTTTTAGGGGATATAGATCTATAAACTCAGAAGAATCCCTCCTCTTTCCCTTTTAGAGCCCTATAAGCAGAATTACTTTTGCAGGTGCATTATGATAATGCTCATGAGCTCTGTGTGTGTGAGAGAGAGGGAGAGAACAGAGAGAGGGAATTTTGTGCTGGTGCAGTATAAAAAGCTAGGTAGGTTTAAGAGGGAGTTGGGGCCCATCAGAACTCCCCTTTTCCCCAGCAGTCCTTTCAACACCAGTTTAATTTTCTCATGGACAGACCAGCCTGCATGGACCTGACATCTGTAGTTTCCCAAGTCTGTTCAGTCTGTGAGGCCAGAGGGACATTGCCTCTTCCTCCCAGCATGTGCATGCTTTCAGATTAAATGCGAAGTATTTGACAATTCCTGTATAAAGATATGCTGAATACATAGCAGCTGGCATTTCTCTAAGATTACTAACACACACAGCACTAATTGTCATATATTTTTTCTGTAACTCCACGGGTGTCAACGCTCTTTAAAAAAATGACTAGACAATCTGGAGCAGAAGACACTGCAGAAAATGTCGAACAGAGCTCAGAGCTCTGTGTGTTCTCTCTTAAGGTCAGCAGGAAAGCGAGAATGCAAGCTGAATTCTTCCTGTTGCAGTACAATGGAAAGGAATAAAAAAAATGAAGGCAGAGCTTTCCCTCTTGAAAAATAAGTTCAGATAGGAGCATGTCATTGGAGAGAACTGGCTGGCACCGTGTGGCTGCCATTGCACACATGCCTTGCTCTTCACAAAACTGCAGGCTAAATGGCAGCCATCTTTTCAGCAGAACTCAGACCATTATGCTTAACAAATTGTTTACATGGCAAGGCTGAAAATAAGCAGATCTATAAATGTTATGACGTACGGAACTCATGTGGGAGTGGGGTAGCTCTTTACTAATTTCATGCTTTCCCAGGTGGTACTTATACCTTCTTCCTTCCCGGCAAAATCAGCCATGTAGGTAGAGCAGCATTATATTCTTTCATATCACCAGGTTCTTACTCATTGGTCGATTATCGTTTATTTCATATCGGAAGAACACACACAAGGAGACTCGTTTGAAACACCAGCCATTGTGAATGAATCTATAAGGAGTGGGTAGCTAGAAGCAGCCTTTACTCTTACCTTGTGCTGCACGTGGAGAATTTACATTGTCAGTTCCAAAGGCACATCAGGGAAGGGCCGGAGGAGACCCCAACACAGCAAAATCTGTGTTGGCACTTCATGCATGCTGTGGAACAAAATGTTGTGATAGACTTTGGAGAGGAGCCAACAGAAGACAAACTTATCATCAGGACCAGTGGCTCGCTATGAAATGGATCAACTTTCCAGAATACATAGGACATGTAAAAGGCCACACAAGCTACTGCAGCCTGGAGCTCTGGTGGCTATCCTGAGGAGCAGTCTGAAGTCTGCAACTGTGCATAGGTCTGTCTCCCAGTTAGTGGCCCATTGAGTTGGATTGTACACAAGAATCAGGAGAGGGCTCTGAGAGCAACAGGAAAGGCAGCTGTCATTAAAAAAGGTTTTCTCATCTGAAAATTAAGAAGTATTTGCGTGTTCCTCTTCCCGAAATAAAGTCCTGCATAACTTCAATGCAAGGGACCAAATTCCCTTCTCAGTTATACAGGTTCAGCTTGCAGAATCTGCTGCTTTTTCTCAGGACCATCGTCATTTTGAGTCTTATCTGGCAAATCTTCAGATTTTAAGACACAAATCTAAGCCATTTATCATTTCCAGCTGGGAGCTGTGCATGTTTTTTGTTCCTCTTTTGGACATCAACATTTACAAGCCGGTGGTCAAAATGGCAGGTCTGAAGTGGGACATTAATAGGACATGGCCACAGTTGCTTCCCCCTGCCACCACTTCCTGCTGCCACCTGGCTGTGACATGGCACTAGTGAAACTACCTGCCACTGAACACCATCAAAGCTCCACTCTGCAGGTCGGATCCAATGGCTCTACAAGCTGGATCCAGACCAACAGGCTTGCAACCCCTGTTTTAGACAGTACCTTTTGAATGTTTGAAGCCCTACAGAACCTTTCAGGGAATTTCAGAAATTACAGATAGAAAAAGTCTACATCAAAATTAAAATAAGTCACTGATTTTACTTTAGCAGCAGAAAAATTCTTTTCAGGGAGAGGGAACTAGACATATTAAATATTAATGACTACTATTTAATTAATGACTACTATTTAATAATAAATCATCTCATCTCTATGTCTGTTCTTGCTAGTGTAAAACTATAACTAATTTATTCTAGGGAAAACATGAAAACAATGGCTAGCTTATTTCAGTGCTTGGGAATAGATTTAAAAATGAATCTCCAGGATGCAAAGCAATCTTCACAAGCTACATTTACACCTATATATGGATAGAGCATTCAACTGGGGCTTGAGAGACTTACATTCTTTTCCTAGCTATATTACTTTCCTGCTATTTTACCTGGGTTAAGTCTTTTCACCTGTCTCTCTTTTTTCCATCTGTTACATACAGAATATAAAACACTAACCACTTTGGGGTGTGCTGACGTAAGGTGTTTGTGAGAGTCAGCTAATATTATTTACTATTATCAGAGCAACATCAGCATGGACTTCAAAAAAGGTTAATTTTTTTCTTTTTTTATTTTATTTGGAAGGTTTTTTTCCTACTAGTATTATCAGAACATTTTCCATATTTTCTTTAAGCCCTGTTTCAGCTGAACACTTAAGAAATGTGTATAAGGGCTTTATGGTACTGAGGCTTAAATGCCAGCATTTTTCATTGTGAGATAATCAGCTACATGGCTATTATTGCTAAAGAAAATAAAAAATAAATATATTACACTGCAGGATCTAGGATTCTCGAGATACTAAACCTTTCATTTACGTGAACAAAGGATTTATCTAGCCAAGAGGGCCCACGATATGTAATATATAAAGATATTTATTCCCTTTAAAACAAAAGCTTAGAGCAATTTTGTTCTTTCTCTTCTCTGAGAGAACAGTGAGAACTCAGGAAAAGTGACTTTGATGATATAATAAAAGCTGCAGGACTAGGTCTTAGGGATTATGTTTTTCAGAAATATATAATACCCTTATCAATACAGTATTTTGGTATATTGCAATAATAATTTTAAAATGTTTCTTTAGAGGAGGAATAAGTAAAATATTCCAATGAACAAAAGCAGAATCAGTAAATATGTTCAATAACTTTGACAAAATTTCTGTAGAAGAAAAGCTCATGAATTAGGTTTTTTATCATACAAAACTTTTTTCTTTTCTTTTTTTTCTTTTCTCTTTTCTAGCATTCAAACTGTTTTAGCATTTTTCTGAATAAGAAATCCACATTAGCTAGTTCTTCCTAACACGAACCACAAAGCGTTTCCAATTAGTTTCTGCTGTCATGGTGTAGTGAGTCTAGTTATGCTTTGTTTTCACTTACACAAAGCTCTGGGATGATTTATCTGCATTTCTTTATATCAAGAGGAGGTTTGTGTATTTCCATTTTCAAGTAAAGGCTTTTTATTTTTCCCATAAGCCAAAGAAAACATTTGAAGTCTAGAGCCAGAAATGGGCACTGACAAACCACTGTCTGAATCGCAAATCTAATACTAAGCTTTAAGTCAGCCTGAAAACTAATAATGTTAATGATAATTCCCTTCTTCTCACAACCCCAGAAATGCCATAGATCAGCACAACATAATTAGAATTAAAATCTGATATAAATGCTCTCTCCTTTTCAGAATTTCAGAGGAAGGAATCCAACTGAGGAGATTTCATATAACAAGAAAAGAGAGGAAAAACATGAATGGAAGGGCTGGCAGTGGTTACAATGAAAAATGCCTCTGAAATCGAAAATCTTTAGTGATTTTTGGCATTTTTATTTGATCTGGGGAAGGAACTGGCTGAGGCAGATGATGTTAGAGAGCAGGGGTGGGAGGCAGGAGAGACATATGTTGCTCCTTAAAACTAACCACAGTGAAAGAGTGTTTATCTGTTGGCCTAAAATGTAAGAATAGGATTCCAACCTGGGATAGTGTCGGAGCCTAAATATTAGAATCAAAATTATTTTTAAGGTCTCAGCTAGAGAATTTAAGGCAATACTTACTTAAAATCTATTGGGTACTTGAAAGTCAGTGTAAGGAGTGCAGAATATAAGCTATGATAACAGTAACTCCAACCAATACATAAATGTGCTACTGCATTCAAAACAAGCTTTTAAAAGGCTATCATGAAAAAATAAAGGGCCAGAGTTCACATATGAAAAAAAACTACCCTTGTAATTGAACAATTGTATAAAACACTGACATTCTTAATCTGATTCACAATCTTTTAACAAATCAGTAAAGACAACATGAACAAAGAGACCACATGACGAGTTCTATTTATGGGAGAGATTCTCTTTCCATATCAAAAAGTCCTTCCTTCAGGTATATAGGAAGCTAAAGGAAGGTGCAGGGTACCATAGGAACCCTACAGGGCAAACTAGGACAATTGGTGACAGAGAGGGGGGACAAAGCTGAGCTCTTCAATGAGTTCTTTGCTCTGTATTCCTAGATACAGACCAAGACAAATCTCCCAATTGGATCATAGGTAGACACAGGAGGTACACCAGCCCACAAACTGTTAGCACAGATTTAGTGAAGGGGCACTCAGCGGAGCTGGATCTGTTCAAATCAGCAAGCCTGGATGAACTTCTTCCAAGGGTGCTGAAGGAATTGGCCAATGTCATAGCAGAGCCACTGGCACAGCTTTTCGAGCACTCATCGTGCTCCAGTCAGGTCCCAGAAGACTGGAAAAGAGTTAATTTGGTCCCTATTTTCAAGAAAGGGAGAAACTGGGAAACTACAGGCCAGTTAGTCTCAACTCTATCCTTGGGAAAACTCTGGAAAAAATCATTAAGGATCACATTTGTGGGAGCCCAGCAGGGGAAATAATACTGAAAGGAAAACAGCATGGATTCATTGCAGGTAGATCCTGCCTGACTAACCTTGTTTCTTTCTATGACCAGGTCACCAAATGCTTAGATGCAGGAGTTGAGGTAGATGTCATCTACCTAGAATTTAAGAAGGTCTTCGATACAGTATCTCATTCTGTTCTTCTAAATAAACTGACAGGCTGTGACGTAGATGATTACACAGTCAGGTGGGTGGCAAATTGGCTTAGGGGTTGTACCCAGACAGTGGTGGTGGACAAGTCAATACCAAACTGGAAAGATGTGGGCAGCGAATCCCGCAAGGCTCGGTCCTTGGACCACTGCTATTCAATGTCTTCATCAGTGACTTGGATGAGAGGTGGAGAGCACCCTGTTCAAGTTTACAGATAATACCAAATTAGGGGGCAAAGTTAACACACCAGATAGTAGGGAATGGATCCATGCAGATCTGGACAGGTTGGAAAAATGGGCAGAATGAAATAGGATGCAGTTCAACAAAGACAATTGCAAAGTGCTGCACCTGGGCAAAAAGAACCACCAACACACTTACAGGCTGGGGGATGACCTTCTCCATAGCACAGCAGCAGAAAGGGATCTTGGAGTCATAGTTGACTCCAAGATGAACATGAGTTGTCAGTGTGATGAAGTGATCAACAAATTTAACTGTACTTCATCATGCATTAGCAGATGCATGATGAACAGCCGCAGGGAGATGATGTTTCCCCTCTATGTGGCACTGGTCAGACCGCAGCTGGAGTACTGCATCCAGTTTTGGGTGCCGCACTTCAAGAGGGATGCAGAGAATCTTAAGAGGGTTGAGAGGAAGGCGAGTGCACTCGTCTATTCAGAGGCCTGCAGGAAAGGCCCTATGAAGAGAGACTGAGGGACGTCGATCTCTTCAGCCTTCACAAGAGAAAGCTGAGAGGTGATCTTGTGGCTGCCTATAAATTCATCAGGGGATGGCAGCAAGGAATAGGAGATGTTCTATTTACTAGGGCACCCCCTGGAGTAACTAGGAACAATGGCCACAAAATGATGGAGAGTAGATTTACGTTGGATATTAGAAAGAACTGCTTCATAGCAACGGTTGCCAGAATCTGGAATGGGCATCCAGGGGAGGTGGTGCTCTCCCCTACCTTGGGGGTCTTCAAGAGGAGACTGAACAAGCACGTAGCTGGGGTCATCTGATCCCAGAACTCTTTCCTGCCCAGGGCAGTGGGTCAGACTCAATGACCTACTGAGGTCCCTTCTGACCCTAACATCTATGAGTCTATGAATCTTTTGAATGTATATTCTATAGATTCTTTGACTGGACAGATAGCACAAGCCACAATGATAAACAATATGGCATGTCACAGATCCCAAGACTTGTTACCACTCTGAATGCTTTAACTAAAGGAATAGCTCTACTAACTGTAGAAATATTAAGATATCCAGGACTGAATGACCCGTGTTGATACCAATTTGGATTCTATTGGATTTTTTCTTTCGTGAAATAGAACCATAACCCATCAGTGTATTCTTTACTCCCTAAGTAATTTAAGGATCAGGGGATAAAGTTTTTGAGCACTAGAAAAGGGAATCTGAAGACTAAGCCTGACCTAATGCTCTTAGAATCTTAAGGCAGTAGGAACTGGGCGAGATAGAAGAAACTATCTGTAGGGAATATCACTGTCCCAGAACATAGCAAAGGTAAAACTTGTACAAATTTCAGTTATAAAACTTGTACAAATTTCAGATGATCAGTCAGCTACTCAGAGAATTCCACATTGCTCATTAAATAAAATGCCACAAGGACCATGCAGCTGAATCTCTGCACAATTATTTCCATGTTTCTGACCTGTTGCCTTATTGCTGAGGCAATTAAGGGCCTCTTTCTACCTCTGCTTTTTTTTCTTTAACAGAAGGCTATAATATAAATTAATTTGCTATCCCTGAATTCTATTCCTCTGCTTGCAGGGCGTTTTCAGAGACTTTCTCTTTATTCTCTTTTCTGCTTTGATGTGAAACCTTTTCTAGGAACTATTATTCCAATAACAGAATAATTACATGGTCATTTTGGATTCAGTAGCATTTTAACCACCCCCTCCTGTCTTTACAGACTGAGTTTAGTGGGTGTTATATGCATTGTGATAGTGCAAACAAACCTTTGCTGCTGTGGGTGTACACTCAGTCACTCTGATATGCTCATGTGTTTAACTGGGAATTTCCAGTCACCCAGAGCTCATGCTGTCTCTAAAATAACTTTTAGGTGTAAAGCTTATGAATTAATCATTATTTTAATCCAGTGAAAGTTGTGCTATATCCGGTCTGTCACCTGCTACCTATTTCTGTTTCGGGTATTAAGGCTGCTGCGTAGGAAACAAGTACCAAGTAGGAATTTCCAACCTGAAGTAATAAAACTGGTTTCTGTGAAAAGCATTTGTGGTGGGAGAGCAGCAAACATCCTGGTTAGAGATAACTTAGTTCCATTGCTCTTTTTTATTTATTTTTTATTTCATTGTGAAGCAGTTTTACTACAGATGTAAATAAGAACTAAATACTCAGTGATAAAGATCACAAATATTGTGTATTTCAGCTTTTATATCCACATGTCAGATTTTCAAAACCATTACTTATATTCACTCCTCTTCTCTGTCCCACTGATGGGAAGAACAATCCAGTGGCTAGGATGCTAGCCAAATACTGGGATTTGACTCCCAGACACAGATATTTCAGTGTAGCCTTTGGTAAATCACTTAGGTCATGTCTATTCAAACCCAGGTTCTCTGACAAGAAATAAGTCCCACACACTCACTCCTACTCCATGGCATGGACTTGGGGCCACTCTAAACTATCTATACTGCCTAGTTGTTGGATCCTCAGAGGCATGGGAATGTGTGGTGAGGTAAGGCTAGTTGTGGGAGAACCAAGAAAATATTAGAGTGAGGAGTATCCATTACTTATAGAAGTAGAAGTGAATTAGAACTTATATCTGCAATAGCCTCAAGACCAAATGATGTGATGATTGGAGTAATAGAAATGGAATAAAAGTCAATATTAAGAAGTCCTGAAGTTAGGAAGGAATAAAAATGATTTATACTATAAGCTGAAAACTCATTACTTGGAGACAACAGTGGAGAAAGAAGACCTGGGTGTTGGACCTGATCAAAGGATGACTATGAGCCATTGGTATCATATGTTTATGAAAAGAAGCATGTGAACATCTAGGATAGATTGGCTGAAATATTTCTAGAAAAGAAAGTGATGTTTTAATGCCATGCTGCAAGACACTGGTAAGATCTCATTTGGAATATTGTGCTCAATTCCAGGAAGCCATCAGAAAGAAAGATGAATCCAAACTAGAACAGGTACAGAGAAGATCTTCTTTAATGATCAAGGGAATAGGCCCTGTTTTTTTTTAGAAGAAACTAAAAGAGATTGAATAGCCTGTTTGAAAATAGCGAACGTGACTTCTGCCTTTAAATATAATGGAGGGGTAAATAGCAGAGAGGGAGCAGATCTATTTAAGCTAAATGACAATGTTGGCCAAGAAAAATGGGCGCAAACTGCCCACAAATAAATTTAAGAGATTGAAAAAGGTTTTTAGCCATCAGCATAAGAAAGCTATAGAACAGCCTTTCATAGGGGTGGTGGAACAAGAAACCTAACTTGTATCAAGAAAGAGATTGGTACATTTGTGAAAGAGATCACATGGTGTTACGGGCACAGGAGAGGACGGGACATGCCTTACAATCTGTGGACATCTAAACATGTGTTCTGGGGTGTGGGGGAGAGCCACTCTAATTAAAACACCCTCAACATCTCATGTATTCAGCGTCCCATGCTTCAAAATGGCAGTGGGGGTGCTTTAACTAAAGCTGGTTCAACAAGCTTTAGTTAAAGTGCCCCTACCACCATTTTGAAACATGGGGACACTGAATCATCAGTTATTCCTTGATATAAGAATGATTTCTGCCAGAGGGGGTGGATTACCGGTGAGTACAAGACTCCAGACGACATAGCTCTGAGAATCACTGGAACACACAAGTCTCTCCACCATGACAAGGTTACGGTCTAAAGAGAGGGGACAGTGAGTACATGTGACAGCAAGGCTACTGGAGCACTAATTAGAATGCTCCAGGAGTTTTGAGTCTGCTTTGATTCATTATAATTAAAATGCATAAAAGCAGGCATCCCGCACATGTACAGGCACCGTATGTACCAATGCAAATCATATCTGTCAGTTTGTCAGACTTCACTCATATCTTAGATTCCATTTGCCTGAGACATAAAGATACTAAATAACCTCCCAAAAGTCAAACTCTTTTCAGCTTTGAACCCCAGATTGCACTTTCTAATTCTTAATTCTTCATTTATTGGCACATACATTCACATACCCTGCCTTTGCTACACCAAAGTAAAGCCCTTAAAATTATACAGTGATAAATGTTCTCTATAGAATCAATGAAAATTCAAAAACCAATTCTCTATCTCTTAAAGCAGAGGTTTCCAAACTTTTTTTAAATTGCATATTCTCTTCCAGCTTTACCAGCTGCCTGCATGCCCCTACAAGCATACATTTTATATTTTAACCCCTTAAATGCCAATTATTATTATTATAATGAAAAGTAAATCTACCATTACACAATTTCTTCTGCATGTCTCCAGAGGTCTTGCATACCCCCAGAAGTATGTACACCACCGTTTAGGAACCCGTCTCTTAAGGGAATCTTCAAGAAGAACAAGCATTTTCATATCTGTGTATTTACCTCCTCAGCTCTCTGTAGTGAATTTGTGTAAGCCTGTACTACTTCTGGAAGATAGCATTAGCAGGAAGAGAATTACACTTCAAAAAGCATTCATTCAGTAAATCTGTGATTTTTTTCTCAAAAGTAGTCTTGGAGGCTCTTCTACAAATCAAAACACACATTGACAAGTTTTGATGTGAGTGTAGCTAGTTTAATATCTACATATTTACATAAGTGTGTCTATCATTCATACTTTCTGCTGAAATTTTGTTGAGTTGCTTACATACTGGTATAAATACAACACAGTAGGATCTTTTTTAAAGGCACACTGGCAACTTGATTTTTTTTTAAGTGTCTAAACACCAAAAGCAATTTTATTATAACATATACTTTTAAATAATATGTCCTGATTTTTTAAAAAGTTTTTTTAACTGTTTTTTTAATAATACATTCATAGGTCTTTGGGGTGGGTATCAAGCAATAATAGCAATGCCAAGTATATCCCTCCTTTTTTCTATGCACCCATCTACCTGCTATTGCTTCAGTTTCACTTTTGAAGCTGCCCTTACTACTAAGTACCTTCTTTCTGGGCCTAAGGAGAGGGTTCTTCTTCTCATTTCTTTATACCACATTTGACCATTTTGCTACACATGCTTGTGCTCATTTATTGTAGTTTGCAAGGTCTTTCATTGTACATGTGCCTTCAAGCAACAGGGATTGCAGCAGGTGTTGCATAGTCTGAGGCTCTGTGCCACAGGCACAGGCGGTTGAACCAATGGTGTAGGCCCACTTCTTCACTGGCTTCTTGGAGTGTCCAACTCCAGTATATAGGCAGTTGAGACATTGCTGTCTTTGCCATGGTTTGTCAGAGGGAGAGGAGTGACTGATGTGATTCTGCTGTGTATGACAGGAAATGCAGCCCCACATTTCACTGTTCACAAAATCTTAATGTTTCTACAGTTAGTAGAGCTATTCCTTTAGTTAAAGCCCTTAATAAATAAAATTCCAACCTGAGGAAAAAAAATTCTTCTTTATTTCTTCAGTTGTAGTAAATCTATGTTATCTTTCCACTGGCAATTGGTATATCACTTTTAGGTGACGCCACAATTTTCAAAATAATGTTTTACTTTATGTGACTACATACATTACAGAAGTTGGTTGTTTAGTGGAAGGAGGCCTCTACTAAAGGCGCAGGACAGTATGATCACTATAATTGGGGATAGCCACTTAATCATGGAGATCATGAATACTGCATGCCCCTGGAGGCTGAGGGGGCACAGTGAGCTCCTGCAGGTGGCAGCAGCGCTGTCGGTGGTGGGAGCATGGTGGTGGTAAGTGGGAAGCTCCCACAGAAAAACGCAGTGCAGTCAATGGCAGGGTGGGAGTGGCAAGTGCCAACCAGTAGTTGGTGACCACCCTCAGATACCCCTGGCAGTGTTGGCAGCAGCCAACGGCAATCATGGACCACCTGTAAACGCCACTGGTGGTGTCAGCAGTGAGGTGGGGAGGTGGAAAGCGGCGACTGCCTGCAGTGTCAGCAGCACCTTTTTGCAGGGGGTGCATTGCCACATTCAGGGGGTGGGCATGCACCCATGTGCACTCCCTACATGTCGCCAATGATGGAGATAGCACATACAGGATTCACCACGGTGGTATATTTCACCCAAATAATGTAAACTTAGATGTATTATATGATGGAAATACCTGCAGAATATGATGTGTTGTAAATAATACCAAATAATACCAATTGCTATGCTTACATTCTAATAGGAGAAAGAGCCTTTAAAAACAGAGATACAGAGAAAGTGAATGCTCACAGAAATTCAGAAATAGGCTGATGTGGCTTGACTTCTGTATTGATTTTTCTTTCTGCCTAGCAACATGACTTCATGCTGATTTTATACACACCCCCCCCCCGCCAAGGAACCTGCAAACCACTGTATTGCTCTTATTGGCAAACAAAAACAAAAAACCCAAGAAAATTATTCAGGATGACCTGAGTGGAGATGTTGCCAATATAATTAAGATGAAAAGGTTGTCATTAAACTGGAAAATCTGGATATTAAACTGAAAAAACTAGACTCTGCAACCAGTGAGGGGCTGAGTAGAAGTACCTTCTTGTATTTGAAATCAGCTTCACTCTGAAATTTAACTAAATAAATCTGTATATGGAGCCTTGTTCAAACATGTGACACACAGCAAACATTCTCTTTTTGTTTAACAAAAGACAAAAGAGATGGTGGATGGAAATCAGCCTAGAAAAACACACTGTCCATAATAGCCTGTTTCAGAAAGGAAAGAGTTTATTAAACCGCTATATATTTATATACTTTGAAGGGAAAGGGGAAACTTTAAACATTTATGTCCAGACACTGCAGCAACATTATCATTATCATATCCTCTGGAAGAGACTAGTCCCTGGATAGTTACTAAGCATGATGACTGGCTATTGTTGACAGAATTCTAACAAGATTATTCATTCACTTTTATTTTAGATTTTAAATTTATTTGCCTTGTCTCTGTTTATTTGCCTTGTCTGATTTCCATGGATATTTCAGTTAACAAATTTCCTGGCAGGTATAATTTTGCCAAGGGTGATGCCTCATCATCCTGGAAGATGTTGAGTGCTTTCAGCTCCCACTGGAATTACAAAGATTGCGCCTGTAGGGAACTGTATTGAAACTTGTTCTATCTCAGAGGTTAAGTCCTTCAGAAAATTGTGCTCAGATTTGTTTTGCTTATCTCAGAAAAGATCATAGATAGATAAGATTGCTCTTTGGACCCCTTTCATAGATAAAGCTAGAGGCACTGTAGTGCTTTGCATATAGGAGAGAGAAATATCTTGGATAATTTAATATGAAAAAGAGGATTTAGAGGGAGCTTAATGGGGATACTTTATTTAATCTTATAAAGAAACTACTCCTTCTCTTTCATTCTTGGCTACCCCCTGATGCAGTATGAGAATGAGTCATTTGGTGACATTTAAAGCAGATACATTTATAACTAATAAAAGGAAATGCTTCTTCAAACCATCTGCAGTCACTGAGTAGAATTTATCTGAAGAAGTTATGGAGTTTAATGGTCGATTTTAAAACCAGCCCCTGCCTACAGGGGGCATATACTTCCTCCTAGAGACTTCCTGAATCTATGCTATGGGTATCTCTTGCCACGCCAGCACCTGCATTGCAGGTGTTCTCTTCCATACCCAGTCAGCCCTTCTCCTGCACCTTTTTAGAGAACTAGTGCTTATGGAGCTACTTTCCCAGGAACAGAAGGGTCCCTGCATCATCTTTTAACCCACTTTGTGACTTTACACATACCTGAGTTGAAGTAAGGCCAGGCATTTCAATGTAGAGAAAGGAATTTGGACGTGGCCTGTGCTTTATGACCAATGCTAATATTTTCAGAAATTCATGTTAATAATAATAAAATATTTAGACATCTATTTTACCAAGGATGAAGTCCTATCTCCATTGATATAAGTCAAGGACTTTCAAAACCTCTTAGTATTGCTTTAAATCTGCCCATATAAAAGTCAGTGGGAAGGTTAACGTTTGACTTCCGTGGGAGCACATTTAAGGCAATGCACAGAGCTTTTGCCCATAACCAGTTTCGGGGGAGGAATAGTCTTTTTATAATATATTTGTACAGCATCTAGCACACTGGGGAACAGATCCCTGATTGAGGTCTCTAGACAAAACTGTAACGCATATATTAAGCCACAGTGATTAAATACTTAAAAACATATATAACACCACTTCCCACAGGGGTGAGAGAGACCCTTGCACCTTCCACCACCTACAGTATTTCACAATTGACTAGCTTCACGTCAGGATTTTTTCTTTTTTTTTTGCCCCTGACATATCAGTTACAGGTCACTGCTGAAGACATCATACCAGTTTCAGTGTACTGTTCTTCTGATCTGCTATGGAAAATTCTGTAGTTGAATGCCATATCTAGGAAATGTATTCCACAATGTCAAAATACTCCTTATTCACTTTGGGTAATATGAAACAAACAAACCCCAGTAAAGATATTTCCTAGTGGCATAGATCATCAGAAGTCAGTGACGTAACTAAGGGGGTGATAGGAAGGGTGACCATATGGGACAATGTGAAATCCAGGACATTGTCCCCCTCCCTCCTCCTGGGCTGCTATAGGCAGAAGCAGAGGCAGAGCACCACTGGTATTACTATTACAGCAGTTAAGGAGTCAGTGGCCCGTTAATGACCCCTTGTTTTCTTCACAGGTGTTAACAATCCCCTTTTTAATGGTCATTCCATTAATCAAGCAAGCCTATTAGGGCAATTTTGCTGTCTGCTGGGGCTTGCTATTTCACAGCTCATGATGCTCTGCCTCCTTACTCCATGCCTGAGCTGCTCATTTTAATTTTCCCCAGCCAGCTGGGACCAGCCTCTGAAAACTAGGACTGTCCCGGCCAGTCCAAGACATATGGTTACCCTAGTGGTAGGGGCAGCTGTCCCAGATGCCAACTTGGAGGGGGAAAAAAAAAGCAGCTGTTGCTGGCAGCCATACTTTCATGTTTGCGATTGCAACAGCAGCCAGAAGTCACCACTTCCACTTTAGCCCAAGCACCTGGCTGTGTGCCTATGCTGCTACCAGAGGTGTTTGTGAAGAACTACATATGCACTGGGCTGGGATGTAAATAGCAAGCCTGGTTGTTGTAAATGCCTTCCTTAGTACTGTAATTGATTTTCTAATGTTGAACCTCATCTTCAAGAGTATTTAAAACCTGTGGTCTAGTTCAATCTTTTCATTTAAGATTTTCATAATTTGATATCAATCAACACTTGACTTACACTGTAGATAAAGGTATGCACGTCACCATTGAAAGGTTCAGAACACAGGATGTGGATTTCTAAGTGCTTCTTAATAATGCAGTTTGGATAATATGGGGAAGACCGAAGCTCCCATGCAGGCATATACACAAGCTGATGCTATTTTATTGTATTGGTACAAACTCCCATCTGGACATGTTTATTTCAGTTTGAGCAATTATTTTGGCTTCATTTAAATCTATGCCTAACTTAGGCTAAAGTTTGTTTTAAACCAAATGTGTTCCACAGTGGAATTTAATCTGGTTTAAGTTAATCTGTTTAAATTTACTCTTTTTAAATGCACAGTTAAATTGGTGCAACTTACCATGAACCTTAGAGACATTTAACTGGAGCCACCTCTGTAGCAGTTAGGTCTCATGGTAATAGATATGATATAAGAGCGAGCTGGATGGACTGCACATCAACACCATTGAAAGTAGAAATGAAAAACGCATGCCTGTATTTCAGTTTAGTGTAATGACAAAGTCTTAATGCATTGACAAATAAAACTTTCTGCTGTAGGAAAAAGAGTTCTCATACAACCTTAAATGCCCACAACTTCTAGGAGTCTTACACTAGTAAAAAAATTTGCACCAAATAATTTTATAGACTAGCAGACTGTTTTCAATCCTTGTGCCTTTTTCCTCAGACCTGAAGAAGAATGCACTGCATTCAAAAGCTTATCTAAGTCTATGCCAACCATTTATTTGGTCCAATAAAGTCTATCACCCACAAAAAGCTTTGCATAAGATAAGTCATTCAGATTCTATTAAAAGGTCACCTAAAACACTGTTTAATAAAATGTGTGATTATTGAATAATGAATGCCCTTTTCTCCAAAATGAAAACTTTCAAGAAAATGGATTTTTTTAATTCTTTGCAAAATTTTCTCAAAATGTTATTGATTTTCTTTCATTTTTGTTGAAAACATTCTTGAAAAGATTAATGATTGTTTTTTATTTCTGGGAAACTAGTAAATATATATATTTTTTCATTTCTTTCCACCTTTCTCACAAATGTGTAGTTTTCCCAGCTAATTCTGTTTTCTTCACCATTTTTGTCTTTCTCTTCCTTTCCTTTTCCCTCTCCATTACTTATTGACCACTCTGCATGTAGACTATGAAAAAATGTATCTACTAAATCTATGGATAAAAAGCACTATGTAAGAGGTATGTATGTGTTTGGGTTTCTCAAAGCTTTTTGCATTGAATGTTCTTGTTTTAAATTAGATTAATCATGAAATGGTTGTTTTGATTTCATCCTTCTGCACCATTTAATCAAAGTTTAAAATGTTCAAGGCTGTTTACATTCTTACTAGAACCATTATGAGCTGTACTGAAATGCAACAATTTGAAACTGAGGTATATAAAAACTCATCAAGTTTTGATTAAAACTGTATAAAATATTAACAAAAAATGTAAGATCCTAAACTATTAATTTCAAATCTTGTCAGTGGAAACAACTTTTAAAAGTTCCCATATAATTATTTCACTATTTTTAACCGGTTATAACTACTGTTAATATTGTTACATTTTATATTAAGTGGCAGAAGACTAATCTTTTTTCTTACTTTTACTGAATGTCTAAAATTCAAATTGTACCATTTTTATGCTTTGCTCCCTTCTCACAATACCATTCCTCCTGTTTGTCAATTTCTTTTGCATTTTACATAGCCTTGCCTGTGCATTTTCCATGACTTTTGGTTGAATTAATTTGAGACTTTAAGTAAACAAAAGTAGACAGGTTGCTACGAATGGAAAGATTAAGTTTGTTCACCAACTGCTTCCTGCTCGCACACAGTGCGTGCAATGTGTAATGTGTGGTGTCATTAGGCCCATATTCAATTGCATGTATGACTGGGAGGGCATGTTTGTGTTTCATTTATTCAGATACTATTAGCTATTCTCAGTGTTCATCTGCAGTAAACCTGAAAATGTGTCATGCACTATTACACAAGCAAATTTAATGCCCCCAAAATAAACATGCGCTATTAGTTTGCAGGCAGTAATTGAAGTAAAAACAGGTGTTTCCTATATTCTTTGTGATTGCCTACACATATGGCTTCTTTTATATTATCCTTCAATTACTTTGTAGTGTCAGCTCCAGCAGAAAAAGAAACAGTGCTGGTAAAAAGAATGTTTTTTAGAAGTGTGCTTTGGTATAATGCCAAATTAAATCTAGGCAGGACAGCTCTTTTCGTATTTAAATAATTATGCCACATGGACCACTACAGACAACTTTTCAGTTACCAAATTAAATTTTTTGGCCACTGCATTTATTTAATCCCTTGATCTGATTTAGCAAATTAAGAGTAAATGTAACATTTAGTACAAAAAAAATTCTGCCATTTGTTAATTGGTATTAACTTATATTAAAGCTGTGACATAAAACTGATTCTGACACCAGTGAGCATGATCATTTTTAACCTTTACAACATAACATCTTGCTTTTAATTAGAAACCATTTAACTCCTCTAAATACTTCTTTTACAAAATCAGTGACTAAAACAGAGGTGAGGTGAACTTGGCAATAGTAGCTTTCACTTTCTATAACATTTTCACAGCAAATCCTTCATCTGTTCTAATACATTGAAATCAGACAGCTTGAGAGAAAAATAAAAAGGAGTTATTTTAAGGCTCTACCTTTATTGGACTACCCCCTCCCCACCCACACACATACATGCACCCTTTATGCTTTCAGAGTCCTCAGACTGAGTCGGAGGCATAGTGCAAAATTGATACAAGATTCCCTTGACCAACAGGTTGTACTTCTATGTATCATTTCCACTGTGTGCTGAGTTAGAACAGCATGCATGCTGCTGTAAATTAAGGGGAGGGATTTGATAACAGTGTTCAAATACCTGAATGCTAGTTATAAAGTGGAAGGAAATGGATTATTCTCTGGCGTCACAAGGGACAAGACAGTAGTCTTAAATTGCAGCAAGAGAAATTTAGGTTTGATATTAAGAAGATCTTTCTCACTGGGGTGGGGGTTAAGCATTGGAACAGGCTAGGCAGGGAGGATGTGTAATCTCCATCCTTGGACATTTTAAGAGCAGATTAGATGAGCACTTGCATAGGATTGTTTAGAAAAAGATGATCCTGCCTGGAGTAGGGTATTGGATTGGGTGGCTTCCTGAGGTCCCTTCTATTCCTATTTTTTATGATTCTATGATTACGAGTGTGCAATGGCTACAGTGTTAGAAGCTCTTATATGAGGAGCTATGTAACATTTATCTTTGGACAAAAAGGTGGGGTTCTTAGCTCTGGCCCCACCCTGCTGCACTGAGAACAAGGCTTATAGTGTATAAACCTCTATATTGGCTGTATAACATGGCAGCTGCATGCTTGCAGTGACCCAGCTACTTGGCATTTGATACCAACAACAAAAAGCAAAAGAATACCAATTAACCTATCAATTTTTCTCCATTGTCCTTATAAATAAAGTTTTTCTTACTTATCACCTAAGCTAGTAGCAATTTGCCCACGAAGAAAGAAAACTATTTTAATCTTGTGAGCCTTTGTACATGCCACAAAATTGGGCTTTAAAGTGGCCTTAATGCCCTTTTGCACTGCTTTAATGGTGTTGCTGTTTATATTGTGGGTGCCGTATTGCGCTTTAAATGACTTTGGGAAGTAGCAAAATAAAACACCTCCAAGGTGTTTTAGTTTGCTACCTAAAAAAGTGCAACAGCCACAGAGGGAAGCACCAGGCCCTGTGCAGCTTAGGGGCTATGCAGGCAGCTCATGCAGGCAACCCAGCGGCAGCCTGTGCAGGCAGGCTAGACTGAGGAAAAAAACCAAACCCATGAGCATGATTTTTTTTTTTTTTCCATCCCCAGAGCCTGCCTGAGCTGCTTGGGGGCCCAGGGCTTCCCTCCACAGCTGCAGGGGGGCTGGTGCTGCACTCCATGTTTCCAGTGCCCTGTAAGACCACCCAGGCCAGGAGCCTGCGGGCAGATGCCATCTGGGGAGCACTGCCACCACTGCTGTAGAGGGAAGCACCAGCCCCCCCAGCAGCTCAGGGACTGCTCAGCCTGCTGGCAGCTCCCACCTCCCAACCCCCCACCACCGCCAGAGAGGCAGGTAAGGATCTGGCCCAACCCTTGTGTACACACCATGGGGGTTTACTCCAGTTTAATACTCCATAAATTGAAATGGTGTTTCTAAAAACCCACTGCTTCAATTTAGGGAGAATTAAACTGAAGTAAACTCCCGTGGCGTGTACAAGTAGCCATGGAGCCTAATTAATGAAAGAATGCCCACAGTAAGCAGGTAAAAATAAACAGTTTTGTTCCATGTGTGAAGTTACACCAATTAATTTGTCCTGTGTGTTTCACTTTGTGATTGTTTCCCAGAGATGTCTTGGATACCTATAATTGTCGTTTATAAATAATATTTCTTTCACACAAAATGATGATAAAATGCTGGTGTTTGTGAACCTTTTAGCAAACCTGACTGGATTTTGAAGTTCTTATTGACATCAGAAATAAAGCAATTTTTTGCCTGCCCTTTGTCTTTATTATAAAAGTTTCTGTCATTGACCCACACTATATTCTTCTCCAAGATATGCAAAGATCAGGACATATTATTTTACCTTTGGAGCTTCTTTTGTAGTGTTTTGATTTTGATGATTTTGATGATTGAGGAACAGAACAGTGAGACCTCACTTTGCCAGGTCTCACTGTTCTATTCCTGTGCATTTTGATTATGTTCTTGTAACTAATACTTTTAAATTATAGGCTGCCATTCAGAGATGTTGGTAGGCTTCTCACTTTGCCAGATGTATTGCCTCTATCAGGTTGTAACTCATAGTGTATGTTGAGGGATACCTTGTATGGAAATCGTATGGATCAAATGTGTTGTTGGTGTAAATGGGCGCAGTTCTTGGGATATCAATGGAATTGCACCTGATGATACCAGCAATGGATCTGGCCTTACAAGTTTACTGGGCTATACCAGTTTACTGGTCTATAACAGTCCATACCAAAAACAGAGAATAAAGTGCATCAATATATTAAATATATTACTGATCTTGTGTCAAATTCACCCCAGTACTGAGATTCTACAGAAGGTCAAAGCCAAATAATTCAGGTGTGTAAATTGTCCACGTGATGTCTTGTTTCGGCATCTGCAAAAAAGGGATGAGTTTCACCCACACAATATAAAGCTCATGTGTTTGGAGATGTGTTGGAGATTAACTCAATATAGCAGTTAATAATAAATTTCCTTTATAAAACAAATAGCAATTTCTTTTCTACTTCAGTTGGTTGAACTATGACTTTATCATTTAGCAAATTCATTTCTGTTCAAAGAGAGGCACAGAACCAATGACATCAGCTTTCATTCACTGTTTCAACATTTTATTTTTCCTCAGATAATACTCAGGAAAATATAACTTCTTTCAAGCAACATATCCATGCATGAATGTTAGAGGTATAATTTATGCAGTGATGGAAAGTATAGCTGGTGAGGGGAGATTTTAGGTCTCTGGATACTGAGAAAGATATCAATACATGTTTCCACTTCTAACTCTTAAGTTTTTGGAAGAAAAAAATCAATATAGAAAAAGACTGATCTACGTTCCTGTGAACTAGATTTAATATTTCACCATGGCAGCTTAGAATAATACTGTTTCTTCAGGTGATTGTGTTAAAGACATGTACTCCATTATAACATTAATCAAGTGCAATACATAGATCAGATCTTCTACATAAGGTCCTTAAGAATTAACAAATAAACTGACCTGATCCTGAGCAATGTTAAGCACCTGCAATTCTCAGTAAAGTCAATGGAAGCTGCAGATGTTTGGGAGGATCATGGCTACTATACAGTTATTAAAAATATCTAGGCCAGTTCACTCAGTCCTTAGTAGTATCAGTACTTACTGCATCTATTAGAAAATGATTTCTTCAATTTCCCAGATGGCTATTTTGAAGTCTTTTTTCTTCACTTACAACTCAAACTGTCTGTATGTTTCTTGATTGTGATAGCTACCCAGAGTAATTCCTAAGACTATCCAGATATATATTGGTTGTTCCATATTTCTCAATATTACAGTATTTAAAGTATAGTTTGCTTTTTCACTCCTATTGCTCACCAATTTAAATGTTATTTAGGGCCAGTTTTTCATTCAATTTTTAAACAATTTGATAGAGGCAATTTCTGTTTATGATGGTTTAGTCAATCCTGCATGAGGATGATCCTAATTGATGATACAGTACCTCAGCTGCAGCTTGCATTTAAACCATAGAATCATGAATGGAGCTCTGAAAATCAAGCTGCTGATTTTAAAACAGTTAATATTATCTTTACCACAACTAATGTGCACGGACATATGACAGTGTGTTCTGGATTTCAAAATGGCCTCTTTCTTAAGGAGCATTTATTTTGTATCTTCAGAAATTAATGTGCAAAAATATAGCTCCAGCTGCAGATATATAGGCAAAGGCATGCAAAAAACAATAAAAATCAGCCAGGTATAATCCTGGCCCCATTGAAGTTAGTGGTAGTTGTCCCCATTACAGAAAATAGCAAAAAAATTCATCAACAGGGTATAATGACTTTTTTAAACATGGCATTCAGCTGAGGATCTTAGAGTAATTTAATAAATGTTAATGAAATATTTCTTTAAACATCCCTGTGAGGGAGGTATTCTACAGTAGGAATTCAAAAGGATAAGGAACTAACCAAGGATGCTCAACTAATTAGCATGCAAAATGAGAAAAGGATATAGGCTCTTATAGCGAGGTATCTAATTTTGAACAGTTACTTTTGATTTGCACCAACATTAGACCAAAATCAGGATCCAAGAAATATAATGCTGGCCCCAATGAAGTCACTGGTAAAATTACCAATGACTTCAGTGGGTTAGGATTTCACCTTAAGTATTCAGATACTACAATGATAGACATATTACAAATGCACTGATAAACAGATTCCCCCTTGTGCACCTGCATGATAAAATCCATCTTCCCTTCAAGGGATATAATGATTTTTCTTTTCTTACTGACTAAAAAATAGTCTTTTCAGTAATATTTGTCTGCCAAGAGGTCCATATCTATGCACATCTACTTATGTCCTTCAAGAAGCAAATCTTTGTTGAAGACAAAAAATAGGATCTAAGACAATCAGTTTGTCTTTATGTTAAATTGAAGTGGTACATTAAGAAATTTTGTCTGTGATTTGTTGCAGTGTTTGTACACTGGCATATATTTAGCCACCTTACCCCTGGGTATCCATAAATAAATAAATCTGTCACTCGTAAACAACAGCACACGGCCAAGGTGTTTATGGAGCATGAAGCAATTATTCGTGAATTCACTTGATGCTGTCAGGCAGGCTGCTCCTTTCACATTGCAGTTTTATTAGATAGGAGTATAATGGGCTGAACAACATCCTTCCTTAGCTACATGGTCACATAACGGTGTGCACACAGTCCATTTGCTAGCACAGTTCAGGATTTCTTTTTCTACAGGGAATTTAATTGAAATCCCAAACAAAATTATATCCAGTAGGCTTAGCATATTCAAATATGTCAGTATTTTGCAAACCAGTGCAAACAATCCAGGAGATATAGCTATCCATCCCCATATTTTTCATGGAAGTTCTATCATTAATTTGAGTCACTCTTATCCAGCTTTGACTTAATATCTTATACATACGCACTCTCTATTGAGCTATTTAAATTTTGTATGAAAAAATATCTCAAGTTGCAGTCAAATTTGATGTGAATTCAGGAACAAAGAGCAATTTGGGTTTGCAATGTTTTAATATTGATACTAATAAAATAAGAAATATCTGGGTAAACCAAAGTGGTGACTGGGGTGATTACAACAATTAGGAAAGGCCTTAGCAATGTAGTAGAACAGAGCAAAGCAATCAGACAAAGAATCCTTGAAGAAGGATTCTTCAGTTCAAGAACCTGAAGAAATCCTATGCTTGGTTTAATTGGTGCTTCAAATGAATGCAAATTAATACATACATATATCCTACTCCCCTATTCAGCTTTGACAATCTCAGCCTACATTACCCTAATGAACAGGAGTATAAAAAATACCCCTTCCAAATATCAGTATGAATACCAATGTATTATTTGACTGGGTATTATAGTTTATTAATTGCATCATCTGCCTTGGCCCCTCTAAACCTCTTACAGCTTTCTTGTAAATATAACCCCCCTTACCAAAGTCTTTTTTTTTTTTTTACTTTCACCAACCTCAATAATTTTCCATTTCTTTGTGCCTTATTTGTTCAGCATGTCAACCTCAGTTCACCAGGCACTCCACATGTCTGGGCACCTGTGTTCAGGTGAAGGCCTGCTGAAATCACTGGGACCCTCCAAGCAAGGGATATCAGTTCCAGCATTGAGACCATAGATACCAAAGTAAATAAGCACTTTATATTTATTGTTTTTTCAGTCCTCTTTTCATCTTTTGCTTTTCTTCCTCAGTACCATTCCCATGCTGAGGAGCTCAGTTGAATAACTAGAGGTATCACAAGCCATTCAAACATGGTGGTAGTTTAAGGAGCTTAGTTGAAGAATACAAAACCACTCTCCCAAGTTTCCTCTCTGAAATTTATAAGCTACTTTCTTTTCCTTTGAAAAGTGTTCTAGAAATTATAGGCTTGTCCAATATTACAAGTTGTTCCTCCACATAAGTAGATATATTACTATTGTCAGTTATATTTTATAATAAGCATCTAAGAACACAATTCTGTTTTTAGATACGTATGGCAAAATACCACTTCCAAGACTATCTGTATACTGCATATTATTCTAGCTACTCATTCTGAGCTCATTGCTGTGAATGCTGAGCACCTCAGTATCTGATTCATTAGGTAGTGGAAGAACCATATATCAAATGAGAAGTTTGCTTCTGGATCTGAGAGAGATTTTGCTGTAAGCTTGCTATTGCTGTCATGTTTCATGGTCCAATAAAATAGACAATAAATGCAATGATCAAGAGTAGTGCTAAGAAAACAGCCATTTTAACATTTAAGAGCAACTTTTTTTAGTTCTTGCACCATATTGCTTTGACAGTGACTCACTCACTTAACATCAGTGAGCTCACACAACTGTATTAGAGGGCAAAATTTGACCTTTCTACTGTAGCAGCTCTCTGACGTTTCATAGGCCATGTGTGCTTCAACATGTAAGATAAACGTTTCTTATGACACTGTAGAACTTTCTAGTTATAAAGTTAATAAAATGTCTTTGAAAAGAATATCTATCATTTAATTTTGTGTAATAGCAGGTCTAGACTGAAACCTAATGGGTAGTGTGCTTTTGAGGTAGACAGATGGACAGTCAGTAAGTAAATGCGTGTACAAATGTCATATTCAGCTATATCCCTAAAGTACCCAGTTCTTCTGTCTGTATTTTGTGGCTTTATACAAATAAATTGGGAATGTGAAGCAGTCCTAAATGTAGTTGTTCACCTATAACATGGAGTTGACAGATGGTTCATGCTTGGTGGGTAAGGTGAGGGCAAAACAACTAGTTTTAGGGAAAGATTCTGAGCTGTGAAGAGAGGAAAGAAAATGACACCAGCAACAGGGGTAGGAGAGGGGAAATGATGAACAGAGAGTAAAAGGATGAAATTAAATTTACAGACAACAATTTTCAATATTTACCAAAGGAGCAGCATCATGTGGAGTATTTGATATGGTACAATCACCATTCAATTATTTTAAAAATTAGCAATTGTCCCTTTAAAGATACCTTTATTTTAAAGATAAGCAGGCTGGGTAGGGGTGCAGATTAATGCATACCTATGGTGCGTTGGAGGTGTCAGGGGATGATGTGTATTAATCAAGCATTACTGCACAGTAGGTCCTGTCTTATTAGCTTAATTGAAAAATGTTTTGTTCTCCCAGCTTTTCTCTTTTATTGATGCTTTGATTTGAGCACAGCTCCTCCCAACGATGGCTGGGAGCTTAAAAAATAAAAATAAAACCATGCCGGGAAGATTTTGTTTCTAATGAGATGACAAAATCTTTACTCATTTCCAGTTTTTAGCACAGGATGACTCTTTAGGGTTTGCAAGACAAATAGCAGCCATATGTTCTCCTTGAGTAGGCGCTTGCTGGCGTCTGCCAACACACTCCCTCCCAGCTCGAGGACTGTTTTAGTATTTTAAAAAAATGCAACGAAAAGGAAAAGAAACCGGAAAAGACCCAAAGCAGCCCGCCTGGAGCTGGGATTCACCCGGCGGGGGCTGCGGCGCGCAGAGGTGCGGGGCTATGTGTCGCTGTCCAGCCTGGGGGTGCTGAAATGTGAGCCCCGCCTTGGGCTGCAGTGGAGTCAACCTGTGCTGAAGGCAGGTGGGATCCTGTAGTCTTCGGTGTCTTCCCCAACTAAGCCCGAGGGGGACTCTTCCTGACCCCGAATAAAATAGCAACAGAAACCCCCAAATAATCAGAGAGGAGTCGGGCTGGGAGGTACCTCCAGAGGCCAGCTGGTCCCTGAGGCAGGATCAGCCAAACCAGCTCATACAAACCCGTCATGTAAACTCTACCTACGTCCCTGAAGTCCCTGAAGATGTGGGTTTCTTTCTTTCCGGCTGCACTCTGTTCTTAGGAACTGCCCTTACCTCTTTAGTAGATATTAGCCGTGTATTAAAGATCAGGCTTTTTCCTATGTGATTGAAATGCCCCCTCCTCACCCTCAAGGAACAGCCACGGATGCCTAGGACGCCGGGCAAACTCATTGGGATGCCACGGGTTGTGAAGAGTTCTTCTTGGGAGGGAGAAAGCCTTCCAGCAGGTGCCTGGCGTCTGCTGGGTGCCCGGGACGATGTGGCACTAGCACAGGGACGCCCGGCCTGGCCCGCACCGCGCCGCTGCCTCCAGTGCAGCCGTGCGCGCGGGCTGTGCGCCGGGGCAGCGGGGAAGCGAACGAAGTTGGCGGGTTTGAAGCCTGGGGCTCTCCCGGTCGAGCTCCCCGCTGCCTTGTTTACCTCTGGGCTGCTGGCTCCTAGCAAGCGATCTGTGGCGGGGGCGGGGGGAGGCGCGGGCTGGGCTCTCCGGAGGGGAGATGAGATGGGATGAGAGCAAGGGGGAGCGGGCATCCACTTGGCCACAGCTTGTCCCCGCCGGGGCTGGGTTTGTGGGCGCGCGCAGGGCTCCAGCTCCCGGCAGCCGCCTGGGTGGGGACTGGCTGGTTGCCCCCGCCTTTCCC
>NW_017728909.1:64069113-64121814 GCF_001723895.1 Crocodylus porosus | reverse complement strand
CGCCCGCCCGTCACCGGCGTGCCCTGACGTCAGCGTTGTCAGGGCTGAGTATGTGCCCTGACGTCATAGCCCCGCGGCGGGTCCTTCCCCAGGCAGCCGGGCGGGGGCTCCCCGCCCCGCGGGGGGCGGCCTGCCCATGACAGGCCTGGGGTCCCCGCTTGCCCGTGCCCAGAGTGGAGAGTCCCCACGCCCAACTGTGTGGGGTGGGTGCAGCAGGGGCTGTTGCAGCCTGCCTCAGGGGGCTTGGAGGCACCACACAATGTTGGCCCCGCCGGGCGGGCAAGCACCCGTGCACCCTTCGCAAGGCGAACCCCAAGATGCCCAAGAGGAATCCATGGGGCCAAAGACCTCTTGACCTGTTGCAGCTTTTCTGAGGCCTTTGCCAGGAAAGACTTGCTCTAGTATTTTTCCATACCCAGAAAAAAAAAAAGTGAAAGCTAAGAACTGGCATTTTCCAAGGGTGCCTTGAGTCTAACAAGATTAAGAGCCACTGGTGTATAAACCAGACACACAGGCACACATACATTTAATTTGTGTGTGTATACATATATGCATACACACACACACACATATACCTACACACATACCTACATATCTATATATACATACATCTATACCTACACACACACACACACACACACACACACACACACAAGTGCGCGCATTGTATAGCTAGACAGATCTTTGCTTATGACCTGATCTTGCTACCCTCAGCCTCAATGGCATCATTTCCACAGACTTTCCTGTCAGCAGCAGCAAGTGTGTAGGGGAGGAACGCACCATCTAAATGGAAACAGTTAGCCAACATGTTCAAAACCGTTTCTTTCTCTCAGACAAGGTTATTTGGGTAAATGTATTATCTTTTATTAGACCAACTAGATAGTTGGAAAAATTGTTCTTTGCAAGCTTTCAGGCATAGGCACCCTTCCTCTGGCATAGGGAGAGTCTGCTGGTTTTTGTCATCCCTCTAAAGTCTGAATCGAAGCAGTAAATTACTATATATGAAAATATACACCCAAGAGCTGTAAGTGGAGCTGAAACAGGCCAGTGAAACCCTATCAGTTTAGTCTGTCTGTGCAAAGCAATGAATGCGGCTGGTTATATATTTGCATATGGAAAGAAAATAGATCCAATTATTCAGTCCCTCTGCACTACAGAGAAAGGAGGCAATACTGAGTGCTGTGGTCAGAAATTAAGTCTAGTCTCTAAATGTGTTACAGTCTTAAGCTGTGCAATTAAAGGATCAGGTTTTCCTTTTGTGGATGTTGGTGTAAATCAAAGGCAACTATTTGAAGTTGAGTGGAATTAGATTGCACCCTTGTTTTCCCAACATTCCTCCTATTAGTACACAGTTTTTTTCCAGTGAACATCAGCTCTCCTCAGAGAATATTTGATCCTGAATTAAAATTCTGAAGGAATAAGCACATTCAAATTTTCAGTCTTCATGTATGCTTTCTGGCGTTTGTTTGTGTTGAGATATATTTCAATATTTAAAATACTCATCTGTATTATAGATTGGATCACTCAAAAATCACTACTTATTCAGACATAAAAGCCATCCAAGAAGGTCTCAAAGAAGTGCTGTTCGTATCTCTAAGAGGCTTTCTGATGATGAGCGGGTAAGTTTTGCATTTACTCTCTTTCATTTACACTGTCCATGTTATCTGTTCAGATTCCTCATAGGGTTACAGGCATACTTAACACATTTTGTAAGCCCCTAATCATGTTGAATAAAACCTTGTTCAACGAATGAATTCTGCCATTGACTGGCAGGATCTGGCTCTAAGCTAACAAGAATTTCTTCTACATGTTGATTTTTTTTATAATAATTCCAACACTGCAATAATTCTGAATGGAGGTATTTGTGTGTGGCAGGGGACCGTACATGCAAAGAATTTTAGGGCAGGATTCCAAATCCAGTGAAGTAAATAAGGGCCTCCTCAATTATATGAATTGGTTTTAATCAGACCCTTTCTGAAGTCAAGGCTAAGTTTAAAGTGCTTCAATATTACACAAATGTTAGAAAAATGTGCTGGGATTCTGCTGCAGTATGCTGCTTCAGTGACTAGCATTCTAGCCAACATTTCTCATTTCACAGACCTTATTACAGGACCCGGTATTGCAGTCTTTGGCTCCTCACAGCTCCCACTGAAGTCAAATGCAGCCCTGGGTCCTAACTAATCAGGAGAAACAGACAATATTGATACAGATCCCACTTACTTAGTTTTGTTGAAGATAAAGGTGGTATCTGCTTTTTAAACATACTGTATCACTTCATAGATTTTCAGTAATTCAGCAGCATATGAATAGCCTTGCTTAAAAGTTATTTCTAATAAATTTAATTAAAAATTAAGCTAGTATCTAGTAAACCAGCAATATTCTAAATTTAAGACAGGCATAATATTTAGAAATCCACTTGTGAACAAAAGAATAGCTGTTTGAGAAAAAAAATATTTAAGTGATCATCTGCTACTGAGAGATTAAGATTTAGGGCATGGATATAGATTAGAAGGAAATTTTCAGTATGAGAAGATTGATAGAGACGAGCAAAATAGGCGAGGTGGTGTTCTGTTTGTTTGTTTTAGAAACCCTCTTCTCTATCTAGTTTACTGTAACTATTTCCTTTAATGAAGGTAACAGGTTCACTCTGCACAATGTGAACACAGTAAATTGCAGCTGTTCTTATCCAAGATTTTGATTTAGCTGCTGTAAACAAAGGGACTGTTTTCAAATTTTCAGCTCTCCTATAACACTGAGCTTGAGTTTTGGTTCAGTTCCTCTTCTGTTTGGGCTAATTCTATGTAATGTATCCACTATTGCAGGAAAATATTGCTATTGTTATGTATAGTATATGTCTATGTTAAGGCACAGATAATGGGGAATTTCCATTACGGATATTAATGACCATTATTGTACATTTATTTACTTACATACAGAATGATGCTGCAAGTGACATTCCCAAGTCATCTCTAATTTGCCTCTTATTCCCCCTCTAGTATTTAAATAAGCTATATTTGAGATCTAATTATATAAGCATATGAGCACAAAGCAATATTGTAAGGCTATGCAATTATACATTAACCTCTGCTCTAAAAATCTATATTAATTCAGTAGCAAAAAGGTTTAAAAATTTAATTTTGAAAAAGGCAATGGATAGAATCTTGATTTTAGCTATGCTTGTAAAATTGTATGATTTTTAATAGATTTGTATGAGTGCACGTGAGGGCAAAATTTGGCCCAGGGTATTTAGACTATTAATCTGGTTTATCTAAATGCAATATGACAAGTCCTGGATCTATGCTGCTTTGCAGCAGCTAAGGATCTGGCCCATTGTTTGCTGTAAAATGTACCAGTATAATGTGTTTGGTTTTTTTTAATGTATTAAATTAATGGTTTTTAATGTCAGTTTTTAAAACATTAGAACCAGTTTTGTAATCCACTCTCTACCAATAGCATTATATGAAATTAAAGGGATAATTTTAATTATCTCCTATATCAATGAATGGTTGGGTCCCAGTGGGCTGATACAGAGCACTGAGCCTCTATAATAGATTGACAGTTTGAATCGAGACCAACTACAGAGTGACAAACATTTGGCTTGTTTCACTGGTCTGTGTGTTCAGTGGTCTCAGCTCTCGTCCCAGAGGACAGTTGTTCACACACAGAAATGATGAGCACAGCTGATGCCACTTTTTAATTAGTGCTGACTGACAGAGAGGCCAAGCATTGACTGGGCCTGGGCAAGAAATAATAACCCTTGCATATAAATGGTGCCAATAGTACCTAAGACATTTTTAGGTTATTTCTTGCTCTAATACTATCCATGTTGACCCCGTTGTGTGGATGAAAGGAGATCTACAGTATCCCTGGCTATCAGTCAGCAGTATTTTTCTACCACTGAATTTATACAAACAAGGAAAAGCAATTTTATGTAGATTGCTTTCAAATGACACATTTGTAGTGACCTCAACATTCACATGCTGTTTTCTTATGTGGAGTTTCCATTAACTTTCCACAATGGTATTAGTCATTTTTTTAGTCCCAGTTGTGACTGACTCCATTCTGTAACAGATGCATAAAGATCTGGGATTATGACACAGAGAAACAAATAATGATCACAAAACAACTCAGGAGATTAGAACAAGGATTTAGAATCCAAAAGCATCTGGAGCTTAAAACTTGAAAATTTTTGCTTTACCCAGCTGGAAATTGGGGCCAAAAGCTTGTCTGTATTGTATTGTATTGTATTGTATTGTATTGTATTGTATTGTATTGTATTGGATGCAAGTTATGGACAAGGTTGACACCCCTACTCATGCTGAGTATCAGCTTACTCCCATGAGCAAACCCAATGAAATAAATAGGACTACTTGTAAAGTATCACTAAGATTTAGGGTTTCAAAATCTGGTATAATCACAGCTGCATTGTCTTGAGTAAGTAGCTAAAGCAGAAAAAACACTGCCAAAGAAATGAAAGATAGGTAGACATATCTGTAACAGGCATGCCATTAAATATGTAGACAGATACACAAACCTAGCAGACTGCATTAATTCTGGTATAACTTCTACTGCCTTTAACAGAGCCTCACTAGTGTTGAATCTGACCTATTTTTCACAGCTTTCTGATTGTTGTTACCTTAGAGTGGAATGTGACCATAGGTGCCATTTGGAATGGGGCGTTGAGGGACAGACAGATTGTGAGTAACAATATCCCTGTGACTATGGCACAAGTGGCTTTTTTCCCTCACTGAAAATTCACTGTACACACAGAGAGAGATTAAATTACAGGCCGGTGAGAGAAGCAAATGGTATTTTTGCTAGTTTGAGTCACCCCCTCAGATTAGACAATCTTCTTACTGCAATATACTTTCATCACAAAAATGTTCATTATGTGGCATTCACAGATAAAAGACTTTCACTTTAAATATACTCTAAATGATTTTATAGTATCATGTTTTCACCAAAACCTCCTCTTTAAGGTGCATTCTGCTCTAATGCAGATAATGCACATCTCTGGAAAGAGCCCTCCACTTTTTTCATTTGATAGAATTTGTCTTACAATGAAACGCTCAAAGCCAATTAACCTCTGGAGGCTTACTTGCTGGTTCTGATTTAAAAAAATACTTGTAGGTGTCATGGGCAGAGCAGCAATACGAAAAAAAGAGAACTAAGCGTGCAGCCCAGAGAGACTCTGCAGAAAATCTTTTCAATGATCCTATGTGGAATCAGCAGTGGTACCTGGTAAGAGTTTATTTTTAAGTAATAATAGTGGGTGAGGAATGTGAGTTTTACTGATCAGCTGTGTTATTTCACTGATGTCTGAGAGGTTGCACAGGAGGGAGCAGGTTGCAGCCACTTTCATTAGCGTAGCCTATGGAAACTACAGACCTCAGCACTTGATATCCCTGAGCAACATTCTGTATTTTTTAACCACAATGCATGCAAAGACTATGAAAGCCAGTTCGAATTTCTGGTGATTGAAATTATGGGAACATTGCAAGGCTTTTAAACAGTTAAGAGCCATGTTAACAATAACATAAGCATTTTCCTCTTTACATATAACATAGACATCTCCAGTTGTACCCTGTGACCAGAGGCATATTTCTTTGTTGAAATACTGCATATTCCAGCAGAGAATAAAGCTTTATCTGTGTAAGGTGTTGAGCTCCTTCAGCTTCTGCTGACACTGATTGGAGTTGAAGATGCTGTTTCTGTTTCTCATCTGGTCAAATCCTTGAGGGGGCTGCCTGCCTTCTACAAGCTTCCTGTGATACTGAGCTAAATTCACCTGAATGCACAATGTATCTACTCATGCCCGTCTCTTCAGGCAGTATTGTGTACACCCAGAGGAGGGGATAGCTGGAAGAGCGGATTCTCAGGTAACAGACATCTCCAAATACTAACACGGCCTAAATGATTTGAGTACTTGCATTTGTCCACATTGCAGGTCACAGAGTAACCTGAACTCTGACCTGCAGTCTCTTTGGCCCTTTCCTTCTCTTGTTCAAGTGCAGAGACTTTAATTTTAAGTTATACTAGGAAAATTATTCCAGTAGAGATTCCTAAAAACTCCCATCTAATAAGGCAATGGAAAATATTAAGAATCTTAAATTTCTAGGAAGCTAGATCCTAGACATTACTCTACTTACTTTTTAGACTAATTTCCAGTGGGGAGTACACACACACTTGGCCACAAATGCATGCAAGTGCACATGTGGGTGCACGCACCCACATACATGTATAGAAAGACAATTTGCTCTTATGGAAAATGCAATGGACTGCAGTCCAGGAAACCTAGTTTGCCTTCTAAGCTCAGGCACTAATTCTTTGCTGAGAAAGTCATTTCATGTCTTTGCACTTCATTTTCTCTATATGTAAAATACAGATGATGATATTTCCACTACTTTACAAAGCATTTTGAAATCCTCAGATTAAAAGAACTCTTTAAATAAGAAGAATTTTCTGCCAGAATACTTCCAGGTTCTTCTAATGTAGCAATTGTTTGCTGCTTTGATGACAAAATAGAGCCCCCCTTGTACTCTTGCCTCAAGTTATACTCAAGCATCATCGGAACAACAGTTATTTGATGAGTGCTATAGAAGATATCTGTGACCTAAAAGTAATTCTCTGAACTGCAGCAATCAGAAAATCAAGCTTTAAAATACAAGCTGTCTTGCTCCCATAATATACTGCATTGCCTGGGTCTTACATTCTGTTCAGTATTCTTTTGGATGCAAAGGTGTCAAAAAAATGACAATACATTAAGATGCTGAGAGATGCAAAGAAAACATTGACTATATCTATGCCTGGGATTTAATGGTAATCTTAATAAAGCTTTTATATATTAAAAATATAGAGACTTACCATTTAAAGAAAAATGATCCATTTCAAATTTAATTTTTGAAGACCAGCCTTTCAAAGAGTTGAGGAAATAAGTCACATTTCCAAGTGTATTGTTTCAGTGGAATAATAGTGAAAGTAATAAACCACACATTGTGATTCAGTACAGTCCTTCATATCTAGTCTACTACTAAATTGCTTTAGCTATTAATTGTTTTCCAATAGCTAATCTGGACATCAAAGGAAGAGGCACCATTTGAAAAAACAGCATTAGAATCCTGCATATTCCAGCAGAGAATAAAGCTTCAGTCCAACAAGGTCTTGAGTTTTTTCTATTTCTACTGATTTAGATAAGAATTAAAGATACTCTATTTTGATTCTAATGTATGGAAGAGGATTTCCAAAACCAGCAGATCATACTCCTACCCAGCCACAGACATACTAAACATAAGATCTTAGGAAAGTAGGGCTGGAAGGGACCCCACAATGTCACCTAGTCCAGCCCCCTTCTCAAGGCAGGATCATCCCTGAATCACAATCCCAGCCAAGTGTCTGTCTAACCTGCTCTTGAAAATATCTAAGGATGGACATTCCACAGTTTCTCTCGGTAGACTGTCCTATGGCTTGACCACCCTCATTGTCAGAAAAATTCCTTCTAATCTTCAACCTAAATGTCCTCTGCTGCAGCTTGAGGCTTTTGCTACTAGTCCTGTCCCCTACAGCCACATAGAAAAACCCATCTCTTTCCTCTATAACCAGGGTTGTCAATGTTTTTGGGCAGAGTGCCAAAAAAGCCCCACAACCTTGACTTGTAAGATGTTGGCATGCCAGAGGCTGATGGCAGGGGAGCTGTGAGGGGCCTGATCCTTGTTGTGGCAGTGCGGCCCCAGCCCCTTCCCCACTGTCAACCCATAGTCATGCATGCACCCACCACCAGCAACAAGCTGGGCCAGGGCTCCATGCACGCCAGTGCATCTGCTTGCAGCCTCCCTTTCACCTACTGCAGTGGTAGGGGGGCTGCCCAGAGCCTAGGCTGGCTGTGACATGCTGAGTAAAATGTTTCTCATGCCACATTCTGGCATGCATACTGAAGGATTGCCTCCCTGAAGAGCTCTATAATTGCTCTTCAGATATTTAAAGACAGTTATCAAATTCCCTCCCCACCCACTCAGTCTTCTCTTCTCACGCCTGAAAAACCCTAGTTCTTTTAGCCTTTCCTCATAAATAATGCTTCCCAGGTCCCTGATCATTTTTGTTGCTCTGCTTTAGACTCTTGCCAATCTGACCATTTTCTTCTTGAAGTATGGGGCCCAAAACTGGATGCAGTACTCCTTGTAAGGCCTCATCAGTACCAAAAAGAATGGAAGAATCGCTTCTCTTGATTTGCAAGTAACACTTCTGTTGATACAACCCAGTATGCTGTTGGCTTTTTTTAGCAACAAGAGCACACTGTTGGTTCATGTTCAGCTTATGGTCCATTCTCTGCCACCATACTACAGGACCTGCAGCTTACCCCGTCATTCCCCAGTCTGTATTTGTGCATGCAATTACTCCATCCCAAATACAGGACTTTATACTTGTCCTTGCTGAATCTCATATGATTGACTGTGGACCATTTCTCTAGTCTATCCAGGTCATTTGTGATCCTAGCCTGCTCTCAAGAGTATCTGAAATGCCACTCAGCTTGGTGTCATCTGCAAATTTGCTTAAGCATGCACTCAATCCCATCATCCAAATTCCCATCATCCAAATTATTAATGAAGATGTTAAACAATACCAGACTCAGGTGAGATCCCTGCAGAACCCCACTTGATACCTCCTCCCAACTGGACAATAAGCCACTGATGAATACCTGTTGAACATGATGATCCAGTCTGTTTTGTATTCACCTAACAGTACTTTTGTCCTTTGCTTATTAATAGGAATGTCATGGGATACAGTGCCAGAAGACTTGCTAAAATCAAAGTATATCACATCGACTGCTCCCCCCACTTTCACAAAGCCTCTAACCTTATTATGGCAACATATCAGTTTGGTCAGGCGTGACTTGCTCTTGATGAATGTTGGCTGTTCCTTCTTCTCTAGGTGCTTCCCGGCAGATTTCTTGAGGACCATGATCTTTCCAGGTATTGAGGTCAGACTGACTGGTCTATAATTTCCTGGAAACTCCTCATTGCCTTTCTTAAACATGGGCACTACATTTGTCCTTTTCCAATTATATGGGACCTCATCCAACCTTGAAGAGGATAGCTAATGGCTCTGAAATTACCTCATCCCATTTCTTCAGTGCCCTAGGGTGCAACCAGTCCAGTCTTGCTAAAATACAGTCTTCTTACCTGAGATATCTTGAGGAAGAGTAATAAGTCTTCTTGTGGATGAAACAGGAAGGCTGGCTAGGGAAAAGAGGTTGTTTGAACAAGTTCATCCTTGTGAAAAACCTGGGTAAAAATCTGTGAATTCAGGACAGACATAACAATGTTGATTAAAGGTTCTTAGCAATTTGGCCTGGAAACTTTGGACATCTCTTGTATGAATTTATGCTTTTTTTTTTTTTTTGTAGCAAGATACAAGGATTACTCCCTCTCTGCCTAAGCTAGATCTCCATGTTATACCTGTATGGCAAAAAGGGATTACAGGCAAAGGTGTTGTTATAACTGTCCTGGATGATGGCTTGGAGTGGAATCACACTGACATCTATGCTAACTATGTAAGTTTGTTCATTAGAGTGCTGCAAAGTCAGCAAATTACTTGCAGACCTTTATATAAAAACATTCTAGTCTAGTTTGCTGCATGATCAGAAAGGCTGCTCCGACATGACAGAGCCTGAAACACTTGCCTCAAGCATAATTCAGAGCCTGGGCTGTCTCACTGGGAGTTGAATAATACTGAGCTACTCAGTGTATATTAGTACCTAGGCATATTTAGACATAATAGTTTAATGCTGAACTATTAAAAACCTTTTAGCTATTTGTGAATTTTATATCTGTTAATAGCTATTAGATTTTAATAATTTAGTTTTTACCTCACACAAAAACACATATAAATAAATAGATGCAGATAAGAACTCCATTTCAAGACACATTTGAAAAAAAAAAACTGTCTGTGCCCCAGAAAATTAAAACAGCAAAGAAATATATTAAAAGCTGTGATGGAAAATCACTTGAAGACAGGATGGGAAAGTGGAAGCTCCTGAGGTCTGTTACAGTCATAGTACTGACTACTGTTTTGTAGCCTTGTGCAAGCCACTTAATCTGTGCCTCAGTCTTCCCATCTGTAAAATGGAGATAATTCACTTACTGTTCAGTGGTGTTATTAGCTGAGCTGTCTAAAAATTGGTTATATGAAAAAAAATCAATTTTCAAACACTTCTAAGATGTACCTTTCTTATGTCATGATTTTTAAAAATAATATATTGGATTCAGAAATATGTTATTGAAATGCCTATCATTCTTATTTTACCAAAAAGCATATTTTAGACAAAATAAACCACAATGCTTCATGAAAAAACTTGTTTGAAAAGAGCTTTTCCACTTTTCAATGGAAAAACCTTTTAGTGAAAAACATTCTGCCTAGCTTTAATTTTGCAGAATCAGTGAATTTTTGTTAAATTATCTGATAATCCCGTGCCCTTCAGCCAAATAACCCAACTCCTCCATTCCTTACCCTCAACAGGCATCCCAGTACAAACCTTCCAACAGCCAAAGCTGCCAAAGGTTTAGTAGTTTCAAAATAACAGTTTCCAAGTGCAGAGTAATCAATATCTATTCTAGAATATTAAATAAAGACTAAGCATCATATTATACATTTGTTTTAGAGGATCTTTTTTTCTTTTGGTAACTACAATATCTGTTTTTTAAATTTAGGATCCACAGGCAAGTTACGATTTCAATGACAATGATCATGATCCCTTTCCTAGATATGATCCAACAAATGAAAACAAGTAAGTAGTCTTTCATGTTATGGAAAGAAAAAGCAGTAAATTAGTATCCTTTGCTTTAGAACAGACAAAGGCAGAGCTTTTTGCCATTTACCCTGAAAAGGCTCTGTGCCCAAAAGGATTACTGTATGTGCTAAAGGGAAAAAATGATACTATTTTGATGTAAATTCTATATGGAAATTGATTAAATTTCCAAATAAGTATGAGCTTTTTTAGTTTAATTATTACATTTGATAAATCACACACAGTATGTATCGGGGTTGTTGGGTGTACCCGTGTTAGTCTAAGGACATAGGCAGACAAGGTTCTTTGGGTAAATGTGACACCTTTTATTAGACTAACTAAATAGTTGGAAAAATTGTTCTTTGCAAGCTTTTGAGTGCAAACACCCTTCTTCAGGCATAGGGGAGTCATCCCTGTGCCTGGAGAAGGGTGTTTGTGCCTGAAAGCTTGCAAAGAACAATTTTCCAACTATTTAGTTGGTCTAATAAAAGATATCACTATGTAAGAATTATTACATTCTGAAACCTTCTTCTTCCTATATTTGTGTGTGTAAAATACTAATAGCACTTCTACAGACTTCAAAGGAAAAAAAACCCTTTGGGGTAAGTGCTCCTGTATTATAGGGCACACCATCTGACTAAGTACCTCATGGCTGCAGTTAGGCTTTTAATCCTGGTTAAGCATTAGGGACAATGAAGAGCCACCTATTAGCAGTAAAGTTTGGTGTCAGAGGAATATGTCCACTGAATATTCTATTACAGGGATCCAGCAGGCTCCTTCCCTACCTGTGGGCAGTTTCTTCAGGGGCATTTTATAGCATTTTGTGGCAAGAAACAAGTGAGGAGCCTTGTCTCATGACCTCTTCTTTGGTCATACAACACCATGGGTGTTCTACTGAAGTTAGGTTCTTTCATGTTGGGTTTTGTCCACTTAGAAGAGAACCTCCTTCTAACAGCTGTAGCACAGAATGAATGAGTCGATTCCCTCAACCAATTAAAATGCCACTGCTAAAAAAGATACAAGGAGGAACTGACACTGGTTCCCTTTTGTCTATTAGGCACTATCCAAATCATGAATCAATAGCTGCAAAGGAAATAAAGTCATCACTCAAAGGATAAATGTCCCATGATTTTTAAAAAATGGATATCTCTACTTTATTACAGCATTTAGCTATCAGTGGGTGGCCACTGTTCTCTGATACTAATGGCATTATCTCTGAAATCTACCTTCATTAGCTCCAATCTTTATTAATATATACATGGAATTCAGCCCACAAGCATCCAAACACCATACTGTGTACCAAGCAGTAGTATTAAATAAAGTAAAATCTCTTACAAGTAAGTTGTTTTTATCTACTGAGGGGTAGGATTATTTTGTAACAAAAGAATTTGAATACAAAATACCTCACTGAAGGCATAATTTAGCCTTGTTGAGGGTATTTGATTATTTTAAATGCTACCTAGTTTAGTATCAAAATAAATTCAAGCATTTTTAAAAGACTATCCAAATATTTGTTTAAAACTAGTTTTTTTTTAGTTATTTTTAAGGATTATCATCTTAGTTTTCCAAATTTTCCTTGCTCTTGTAATCTGCTTCAGCAGCCATGTTATATCTCATGGTAGACATTTTAACAACAGTTAGGGCCTGGCCAAAGCTACTGAAGCTACTGGGAATCTAAGGAACATCATTGCAGATTGTTAGGCCCATATTATCTCTGCCTAATAATCCATTGAAAATTGAGTGGATCAAAATCAGAGGATAAATATGCCATTTTTTTTTTCAAATAGACCTATTCCAAAGCTATTTAATATTCAAAAAGCTGTCTTAGATCTAGGTGGAGAAAAGCCTCTACCAAGTCAACCATGTAAGTGGTGAAACTCTGTAGCTTAAGCAAATGCATTTAGTTACGGTTCAATTTTAAAGTCTTTTAAAAAATTTATTTCATTCAGGCATGGGACACGATGTGCAGGAGAAATTGCCATGCAAGCCAATAACAAGAAGTGTGGAGTTGGAGTAGCATATAATTCCAAAGTGGGAGGTAAGAAAACAAGCAATACTTTGCCCTCAACTTTACTATTTCTCACGTGAATGAAAACAAAGTGAAACAGGGAACTGGCCATCCCAAGGTACTGAGTGCCCTACTGGACTTTCTCAGCCATCATCCATTCATGTTCAAAACTCTCAGCATTTCTCAGGAGTTACTCAGCACTCCACAGCATTGGGATTTTTGAGAGTGTGTTGAAATAGTGTAAGCAGTTACTTTTATCTCGAGTCTTAAGCAGCCATCAATTTCTCAGGGTTCAATCTATAAGTTAACTGTTCATTCTAACCAAATCTATGAGTCTGTTTTTAAATAACGAAATGGTTGGTTGTTACCTTATCCATTCTACACAAAATTAAATGAAGAGTAAAAGGAAGAGAACTCAATTTCCTGTCTTTTCTTGTTTAGAGTGTCTATACAGTTAAATTGAAAGGTCACGGCAGTAGAGAAATTCACATTTCTGTGATTTTGATTTCAATTGCTTGTTTCTCCATGTCAATTATATGTTAATTTTGAAAAGAAGTAGAGGCTTGTTTATCCATCAATCAATATTGCCCTTTTTTAAAAAAAAAATGACTGGAAGTCTAGTCTATTATAGGTTTGTGAAATAGACATGATCAAAATATCAGTTGCAAATGGTTATTTAGCACAAAAGGAGATAGACTTGTAGATTTGTAGTTTTTCAATTTCACATTTTTTCTTGCTCTTTTATGAAATGGGACAGCTTAGATGAGATTGACAGCTGAGATTACTATTCTTGCCACTTCAGTCTGGTGTTTATGAGCTCCTATTTTCTCTTCTGGGTTTTGAGCTGTCACAAATGTCACTTTCCAGCCCACCTTTGCCCTTCTGCATTATACTTTTATACTCTGCTTAAATAAAATACCCCACTCATTAGATGAAGATGCCAGATTTTAAGAGCAGGGTGGAATAGCAGAAATTTTAAAAATATACCCGCTGTACTGCCCACTTATCTGTGTGAACAATTGCCTAATTTGTAAATGCAGATATATCCCTGCTGCTTCCTATGTCCAGGAAAGGGAAGTAATGGAGGAAAGACAATGAAAAATTATTGAAAAATTATCCAGAAAGGTGATTATCTTTCAAAAAAAAAGCGGAAGAAAATTCAGGGAGGCATAAAGTTGAAGGGAATGGGAAGCAAAATCTGGCCAAATCTCCAGAGATAAGGATGTGACAAGAATCACACTTGAAGAAAGATTTACCGTACACCATAAACACCTAAACCTAGGAAGCTTATTTTCCAGCTTTTCTTTGTAGGTAATTCTATATCTATGACCTAGTATAAGGTGTATGACACAATAAGAGCTCCAAATACTTCAGGATTATTTCAAGCTGTTATTTGAACCTAGGAATTATCATACCAGAAAAAGTCTAGTGGTCCATCAAGTCCAGTAATGTGTCAGACAAAGTCTGTACCACCTGCCCAAGATGAAGTAACTCTGAAGCAAGCTATTTTGGAGTAACATATTTTCAGGGTATGCCCTGAGATTTTATGAGATTTTATATTCCTTCCAAAAACTCTTGTTCCTTTACCATTATAACTATAAATGCTCTCATTATCTATCTAAATTCTCAGTCTTTTAATGCCTGCTAATTTTTGGTCCTATTCATATCTTGTGCCCTTAAGTCATGCATCATGTGGGAAGAAAAACTCATCCTTATTTCATCTTTAAATGTATTGCCTTTCAGTTTAATTTACTGTCCACTTGTACATAGTCTTTATAATGTTGTATCATAGAAAAAATGTGCTGTATGCCATGTTTTGTTTATTAGATTTATATCCTACCCTGTCCGAAAGGCTCAGAGCAGCTATTGTTATATGTCATCCAATAAATGGAACATGTTTATTCACACATGCCCAACCACAGCACTGAGCTATTTTCCTGATGCTGCCATGGAAATCAAATGATGAAGAAGCTGCATTTTATGAAGGACTGGGTTGAGAGTTCTAGCACCGTGCATGTGCTACTAAAAATAGCCTTCGGCTAAGCAGATACATGGATCTGCCTGAAAATTCCTTTTGCTTTTGCTTGCTTTTGAATTCATGAGGCTGAGGATAGGAAATAAACAGACAAAAAGGAAAAGTGTGGATAAATAATAGGACACTACCCAAAAACTAATTGAAAAAATATCCACTGAAGTAATTGCATTCTTAGGTTTACTTAAATGATACAGGTTTTTGCAGAGTAGAACTGAAACAACAGTCTTGCTTGAATTGCTTTTCATGGGTGTCCTGAGAATAATATTGTTTTTTCTTATATTAAAATATGCTTGGCTGGCTGTATCACATTGGCCACATCTTTAGATTATTTATGCTGGCTCCTGAATGCTAAATATTTTGTTACAGACTATTGCTAATAGCCCTGGTCTTGCAGACAGTTCCACCCAAACAGATCTTCGACCTTTGTACAAAGCCCATCATTGACTTGAGTTCTTTTCAACATTAGTGAAAGGAACCGGCCATGGTGAACTGATTTCAGGAACAGAGTTTAATTTGATGTGTGCTAATACATAATAAGTATAATATATACATGCTTATACATAATGTATGCTTTCTCATGGTTGCAGCCTCGGCCCGGATGTCAGGATTCCTAAATGTAGTCTCAGTTTTACCATTGATTTAGAGTGACATTGGTTGAGTCATTTTGTGCCTCACTTACCAATAAGTAATAGGGGCAATACCAGGGCGACCATACATCCCAGTTTGGCAAGGACAGTGCTGGATTTCCTAGGCTGTCACAGCATCCTTGCTACTTGGTGGAAATGGAAGCAAAAACCCCATATTGGCCAGGGATCACATGGGGCAGGGCAGGGCAGGGGGAAAGCACTGCTGTGAGTGTGGGCTGCTCACACTGTATATGTGTGTGTCTGGAGGGGTATGCTGGGGGGTGGGTCAGACCTCTGCCTGAGCAGGGGTCCCTTTCCCACTCCTGCCCACCCAGCTGCCGATAGGGATCCGTGTCTGGAAGGGGCAGCTCCAGGGTCTGGGTTCTGTCCAGGACTACAGCCCTGCCCAGGGTGGGCCAAGCAGCAGCAGCAGCAGCAGTAGCAGCAACAGGCCACCTGGTTGCAACCAGCATTGTACCAGGTGCTTGCATGTGCTGCCTGTGCAGGGGGATGGCAGAGCCATGGGTCTGGCTATGCTGGCTGTGGGGGTGCTGTGCACCTGGGTTTGCACAGAGCCTGGTGCCCCCTGCTCACCAGTCTGCACCTCCTTCCAGGCGCAGCAGCTGGGAGCCAGTGGGGTGCCAGGTGAGAGGGTACAGACACTGGGTTGGGGGGCTAGGAATCACAGGGGCACAGGGCACAGTCCAGCAGGGAATAAAAATAGCATGATGCACCAGACAGGTGGGCAGGCAGGCACTGCTGTTGCCTCCCTGCCTGGCACACCATGCTCTACCGCCTCTGCCTGCAGCAGTGCTGCTGGCTTGGGAGAGTGGTGGGGAAAGGGAGGGGGGAAGAAAGATGGAGGAAAGCAGTGTCTTGTACTTCCTATGGTCCCATATGGTCACCCTTATAATAGTTAACTTTTTTTTGAGGCATCAGGAGTGTTAAAGGCCATCTGCAAAGGGCAAACAGTTAACTTCTGTCCTTTTTTCCATTTTAACAATAAAAAAGCTCAAGAAATTGAGAGACTCAGATCTTGTTGATCTTATTTGGAAAACTATGTGAACATCTACAATAAAAATGATTGACCATTGTTCATCCCCTGTCCTCTTGTGGAGCAACTATTATGGTGCTCAGTTGCCAGTGTAGACAGAGCCCAGGCATTTTAATTGTGATGCCAGGAAAACCTGTTTGGAACCTGGACTACACTAATAGTTGTATTGTCACTACCACTGGTAGAGCTGCACCATCATTACTGGATTTTGCAAAATTCCCTACCATTTTTCAGATTGGCAGGGAAGAGCATTAGCAATTTGAGGAGCTCTAGTGCACCTGAGCCACTGGCTGCCACTGGAATTTTAAGCATACAGAAATTAGAGTTGCTCTGAACTAGATTAGATTGTGCAGTTCCTATTAAAATGTTAAAGGCTTGCTTCCACTGGGCTTTCAGCATCGCTAGTAGTAGTGCAAACAAGCAATATTAATGACAGTGGGAAAACTGTGCAATACTCCTTGTCTTGTGAAGATTGAAGAGCTACTGAAATAATACCATACATGACAAAACAATGAAAATTTAATCTCATCAAGAGGGGATGAGATTTTCTTCAGACTGTTTAAAATTCTTTGTTTAAACACAACTCTCAGAGTTAGTCAAAATTTGTAGAGAAAAAAGATTTTTGAAAAGGGTGGTTTTGAAATCATATATTCAGCTTTAATGCTGGACTGACTTTTAGAAGAAAGGAAGCCTATGATAAAGATCTAATGCTGAAAGAGAGATGAAGAATTTCAAATAAGTGTGTAAAATGTACCTGCACTGAGAAATTCAGAGATCTGCAAAGAAAACAGTATAGACTAGACTTGCTTTTTCCTAAAATTTCGGGGGAGGGAATCAGGGGCAAACCTCATACATTCTTTCAAAAACTTGCTAACAGAAAAAAAAGAAAAAGGCACAACCCAATTTTTAGATCTCTCTTAATGTTTGCAAAGCACACTGAGGCCCTAAGTGGACTGGTGTTGTGAAAGGCAAATAATGATGATTATTATGGCAGAATTTAGGGGTTATAATCCTAGATCAGGGCAGGCAATGAAAAAGCTGGGCCCTGATGACAATAATGTACAATGAACTTGTTTTACCTTTTCTACCTGCACTTTCGATATTCAGGTATACGGATGCTGGATGGAATAGTCACTGATGCCATTGAAGCCAGTTCAATCGGTTTCAATCCAGAACATGTGGATATTTACAGTGCAAGCTGGGGTCCAAATGATGATGGTAAAACTGTAGAGGGACCTGGCAGACTAGCACAGAAGGCTTTTGAATATGGGATCAACCAGGTAAGATATCTGACAGACAGTTGAGTTGAAATGTTCTCAAGCTTGTAGGCAAAGACCAGATTTTAAAATGGTTCTTAGAGAGAAAATGGAATGCTCTTTGTTTCATCCTTTCAGAAGTGCTTTCTTCATCCAAACCCATTTCAAAAACAGAGTCATTCTTTGGAGAAATATGACTAGTAAGGCTTAGTGAAATTTACCTTCCAGGCTCTGACTTTCATGAACGTGCTGTTTCAATATTCTGCTTTTAAGCCATTTCTCTGCAGTCTAGATCTCCTCCTTCATCTTTCCCTTTAGTGCTTCCTTCCCCCACCCTCCTCTGTTGGCTTGTTTTGTTCTGAATAGTAATTGGATTTCTGTACCGAGCTCCTATAAAAAATTAATATGAAGTTTACTGCTTTTTGAATATTTCACTTTGTAAAATTGTGCTGTATTTTAGCACCATGTGGATGGGCTTTGTCTTCCTGTTACTTGCACTGGGTTAATTGCATTAGTTCATAAGCTGAGGCATAACATGATCCAGTTAAAATGAAGATAGTAGGAATGCATGTTGGAGAATACTGAAATGGTGGCTTTTAAGTTCTCTTTTATGGTATCCCTTTAGATCTGATTAGAGGATGAGGAATTCATTGAATGAGAGCTGCTGTGTATATGCATAAACACGGTTCCTACATTTAGTCAGGAGAAAGTGAAAAGGTACCACATCATGGCATAGCCATAATAAAGAAGAGAACTGCAGCACAGAGGTGAATGAAGAAAGGAAGAGAGGCTGAAGCATGAGGGACTGCAGCAAAAGAGAGAGAGGAGCCTGGAGAAAAGAAAAAGCTAAATGCATCAGAAACAGGGAGAGACATTGAGGGCACTGACAGTGAAGAAAAAATTGACAGATAATTAAAGTGCTGGTAAGGGACAGAAGGAGACTAAAAAGAGAAGGTTGCAGGTAGATAGAGGCTTGGAACGGGAAAGACAAAAATTACCAGGTGGGTGGCAAGAGAAAGTCGGTCCTAAAAAGCAAGGCATGGTGACCCAGTACCACAAAGGTCCCTCTGTACACACCTGGAAAATCTGCTTCTTAAGGAGTGCAAAACTATTTCCATTTCAGTTTCCATGTTGGTTTTATTTTGCAACAAAGAAAGCAAATTAATCCATTACTTCAGGCATCTTGCAGGGGCTGGATATGCCCTCACCTCCCACCAGTTAACTGCAGGTGGAGATTCTCCTCTAGTTTTATGATTGGCCCCTTACATATTGATCCAGTACAGCACTCAAGAATATGCTTAACTTTAAGCATGTGAGTAGCCTATGTATAGTACTTCCAGAGGCAATGGGGTTGTTCAAATTCTCCAGTATTTTGGCGGATTGGGACATTACTTGCTAAAAGATATCATTCCTTTTATTGTCATCTCTGTGGGAAGCCCCCAGTAATGTTTATGGAAAAAATGTAGCTTATTTATCTATCCCTGGTTTTTTGTACAGGTTTTTTTTTTATTATTTTGAGAGTGCTGCAATGGTCCCTCTGCCCCTGAGCTGGCAACTTCAAAGATCATCAGCAGAGATTAATTGATGATCTGCATTTCTGATTGCTCTTGGTACTGAATATGCATACATTAGTACTGAATTAAAATACAGGCTTCTGCTTTTCACATTAAGCAGAACTTTTCCACTAAAAGGCTATCAGATTTTACGATATAATGGCAAATATTTGTTCAATCCAGAAGAAGCATGATGGTTTTCATGCTCTTCTGGCACCCCATGACCTGAGCTACCAGCATGTGTATAGCTGCTACTAATTCACTATACACTGGAGACCAGAATAGGAAATGGAGTTGGTTGTGCCCTGAGACTGTCTGGGGCCTTAGAGATTTGGAAGTGAGGGGAGATTTTGCAATAAAATGAGCTTATTGGTTTGCTGGTTTTCATCAAGTAAATGTCAAACTATGAAAGGTTTAATTAAAAGGGACTTATATGAGAATTTCATATCACACATCATTCATGCTACTCACCAGTGCTACTGTGATCATAACAAACATGAATGGGATTAACTCTTGATGAAATTTCCATTTATTAAAAAATACTGATTGTTGTCACTTGCTCTACATCGAATATGCTCATGTGAAAATATATTCTATTGATACCACTTTTAATTTGAGCTGAAACTTATTTCCAGTATAGTGATAGATGACACCATTAGCTAGAATATTTATAACTACAAAAGACAAATCACAAGGAGGTGTACTATAGGAAGCAAGTCTGTCTGCACTGGAATCTAACACAGAGGTGGCTATGCTACAAGTAGCACAGGCAGATTTTCTATGTGGCATGTGACAGATCAGGGAGGGGACAAGCAATACAACAGCAGATAGGGCAGGAAGCAGAAAGCAGAGCAGGAGCTTGGGGTGGGAGCACAGAGCAGCTAGGAGAAAGCAAAGCAGCAAATTGGGTAGTAGAAGGGGATTAGAGTGGTGTTCAGAGAGAGTGCAGGGCTAATTTGTGGCATAACTGCCAAAAAGTCTGGGCCCCACTGACCTAATAGGTCTCTTCTGGCCTAACTTCTATGTGTCTTATGAAAAGTTACCTTTTCCTGGTCCTATGGTCTAAGTACAGATATTCGAAAAGCCTGAGGCGGAATCAATCTGTGTTACGCAGTTTTCTGTAGGTGACGTGGTTTAGATTGGTAGCAAACACAACACATGGTCATCATCTGCAGGGAGGTGCAAGTCTTAGACTGGGTTCCACCATTTTTAAACCAGCCTATATGTGCCGAACTTCTGTTCTGAGTATAGACAGGTTTTGCATGCCAAACTTCTGTTATGCTTATAAACTGGCTTTTGGTCCCTTATTCTGGTAAAAGTGTAATGTCTCTACCTGGCCTTACTAGCGCGAATAAGATTTTTGGTAGGAACGTGTTGGAGACTGTAGACTGTAACTGTTCCTTTCATTTCTTCCAGGGCCGAAATGGAAAAGGTTCCATTTTTGTATGGGCTTCTGGGAATGGTGGTCGTCAGGGTGATAACTGTGACTGTGATGGCTACACAGATAGTATCTACACTATCTCCATTAGCAGTGCTTCCCAACAAGGCCTTTCTCCTTGGTATGCAGAGAAGTGCTCCTCAACTCTGGCCACAGCATACAGCAGTGGGGATTATACTGACCAGAGAATTGTAGGTTGTTTTTACCAGATTTAACAAACATCTTGAGGAATACACATAGAACCATTCATATATGAAAACTGAAGCAGAAACAACTTTAAATGGCTGACTTTAAGTGCCTACTTTATTTATGCTTTATATAGCACTAATATTTTCATTCTGGAACCCTGGACAATGAGGATTACAAAGTCATTTGTACTCCTAAAATACTTTACACTAAAGCAGTACATGCATGATATCATTAAATCTGCATTGTTGGTCTCGGAAATGTTTTGTTGTTTTTGTGTGATGAATGTCTCTGCATCTGCCCGTTCTGCAGAAAGGGCAGAACTTCAGAATGATTCTCATCCATCTCTGTGTTGGGACAGTTCCCAAACAGGAATGTGAGCTGATACAAATCATAAAAATACTAAACAAATTGGTTTTACATGATAGAACAAAAGAACATCTAAAGGAATTGTAAATTCTTGCTGACCTCAGGTGGAATAGCACATGTTCTTCAGAATGTAAGCATCTGACAGCAGAGGTATGATCCATTAGTATTAGAACTAAGTCCAAACCGACTTAGAAATCCTATAATTGGGGGAAGTTTGAGTTCAAATCTGCTAACAGATCTTACATTTCTCAATCCCATTTCTAATTGGGACTTTGAATTTTTTAATACAAAAATAAATACTTCAAAAATTATCTCATACTGCGAGGATCATGTAGTTTTAGGAATGAAAATGGCTTTATATTCATATTCTTTGAGACTAGAGTTAAGCATTTGAAGGTAGCCCTAGATTTTACTTTTTTCACACTATCTCCTAAGGTTGAACTTCCAGATGCCCTAAGAATTTTATCTCTACTGCTTATCATTAACATTCAGTTAGCCTAAGTGCTTATCATTATCACTAAAACCAGCTGAAAATTTTGGATGCAGATTTTTCACCCCAAAAATATAGTTTAGTGAAAGCCAAAATTTCCAGTAACATCATCCAAAATATCAATCCCACTGACAAAGTTTGGGTGTTTTTGATAAAAAAATCAACATTAAATGGAAATTCACATTTAAATTTCACTTTAAAATGTCATTCAAGTCATTTCTTTGGTTGATAGGGACATTCAAGTTGATTTATTTCCTTATAGCAGAAAAGGAAATAGCTGGCAGTGCATGCTCTGTGGCTCCAGGACCAAATAACTTGCTTCCATCACCCTCCAAGCTGAAATTGTCTGAATTTGAGGACTCTGGAAAGAGGGCTGAGGCTCTAGTTCCTAGGACAATGGAGGGATGGAAAGGAGTTTAATAGGTGTCTGGTTGGCTGAGTTCCTGTTGAGATGATTATTTAAATGCCTTTGAGATGTGGCTGCAGCATTAATGGTAAGTAAATGCACTCACAGCCCTGAATTGGTATTCCAAGGGAGCTATATAAGTCAGTAAATTTCAGGTTTTCAGTTTTAAAGAAATAAAATGGCCTTTTCAGTAAAAATAACAAATTGAAACAAAATTTTAGTTCAGAAAGCAGAACTTTCCACAGGAAAATAAAAAAAGGGTTTTTTGGTCCAAAATTTTTGGAGTGAAAAAATGTGGTTTCCCAGCTAATTATCGCAAATGTTGAGCTTGATTTTGCTAACTCTGGGCACTGACTACAGCAGTAGTAGAGGGGCTCAGCACCTTGCAACAGGTGCTTATCAAGTGGCAGAGTCACACAAGAGGTGTCTGACAAGGTTCTTTGGGTAGATGTGATATCTTTTATTGGACCAACTAAGTATTTGGAAAAAAGTTATTAGCAAGCTTTTGGATGCAGTCACCCTTTGTCAGACACAGGGAGTCTCTGTTGGTCTGAGAGGTGGTTACTATCTATGCCTCCTTCATAATTATCCTTCTTAATTATCTACATTGTGGGAATGGCTTAAAAGCCCCAGTCAAGGACTGGGAACCCACTCTGTTAGGCACCCTACCTATGTATACCAAAACAATGAGCCTTATCTTAAAGAGGATCCCTGTGATAAGCTGTTATTTGAGGAGCTGTTCCTGCCATTCTTATCAAGCTGAAGATTATCTCTCAGTGAACTGTATGGGTAGAGATTAAAATAACTTCATTTCAGATTTAGCCCAGTAGGTCAAAACATGTGCCCTTGCAAAGTGGCTTCTCTTGTAGCTCAGATGTAAAGCTCTCAGTGCACCCACTTTCTTATGTTGCAGGTACATGGGCAGATAAGTTAGGTTCTTAATTTTCTAATAAAATGCATGTTTCATTTGCAAATTATAATGTTTTTGCTGAAGAGGGAATAGAACACTAATACTAATCCTGTGAGCAATTTTCAATCCTGTGAGCAGGCAGTAATTTTAAATGTTCTAGACCAAACACAATGATGTGTTTTTATGATTCACCAGTGAGTTTGAAACACTTATTCTTATTGTTGAAATGTTAGAATAAGGCAAGGTATTCAGTGTGGGAGTATTTTGTTCCAACACAAGGGATTTTGATACAAAAATTATAGTTGAAGCAAATGTAATAAATGAAATAGACTGAAGTATCAGCAGATTTAAGCATCCATTCTTTTGTTTGTTGGGGGAGGGGCTTTCTGAGGTGTATGAAACTGTGCAGGAGAGACTATGGAGAGCTGTGTTTTTATGTGAGGATACAATAATGTTTATGGAGGTGCCTTTTCATGGCCTCTGTGGTTGCAATGTTTGTATTTCAGACAAGTGCTGATCTTCATGATGAATGTACAGAGACTCACACTGGAACCTCTGCATCTGCTCCATTGGCAGCGGGGATTTTTGCTCTAGCCCTTGAAGCAAAGTAAGACTTCCTAAACTTTTCCGGTTTTGCCCTACCCTTATTATCAGACCACCTCTCTCAGGATGTCCAGTTCCTGTCAAGAATCAGGTCTGCTAACTTTACTAACTTTAACAAAAGGATTGGTTAATACCAGCCTTCACACCTGCTAGCCAGGCAGAGCCAACACAAGAAAAAGACAGTGAGCTGGTGATTCTACTTTGTTCTGTGCAGCAGCAACAGTTTGCTTACTGAGGAATGGTCAGCTGGACCTGAAAGTAATGAAACAACACACGTATTTGTGAGACCATAATTTGAAGGCAATACGGCTGTACAGGTTTCAGTGAGGTATCACTTCAGTCTGCAGAACCTTTAACACTCATAATGATGCATGAAATGTAAAGTACCCAGGTATGACTGTCAAAGCAAGTAGTTCAAAAATATGTCCTTGTTAAAGACACAGAGACTTACAATGGCATATTCATAAAAATATTTTCAGAGAAGACGTGCACTTTATGGGAGGAAGCATACTAACATGAGACTTGGGAGACCCTGTCCCATCACAGACATTTAGATCCAGATTGCTGAAGTGTAAACACACCCAAAGATGAAGTTAAGTGCCTACTACAATTTTCAACAGTTCCCAGGTGTCTAAGTCTCAGTGAAATCAATAGGAGGTACGAACCTTTTAAACTCCTAATAAGCCTCAAGTTTTGGTGCCTAAATACCTTTGAGGAACTGGGTGTAAGTCCTTCTGTGCATCAATTTGCTATCTGTATAATGGAGATAACGGCATCTCCCTACTTCGGAAAAGTATTAAACAGATTACAGATTGTATGCATGGTTCTTAAGTATTACAATAAATGGAGCATCAGTTAGATTTTACTTTTTTCAACAACTTTTAATGTGCAGGGCAACAGTGCATCATTATGACAAAGTCAATAGACACTTGTATAGAAATTTAACCAATCTTTTCTCAATAGCCCTAATCTAACATGGAGGGATATGCAACATTTGGTAGTCTGGACATCAGAATATGACCCACTGGCTGGTAATCCAGGATGGAAGAAAAATGGAGCAGGGTTGATGGTGAATAGCCGATTTGGATTTGGATTACTTAATGCCAAGGCACTGGTGGATTTAGCTGATCCTAAAGTGTGGAAAAGCGTACCTGAAAAGAAAGAGTGCATAGTCAAGGACAACAGTTTTGAACCAAGGTAAGACTTTGCAGTGACAATTCATATCTAGTATCAGTCTCTATCTCCCAGAGCTAATGCTGTAAGATAATATCTTGCACTAAATTGTTCAAATAGTTGTAAATTGAGACTGAGATATTTGCCTTGTCATCTTTCTCAGGAATCTACGAGTAACAAACAATGCCCCATCTCTTACTTTGTGCAATTCACTGTAAGGCTAATAAAAAATCACTATCACTCAAAACTTAATCAGGGAAGAGGACTATTTGCATATGCTTGCATGTAACTAGTATGTGGGTACTCGCAGTTGCAGGATTATTAACACGGGAACACTAAATCCAACCAGCTGAAGCATAAAGATATTATATTAAGTCTTATGCTGCTATTATGTAAGAGACAAAAAAAGAGATACCAAAAAAGGACCAGTGGACTTTAAAATAAAATCTCTAAATTGTTCCTAAAATAAAGTTTATCTAATGTGTGGCATACATTGAATACCTGGTATTCAATATACATGGTAAAAAGCTGATATCCATCTGTATTTGTATAACTCACATGCATAACATCACTTTTGTATAATGCACTCTTACAAATGCACTCAGATAAAACCCTCTATGCCAGACATGCAAAAATTCTCTATCTGCTGCACATAAACAGACAAACTGCAATGAATTTCTTAATAATTAACATGTTTAATCAATAAGGATCTTTAGACCCCCTTTTTGTCTCCTCTTGTTAGTATATGGCTTTGCTTTCTAGAATAAACAGTTTTCACAGATCTACAAATTACATAATCTCCAGGGCCTTGGTACAGCTATACAGTGTGTCACCACTTGGTAACCTGCTTATTTGGGCTATTTTTATTAGAGCTCTATTTTTATTCTTCCTCTCTATATGACAATATGCAGCTATGTTTTCCTTTTATGTTTTGAATTTAATACAGAGAACTGAGGTATAAAAAACTTATTATTTTGATATGATTTTAATCCTCTTATGTTCCATTATAAATACAATGCTCATAAAGCCCTACATTTTTAATGCATTGCGTGGGGATGGAAGCAATTACTGGAAACTGTGAAGAGAAAGCAGTACACAATGCTCTGTAAATCTAGGGAAGGTATAGGCTCTAAATTAGAATGTGCTACAAATGATTAAAGGAGCTACAGCTGCTGCTGTTTTTTCCAGCCATTTTACTACACGGTGGTACATATGCCTGCTGGTGATTTTACTGAGGCACATAACCTATAAATCTGATACACTCATGTGACATGGTTGTTTGCAGAGAATGCTTTTAAGGGGGTCTCTTGTGGGACAATGCAACCTTGAAAGAAATTATCAATCATCAAGCTTACAATATAGCCATGACACAAACTATCAATTATCAAGCTTGCTCTCTTCCATGGTTGTAGAAAAAAACAGGCTCCATACATTTAAACTATCCATGCTTGGGTGATTTCTGAATCCCTTGGGTTCTCAGAACCTGCCTGGGTTTCACTGGGTGTTTTGGATAAGTCAGGAATACAGTCTCAGTTTGATTTGTTCATGATACTACATAAAACACATCAGAGGGACTAGTGTTGTAGGGTACTAAGCAATATAATCATGTATTTCCCCTAACTTTGATAGGTTATTAAGAGCAAATGGTGAAGTAACCATCGAGATTCCCACAAAAGCTTGTGAAGGGCAAGAGAATTCTGTTGCATCTTTGGAACATGTGCAGTTTGAGGCAACGATTGAATATTCCCGCAGAGGCGATCTGCACGTCACTCTCACTTCCCCATCAGGTATGGAAGGCCAAGAAATGTATTCAGAGAAATGACTTGTTGGTGCTCTTGTAATGTACAAGTTTCACCTTATTAATATTTATGTAAACAGTGCTTATTCCCTCCCAAAGTAGAAATGGCTGACTACACTCTAGGGAATATCTCATTCCCTCCTAAGCAGCTCTAGCTTGGAGGATGCATGTGGCAAAGCAAGGGTTTAGATGCCTATGTCCCACTATCTCCGTTCATTTCTTCCTGTCTCCCTCCAACCCTACTTCCATAGTGCATCTTATATTCAATATGATTTCATCTTATTATTCATACTTCCTATGGGACAGCCTGTGCTACAGTGAGCCAAAAAAATCTGTGCAGGGGCAGAAGCTGAATTATCTGGATGGTTTGAATAGATACATCATGCATGTACCAAACACACAGGTAAAATGATGGATGCGTTAAAATTATTTAGAACAACCAAGTAGCCTTAACTCTGCCCTTTAACAAGGCCACAAAGTGGGGGGGGGGGGTCCCACAATCTGGGACCACGAATACTAAACTTCCCCAACCTTTGTCATGTGATTACTCCATCATGTCTCAAGAAGGCAGAGCTAAAGTTGTCTGAAGGCCTTAGCTGTACATTTCCATACCTTGTCCAGATGTCTTTTAACTGGAATTCTGAATTTCCAGGGGTAGATTTGGGGATAGATTTGGGCACTTCAAATGATGAGGGAAGATTTTATAAAGGGATAGCCTGCATTCCCTGGCTGATGTGTACTGGGAGAGAGGTTACAGTATCTTGCTAAGCCTCCAGAGTTTTGAGTTTGAGCCCTGCTTTGGACTTATGCTGAAGACTGTCACCAGCTGAACCAGCTGTGAATGGATACCTGATCATTTAGGGCAGTGGTCTCCAAACTTTTTTGTTCGTGCACCCCTATCAGTAAAAAATTTTTGAGCATGCACCCCCAATATATGTATATTTATATAAATATACTAAATAGAAGTTCTAATATTTTCTTCCCGCACCCCAATGGATTGTCTTGCGTACCCCACTTTGGAGACCACTGATTTAGGGGAGTCAAAGATAGCTGTCCTCATCACTCCCTGGTGTGTCTTTGGCTACAGAACCTATGCTGGTTACCTTTGACCTGTGCACAACTGCACAAATATTGTTCTGCTGCTAGTTAATGGGGAAAATGGCATCATGGCCACAACTGCCTGAAATACACCCTCTTTAGAACAGCAATACCCAGAGAGAAGGGCTGTCTGATCCCATGTGCTACCCAGTACTTTATTACCTCCTCTATGATTTTGTATTGATATCTAGATGATGCTATTCTTTTCCTAGGTTCATGCCTTTGCTCACTGTCCTATAAATTATGCCCACCAAATACATAAGCCATTCCTTTCCCAATATTTATGTTGTTTACTTATTGGTATTTACAGCTTATGATTGCACACTCCCTTCCCCCACAGCTTTGCTTCTCTAGACTATGTAAATATAGTTCCCCTGGTATCTCCTCATATTCAAATGAGCACAAACAAGCCTCCTACTTTGCATCAGAATCCCTTCTGCTGCAGAAATGCTTTTTTAGACTGCAGTAGTCTTTTTTCAGGCCAGTCATACAGCAGTGAGAATGTTTTCTCCCATATGAGGCTGTAAGAAAACACACTCGCTAAGATTACAGTAACAAATTCTGCTCACATTTACAGCCAGGCAAACCCCAGAGCAGAACTGTGAGTAGAATTTGAACCATGGAGATTAAAGTGGTGAAGCTTTCCCCAGTTCAATTTGCTAGTACTGAACAACATGAAAAGAAGGCATGACGGGCTCTTTCTAATTATTTATTGCTGCATGTCGCTCTCTGCTGTCATGCGTGTTCCTTGCTGGTTTGACACTAATACTCCATGACAACTGGATTTATGGCAATCCTGGTTAACACATTCTTCTTGGAAAGGGATTTGGATAGCTATGAGCTAGAAGCAACATATTGCTATCCCTTAAACAAACCAAAAGCCAGTATAAAATAGTACCTTCTCCAGGTTATAGTGGAATGCAATTGGTACTTTGATTGTGTGAAAGATGGGGAAAAAGAGCCCTGGATCAATAAGCATTAATGTTTGCTTGTTTGTTTGCACAAATACAGGCACCAGCACTGTTCTACTGGCTGAAAGGGAGAGAGATAAGTCTCCCAATGGCTTTAAAAATTGGGACTTCATGTCTGTTCACACATGGGGAGAGAACCCAGCAGGTACTTGGGTTTTAAGAATTACTGATGTGGTAAGTAACCGTGCCAATGATACATATGTATAGACCACTGGATTGTAAACTGCTATCAGTCATGTAGAAAAGATTTTATTTTGTGAAAAACTAGCCGTGTCATTTATTGTTAACATAAAACTTGAATAAGAGAGAGTCCAAGTGATGCAAACTCAAAAGATAAGACCAAATTCTATTGTCACTTAAATCAATGCAAAACCAGGATAACTTCCTAGAAGTGTAACTATCAGCAGAATGTAGCTGTTATATAGTCTCTTTCATGGTACATACTCCTCTTCCCACTAAAGAGAAACCTATTAATGCAATCTTATATGGTTTTGGAATTGAATAATTAATGGAATTTATAGATGATTAGCTGCAAATTAGGTTTTTTTCTGTGAAGGCAAACATGAGGCAAGTTCTGTTCTCTTTTTTTGGTACATGTGCATAATTTTCATTGATTCAAAAGCTTTTGAATTAATTAATTTCCAGAGAGTTTAGAGACCTATTCTGATGTATATCTTCCCCTATATTCTCTCTCAAAGTAATTACCACTGAATGACCAGCAAGGATTATAATGAAGAAATCTAGAGATATAAAATAAGTATGTTTACTAAAACCAGACGGGAATATGGATTATAACCATGAGAGCTTTCAGAAGAAGCTGCTTGGTAGGCAACTGAGAAATCACTGCCTTCAAAGGGAGAGGGATCAATCCATGCTGGCTCACTCTGGAGAATTTCACTCAAGTTGTTTGTTAATTAGCTTGTCACTAAGGATCAGATCCTGTCAGGGGGTGAATGTTAACTTTGTGATACCGAGTGTCAAACCTCTGCTGGCCTCTGCAGAAATCAGTAGGCATTAAAAGTGCTCAGGTACTTTCAGGATCTGGCCGTTAGATCACAGGGCTGGAAATGAAGCATTGATTTTGCTCTTCTCTGGGAATATCTTTAATTGGTAGATCAGGATGCAGAGAAATAAATGGCATGGTTTGGAAGCAGAGGGCATTATAAACAGTAAGGTAAGGCCAAGCACCCAGCAGGTGGACAAGGTGACAGAAATAAGTTATTCTCCACATGGTGCCTAGGAGCAGAATTAACACCACTTGTAGAATTGTAAGCCTGTCAGATAACCTGGCAGCTATAGACACCCTAGTTTGCAGCTCATAGGAAGGCACCACATTTTTTTGGAATGCAAAGGTTTTCCTTTAATTGATGGCTAGTCTGTTTTCTGTGCAAATAAGAGGTACCTGAAATCTAAATCGAACCCAGCTCTCCCCCTGCCAGTTCCTGGCAGTTTGTTACTTCACACTAACGAATCCTTATATTAATTACACCTACCTAACGAGGGCCTCACTTAGACTTACTGCTAATTTAGTTGTCTTTCAATCTGTATTTGTAATCTTCATCTGCAAAGTAGGCTTTTTATTATAAGACAGGACTCTTCAGCAACCACCTCAGTGGAGGCAGATGGCAGAGCAAGTGCTCTGATAATGAAGCCTGTTAAAAATAAACATCAGGCAACTCCCTACCTGTCTCTTCCCTTTATTACATTTTAGCAATACTATTCTAAAACTCCACAGCTCACAGTAGAGAGTAGTGATTTAAGCTGTACTGTACAACACTAGCATAACTAAAACTGGGTGACCAGGACAGCTGCCACACCACTGCTGCCACAGGCACACAACCATGCCAGCTGCACAGCAACAGCCAGAAGTCACTGCTGGCCCCATGTTTCACAGCTGCCCCAGGTGCCCAGCTGCATTGTTACACCTCTGCTGTACAGCATGAGAGGACATTATTAAAAAAGGCTGTTACAACAATTGTGCAGAACTTCTTGTGCAAAACTTGCTGTACAGCAGCTTAGCAGACAGTAACAACAAGAAACATCATGTGGTTTAATAATGTTTGACATCCTATAAAATAATGGAATTTGACCTATGGTAACACAGTTAATTATCAATGATACTGTGTTATAATAGCCATGTACTTGTAGCATATCTGGTCTGGTTTAGAGTCTTTGTAATAAATCTCCCCTTCTGTTATGCATTTTACCCAATAATGTATCTTTCATTGCTCATACATCAACATCTAAATTTACATTTGTTAAAAGCACTAACCTCTTTAACTGGCTTGGGGCTTTGCTAACATCAGCTATCTTTTCTTTCATCTTCCTTCATCCAGTACTAATATGATGCTAATGTCTGTCTTTTAGTCCAGGAGAATCCAAAATGAAGGGAGGATTGTGAACTGGAAACTGATTTTGCATGGCACTTCTGTCCAACCTGAACATATGAAACAGCCTCGTGTATATACAAACTACAATGCTGTGCAAAATGACAGAAGGGGAGCGGAGAAGATGACAGACTTTGTAGAGGTATCAGTTACTTTATGTTTTCCTCCATATATGTCATATTGTTATAACAGCATAAAAGAAATATACCATTTGGGGTTTTCTGAATTCATTTACCTGCATGTACTCATTTCACCACACCTTTACTCATTTGTTAGCTGTGTGCATACTGTGATGTGATCCATGCCCGTAAGTAAATGTTTTCAGTTACTCACCCATTTAACAAGGCATGATCTGAGGGACCTAAAAATGATTTTATGACATGAGTTCTAAAAAAGTCGAATGGTTGTTGAGGGAACTTCTCCAAACAATCTGAGTTTAGAGCTCTGATCACTTCTAATGTTTTCTGTGGAAGTAACTGTCAGGGCCCAAAATTGTTGACCCAGGTCCAAGAGATGCAAGGACTGTTGGAGTGAAGCATACTACCAAGTGATTCTGCATGGGTTTAGAGACTCTGCAGACCTAGACATTATCCTGGTAACCAGAGCTCCAACTGCATTGTATTCTATTTCTTCACCTTCAAGAGGAATTGATAATTATTTATGGAAAACAAATAAAAAATGTTAGGCATCTCCGCTTTAAAGCAAAACCACGCACAACTCCCATTAGTAGGTAGGTATGTTCATAAGGGTACATCAGTAACAGAGGTACAGGTGACTCTGGGATGAAATGCAGCAGCTATGTAAGAACACAGAAGTGAAAGTGAAGTAAACCTGTATTTAATAGATACTGCAGGAGGGGAAATGATGGGCAAAATGTAGCTTCCAACATGAAATTTGGGATACACTTTCCTATTCTTGTTGGAAGATATACGATGAACACTCATAATCCAGCCACCACTTCCATGTCTCATCTGAAAGACAGCACCTCCAGCAGAATTGTATTCATTATGCTGGGGAATCAGTTTGTTCCTGCATGAGAGAGGAAAATACCTGTTGAGTCACCCTCACCCTCCCATAACCAGTCTTTATAAAAGTCTCTCATCTAAGTTCTCTTCAGTCCAGTCAGGCTTAACTTTCTTATAATCTGCTGGTTTCACACAATTATAATATGCTGTGATTGAGACCTGTACAGTTAAGTAATTAGCTAATATACTATACTATACTATACTATACTATACTATACTATACTATACTATGTTACTTGTATACAATACATTAAATAAGACATTTTTAGGTTTTTTTTTCCCCTGGAGCCACATACATTCCTATTGTTAACAAGGCCAATTTCAGAGAAAGCTTCACTGATCCCTAATGCTTTTGATCCTATTCTGTATTTTAGGACCATACCACGCAGGAGAACCTAAAGGAAAAATCCAAAGTCACAGGAGGTACCAGCAGTAGCACTGATAAAATGGGAGACAAAATCCCATCGGAGGCGATGCTTCACCTATTGCAAAGTGCTTTCAGCAGGCAGATGTCCCAGAATCGAGCACCAAAGAAGACTCCAAGTGAAAAGTTAAATATTCCATACGAACATTTCTATCAAGCCCTTGAAAAATTAAACAAGCCCTCTCAGTTAAGAGACTCAGAGGAAAGTCTATACAGTGACTACGTTGACCTTTTTTACAACACCAAATCATACAAGCATAGAGATGATAGACTGCTGCAGGCCTTGGTTGATATTTTGAATGAAGAAAACTAGAATGTATGATACAGCACTGGAGTTGGAAATATTCATGCCCCTCCTCCCCCACCTACTCTTCCCTTGTCAGCCCTGTATTTTACACGCTAGTTATACAATTACTCTTTTGAACACTTCATCCTTAACAAGGATGCCAAGAAAGGAAAAGCAGCAGAAAGTGTGAGGTACTAAGCTTATGGGTGTTTATGATCACTCTATTCAAGGTCTTTCTTCATTAATATCAAAGTAGATGGTTTCTTTCCTGTGGCATGAAATACAACTGTAGTCCTCTGAAAATGCAGCCCTCAAGTTCAAACCCTTTTTCTTTTACTTATTTTTCCACACTTTATTCTCTGAGCAAGCATTGAGCTTGAAAATCAGGGATGTCAAGCCGTTCTCAACTGAACTGCCAAAGCTATGGGGAGATACTGCCTTCTCTAGGCCTGTAATAAATCTATCAATCCTTATCACACGTGGCATCCACTCAAGATTTAACACTAGCTACAAATACTATCACAAATACAGATTCCCTGGCCATTTTCCAGATGACAACCAACCCAAAGATCTCTATTCTATAGGAAAGAAATCTAGAATGGCTGGAAAACTTGCAGTGCATTTGAGCTTTGCAGACAGCTATAAATCAGAAGATTCCATTATCCACAGTTGAAAAAAAAAAAAAGGATTGGACTTTATTCTGATCTCATATCAGCAGAGTTTAAACTAAAATGAAAGTTAAAATGAAATAAAAAATGCAGACAGAATCAAGCCAATGATCCCCATCACCAGTGGTATTGTAGAAACTACTGCAGCAACATCTGTAATCAATTTGTTTTCTCAGTGATGTTTCAGGAATCTTTGGTGAATCTTTTAGTCCTACAAGGGGTTGAGGGCTTGAGGCCAGGCGCTGGGGACAAGTCTAGAGCAATTTCACCAGCAAACTTCTGGCTCTGGACCTCATCAATGGAGTTGGGTGGGCAGGTCCTGTTCTCCCAGAGACCTGCAGCAGATGCGGTATAGGCAAGGTTGAAGTAGGCATAAGGAAGATATTTCCATAAGAGAATTCTATAAAATGGGATGACAATGTCAGAGGTTGATTGCAACAATCTTAAATCCTTTGGTGGGTTGAGAGGAAAATGGAGAGAGAGTAAAAAAGATGGAAGAAGTTATCACGGACAAAGGAACCGAAGAAAGGAGGAAAAGAATAGGTGAATGGGGAAAAGGTTGAAACAAAATAGAGAAGGAAGAGAAATATGGAGAGAATCCACTTGAATGACAGCAGGTAAACTGCTAGTCTGACTCGGATGGTGGGGGGCTTGCTGGATGAAGAGAGCTGGAACAGAATGATCTGAAAGGGCAGCACACATCACAGCAACTATACTTCAGACACACATTTGTATTGGGAATATGAGTTGGCATATATTTTGTTACTCATAAATTTGACAAGAGAGTATGTAGTTGTGTAAGCAGGTAAAAATTGGAGGAACCTAGGGCAGGGGAATACAGAGATTTCAAGTGGTAGAATAAATGCAGTGATTAATTACAATGCCAAAGCTGTCTAAATAAGCGCTGACTAGAATTTACCTCCTTTTCTCTAATGTCTCTAAATGTCTTTTCCAAATAGATTTTAGAAATACTTATCACTGTTCCAGTATCTCTATTTCATGAGTGGTACTGGTGTCTCTCAAACTGGGAACTTTGCCTGGCATGGATGCAGATTTTCAAAACCACTGTTAAATCCTCATATTTAAAATAAAAACCTAGGTACTCAAACAATAGTTAATCCCACTGATAAAGTAACCAATTAAAAAACAACAACAGGACCTCTTTTATAAGTTTTTTTAAAAACCTCGGATTTCTCATTCATTCAAATGGTATCATGTAGTTCTTAGATCTAATTCTGCACTATGCCACTTTTAATTGGATTTAACTTAGTCGGCTTAAGGAGTCCTAAAGTACATCTTCAGACTCTCAAGGCAGTGACTTCTTGTTTGAAGTGTATGTTATTACTAAATTTCCTCTTCCTTCTTTCCCTCTCTTTCTTTTTTCCTCTTCGCTCTCTGTTATATTGGAAGTTTTTCTTGGAGGTAGGAAGTGGTCAAAAAATGGAAGTGGTTGAAACCAGAAAGCTTTCTTGTGTTTCGTATGATGTCCCTTAACACTAAGACTTAGAAAGGCAGTTTAGAGAGGTGCTGAACAGGAAAACATGACTAATTTCATAGCCAGGAGTGGACGGCAGGGTACACTAGCTAATTTCCACCCCTGCTTTAGATTTGAGTACTGGGAGCTAATTGTTTTGTTATGAGCCTTAACAGCAGCTGTCTTCAGGGAGCAGCAGTAAGAGCAAACCCCCATTGCTGTATGATTACTTCACGTTTTAATAACAGCAGATTCAATAATGGACCATAAACAGTGTACTCATGTTAAATACGTTATATGTATATAAGTTATATACATGACTTTTCCTTTGTTTTAAGCCCAATTCCAATGTTATGGCCAAAGTTTCATCAGAGAACAGCTTTAAAATTAATCTGATGAAAGTCTGTCTCTTGAATGTTTCCAACCCAGAGTATATTGTACAAACTTAAATTATTTTTATTGTTAGTCTTCTCTTGGTGCCTGTGTGGGTTTTGTGAAAACTGTAAACGGGAAAAAAAAAGATGTTTTCTCTCAGAATTTTAAATTATATTTTCTTTACAGGTATTTATAATATATCAAAGATTTTATCAAACAGACAGAATTTTAAAAGGCATAATAAATTATATTAAGGAACCAATTTTTTCTTGAGAAAGAGAAAATTTCATCCAATAAAGGTATTTTTAAAAGGCATGTTCCAACAGTAACTACAACATGTATGTGATGTGCTGTTAAAATTACATTTGTCTAATAATAGCATAATACAGTATGTTAGCAGAGCGCAGAGTGTGTGGTCTTAACATTTGTAAAGAAAACAAAAGCTGAAGTCAAGCCATGGATTCAGTTATCTGGGAAATATAACATTTCATTAGACTTAAGAAGAATGAATGGTCTCATCACTGAGAAAATTTGGTGGGGGGCACAAAATATGTAGTTTATTATGATCAGAAAATTTTAGAATATGTATTTGCAATGAAGAAAAAGAAATACAGGGTGGATCTTTCATGACTGGAGCCACATGATGATTCTCTATTGGTTTCAATGAGAGAAAAATTGGTTCCTGAAGATCTGAAATGTAACATCCTTCTTTCTGTCTCATATAAAAGCATGTGTCTGCAGTACCCTTGCAGTCGCACAGAACTTATAATGAAGAGGTAGACAATAATAAGATAAGGGGAATTTTACTGAAAAAAAAATCTTGATTTTCCACTGTCTTGCATCTGCATAAAAGCTTTCAACTTCTGCTTTGCAAGGTATTAAAATAAATACACAGAGTGCAAGGCAGTGAAGTAAATAGTTCCTTATATTCTCACAGTAAATGGCTTGTGGAGTGCTTCCTTTGAAGAGGACAACTGTGTGCTAGGGTAAATCTGATAGAAGTGGTTCCAGTTTCAAATACTGGCTCATATCCTTGGGCAGGGATGCATCAGAGAAAGGAAATAACATGTTGGCGTACACCAGGGTTAAGGAACATACTATAACACAGAGGCATTAAACCAGTCTCTCACTGCCATGTTGTTCTTTAGGACCTGGTTACCAATTGTGTAAGTTAGAGCTGCTTTTGACTTAAGCAGGTACTAGTACAGAATCAGGAAAACAACTGGGAGCATCTACATGAGTTGTCTAATTAGATCTGCAGTAAAGTCTCAGCATCTACATGTGTGGTCCTATTAGGAAACTAATAAATGCCACTGTATGTTAGTACTTGTCAGCACAAGTGCTATTCTATGATGGCATAATTTAGTGTGCTGCAACACACATGTAGACACTAACAGGGCTAGCTGGGGCATAAGGGTGCTTCAGTGCAGGGGCTACTTGCTGGCTAGCCCCACACTGGAGCACCCTCATGCCTCTCCACACAATGTTCAGCTGGGTAAGAGCAGGCCCGGGCTGTCAGGCTGACCCCCTGAGCTCCTTGCCAGCCAGGTCTGCTCTTCCCCAGCTCAGTGTGTTGCAGACCTGGGCACATGAGTAAACACAGAGTCTGGGAGCAATAAACTCTGGCATGAACTGCACCAGAGTTTATTCAGTCACACTAATAGCACCTGTAGATACACCCACCACTTCCCAAACAGTCCCATCTACCCTTGAACTAAGTAGGCCTTAGCCTTGAATGAAAAAGCTTGAACTTCCAAAATCTAAACTTTCTAACTCAAAAACCTAAAAACACTTTTCAAAAAATCAACTCTGTTTTGCTTTTTAAAGTCTCAGTTACCTACCTTACCAACCAGCTTTGAAGAGAACTGGCTCAATGGTGGTAAAGTTATTAATGTGTTAAGATGACAATATGTTCATAGCTAAAGTACTTTTTAACAAATATGTGCTGCTTTTAACAAATATGCATTTCCAACAATAGATAACTAATGTGCACAAACAACATTAATTATCTATAACTTTCTAATAATGCCAATTTTCTCTAAAATTGGCTTGATTATTAAATGTCAATGAAATCTATAAAATATACCAAGCTTGAGCTATCCAGTTTAGGCCTTTTGCATTATCCAAGTGCAAAGTATTTCCTTTGAGGCACATATTCTAACTGAAAACTAATGGAACCACTTTTCTCAAACTCTGTCACCCTTCAAAAAATTCTTTTGAACTGAAAAAAAGCCTGGACATTTCCAGCCCAAGAAGGTTTTTTTGTTTTTAATGGAAAACCTAAAAATGATATATAGACTAGAAGATAGGACTATATTAGGCACATCAGAATCTCTAAAATTAGGAGTGAAGAGATTTTGTATGAGTAGAGAGTGTGATCATGGAAAGTAGAAATTATTAAAATTCACCCTGACTATGGTTCCTGGTGCTACAGGTGGCCAATTCCATATGAATAGGAACAGAAGCAGTAACTGAGGGAATAATGTTGGAAAGTTCCACTTTCTCAGAGAGGTAAGGATTTCTTAGGCTTGAGACAGACATTGAAAAAGCCAGAGCCTGAATTGATTCAATCTTTGCAGGTTAGTTGAACCTGGCTAGGCTAAATCAGTTTTGTAACCAGACAGACATCCCAGAAATGCAGGCACATGCCTGCAGTGGCTCAGGCTAGAAGCTGGGGGGAGCTAAAGCATCCCTCAAGTCCTTTCACAGCATGGAGCTGAGTGGGGTGAGGCCAGGCTCTGGCAGGAGCTCTGATTAGCCCAGCAGGAAATTGATAACAGTGTTTATCACCCAAATAAGAAAACAACACAGGGACATTACCAGCTACCTGTTGATTCAGCAGGGACCATAGCCAGCATGTGGTCTGGTAGGTAATACACAGATGCCTCCTCAGCAAGGCAGAGGGGAGGGGAAAATTCCTGCTTAGTAGGGAGTGGTGAGGGGAGTGGGGAAGCAGCCTGCAGTCTTTGAAGCTCTAGCCAGGGAGCTGAGGGGAGGGGCCAGGCCTGCTATGGAACAGAGAGCCCTGCCCAGCCCAGAGAGCATGTTGGGATCTTAAACCAGCAAGGGGTCTGAGACAGACATTGCATAAACTGGTTTGAGCCAAATTAGTTATGTGCTTGAGAAAGCAACAGGCTACTAAAGTCTTCAGGCATTCTGCTTTGAAAGTATATTTATATTTAAAATGTAGGATAACCATTATTATGATTGAAGGCTAAACCTACCATATCCTTAGCTATATTGTTATACAGCATACTTTCACATCTGAAAATATTACTAAGCAGTCAGAGGTCTCCTTTCATAACAACCATTCTTTTTTTTCTTAAGAGAATTGTGCTTAATGTGTAACCTCAGACAAGAAGAAATCATCAGGCACTTTCAAACACACAGCATTACAGAGAGCTCCTGCCTGAGAAAATGTCTATTTTTCCTTCATTCCACTCCTGACCTATTAAAAGGTGGAAAGGCTTGGGCTTCAGTCTCATTCGCCATATATACAAATAATTTAAGTAAATATTTTGCTACTTAATGACCAAGGTGCTCATTAAAAATACTGTTTATTTCAACATTCAGTTTATGAGAAAAATGTGACCTGTTGACAAATGGAAAATTGTCTCAAATGCAGCAAATACCAAACAAAAAACAAGTAAGCCATGTAGGGTTGAGTTCCATCAGAAACATAATGATGTGGCCAGGTGCCTAGGGCAGCTGCCACACACAGGGGCAGTGGCAACTTCCAGGTCCTGCTGCACCCCTGGTGTGGTTGTGCAGCTGCAAAAGCAGCTGCTTTTTTCTAACCTCCCCCATGCACAGCCTCAAGCCAGCGCCTGGGCAACTGCCCTGCTTTAGTTATGACACTGAGTTCCATTCAGATACCAGAAAAGAATCAAAAGACACAATAAAAAATAATACAGTTGTCAGGAAAATAGCTCATAATGATTACATTATTTCGGCTATTTAGATATCTCTGCACAAATGTAGTTTAGTACATAGCTTTTCTTCTACTATGGCAGGAACCCTGGGGCTCAGACACAGCTCTTCTGGATGAAGGCCTATGCTGCAGGTGAACCACATGAATCAGGGGAACCAATGGAAGTCGCGAGCCCTTGATGGATAGTGTATAAGAACCCTGACACTTGTCTTGGCAACAGCGTTTATAGCCTTGTATTTGGGACTCTTCTGCAGTGCTTCTGTCATTGTCTCTGCCCTAGACCATCCTGCCTTGCCTCTTGCCCTGCTCCAGCCATTGACCCTTGACCATGGGTGACTGGTGCCTCCTGAGTCTGGGGGGCCACCAGATCAGACATGGGGGGGAGATCCCCCAGTGGCCAATTGCTGAGTCAGCAGCAAAACCAGAAGTGTACTTTCCTTCCAGTGGCACTTCCAGTTTTGCAGCTGGCACTTCCAGCGGGTGCACAGCTGATCTCAGCGGGTGCACATACATTCACGTACACCACCTACACATCACCAATGCCCTCGACCCTTGTTCCTGCCTCATCCCCTGCCTTAGACTTCAGTACCTTCTTCCCGCTTGCTCTAAAGAGTTCTGAGTTCTCCAGCTCCTGATTTCTAGCCCGGCCTCAAACATGGATCCATCTCAACCCAAGGCAGCATGACACCTTGGACTTAAACTGACACCTAGTGTTGTGACCCTCAGCTTCTGAACCCTGACCCCTCCCCCCATGGCAGGGCATACCTGTGACACACTGTGACATTCTTCACCAGAAATAAATGGGTTGGCTGCTATCTCACAGTTACTTGCTGTTTAACTATGTACAAACGACAAACACTATCCGTTGATGCTCCAAATCATAAGTAATCAATATCATGGTCTGCTACATATTCTGATAAGGAGGTGCACTTAGAACTAAGGGCCCAGTTTTCCTCATGCTAGTTCTCAAAGTGCTGTATGAAATAAAACAATAAAGGGTAGGCATAGAGTAAAGCCATATGTCAACTCCATTAAAGGCAGTGAATTAGTGCAGAAGTCCTAGATTTTCAGACCAACAAGGGTAGAGTGCATAGAATTGCAAACATTGAGGAACCAAAGGGCATGTTCATGTTCAGTGTCACACATCAATAACTACGTCAAATACCCTCTGGCTCATATTTAGAAACTAGGATATTAAAATATATTCTTTTAAAACCAGCTGTCAATTTCTCTATTTCATTACATAGTGTTTCATTTATTGTTTTTCTGACTGCTATGGCAAGCCTGGGATATGTATTTTTAAAGAACAGTTAGAAACATAGAAAACAGACCGTTGATTAAATATATATGTAACCAGCCATTTATATCAGTACCTATAAAGTCAATGCAGTTTATTAGCCACATATAATATGCTCTTAGAAGTAAATTTAAATATGCATTTATGTGAACTTAATATGTTCACACCAATGGCAGATCTTGGTTATACTGAGAAAGACCAAGAGTGGAAGAGAAGGGGTAGCAGTGTGACTGGAATTGTTCCAAGCTGAGCTTTGTTTTCTTGCTTCTCCTGCTTTTGTGTCAGGCGTTGATACTGACAATATGTGGCAGTTGTTTTCTGAAATATGTTAATCTGCAAACCGATTGAAATACTGCCATATAGTTGTCTTGGTAGAAAAATAAGTTTTATTCCTCACAAAATATTTGTCTTTCTAAATTGGCAAAAAATTACTTTGGGGAGTGTCAGGATGGGGAGGATAAAATATTTTTAATGAAATATCTGTGTGACAAGGGCTTTTTTTGGCTAAGTGTTGCATCTTGGATTATTCATTAAATCACTACAGTTATTTTTTTTAAGTAGCATTCATTGATTTTTTAATTGTTTGATGTTTTAGGTTTTGTAAGCCAAGCTGAGCCAGCTGGGATCAAATTTTCAGTGGTGTCAAATGTTCTTATCTCCACCAGGTGGCGTTGCTGGTTTTTGCTATCTCTGAATATCAAGCATGAACTGTATCAGGATGAGTATGTACTCAAAAGTTGGATCCAGACCATGCCAGGACAAAAAATGTAAAACATGCCAACACATCTCCACCACTCCCACTATAACTACACCTCACAACAGAACCATCACCATTCCTGGATGTTAAATCTGCACCTCCAGAAATGTAATATATCTTATCCAGTGCACTAAATGCCCTGATGGAAAATATGTAGGAGAAACCAAACAACAACTGTGTACCAGAATGAATGCACACTGAAAATCTATCAAAGACAAGAATACCCAGTCACCTGTGGGTGCACACTTCTCACAAGACAACCACTCTTTCTCCAATCCTCACTTCTAATCCTCACAGGGAATTTACACAAGACCTTTTGTAGACAAGCCTACAAACTTCACTTCATAAATCTACTGCAAAGAAAAAATCATGGACTAAGTATAGACATTGGATTTATGGCACATTATAACTTATCTGCCATCTGATAACCCTAGGTAACCTCTCTACATTTTACCAGCTATGTACTATAAACAGATCAGCATTCTCTCCTTTCCCTCACCCCCCAACTACCGGTCTCATACCTATTACTCATCCCCTCTGATCTTTTCTGCCACACATTTGCATTTTGGCTTAAGTTTCTATTCCACTCAGGACAGCACACAAACACCAGCAGATTCTCCCTATAACTAAAGAAGGGCATTTGTGCCTGAAAGCTTGTAAAAAAAACAATTTTCCAACTATTTAGTTGGTCTAATAAAAGATATCAAATTTACCCCAAGAACCTTGTCTTCAAAAACTGAGGCACTTCAAATCAGTGCCTGGTTCTGAAAATGTTCACCTGGGCCTAGTCAGTGAGCCAAAGGCTGCACTATCAGTTGCTCAAATACAGCCTCACTTCAGGCAAAATTTCCTTTGACAACAGTGTGGACCCTAGTAACAATAAACTGAGTACTACAGTACATTCCTCTGAAGCACAGGAGAATGCTTACATCCAGCTTAAGCACCTGAGTATAAGGGCAAATTTAAAGACTAGGGACAGATATTAAAAAAGCCTGAGCCTGAATTGGTTTGATCTTTGCAGTTTAGTCTAATCTGGCTAGGCTAAATCAGTGTGTAACTGTACAGACATCCCAGACATGCAGTCAGATGCCTGCAGTGGCTCAGGCTAGAAGACCGGGGGCGGGTGGGGAGCACTAAAGCAGCCTTCCCTTCCATTCCACAGGGCTGAGCTGAGGGGCATGTGGCCAGATCTCAGCAGGATTAGGGAGGAGTTACCCCACCTCCTTGATAACAGAGCATTTATCAGCTCTGTTATCAGCATTTATCATCCCATCAGAAAACAAACTGCCTTTCATCAATTTGAGCTCTCTTAAACAAAAAAGGAACAGAGGGACATTATGAGCTGACTTGTTGATTAGCTCCAAAAAGCCATAAACTGACACTGCTGTCTGGCACAGCACAGATGGTAGCCAGTATGTGGTCTGCTAGGTAATGTTGTGTGTCTGTGTAAGGCAGAGGGGAATGAGAGATACCTACTTATCAGGGAGTGGTGAAGTGAGGGGAGGAGCAGGAGGAAGCCAGGCTGATGCTGCTGTGCCTGCAAGTCTCTGCCAGAGCTGCAGCCAGGGAGCAGAGGGGAGGGGCCAGCCCTGCTGTGGAGCAGATAGCCCTGCCCAGGCCAGAGAGCATGCCGGGATGCTGGGGGAGTCTGATTTAACTTAAACCAGCAAGAAGACTAGGACAGACATTGCATAAACCATTTTGACCCAAATCAGCTAAGTGTGATATTACATTCAACCACGTTTATCTCAAACCAGTTTCAGCCATTTTCAAACTGGTTTATGTGCACTGAACATCTGTTCTGTTGCAGGTTTAAGCCAGTTTCTGATCACTTAAACTGGTCTATATGTAATGTCTATCCCTAGCCAAATTGTTTACTGAATAGGAAAGGACCTTGCTAAAGGGCCTTTATATATTGAATAAGGGATACATGATTTAAAAGTTCTTCCTAGTTATTTTGAGGGTGGGTCTATCCCATCGCTGAAATTAGCTCTGGATCCTCTACTCTCACTTCACATGCATCAAATCCTGGAAATGTGCCAGTGTAGGCAGCATAGAACAACTTTGAACATGCACTCAAACTCCTCCCTGACCCTTGTCTTGGCGAACTTCTTGGCACTTACTCAGGGCTGCCTTAAACTAGCTATGCTGCCTCATTTCCAAGATTTGGTACACAAGGAAAATGGGAGGAAAATGCTTCTAAGTAGTACTCTTTGGGCTCAACACAGGAGTGCTGGAGACATGTGGTGATATGTCCCATTTGTCTCTCTACAATTCTGTATCCAATATCATGAATTGTGCTTAGGTTTCATCCTGTGAGCAATTGCTCCTCATGAGATGCTTTCTTTCCACTGTACTGGAGTTCAATGCTCCACAATGTAGTGCATCACTTTCTTTTTACTTCAGAAGAAAAGTAATTGTCAGTGCACAAGAACATTTCTTTAGCAGTGGGACAATGAAGCAGAAGCTTAGCGGACATGCTATGGATCTAACAGCATGTCCATTAAGCTTGTGAGTTATACCATCTGCACAATTTTACTTTATTTTAAAATTTAAAGTTATTTTATTACGCATTTTTTATTCCTTCAGGATACTCCTCTGAAATAATTCTCTTTTTAAGATCAGGAGAATTGTATCCATGTGGCACTAAGAAGCTGGACAATATTATTTATATCATCATATTTTCTTCATGTAATCACATGCTATGCAGTGCTTTAAAAATACATAGTGACAAAAGACTGCCTGAAAGAACATATAATCATGGGGACAAATTTTGCACTGCCCTGATGTCAGTTCTGAGTGAGTTCACTGTCTTTAAAGGACTTCTGGGAAACAGTGTACTTGGCTCTAAGATACATATGAGTCACAACAGGAATCACCATTGTGTAGGAGGGGAAGAGATCATGGAGACAGGAAATCATAGACTTGAGACACTGTTTTCTATGTTATTCTCTCTTTGATAAGTGGAACAATTTGCTGTTGAAACTGTCCTACTTTTGACCTTTCCTTATATATATTCTCAAGGAGATTCAGGATGGTAGTATCATAAAGACCTTTTGTTAGCTCATACTGATGAATCATATATCCTTTATTTTGTTTTAAAATAATATATTTACTTGCTTCCAGGTACCTCCTGATCATGAGAATGTCTTTTATCCTGAACCCACAAAGTCAAAGGCAAATATTTTCAAATATCTAAGGTCAGGCATCTTAGGTCAGCTCTTCAGGTGCTGTTAATCAACATAGTTCCTTTTGACTTCTATGGAGTGCTATCAGTTTACTCCAACTGAGGATATGGCTATTAGGGCTGTGCAAATCTTTAGTCCCTGATTCAATTTGGCAGAGATTCCACCCGATTCGGTGGCTAAGTCTTTGAATCCAAATCAAATCAGGAGACCCTTTAATCTTTCCAAATCAAATCAGAACCTTCCAAATTGATTCAGAAAGATTTGGTGATTGTGAGGAGAGAGAAGAGCCCCAGAGAAGTAAAATGGCCCCACCTGTATTGCAAAGAACTCTGCAGGGCTCCTTCTTCACCTGGTGTTTCAGGAGGGGAGGGGGAGTCAGCTGGAATTCCAGGATAAAAGGAGACACAGGGCAGGCAAAAGAGAGACACAGGAAACCAGAAGTGACTGACTGAAGCAGCGAGATGGCAGGGAGAGCCAGAGGCACTGAGGAAACAAGGGAGACTGGGCTTAAGGGAAGCAACTCTGTGGAGGGAGTTGCTGGGGGAGAGAACCCTGAAGGAAACACCCGGAGAGAAACAGAAACTGCAGCAAGGCAGTTAGAAGGTACTGTAAAGACCCTAATAGCAGGGATGAAGAAAAAGGAACTATAAGGGCAGAAGAAGTGCCAGCTTGTTTTTTTGTTCTCTTTTTCATTAGGGTGAAAGGAAAGTCACCCCAGATAGTACGTTTACAACTATCAGGACAATACGCCAGGAAAAACACTGGCTAGGATTACTGGCAGGTCTGTGCCAGGTTCCAGCTGAGTGAAGTACAACCAGGCCCACTGGGGATACTGATTGGCCAGACCTAGAGACCAAAGGAGCATTTTTTTTTGTATTGCTCGAAAGGAGATCGCGGAGATAACTGAATTACCACCCAGTGGAACGGGCAAGGGTGTAGGGGTTGGTGGAGCTCTCGCTACACTAAGACAAATTGCAAGAGCCAAAACATCGAGACCCACAAGCCCCAGTGTAGCAGGGCACTAGGGGGCCTGCTACTGTCGTTAGGAATAAGGGCTGCTGAAGCTCCCTAAGGCAGCACAGGTGTTGGTTGCTGGAGCAACCAGGCTGGTCATATGACCGGAAAGGGGCAGGGCTAGGCCTTTATAAACAGCCCAGGCCAAAGCCTAGCAGCAGTTCCCTTCTGGCAGCCTGAGGTGCAGGAGCTCTGCAGAAAAGCCCAGCAGAGCAGAGACGAGCGGTGCTGCCTGAACACCTAAGGGACTGCACCATGGTGAGGGTAAAGAGAACCCTGAATGAGACGCCTTTGCAAGAGGGCCAGTTTGGGCCTGGACCCTTATGTTATAGCTGGTAGGCTTATTTTCAGTTAGAGCTGGTGGGCTGGTAGCTTTGCTTTGCAGTAGGGCTGTTTGTGTGAATACCGGAGGACCGGGTGAGGCTGTAGGGGTGCAAGGAGGCCTCACAGGAGCTCCCCAATAATCCAGGGGTTCCTGGTGCCCAGAGGGCACAGCGAGTGGTGCCGGGCGGGCACAGCTGTTTGCGCCAGTGGGGCGCGTGTTGGGGGTGTTGACCCTGACCGGAGGACCAGGTGAGGCTGTAGGGGTGTGAGGAGGCCTCACGGGAGCTCCCCAATAATCTGGGGGTTCCTGGTGCCCAGTAAGGGCACAGCAAGCGGTGCCAGGGTGTCACGGTGATTGGCGCCCTAGCTGGCACAGCAGATGAGCGCCGGAGAGGCACGGTGTGTGGGGTGTTGAGACCCCAGTCCGTGAGGGCGGTGTTTGCCCAGTAGGGTGTATGACCCAGAAAAGGGTTAGGGGGCCAGGCATGGCCACGGGCCACCTGAGCCCCAAGCGCGGGAGGCGCGCGAGCTAGGCCCGAGAAGGCGGGTCTGGGGGCCAGGCAGGGCTAGGGCCACCTGAGCCCAAACTTGGGAAGCCCCAGAGAGGGCAGGGAAGCGCGAGAAGCGCGGCACAGGCCCCAGAGACGGCAGGGAAGCGCGAGAAGCGCGGCACAGGCCCCAGAGACGGCAGAGAAGCGCGAGAAGCGCGGCACAGGCCCCAGAGAGGGCAGACCAGGACAAGAGGGTCCAGAGTGAGCGATTGGTCTCCTACCGGCATAAAGTCCCGGAGAAGGGCGGGTGCGCGGTAGAAGTCGCAGAGAGGGGCAGGCACACAAGAGTAAGCCTGGAGAGGGGCGGATGTGCAGATAGGGACCCGACGGAGACGAACGCGTGACTAGGAGCCCGGATAGGGCTGAACGCGCAGTTAGAAGCCGTACAGGGCTGAGCGCGTGGGCAGGAGCCCAGGCAGGGCTGTGTGTATGGTTGACTGGCCCAGAGAGGGGCGCATATATCGGAGAGGCCCTGGGAGATGGGTGCTTGTATTGGGAAAAACTCCGAGAGGGAGTTTAGAGGAGAGAGGCCCAGGAAGGGTGAGAGGGGAACAGAAGCCCGGGAGGGGCGAGTACACGACACAAGAACATCCGGTCCAGCTCCGAGGCTTGAGGCGTGCTAAAGGGGAGGTTGGAGGCATGCGTGGCCCATAAGGCTGGGGCACACCAAGGCGGTACACCCAGGACAGGGGATGGGAGACACTTGGGCACCGTGTCCAAGAGGACAATTAGGCAGCCTCCCATAGAGAACCATTTAAGATCAAAGATGTGGCGGACGAGACAGAGGGTGCTGAGTTGCCCTACTTGGCACGGTAGGGGCGCCAGAGGGATCACGGCCGCCCCTGCGCCCCGCCCCGTGACACCCAGCATTCTATTTTCTCCTGTAACAACAAGTTGTGGCAGGAGAGATTGTGGATGTGTGGGAGGGGCCAGCAAGACTTGTGGTGGACTTCGTCTTGTAAGCTGAAATGATAAAGCTGTCTTAGTGTAGAAGATAGAGTAAGAAAGGAAGAAAAAGAAAAAAAAGCCGCTCAGACAGGTGATGAGCTCCAAAGATTGATGATACCTAGATCGATAGAGACAAGCCTCTACCACAGATAGGGGCAGGACATTTGGGGTGAAAGCCCACCGTTGGACAGTGATTTGGACATAGACACAGCTTTCAATGTTTTTTCTACATACCTCAAGGTACCAGGTGCCTCATGAATGCTGCAATGCTAGGGCAGATGGAGCATCCCATGGGAATGGGGGGGAGAGTGTCCCCAACACGCTTGGCAGCAGACCCAGAAGTGCTTCTAGTCCAATTCTAGGTCCTCTAGGGAGCACACTAGCCCCCCCGCCATACCCTTCCGGCTCAGCGACTGGTGTCTCTTGGGTCTGGGGAGACACCCGGGGGCTGACTGCCAAGCTGGGGAGACATGGGGGGCTCCCACACTCCCCAGCGGACCTGGAAGTGGACCAGAAGCACTTCTGGTCTACTTCCAGGTTCACCATCGAGCACACAGCCGGCATCCCCTGCTACGCTCCCGTAGGACGGACCTTCTGTCCCAGCATTGCAGCATTCACGAGCTGCGCCTGGTACCTTGAGGTATGTAGAAAAAAACATTTAAAGCTGTGTATTTGGCTGAATCACTGATTCTCTGCATCAGCATTGAATCTTCAGATTCACATTTGGCAGAATCAAATCAAGGACAGTGATCCAAATCAATGAATTGAATCACTGTCCCCAGTTCGGGATGAATCTGAACTGAATATGAACTATTTCACATACCCCTAATGGTTATATAGTCTATATTGAGATGTATGATTGAAAAGACGCGATTTGCTTTGAAGCTGTGCTCCCAATTTCTAGGGGAGCCAGTGCAGTCATGTCAGCTCAGTGACATGCAAGAGTGGAACATTAGACATGGTGCATGTATTATCTCTGAAATATAGCAACAAAGCAGTTTTCTTGCAGAGTTTATATGACCAACAAAGTATTTTATAGATGAGATGTTCAAAGGAACCTAAAAGAGTAAGATGCCCTAAAAGAACCTAAAAGAATAAGATCCTTTGAATTTTAGTGGTACTTTGGTATGTCGCTTCTTTAGACTTCTTGCCTTCAGTGCAAAGGTTTGTGACAAAATGTAAAGCTAGTAGATTACTATATGTGAGCGGAGATTCTTTGTTTTCTTTGCCTATCAAGATAAGTACAATTTTTTTTTTCTGTTTAAACAGATTAAACTCCGAATGCAAACATTTCCCATTGCTCTGCAGTAGGTGAAGTCACACAATCAGTTCCTCTGTGTGGGTGGGAGCAATGGTTGCACAGGAAGACATTTTATTTACTATATTGCACCTAGAATGAGTAGATATTGCCTCCATCTAGTGCATGACCAGTCTACTCTTTTCTAGGTCACAAATGTGGTTGATCTTCCAGCTCAATTAGTGTTAATATAGCATCATTACTGTTATTCAACCCCTTCAGAAGAGCTGAATATTATTATTATTATTATTATTATTATTATTATTAAGAGCTAACAGCGTATTTAGCTTCCTACATTTTAAATACCTTTGCTTCTGGGGGAAAGTTTCTCACTTTGGACCTTCAAAGAATGATAGAAGGTAAGTTGAAGAAGTATTTTTCTTTCTAGAAGCTATCATGCAGAAGAACAAAGCAACAGGTCTGCTCTCAAAGCTTCAATCATTTTAATTGTGTAGATAAAATAAAATTGGAGTTTAACTCTGTTCACAAACTATGCTACTTGCCAGCCTGAGCACTATCCCAGCTCAACTCTCCATCCCTAGGAACCTGCCAGGATTAGCAATTAAGAAGACATTTGCTGTGAGTTAAGCCCCATGCTACCCACTAAAAATAAACCAGACTAAATATTGGCTACAAAAGTGATTCTCAAACAGGGTTTTACGGCACCCTTGCAATGCCTTGTGATCCTTTTAAGAGTGCCAATGTGTGACACATAATATTAACACGCAGAGGTATGCAAACACCTACACATGATTCACAAGTTAAACCCACTCCCCCAACCCCCCGACCTCCCCCCCAGCCCAGCTCCTGGTCCTTTAAAGAAAAGCCCTGGTGCTAGCCAGGTGCTGCCAGCTGGAGGGGCCAATCCTGCTGCCCCCCACTGCATGGGAAGGCTCTGCATGGGAGCTGGGGCAGGCGGAGCAGCCATTGCTGGGCTGGGGGGGGATGGGCCAAATCAGATTCGGCCAAATCGATTCAGGACAGTGATTCGAATCACTGAATCAAATCACTGTCCCCCGAATCAGCTGAATCCGAATCCAAAGTGAATATTACCCACTTCACACAGGCCTATCAAAAACCAAGTGCAAGTAAGAGCTATCACTTTTTGAGGGATGTCTTGTGTCTAACGGGGGCATTTTAAGTATAAAAAAGTTGTGATCCACTGGTCTACACTAAATAGACAGTTTGCTAATGTAATTAGATTATATGGGAAGTTTTTTGAGATTAGAAGCAAGGAAGAAGAAAAGAAAAAGGTCCTGACTGACATTGCTGTGCTGGCAAGTTTCCAGTGGAGACTATACTTAATTTCTCTGTACCATTTGGAAAAGAAAAGATACTTAATCAGCTTCAATATTGTGGGTGCATCCATACCAAGCACCCCAAGCATAGGTACCACAAGCACCTACACACACACACACACACACACACACACACACACACACACACACACACACTGTCACCAAGTCACTGTTTAACCTGTGTGTATATTGTGTATGATTTCCTGTCACTATCATTAGAGCATATGTGCTTGAATTGGTGATAGATGTGCATGTACCTAGGCTGGTAATTTTGGATATGTATGTGCCTGAGTTGGTAGTGTGTGTGTGCATGCCTGGTGGGGTTGTATGCACCTAGAGTGTGTGCACGCCTAATTGATTTTTGTGTGTGTGCATGTGCAATTGTACACCAAGCCCTTTTGTCTAACAGCACAATATTGAGATCCTGAGCATTGGCCTGACCCCACATGGCAACACATTAAATTTTAATGCTGCACACCCACCCAGACAGGAGCTGGGCTATGGCTTCCTGGAAACTCAGAGCGTGGCAGAGGCACCGGGGCCAGCGTGGGACACTTAGCAGAGGTAAGTTACTGCTCGGCTTCACTCCACTCCTTACTGCACTGCACTGGCATCCCAGCAGGGAGAGAGAGTGGTGCAGGGCAGGCAGCGGCTCCTCCCTGATGCAAGGTGGGGGTGGGGGCAGAGCCAGGCACTGTGCAGGTTCCACTGGCTCTGGAGAACTACTCCACTCCCCAGCACCTTTGGGTGATACCATGTGCCTCCTTGCTGGCTGGTTTCAAAGGCTGCAGTGAGGCATGGAGGCAGGGAACAGTCAGAGCGCAGCCCTGTGCAAAGATCGGGGGCCACTTGCCAGATGCTTATGAGCTGGGCAGCATGGCTGCTCCACTCGGCGAAAATGCACTGTGTAAATGTAATTAAAGTGGAAAAAATCAAGTTCTTTCTTTACAAGGCTATATAATTGTATTTAGTGTTTGGTGATTTTTTTTATATTAAACTGTTATATGGATATTTGTAATCAAGACAATGAAGAATGAGAAAATGAAGTACATTTATTTATATATATATATATATACACATATACATATACATATACATGTATGTGTATAAAACTTGAAATATAAAAATGTTAATTTTTATATGTAGTTTAGTATTTTATTTATATAGTTTAGTATTTCAAGACTCTTTTCTCCCAAATAATTCAGTTTTCTAGTATTTCCAAGAATGCATATGTCAAGGTTTTTATATAACTGGGTGAGATTATACTGTGGGGCGGACCGAAGCAGTGCACATCGAAAGGGGGAGGCACGATCAATTCGGGAATGGACTGAAGCAACACACTCATGGACCAACGCGGTGCACTCTCAGATCACGACACCTCAGAGGGAACGTTGGTTAGTGCTGGGTCGCATCTACAGGTGTGTTAATGTACATTAACTAATAGCACCTAAATTTGATACCTGCATCAAATTTAGGTGCAATTAGCCTAAGTTAATGTGCATTAAGGGAGTGCACGTATAGGCACACACCCATAATGCACATTAACTTAGGCTAATGTGCTTTAATGTGTCTCGTGTAGATGTGCCCTGTGTCTTTCAATTGGGAGAGTAATATATGCTTACATGACTATACGGACCAAACCTTTATCAATTATTGAAGCCTGTCTGGAATCTCTGGGACAGATACTTCAGCTTTCTGAACAAACTGATGTGAAACCACAATGCATATGCCACTCGAGTACAGTAATTTACAGTTACGGTAGTGCCAGTTGCTGAGGGGAAAAAAAAACTGGATCCTTGCACTAATTTTATAGGCAAAGGGTTTGCCCTATAACAGTATGCCCACTAAGAAAGACACTGCTTCTGTATTCACCTAATATTTATAAGAATTTTTTTTTCCATTGCACAATAAGGTAACTCAAACTCCCCAAATACAAACTGCAAAATCATGTCTTAGCTCAGTCAGAGTGTGTTGCTAATAACACCAATATTAAATCGTAATATATTCAAAATTCTGGATATCTGTGGGACAGACTAGTACATCTGAGAGTGGATCAGACTAGACAGCCTGGCACATCACCTAGATATATCAGTTTTCAAGTAGTCACCTTCTTGACCAAAGTCATAGATTTGATCCCAGGTTGGACTAGATAATCTCCTGAGACCCCTTACAGCCTTACTTCTCTCTGATACTGAAAATCTTCAATCCCAGTATATTTTCAGTGTTGTAAAATTAACTACAAATAACAATAAAACATTCATGTAACACCAATAGTGTGAACTCAGGCTGTGAATACTGAGACAGAGTGGCATAACTGATATGTGCACAACCAAGGCAGCACCCCTAGGTACCTTTACTGGGGGAAGAAGGGATGCAAAAGTAGTCATTGTAGCAGCAGACAATTCATAAAATCACAGAAAGTTAGGGTTGAAAGGGACCACAGGAGGTCATCTAGTCCAGTCCTTTGCTCAAAGCAGGACCATTCAACTAGATCATCCCAGCTCGGTCTAGCTCAGTCTTGAAAACCTCCAAGGATAGAGCTTCCACCACCTCTCTGGGTAACCTGTTTCAGTGTTTTACTACCCTCCTAGTGAGAAAATTCTTTCTAATATCTAAACTCAACTTCCCTTGCTGCATCCCAAGACGATTGCTCCTTGTTCTGTCATCTGCCACCACTGAGAACACTCTAGCTCTGTTCTCTTT
>NW_017728909.1:64066020-64069102 GCF_001723895.1 Crocodylus porosus | reverse complement strand
GAGCTTCCACCACCTCTCTGGGTAACCTGTTTCAGTGTTTTACTACCCTCCTAGTGAGAAAATTCTTTCTAATATCTAAACTCAACTTCCCTTGCTGCATCCCAAGACGATTGCTCCTTGTTCTGTCATCTGCCACCACTGAGAACACTCTAGCTCTGTTCTCTTTCAAACCCCCCTTCATATAGTTGAAGGCTGCTATTAAATCCTCCCTCAGTCACCATAAGCAACACAGTAGGAGCTGGCACCGCCCTCATCTCAGAGCTGGGGTATGATATAGCTATATAAGGCCCCTATCAAGGCCTTATGCATCAAGACCTCCTCTGAACTTCAAAATTGCTTCCCGATCTCAATCAGCTTAAAATGACGGCCGGCTCAACATATAAATGTGCAAAGTGGCTTGAATGCTATCTTTGTAGGGCAGCCTTGTAAAACAAAATTACTCATCCTCAAGGCACGGGTACTGAGTACATGGAGGCCCAAGGGCCCTGCCTGAACCTCCCCACCCCCCAGAAAAGGGCTGTCACTTGAAATGCATAAAACTTGCCATATGTCCATCATCCTAGTCCCTCCCTGGCAAAAATAAAAGTTGGTGCTTATGCCTCAAGGTACTAATGATACTTCTCGGTTTATAGCTTGATAAAGGTATTTACAAGGATGAGTGTCATTTTAACTTTTATCACAGGCAGTGTTAATTATTTCTTAGAGTGATAAGGTTTTCTAATAAGTTGTAAGCAACAGCTTGAATATACAGCATCACAACAATAGCACTCCACTGCTTAGGCATTATTTTTATTCAAACTACAGATGGCCAGGTGAGTAAAACTAACACTAGCAGCACAGGTAAGAGACAAATGACCAAAGTCACATTTCCTTTACTCTGTAGCTGTGGAAAGCCAAGTTATCTTCAGATAGATTTCATGTTCAGGTACATGGAGTGCCATCTGTATACGAACAGAAACAACCCTCAAGTTTGGAAATTTCTTTACTGTCCTGATACAGGAATTTTTCCACCAGATTCTAGTGGGTACAGGATAGTTTTTAGGTGTAGAACCTAGACACTTGGGATGGATTACTGAATCCACAATGGCATTCATAGAATCACTTGAATCACAGAATCAGAAAAATAGGCCTGGAATGGACCCCAGGAAATTATCTAATGATCATCCTTGTGTTAGTGCTCATCCCTTTGTAAATGACCCCAGACAACATTTGTTTAATCTACACTTAAAAACTTCAATAACAGTGATTTCACACTCTAAGTAATTTGTTCCAACACTTAACCACCCTCATAATTAGAAAGCTCTTCCTGACACCCAGTCTCAATCCCCATGTGCTATAATTTAAGACCATGACTTGCTGTCCTGTTTTCTCTTTATATTTGAGGATTGTTATCAAATCTTCCCATAGCCTTCTCTTCTTCAACCTTAAATACTCCCAGTTCTTCCAGCCTTTCCACATAAGTCTTATTTTTAGGCCTTCAATTATTTTGTTGTTCTTCTCTGGATTCTTTCCAGTTTGTCCAGATTTTGCTAAAAATGGGATACCACAAACTAGACTTAGTACTCCAGATGAGGCCTCATTAGTGTTGAAGAGAGTGGAAGAATCTTTTCCCATGATTTACTAACAACACTTCTGTTCATACAGCCCAGTATGCTATTATTTATATTTACACTGATATCACCCTGTTGACTCATATTTTGCTCATAGCCCACCATGCTCCACGTTCTTTTCTGAGGTACTGCAGCCTAGCCAGTCGTTCCTCAGTTTGTATATGTGCATTCAATTGTTCCATCCTAAGTGGAATATTTTGTATGTTGTATTTTTCCATTCTAAGTGGAATATTTAGCTGAAACACCTTATTGAATTTCAGCATTTTTTTCAGATCATTTCCAATTGATCAAGACTGTTTTGACTCTTAATCCTGCCCAAGATGTTTGCTACCTCACCTAGCTTGATCTCATCTGCTGATTTAAGTGCTGACTCAGATCTATTCTCCAAGTCATTAATTAAGATAGTGAATGAGATTGGATCCAGAAGAGACCACTAAAAAACCCCATTTGATAATTCCTCCCAGCTAGACATTCAGTCACTGAAAACTACTCTTTGAGCACAATTATCTAAGTAGCTATGCATTTCCTTATAACAATTTCTTGTAGACTGTATTTCACATATATTAGATCTCCTGCTGTCCCTGCATTAGCAAAGCCTGTCATCTTGTCACAGAAAGAAATTCAGTTGGTTAAGCATGACTTGCTTTCGACAAATCCTTGTTCCTTATCACTTTGCTATCATCAAGCTGCTTAAAACTGAGTCTTTTATTTTATTACTTTACTATTTTTGCTGTAGCAACTAGAAGCCTTATCAAGGTCAGAGAGCTTCATTTCACTAAGCAGTGAGCACATCTTATAGCTGGTTCCTAGCCTGAAATCTAAAACACAAGGCAAAATGGGGATAAAGAAATAGATAAGAAAGGGGGGCGGGGGGGAGATGTGTGTGTTAAAAGAAAAGGGACTTTTTATCAAAGAGATGTTGTACACATGGGCCATAGCCAGTCAGTGTTAGAAGTCATGATAATCACAGTTTATCATCTGTATCCCACGTCCCAACAGCTGTGCTTTATGTTTCTGAGCAAAGTCCATGCCTGTGATTACAGCATCTTATTTAGTATTCTTGTCATGATCTCCCTCTCACATGCAGAGAAAATATTACTTGTTTGCTAAAGAATCTTAATCACACCCTTAAAGTTTCCCAACAAAGCGGTTTCTATTGCCTAGCAAGGAAGAAAAGGGATTAAATAATTTTAGAGAGAACTACAGTGACTTACGTTAACAGTTTCCAGAGAGCTGTGTCCTTGCCACTCTCTGAGACTGATGGCTGGAGAATTCTCTTGTGTTTTCAGACTGCTCTTAAGAAATCCTCAACACAGACCTATTTTCAGACTAACCCAGATTTAGACAAAAAGGACTAAATTTAGTCCAAATTCAGGGACTTGAGAGAGTCCAGAGGAGAGCCACGCGCATGATCAGAGGTCAGGAAAACAGATCTTACGATGACAGGCTGAGAGCCATGGGACTCTTTAGCC
>NW_017728909.1:64049019-64066009 GCF_001723895.1 Crocodylus porosus | reverse complement strand
GAACACCTTCAAGAGTAAATTGGATGCTTATCTTGCTGGGATCCTATGACCCCAGCTGACTTCCTGCCCTTTGGGCAGGGGGCTAGAATCAATCTTCTGAGGTCCCTTCCAGCCCTAATGTCTATGAAATCTATGAATGCTGAGCTCACTGTTTGTCAGTTGTTGCATAAACAGCTCTCAAGAGACATGACAATGGGCACGTCTACATAAGATGTTTACTGCACATTAGCCTAATAACACTGCGCAGTAGCATGTCATGATAAAAAACATGCTAAATAGCCCACTGCACAGTGTTATTAGGCTATTGCCCAGTAAGCATCACTAAATAACCGTGTGCTGGTGCTACTGCACAGTAACTTTAGGTACTATGCATTTAGTTAGTACTTTATTAAGGAAGTATTAAACTAAATGCACAGTATCAAAGGTGCATAAATGAACATGCTGACACACCCAATGTGTAGACAAGGCACATATTTTTTTAATCTTCATACTTGCAAGGAGAGAAGACTTCTACAGGGAGACAGTGGATTTCACTACAAAGTGGCACCCGTGAAATTCACTCTCTAATTTTAACTCTAACTTTACTGATGTTTTATCTTTTGTTGCATTCTCCATGTATGTGTTCTATTTAGATTATAAGTAGTTTGAGGAAGGGATCATTTCTCATCATAGATCAAATTCTGATATTACAGGTACGAAGAATGGGGTAACATTTTGCTTCAGCATTTACTAATTGAAGATACTAATTTAAGTTGAAGCTACCTATTGAAGTTGAAACTACTAATCATCATTTGACCCTATGTGTAATATTGAACATGTAACAGTATGGTCACCAAACTTAGCTGAGACTTGTAGACATTGCTGTAATGCAAATCATGAATAACACTGCATTCATCACTCAACTTCTTTGCAGGCATATCACCAACAAGAGCCATAATAAATCAGAGACTAAGGACACAAAGCACAAGCTGTCTCTTTAAAAGAGTAAAAATGATTCACAAAGGAATTAAAAGGGGAAACAAGGGAAAAGTTCAACTGCTTCCTTGATATCTGACATTTTGCTATATTCTTTTCTGATCCAAGTCATTCTAACACAGATAACATGCAAAGGTAAGAAAGAAGAAACCTTTTTCTTGCGAGACAGTAATGAATCTGAAAAAAATGATTGAGAATAGCTGAGAAGCCATTTTGGATACTGTTCTACAGAGGTTGCCAAACCAAAGCAAACAAACACCCACAGGTGTGAATAGACAGCAGGCAGCATCCCACACTGCTATTGAAGAAGGCACCAATATATTCATATCACTAAAGCTCATTTAGTGTACTAATAATTTTCTTCATGAATAACTGAGCCCACTTGGCATGAAAAGACAAAGCAGAAGTCTTGCATTCATTATAAGACAAATAATTGACTACACTAATAGTTCTTCCCTGATGGCATCAAATGGAGAAACAATCTCTCAGTACAATGAGTGGCTGTGCACATGCCAAAAAATAGCTCACTCCCACTACAGATTTTATTCATCTGAAATTCTCACTCTATGGGTGGGTCTACACAAGATGCTTTACTGTGAAGTAGCATAGTTTACTGGGCAGTAAGTACTAAGCATGTGCGTCTACATATGCACATACATGGCAAGACACTGACATGTTGGAGCATGTTGGAATCTCAGGTTTTGAGTATGAATGTCAGTGATACCCTCACTCCTCATTTCTGGGCCTGATACTGCAAAGACTGAGTAGTTCAGGGGTGAGGGGTAGTTTACTGCATCAGCAGGGAAACAAAGCACGCTGCTACCCTGGTGTGAGCAAAAAAAAGCAAAGGAAGCAGTAACATTGACAGGGCCCAAGTGATGATAGTGGATACACACAGTTTCAATGTGATACAGCTGTCACAAAGACCAAAGCAAATTAGAATTGCATCATAGAGCAGGGAGGTAGTAGCTCCTTTCTACATCACAGATGGGGAATAGTTTTCAAGGGAAATTAGAGGAAACTCAGTCACTTGGAGCTTTTTTAAAATTGGGCTAGACACAATATTAGAAAATATACAGTAGAGCATCAAGCTGCCTTTAAGTACAATTGCATAATCAGAGAATGTGTCATCTCACAGGTCTTTTCCTTCTGTAAAAGAGATAATCATACTGCTCAAAATGCATAAGCCACAAGCTATCATGTAAAGCAAGGAAAATGCAGTATAGTTTTGTCTAAATTGCTCTAAGTGGAGTACAAATGAAACTTGATAAATCATAAGCCTTAGCAACTAGATGGAGACAGAAGGGCAGCGACCAGACATTAAGATATTATAGCACATTTCTGAACAATTATGAGGACTGCAATAAAGCCTGATGATCAAGTCATTTTAATCATCCAAGAAGTGCAATATCTGCCCTCAGATGCCCTGCTAGGAATTTCTCAATTGCAGTTATGAAGTTTTAAATAAAAATAAAGGCAAACATTCAGGCCAGTGACTGATTGGGATCATTGGGATGCTTGCAGCATAGCTGAAGGACACAGTTAAATATCCAGGAGTGATCTAAACCCCTTGATGAATTCTTGACTCAAGCTAACACTGACAGCCCCTTGCTTTGGCACACTGCCTCTATACTCAAAAACTGGGCATGCAGCTGTGTATATGGCATCCATTGCAGGGAAGGCTTTTATGAGCATTTTAAAAACTGTACCCAACTACACTCATTAGCAGGGCCAGAAACAGTCTGGGGGCTGTCTTAAAAACAAACAAGTGGCATCTAAACAAAGAATATATGTCGGTTGCTTTATAGTATGTTGGCATTTAATAAATGAAACAGTGCTCTGCGGAGAGCATTCTGAATTACAATGATCCCCGGGCCAAACAGAAGTTCACTGTTGGTTCCAGGGGGAGGGGAATCTAGCTGCTGACAGAGCTTGCAGCTGGCTTCCCCTAGCAATCGCCCCTCCTCTCTCCTAGCCTGTCCCTGTTTCAGAAAGGGAAGAGAGGGAGCTCATTCTAGGGGTTCTCCAACCAGTGCTGGAAGGTGGGTTGGGTGAATTGGACCACTCCCCACCCTTAGGTAGGGGTGGGAGGCTCCAATATGCCTGCTTCAGCCTCCAACACGGGCTGGAAAAACCCCAGACCAAACTCCCTCTGCTCCCTTTCCTCCCTCCCATTCTGAAAACGGCTTGAGGCTGGGAGACAGAGCAGACTGATGTTCTGTAAAGGATGTTATGGAAGATGCTGTTTGAAACATCTTCATCTGACCCCTCATGCCCCACCCCGCTGCTTCCCAGTGGAGTCCTGTGAGCTGCACATGGTGGCACGGAGCAGGGAAGGCAACTGGTTCAATTGTGTGGGCTCCCCTTCCCTCCAGTGGTGTGCGAGTGCCAGGAGTCATGAGGAGCCCTGTGTCATAGAAATGGGCCAGCCTGGTTCCACTCCTTGCCTCTACATGCAGTTCCTGGAACTGGCTGGAGCTGCATGCTGCCAGGTACCCCGAAGGCCATGAGTATATCCCAAAAGCCTGCTGCTCCATGGGCAAGAGTGTGAGGCTGAATCATTTGGGTACCACTGATCTAGTCCAACCCCCTGCTCAGGGCAAGATCATCCCTATCTAAACAATGCTCTACAAATGTTTGCCTGACCTGTTCTTAAACTGCAGAAACTACCAGGCACTATGTCCAAAAAACATTAAGAATGCCCTAACTTGCCACAGAGAAAGCAGGGAAATGAAACCACTGTCAGTGTCTTGCCACTGCAAGGACAGGAAACAGTTTGTTGAAATATACTCAAGAGATTTAAGAACTTCCATAGTCTGAGCAGGTAGACTTAGGGCATTTGTAGACAACATGTTAAAGCAGGTTTAATGGCATTGCTGTTTGCACATTCAGTGGTGTATTGGGAGTTAATTCCAGCTGCTGTAGCATATTGGGTGGTATAATGTGCCTTAAATGACTTTGGGACAGAGCAAATTAACTTTGGGGTGCTGCAAAGTAAAAAACCTCCAAGGAGTTTTACAGCTGCGGAGGGAAGCACTGGGCTCCGTGTGGCTCAGAGGCTGTGCAGGCAGATGGTGCAGGCAGCCCGGCAGCAGCTCCGGAAAGCAGCCTCCACAGAAGGAAGAAAAAAAAGCCCTGAGCTTGATCTTTTTTTCATTCCCCCACCCAGAGCCTGTCTGCCTGCCTGAGCTGTGCCAGGGCCCCGTGTGTCCCTCTGTGGCTGTGTTGCCCCCAGGACTGCCCATGCCAGGTGCCTTTGGGCTGCCACAGAGGAAAGCACCAGCAGCCCCCCTGCAGCTCAGCAGCCCACCAGCAGCTTTCTCTCCCCTCCCTGCTGCTGCAGAGGCAGGTAAGGATCAGGCTTCAACATGGGTGTACATGACACAGGGCTTTACTTTGCCCTAAACTGAAGTGGCATTTTTAAAAAACCACCGCTTCAATTTAGGGAGAATTAAACTCTTGTGTTGTGTACAATGGCCTTAGGTCCCACCTCAGCAGAAAAAAATGATGTGGTACATCAGCTGTCTGAAATTTCTGATCAGGTAGGCCAGTTTGAAGTGCACTGGATTCAACACAAAATACAGAATCGATCATTCAAAAATACGGCTGAAAGAGGACTCCATCTTTTCTGTAATAGTCTAGTGTTTCGAGAGTTTGCCCAGGAAATGAAAGATCTGTGTTCAAGGCCCTTCTCAACCCAAGGAGATTCAAACCTACATCTCCTAGGAGAGGACCCTAACAATTTAGCTAGTGAGGGAAAATATCTTTTATCCCTTCTGTTGAAGCTCTGCCATTAGATAGTAATGAACACAAGATTAATAGATCCAGAAATACAGGGTGCAAGCAGGAACAAGACAGAGTAGTCTAGGTCCAGTAGGGCACTCATCTGGAAGAGAACAGTAGTGGCTTCCAAGCCTTATTCCCTAAACTATACATTTTATATAAAACAATCTTTGGATTAAAAAGACCCTGAAAGCAGGGACTGGAGCCCAAGTGAGTGCCCTAACCAATAGACCACTGAGTCCTGATCCTTGTTTACACTGCTTCTGGACTCACGAATTTTGCATTCTTTACTGCACAATGCCTCAGCTTTAGTACCACCCAGCCTTAATTAGACTTTAGGCTCTAGCAGTGGTTCTCAACCTTTTTTGTACCAGGACCCATTTGTGACCAGCCCCAACCCAGTAAATAGTTTATGTAGAAAACACACAAGTATTTTGGCCCCAAAATACTTAGTATACACTACAAGTTAAAGCAGCTCAAGAATCTTAATTTTAAAGACAGAAATCAACATCAACAGGAAAATATTAATGGCAATATCAACATGCAGCCCTCCATTACTCCCAAGTGGCATTTATCATTGTGCAATTTGCACAATGGAGATTGCCAGCACCCCTTACTCCTGACCTGCAGTTCCCTGGCCCTGCTGGTGCCCCTCATTCCTGACCCACAGTCTCCTGCCCCACCCCGGCCATGCTGGTGCCCCCCACTCCTGATCCACAGCCCCCTACCCCTCTTGCCCTGTCAGAGGAGATACCCCAGCTGCCCTCATCCCACCTGGGCCAAAGCACGGTGTCTGGTAGCTCTGGCTCATAAATGCAGTGGCAGAGAGAGTCCAACTTCAGCACAGGGTACAGAGAGGAGGAACGGAGGCCTGTGACACCCCCTGTCCTGGGCTGGGTCTTGCACACCACCCCAGGCAGCCTGGCCACAGTGCTCACTCCTCCCCCTGGCAGTGTCTTCTGACTGCCCAACCCCTGTGAGCACAGGCACTGGCCCCAGCATTGTCAGCCCAGCCATGCAGCTCTCTGACATCCTCAAAAGGCACCCCAGCCCCCTCGCCCCACTGAAGGGGCAAGCACCTCCACCCCACCACCCCTGCCTTGCCACAGCCTCAGCACTCAGACACCTTCCTCCAGCACCCACCCTCCCTCACACACCCATCCACTCCACACAACGCTGCCACACACATCTCATCTCCTCCACACCCCAACAGTCCCCAAGCCCTGGCCCTCCATCACCTACTCCCCATAGACTTATCTGCATCACCCCCACTACCCATAGACTGACCTGCATCCAGCTGCTACAGCTGTTCCCACCACCCTGCCTGGCTGTATGCTGGCCACGTGGGTGTGCACTCACAGATGCACATGATGCCCTCTGCTTCCAATCACCCAAACACAGCTCCTTGCAGGCTGAAAGACTGCCAGCCTGCTAGGGGAAACATGTGCTTTTCTGTGTTTTTCTGTCACTGTTTGTGACCTTTTGAAATATTCTTGTGATCTACTTTTGGGTCGCAACCCACAGGTTGAGAAACACTGGTCTAGAGTATGGTAATAGAGAAGACAGTCACATGGGAGGTGATAGATGTGGATTTGAAGTCTCTCAGACTAATAAGAGACTTAAACTGAGATCTCCTACTTCCTAGGCTATTCATTACATTACATTACATTACCGGCAGGCAGCCACATCTCCTCATTGTTGCCCCCTAAGAAGCTGTTAGGTCCTACTGCGAAGTGATTCAAATAAGCACATGGCACCTATTCAAGTGAGTACACACTTAGTCTACCCTTTATTCATACTATCAGTTAGATGATCAGACTGGCTGATAGCAGTGATAGTGCAAGGTTAAATGCAAATCTACCATGTATTTCTCTTCCACTCTTCTTATACATAAGAAATGCTTATGTCAGGCATACACCATTGCATATTAGTAATTGTTGATTAATTATCTTTATATTAGGCCTTTATGTTTATCGTACCCAGTTTTGGCTGTATCATTCAACTGTATCACAATCAATTATGCTTGGTACCATTCACCTTCATAATCTTCTGATTAATAGACTTATTCAAGTAGAGCATCCCCTATACATATACCATTTCAGGTTTGGCCATCCCATCCCATGTGCTTTTATCTACTGTTGCAGTTTGTTCTGATTCCATCCATCTCAGTAGGTTCTTGAGAAGGCCCCAGATGTTCAGATGCCTTCTGCTGCCCTTCACAGAACTTGGGGCCTCCAAGCTTTTACATCTTCCTGGCCTGTCCTGTGACCTACACTGGAGAAGCTGCATTTTAAAAGGAGTGAGCTGTGTTCAGTTCTTTCCCACAGTGCTTGTAGGCCTTTACCCTCAGGGGTATGTTCTGAATTCTGGATGGAAGTCCCTCTCTGAAGCCTAGATTCAGACACCTACAGTGCAGAGATGGGGTGAATTTAGATGTACTCCTATGCTTAACCTGCCCTGTTGGTTAGCTTCAGGCAGCTTCCTGTTCAGTAAGCGTATTTTTGGATTTACCTTTTTGAGGCACCTAACTCTTTCCAGAGTTAAGAGCCTAAGCACCTAGCTTTGGGTTTTAGATTCCACTGCAGATTGAGATTCAGAGTCCTAAGTTAGTCACTGTAGCACCTAACGTGTCAATGTCCCAGTCTTTTTCTGGATAAAACTTTCACTACTTTTTCTCACAATGAACTCATTAATACATCAGTATCTTCTGTAACAAGAAAAATAATCTCTTACCTTTTCCTGACAAAAATGCAGGTATACAAATGACACGCCAGCAATGACTGATATGATATTAAGAACTGATTTGGTATTTTCACAGAAAGCATACAGCACATGGGAGTACTGGACAATACTCCTTCATTTAATCATTGGTAAGTTTTCAATCTGTTTTTGAGCAAAACATTAAATGCTCCTTACCATCCCAGGTAAGGAGACAAAATAAACACAAGGCAACAGGTTAGGTAATGAAGGGTGAAAAGATCTCACTAACTAGCTGGTAGGGGAAGGATTCCTAGGAAAATGGGAAATGAAGGAAAGAGCTGTAAGTAAAGTGGAAATGTGTGCTGAAAACAGTAAAACTTCAAAGGAAAAGGTTAAGAGTCTGTCTGTGTGGAGATAATTACAAGGACAGAACCAGACAGGAATTAAAGAAAAGGAACAATGGATTGGAAACAATGGGCTTAAAAAAAGCATGAGCCTAAGAATGGTAAAAAAAGATAAAGGGAGCAATAGGGTAAGTTCTCACAGATTGAAGAACTTGTGTTAGCCATGCCCCTTGCTGAAAAGTGAAGAGTTAGATTTATTGATTAGTCTCTGGAAGAAAGAGAGGAACATTAAGTTAAGCCCTTTGAGGAGTGGGAAGGAAATTATTGGCAAAGATCCTCTAGGCTCTGAAATGGAAAGAACTTTATAAGAAAAAGAAATGATCAGTCTGCCTGTATCAACATATGCTGATCCCTTCAGAAGCAGGCACCACATGCCTGCCTTTCCTTAGGCTTGGCATCACAAAGCACTTAGGTGCCCTGCTCCTTTTAAAGATGGGAAACTGCTACAGCAGAGCCCTAGCAGCGAGTGAGGAGCCCCAGCTGCCGGTTGCCAGAGCAATCAGAGTTAGCTGGTGACCCACACCTGCCAGCAGTCAGCTGACCGGAAGGGGCAGGGCCTGGTTCACATTTAAATCCCAGGGCTGGGGCCAGGCTGGTAGTTCCCTGCTAGCAGCTAAGACAGAAGGAGCTCTGCCAGAGCAAACAGAGGGGAGAAGTCTGACTGCACAAGCAGCTCCTGATTGCTGTTATGGGGTGGAGAATTCCCTGGTAGGGATGGAATGATGTTTAGCTGGGTGGCTTAGGTTTTATATTACAGCCCAGGGGCTTGTGTTTTGTGTTTGCTGTTTAGAACTGGAGGTTTGGGTGAGGCTATCGGGGTTGGAGGAGGCCTCATAGGGGAGCCATGGCAGTGTGGAGACCCCAGCCCCAGAGAGGGGGGCAGCATTGACAAATGCCCGGTGAGGCAAGGCTGCAGAGAGCCTAGGGAGGACAAGGGGGCCAGAGTAGAGTAAGGCCCAAACTAAACAATGTGAGTACCAACTGTGAGGCTTGGGGTGTGGTGTAGGGGAGGAAAGGAGCTGCAGGTAGTGCCCCCTTGCATAGGGGCAGTAAATGGGCAGCCTCCTGCTTAATTAACATATGTTAATTAATCAATTAACAACAAGGCATGGCAGGTGAGAAGGTGGGTGGTTGGCCTATAATGGGGGGGGGGTAGCGTTACCAGTAGACAGACCCCAAAAGGGCACACCTGTCACATCTGGCTAATTAAGAAAAGGGAATTCTGACATGATGTTTCTCAGCCAGAGCAGCGGTTGTCTCAGTGGAGTCCCATGATCACATCCTTGTGTGCCAGCACTACATGAACTTGCATTCTTGGTGTGAAGGATTGTGTACAGCTAGCAAGTATGAGGTTGTGATAATGAAGGCTACAAGCACTGGCAATGTGTAGGGGGTGCACTTGCACCCTTGAGCATGGCAGTGCACCCCCTACAAAAAGATACCACTGACACTGCTGGTGGCACCTGAGGGTGGTCGCTGCTCGCCAATCTCCACCACTGCTGACAGCACTGCGGCTGCCTGTGGGAGGTCCCCGCTTACCACCACCATGGTCCTGCCACCAACACCCCCACCACCACCTGCCAAAGTTTACTATGCTGCCCCCAGCCTCCAGGGGCATGTGGCAGTCATGGCTACAAGAAGCATAGGATATGTTTTGAAAAAACACATGAAACCTAAGAGGGCTCTAGGAAAAGGTATGCAAGGGGGTGGTATGTAAAATCAGTGGAGGTGCTGGGTGGGGTTAAAACAAAATGGCCTAGAGCGTTGTATTTTACTGGTAGATTAGATTAGAGTTGGGGTGTGATGTCATTTAGGGCTGCTTGGCTAGAGCTTCTAAGAAGGAAAAGCAAGGAGCAAGCTCATGCCCTTTTCCAAACTTCTTCATTAGAGTAAGACATTATTTAGCCTGGTTGGTTTTGCTTCGTGTCGCTGCTTTAAAGCTTTGTATGTCAGTTGCCAGCCAGGTATTCATTTTCCAACCAACTAGAGCAGGGGTTTTCAACCTTTTTTTTTAAAAAGTGTACCCCAGTGGCCCCCTTTTTAATAAGTGCACCACAGGAGGGAGGGTGGTGAGTGGCTGGATGCTGAGCAGTGGGGAGGCAGTGGTGAGCAGCTGGACGCTGAGCAGGGGCATGGTGAGTGGCAAAGCGGCAGCAGCCTAGCATTTGTACAGCCCTGCTCCTGTGAGGCAGTGGTGCAAGGTAGGGATGCCCCATCCCCATCCCCACCCGCAACCGCGTACCCCCTGGGACCTTTCAAAGTACCCCTGGGGGTATGCGTACCCCTGGTTGACAACCCCTGAACTAGAGAAACTAGTGCTGAAAGGGGAAGGAACAAATTGTGAATTTTTTTTTTTTAAGAGAAACTAAATCCAAATCACCCCCATATTAGTAACAGACTGCTGCCAGGAAGAGGAGAAATGATGGTGAGGACATATGGCCTGATAGAGAAAAAAGGACTCTGTTTTGCTGCCTAGAGAATGTCTGCTTAGGAGTTTCTGCATCACCCCATCCTAAGGGATTAGTTTATGACTGAAAACCTTCTGCAGTTTCATATGCACCTGCAGACATTTTGCAGAGGATGCTTTGCCTCTCATCATTAGTGACATTTACCTGACTACTGCCAATGCTGACATTATCTTGAGATATTCATTCATATTTGTCAGAGATCATGTTTTCAGAGCAAAAGAATGGCCTTTCAAACATGATTGTAGACTTATCTGAACTATTAATATTTCCCTGAGACAATTAAAAATGGAAATAACACTATGATTACTGGTATCTGATGTGGACAAAGGACAGAAAATGATCTGATTGGTATGTGTGGTACACTGCCAAAAATCCCAAGGCTTTTAAATATTAAAATACAGGTTTACTTCAATTAGTCACAGCACTTATAATGGGAGAACAAAGCAAGGAGATGGAAAACTAAAAACAAATGACTAACTTAGCTGGAGAAATTGCTTGCCAGTAGGAAAAAATTCTAGCAACCTTAGTAAAAAAATAAAGAGAGTTTGGGCACAACTGATTAGCTAGCACACATGGATGTAGTAACTATAACAAAAAAAGACCCTACTAAAAGGCCGTGTTTTCTTCCTGAGCAAAGCCTAGCAGAGGCTCCACCAGGTGCTCACTACAGGATCAGAACCTTACAGTCAGTAAAGTCTTTGTTTAAAACCATTTGCTTTAGGAGATGAGAAATATAAACTTTGAGGTGCCAAATATGGCAGATGATCACTAAGTCAGCAAAAATTCCTACTGTGTTTCACTTGTCCTTGTACTTGTTAATAGGGTGGTATGTAGGAGGAATGTTTGTGAAATGATTTAGGAGTCCAAGACCAGTGCTATACGTGTGGATATTAGGGCTGTTTGAAATTTTCCCAGGTGTTTCATTTCAACGCTGTTTCGACTTGATTCAAGCACAACGCAGCAAAATCAAAATGAAACAAAAGACTTTGAAACAGCCTCAAAATGAAACGAGGGCAGTCAAAATGTTTCGAAAGTTTTGATACGTTTCCTGTTTCAAAGCTGGGCTCACTTGCAGGGAAACAAACTACGGAGAGGGAGGGGAAGATGGGAGGAGGGCTGCTCTGATATTGACAACTGTAGCTGGCCAGTGACTGTGATGCTTCCCTGGGGTCCCTTCCAATCCCAGTGCTCTGGGGGAGGGATGGAAAAACAGCTGCACCTTAAATACACACACACAAACGTACACACACGTCATGAGTTTTGCTCTGAACAATTTGAGATGCAGTTTCCCAGAAACCCCTACACCAATCTCCTTGAACCTGGCAGGCCTCATGGTCTCAGCAGGGGCTACCACCCCTGCTGTTTTCACCCCACTGCACCTTAACACACACATGTGACATGAGTTTTGCTTGTCAGCAGCTTGAGGTGAACTTTCTCAGGCTTCATGCTCTCAGAAGGGGTTACCATACCTGCTGTTTTGATCCAAATCTGCAGAGAAATGACAACGTTATAGGCAGCTTTGTGCTTCCCCATTATAGCCTTTAAGCAAAATGTCAAAACAGCGAAACCGTTTTGACAAAATGAAACAGAACAGCGCTTCAGAATGAAATGAAATGAAATGAAATGAAACACTGTCCCATTGAAATGTAGAAATGGAAGTTGAAATGAAATGATCCATGTTTTTCAGAAATACCATTATTGCAGTTGGCCAAACAACAGCTTGACACCCAAACTTTCTCACTACAGTTTACAGAGCATTTTTGCCACAAGGACTGGGAAAAGCTTGGGTCCAGACTCAAGGCTTGTCTCTGCTCATATTCAGAGATTTGGTTCAGACCTCCACACTGATTTTGAAGGCCTTTTTCACCATGCCTGGGAGCTATTAAAGAAAGAAACTTTAGCTATAAGTGGGTAAAAGGCAGAGAAACAAGAAGATAAAGTGAGCTTTATCTCACATTGAATACAGAATATACATATGTGTTGGTAAGATGGTTCATCCCTTTTACCTAGTACGAGGGAGAGCTGACCTCGGTGAGGAAGCAGGTTTGTTGTCTTTTTGATTAACTTTTTAAAATTTGTATCAAGTGAAGGTAGAATTGTAGACTGGATTCTACCAGGAACAATTGCTGAAGAAACCTTCCCTCTTTTAAAGAGTAAGGTATGTAACTTTAAATATAATAATAATTCAGGATGTCATGGTGATGACATTTGGGGTACACCTATAGGATACAACGCAGCACCATGCTGATACTCTCCACACCTGCTCAGCACACAACAGCTCCTTAGCTAGAAGCAGTGTAGCCAGATTAGTCTGGCATGGTACATGCAACTGATAAGCTTGGCCTTTCAGCCCTGACATGGTGCTAATGGGCACGTGAACTGGTCTTGGTCTAAAAAATAAGTGTGTGGCATGTCTCAGCACAGTGCTCCCTTGTACTGTACAGACATAGCCTTAGGCCACTATATCAGATTAGTGCAACTGAGTTTAGATTTGTTGGTTTTAATTCAACCTTTTTTTTTTTAATGGAAAAGGCTTAAAGTCCTTCAGGATGTAACTAGCACGGTTTGTGCTCTAAAGAAACCTGCTGGAGAGCAGGGAAGGGGAGAGGAGGGAGCTCTGAGCAGGGTGGGCGGTGGTGAGGGGAAGGTGGGAGTCTTACCTGTTCCAGGGACTCAACGTCCCCAGCTGCTGCAGTAACAGCAGTAGTGCAGAGCTGCTACCAAGGCACAGATTCTCAAGTAGGGTGGGGGAGGCACCATTCTAGTGCAACCACTGAGTTGGTGCCTGAAGCTGATGCCTTTCTTGTCCCCCTCCCCCAAGTTATGCTGCTGAATTCCATGAATTTGGCTTTTTCTGTGTGTTGATCATGCATAGTTTTTATTTTCTGGAATATACTTCTATGAATTTCTTGATAGGCCTCGCCCTACTGAAGCCTTAAAAATGCAAGGGGAAAGAAAGTGTCAATGGGAAATAGCAGAGAGGCTGACCTACTTAAGTCTGTATTGATGGTGGGCATGGGCGACTGGTGCCACCTTAGTCAGAGGGGGCACGTGCTCCCACCCCCAGCAACCAGTCAGTGACCAGGGGGCGGGTGTCAACTGGGGGTGGGTAGAGGTCCCCATGCAACAAAACATACCATCTGGTGAGTGGCCGCACTGCTTCCAGAAGTGGCCGCGGTGGTCCCAGAAGTGGCCACAGCCTACATCCAGTGCTCCCACTCCCTGGCCGTTGCTTGCAGGGGGGGCACCAATGGAAAAAAAACAATTGCAGTTAGAATGAAAAGGTATTAATGCATCTTCAATGGATAGAGCTCCACCTAGTGGATAATGATTGTTGGCACAGTACGATCAACTTTTAGGTTGCTTACCTCAAACCTATGTTTAAACAAGGTGCCAGAGGATCCAAGTCCATGTTGATGTGGTACGATAGTAACTCTCCCAGCTCACGTGTCTAACATCTAGAGAAGACAAAGAGCCTGGACTCTTCTCAAGAGAACTTGAGAGAAGCTGCTAATAACATTGCAGTCCTTCTCCAAAGGAGATCTGCTTGTTAACTCTTTCCATTGCTATAATGGAACAACTTGCGTGGAAAAAGGTTGTGAGGCTGGGATAGTGAAGGAATACTGCTTCTCAGTACTGCTTATGATTTCTTAAGTGAGGTGTCGCACAGAGTCCTGGAGGAGCATGTCTGTTTCCTATCATCTTCAACACAACAATTCAGGGCTATTCAGAGCCCCATACATCTTTGTCACAAAGCAAAGAATGCTGCCACTAGAAATTTAAATGATAGCTGAATTTCAAAAAGTGATTCCAGAATTAACCTATATATCATGTAAAGAAAATGATGTAGACAGACACTGGATCTTGCTAAAAAAAAATAAATCACAGAGGTAGAGTAATTCAAGGAAAACGTATGCCCCTGTCTGGCCAGTATTTACAGTACACAACTGTCCACATTGGCATTTTTCTTAATCTTCCAACAGTTAAGCTCAGTTGGTTACTTTGGTATGCTTTGAGTGTGTCCAGCTGGTGCCTATTTGTGTCAACTTTATCTAGAGGCTAATGTTGGCAGCTGGTCGCACTAATACCACCAAAGGAGTTGCTCTGGTATTGAAGCAGGCTGTGGGAGGGGAGTCTAAGAAATGTACTCTTCTTCCTGAGGTGTATGGAGGCAAGGAGAAAAGAAGACTCGATCAGAAAGTAACTTCATCTGCCATCATTATGGCAATAAGAATGGCAAGAGGTACAGCATTGGAGGTCTTTAGAAGATCAAGAAATCCATCTTGCAGTCAGTCAGACCTTGGTAAAATAAGATGGAAATGGATGACTTAATATTTAGTATTTGTCATATAGGAACAATGAAAACCACAGGAAATGAGCAGCAAATAATGCTTTATGTGGATACTGTGAGGACATCCTGTGCTAAATGGACTGCATCATTTAATCACCCATACAGTAAATATCAAAATGAGATTGCACAGAGTTAAGCTAAAATGATAGTTCATACGTTGTGTCAGGTATCCGGGTTGTAACCATATTGGTCTAGAGGAAAAAACAATCAGGGCTTGTGGACAGAGGTGATATATTTTATTAGACCAACAAGGTTTTTGCAAAAAAAAAGTTTGTACACTGAGCACTTAACTCACTGTGCATTGGCCAATATAAATATATATATTGAGGGGGATACAGGAACCATCTGTCTGCCATGATGAAATAGGTCTCCTAACAAAGGAACTAAAAACATGATGCAGCCAAAAGACATGTGACTGGGTGTGACTGACTCCTCAGACCCATTTCTTGAACTGTCTAAATGTGAAGCATGTGAAAAAGCCTGCTGAAGTGAATTTGATGCATTGTGCCCCATAATGTACCAACAGTCTGGAAATAGAACTCAGAGCAAAAGTCCACAAACTCAAGGAATTTGAAAAGAAAGTAAGCCAACTACCTGGGTGATCTATGTGGTAGTGGTTAGAAATGCAGCTCATCTGCATCCTTTCTAGAGACTTCACTAAATACTAAACAACTTAACACTGTAAGTTGTAAACAACTTACCCTGGACAACTGCTGCCACATACTGCCAATGTGAGAGATGGGCTATTAGGCTAAATGGACCTGTAGCCTGACCCAATATGGCATTTTTTTTCTTACTGGAGGGAGGGGGAAGAAAGAGGCATTGATGTCTACACAGGAAACTTGATTCCATCCTGAATGCCAAAGAAGGTCCTAGCAAATGCTGGACAGGAGTTTTGTGGACTTCGAGGTAATGTTGATGACTCATGATGCTAGTGCCTTAAGGATATGCTGTAATTGGAAGAGTATTGGAAGAGACTGCATGAGGCCCTGGCAGGAATCTGGCATGAAGCTTACTGCAAATGTCATTGTCTCTGATGAACCATTACAGATGATTCCAATTACAGGCTAACTCTGTTGCTACAAGCAATGAGGTATAATCTCCTCAAGGCTAACAAAAGTTGGAGAAGTGCCAATTTAAAGTCATGACTAAGCAGGTCTGAATATACTCAAAACTAGTTTTGACATTTACTAATCACTATAACTTCCCAATCTGCTAGACACGGAGTTCAACAAGGACAGAATTTGAGTGCCACCACTAGATAAAAATGTGCTGAATAGATAAAGCTGGTCACCAAATACTTAAGCACTACAATACCAGCAAGGCAATAAGGGGAAGGGCCTAGGCTCAAAGCAGTTGTAAAAAGCTACAATCTGCTCTTCCAGTATCATCTGTTCCCCATACAGAAGTAATATTACACTGATCAAATCCTTCTCAACATATCTCTCAATACCTGGAATAGCTTGATCAACCTTGTCAAATATGCAGTCTGATCATAAATACCTTCAATATCTGTTGGACAGGTATAGATAAATAACTTTTTTTCATAGATTTCATAGACATCAGGGCTGGAAGGGACCTCATGAGATCATTGGGTCCAGCCCCCTGCTCAAAGGGCAGGAAGTCAGCTTGTGTCAGATGACCCTAGCAAAGTGAGCATCCAGGCATTTCTTGAATGTAACCAGAGTAGGTGCTTGCACTACTTCTGGCAGGGAGTCTACTCCAGACTCTGGAGACTAGGACAGTAACGAAGTTTTTTGTTATGTCCAGTCTAAAACAGTCTTCCAGCAGTTTGTGACTGTTAGACCTTATCTTCCCTTGTGGTGCCCTGGTGAACAATTGTTCTCCCAGTTCCTGATGCACACCCCTTATATACTTATAGGCTGCCACAAAGTTATCCCTCAGCCTTCTCTTCTCCAGGCTGAAGATTCTCGCACCTCTCAGCCTCTCCTCATAAGGTCTGCTCTCATGACATCTAATCATGTGTGTGGCTTTCTTCTGGACTCTCTCAAGCTTCTCCACATCCTTTCTAAAGTGTGGAGCCCAGAACTGGATGCAGTACTCCAGCTGTGGCCTTGCCAAGGCCAAGCAAAGTGGGAGGATGACTTTTTCAGTCTTGCTTGAGATGCATTGGTAGATGCAACCCCGAGGAATTCTTAGGTCAGCTCACAGAGGTGATCAAGGCTAAAGATGTGGTAGTCATGGGGGACCTGAACTTCCCGGATATCTGCTGGGAGGAGCAGTCAGCCAGGTCTGACTGCTCACGTAGGTTCTTAGACAGAGTGCAGGACCTCCATCTCACCCAGGAG
>NW_017728909.1:64038521-64048919 GCF_001723895.1 Crocodylus porosus | reverse complement strand
GACTAGATGATCTACTTAGGTCCCTTCCGACCCTAGAAACTATGAAACTATGAGTTTTATTAGCTTTGCTGGCTCTGGCATTGCATTGATGGCTCATGTTCATATTGTGATCAATCATGACCCCCAAATCTCTTCCGGTTGTGGTGCTAGCAAGTGTAGCACTATTGAGCCTATAAGTATGATGTGTAGAATCTACCAAGGTGTAGCACCTTCACATTCATAGATTGTAAGACTGGAAGGGACCTCAGAAGATCATCAGGCCTTGCATTTCTCGTGTTAAATGTCTTTAAATGAGTTTTGATCTGCCCACCTTGTGAGCCTGTCCAGGTCACCCTGAATCCCCCGCCTATCCTTTAGCGTGACTGCACTTCCTCATAATTTAGTGTCATCTGCGAATTTGGCCAGTCCACTTACAGCACCTGAATCCAGATCATTTATGAATATATTAAGGAGTACTGGTCCGAGTACTGAACCCTGAGGGACACCACTGGTCACCATGTGCCATGTGGACTCATTTCCATCGACTATCAATCTCTGGATCTGACCACGAAGCCAGTTCCCCAGTCATGGGGCCATGAGGTTGTCAAGGCCACAATTCCCCAATTTTATCATAAGAATATCATGGGAGACCAAGTCAAAGGCATTTTTGAAATATAAGTATATGACATCAATCTCTTCTCCCTAGTCCAAGTGATCCGGAAACCTTTCTAGAAAATTTCAAATGAGCAGCACTGGCCTCAGGTTTGGATCGCAGCTGATGGACTGGCCAATTGGGTGTCTTACTAATAGGAAGAGTCCAGGCTACATATCAAGCTATGCTACAGGGCGAAGCAGTCAACTATGACAAAGTAAAAAAAGAAATTATGTATTGTTTGAATATCAACCCCAAGAGATATTGTCAAGCCTTCCAAATGAAGAGGAGGATAGAAGATAAGTTCCCTCGGGTCTTACTTCAACACCTGGCAGATTTATTAGAAAAGTGGTTCAAACCGCAAGAGGTGTGCAAAGTGGAACTGTGTGACCAGATTTTGCTAGAACAGTTTTTAATGGATCTGGACAAAGGTACCCAGTGTTGGGTGTGTCATCACCACCTGAAATCATCAGTGGAGGTTCTGAGATTAGCCAAAGATTTTGATAGCATGCAAAGAGACAGTAACTGAGAATGCGGTATAAAAGGAAGGATAACCCCTGTATCACCTGAGATACCAGCAGGTATGGCCATAAAGAGGCCCAGGAAGTGCGACAATCAATGATAGTGTGTTTCCGGTGTAGATGGATAGGACACATGGCAAAAGAATGCACAAATGTGCCTCGCCAGACTCAATGTGGATAAGATACTTCATTGGAGGCTAAGATCCAGTGCAATGGACAGAGAGAAAATGGTCAAATAGAGATGATGGACTGTAGCATTGGAAAACCAGGAGGGGAAAGGCTGAAGGATAAATCGACAATTTGGGCTTGGGTAGGTGGAAAGAAGGTACAAGCCATCATGGACACCAGTTGTGCACAGACCTTAGCTGAGGCAGCCTTGGCTCCAAGAGATTGGGCCCTAAGAGTGGAGGCAGTGAAGATGATCTGTATTCATGGGCAACCGTCAGTATATCCATCGAAGAGCTATTGGGTGGAAGTATTAGACATTGTGAGAGAAATGCCCATTGGCCTAGCCAAAATTCTGCTCTATCTGATTATATTAGGCCATGATTGGATGGAAATTTATCAGGTGTTGGATACAGTGAGAACACAAGAGGAAAAGTAGGTGGGCTTGGTGGGAGAAGAATCTGAAAATCCATTAGAGTCAGATGGATTCGATCTGGAAAGTTTGGCAAGCAACGCCCACTTCAAGGAAGCCCAACAGGGACAAGATCTGTTCCAAGCCATCTTGCAGTCAGAATTGGCCAAACGAGATGATCAGGTAATATGCCCTGATCAGTGTCATTCATTGCCCAGATACAAACTAAGGAAGGGTCTATTGTATAGAATTAAAGCAGGCCAACCTGATGGAGTAGAGATACCCCAACTTCTGATTCCTCAGGTGTATAGAAGCTGACTACTGAAATTGACCCATACGAACCCCTTGGGAGGACACATAGAGAAAACCAAAACAAAGGCTAGGCTGACTAAGTGGTGTTTCTGGCACCGACTCTATGAGCAAGTAGAAGACGTCTATCAATCTTGCCCTAATTACCAGTGGGTCAGCCTACAAAAACTTCCTTGAGTTCCTCTACTTCCAATGCTGGTAGTGGAAGAACCGTTTTCCCAAATAGCGCTAGATATAATAGGGCCACTACCAAAAAGTTCAACGGGTCACCAATTCATATTAGTCATGATAAACTATGCTACGAGGTTCCCAGAAGCAATCCCGCTTCGTACAGTTACAGGACCTAGGGTAGTGGAGGAATTGCTTAAGTGGGTATTGAGAATGGGTATACCCAAGGAAATAATCACAGACCAAGGTGCGAACTTCATGTCCCATGTAATGGGAAGTAGTAAAGATACAGCACTTGCGCATGGCCATATATCATCCCCAAACAAACGGGTTGGTAGAAAGGTTTAACAGAACACTCAAAAACATGTTATGTCAATGCACTCAAGAAGAACCAAGAAAGTGGGATTTGTTAATACCACCACTGTTATTTGCAGTAAGGGAAGCCCCTCAGTCTTCCCTTGGGTTATCTCCATTCAAGCTGGTATATGGACACAAACCACGGAGCCTGTTAGATGTAGTATGGAAGAGATGAGGGAAAGGGGAACCTACGGGGACACAACCAACAGAATATGTCTGAGAGCTGAGGAAAAGGTTACAGAGAGCAGGTGAGGTAGCCCGTGACCATGTCAAACATGCACAAGAGAGACAAAAGGTCAATTACGACAAGGGGACGCAACAAAGAGAATTACGGGAAGGGCAGAAAGTTTTAGTACTCCTAGTGTAACGAGTACATTTTTAACTTGTTGGCAAGGGCCATTTGAGATAATCATGTGGGCTGGCCCAGTCGATTATGAAATCTTATGCCCTGGATGCAAAAAAGAGAAACAAATTATTCACATCAATTTGTTGAAACCCTGACATTAACCAGACTGTCTACTGGGGACCCACATAGGAGAACAGTCAGGGTCAGGAAATAAAATGACCAAATTACAAAAAGGAGAGGAGGCTAGTAAAGAGGTGTTTAGGAGATCAATTGACAGAAAAGCAAAAAGAACAGTTAAGGCTCCTAATAAATGAATTTGGAGATGTGTTTAATGAAATTCCAGGATCTGCTAAAGGAATAGAGCACAAAATTATCACCCCTGAAGGAAAAGTGATAAGAGAAAAATGGAGAAGGATCCCTTATTATCAATATGATGTAACAAAAACAGAGATTGACAAGATGTTGGCTCTGGGAATTATAACAGATTCTCATAGTCCTTGGCAGACTCCATTAGTAGCAGAACCCAAACAAGAGGGTTTGCTCCCATTATGCATAGACTTCAGAAAGCCAAACACAATATCAAAATTTGACGCTTTCCTATGCCGCAAATAAGTGAATTATTGGAAAGAGTTGGAAGGGCCAAATTCATATCCACCTTGGATCTAACCAAGAGTTATTGGCAGATTCCCGTCCAAAAGGAAGACCAAGTGAAAACCGCTTTTGGCACCCCTTGGGGGCTGTACAAGTTCAAACATGTGCAATTTGGCCTACATGGAGCTGCAGCAACGTTTTAAAATTAATTGATTGGGTCTTAGTACCACATCAGCAATATGCCGCAGCATATATAGATGATATTATAATTTGTGTGGATAGATGGGACCAACATTTGAAGGCCCTTCAGGCAGGTCTTCAGGAATTAAGACTGAATGGTTTAACAGCAAATCCACGAAAATGTGCCTTAGGGAAAGCTGAAACCAAATACTTTGGCTTTATGGTAGGCCAAGGATGTATTCGCCCTCTCACAGACAAAACAGAGGCCATTCAGGACTACTCACCACCCAAACAAGGAAACAAATGTCGACCTTCCTAGGACTGGCCAGTTATTATCACTGGTTCATACCTCATTTCGCGGCAGTAATAGCCCTGTTAACTGACTTATTAAAGGGGAGGGGTAATGGACCAATAAGCTGGAATGTGGAACATTTGGAAGCTTTTCAGAGAACACAACAGGCTTTATGTAATGACGTGGTCCTTCAAACACCCAACTTCACACGTCCGTTCATCTTACAGACTGGTGCATTGAGTCACACCGTGGGAGCGGGGTTAACACAAGAGACAGAGGGTGTGGAATGCCCAATCACCTATGCCAGCAGGAAATTGAATCCCCAGGAGCAAAGGTATGCTACAATTGAGCATGAGTGTTTGGCTATCAAATGTGGGGGGGGAGAATATTTCCGGTACTACTTCCTGGGCTGCACGTTCACATTAATTACTGATCATGTCCCATTAAAGTGGCTACAGACCACACAAACTGACACTGCCTGGATCACACAGTAGGCTCTCACCCTACAACCTTTTAATTTCCATATTGAATTTAGACCTAGCTGTGCCAATGTAGTGGCAGACTTCCTCTCTCATCATATAAACAACGACCGGCTCCCGATACCACTTACGTAGGTGAGTTCCCCATCATTCACGACCACACCAAGGGGCTGGAAAGTAAGGCACCTAGCAGCATCTTAAGGGGGAGGATGTGTGAAGAACCAGGAGTAACAAGTAAAACCTTCATGGCACGAACAGAGACAGAGGAGGACAAGGAGGAGAGAACTCGAAGAGCGCAGAGATTCAGGAGCAGATTTTCAGTGAGCATCAAATACCCCATGGCAGAAAGGGGCCAGGCCAGCGAGGGCTGGGCCCCAGTAGCAGGTGAAGAGAGAGACTTGGAAAAGGAGAAATGGGGGGGGGGGAAGACCCTGCAGAGTAGGGCTCAGAGAGAATGAAGCTGGAAAAAAGGATGTAGTTCAACGGAGAACTGCTGATGAGTGAGCCACAAGAGGTGATTTTCCCAGAGGGGAGAGAAAGGGGCAGAGGAACCCTTAACTCATCAGGAAGTTACTGGGACTGGCGGGGTTGTTTGTTGTTTTTGTTCACTTGTGGGGCTCTAGAGCAAGTCTATCAAACTCAAAGAAAAAAAGAGAGGAAAAAAAAGAGAAGTAGTGGAAATTGAGAGTGGGTGCCACGGGTACTTGGGAAGAGAGGCCACGCCCATAGAAGAAAGAAGGAATTAAAAGATTAAACACAAGATTATATAAACCACACAGACTAGGATATGTTAGAGAAGCAGTAACACGATTGAAGTAAAAACTTATCTGAGTTGGATTCCTTTTAAGTTGATAGGGATAGTCAATTGATGTAAACACATAACAAATAACAAATAAGTGATGGATGTAAGTTCGATAATGTATAAATAAAGGACAGTATTAAGCCAAACGAAGTAAAACTGTGATTTTTAACTTGACAGTTGGTACTAGCGATACTACACAAGAACTACAAAAAAACACCCCAAAACTTAATAACTAAAGAACACCCCTTCCCCACTACAGATTGGCAGATTTTACTGGGGTAGATAACCAATAACACCTCCCGACTTATAACATAGTACATTAATCAAGACGTGGCAGGAGAGAGTCGGTAAATATCGTTGTTAGCCCAGACTGAACAATCAAGGGGGAAGAAAGGCGAGAATAGTGCATTGGTTAGATGACACCTGCCCCCCCAACAGTGACTTTTGACTGTTGTGGGGGGGAGCACTGGTCTACACCACACAGTAAATATGGCTCTATGGTAGCCCATCCTTCTGTACACCCAGAGTCTAGACTAAAACTGATGAGAAACTCTACAGTCAAACTCTTTTTGAAACAAAGAAAGAGATTCAAACTAACCTGATTCAAAACTTATCACATAAATGGGCTGGTTTGGATTTAGTCTTTAAATCAGAGATTTCTTGTCCCCAGTAGAATTCTGATCAAAATTAAACAGTCTATCCTACTGGTTAGGGCACTTGTCCGTGATGGAGGAGACCTGGTTCTGGATTCAAACCAGGAAACCACACCTCAGTTTCCCACCTCCTTCCAAGTGAGTATCGAAACCACCAGATTAATAGCTATTCTGTCATAGGGTTTTCCCAGTCTCTTGCGTTGGAACTCTTCCATGTTGCATACATGAAATATTCATTGGAGTAGGGATTTGAATCAGTGCCAGAAGGGTACTTGCTGAAATCCTCTTAATTAATGAGTGCACGCAGCCAAGGTGAAATACAATGCCCCATCTACAGCTGCTGCTGGCAAAATCCCCTTTGGTCCCTCAAAGCCAGTCATTCTTCTTTAAAATATGTCTTCAATTAAGATTACAATATAACGCACCCAGGCTTGTTCCTCAAAGATTCAGGTCCTAGTGACACCTACGGAGGGTCATGTTTCTGGTAGCACACTTGCAGGTGCCTTTGGGCATAAAATAACATCACTCTTGTCATTCACTTACAGCCTACATTTTCACCTGAAACGTAGCAGTTAAAGCTACACAGGAAATGGAATCCCTTTCCATGAAGAATGTTATCTTTCAAACTTATTCAATGTCTGGTTCTGATTCAGGGTGAAAATGTGGCCTTTTGGGGAAACTCCAGGCAGAAATCTGGGTTGCTAATTCTCCAACAAGCCAACCTGTGAGCCCAGGAAACAGGCTGACAGGAGTTGGGTATGCAGGAAAACTTTCTGGGTGACAAACCTGCCTGGCTAGTTTTTGTCAAGAGTTTTGAGGAATCAGTGTGTTCTGTGTTTCCAGTTCTACTGTAAGTAGTAAAGCTGGTCCCTCATAAACGGTTCACCAGCTCAACTACCTAACAACCTTAAGCATGGATTTGAGGTGCTCAAATATCACAAAAATCCTGTGATGGGATCTAAAAGAAGCATGTCTAGCAGTCAAAATTCCTGTATTGGGAAGTATATTACAAATCTCTTAGGCTTTGAACCTCCAAACTTACAAGGTATTTAAATCCATGCATCCAACTTCTTCAACAACCACTGGCATCAACACATGACTGCCAAAAGAATGGTATCTTCTTCACAACAAACCACTGAGCAGCTCTTAGAAGTACCAGAAATCTCTAAATTGATCAAGTGGTATTCCAACTGGCACTTGATTGGTACAGTGAACACTAGATGACATTACGAACTGTAATAACCTTTCCACTACTGCTGTTTTCTCAAAGATCTGAACATACATTTTTTTTAATAGTGGGGAGCTATTTTTACACTAGTTCTCCACTAGAGGACACTGTAAACCTAGAATATTTCACCAGCTGTCTCTAATCTGTTAATTTAAAGGCAAGAGGTGGGGCAGGGTGGTACATTATAGACTAACTGGTTCAAAGAGTCAAGAGCTTGCATAGGCTACTGGGACTCAATCCGTAGCGTCTCTTAATATTTTTGTTTCCTTTGGATTTGTAATAAGCCTCTGCAGGGCTCCTACCCTCCATTTCACATGCCCCACTCACAGGTCTTGCCACCCAAATTATGTTTTTCTCCATATAAACGTTACAGTGTAGTAATACAACCTGATTCCTGATCAGCTGTGGCAAACACTACATGCATCAAATGCAGGAGAAATTGATGGTACTTTGCTTCCTGCATTAATGTCTTTGTTGGTGGAGTTATTTCTCCACTTCTCTGAATGCTATTTATAAATGACAACAGGAAGGAGAAAAAAGAGCAGAACTTCCCAAGAAAAAGAAGTTCAGAGATTCATCTGTGAGAGGGAAGCAAAGATGTGACTGAAGCAACAATATAAGCTCAGACAGACAGATTCAACTAAAGCCCAAAAGTGAACGGCTGAAAGAAAAACAAATAAAGTCATGATATGAGCAGATGCAATGTGGATTTTCAAGGATTTAAATGGGGTAAACCTAGATGTCTAAGCCCCTTTAGACTCCCCAATATAGGAAAGTAGGGCTGAGGAATCTCAGGAAGTCATCTAGTCCAAAGATAGACAATGTTTTGGGGCAGAGTGCCAAAAACATCCGCAACCTTAACCTGTAAGATATTGATGTGTCAGGAGTGGGCAATGGGAGACCCATGAGGGACCTGATCCTGGTTGTGGCAGTTTAGCCCCGGCCCCTTCCCTGCCACCTGCCCCCAATTGCTTATGCCAAGCAAAATGCCTTCACATGCTATACTCTGGCACGTGTGCCAGGGGTTGCCTATCCCTGAGTTAGTCCAAGCCCCTGCTCAAAGTAGGATCATCCCTATATAAACCACCCTATACAAGTTTCTAATTAACCTATATTAAAAACTGAAAAACAGCCCTCCCACACAACTACTGGGCCCATTGCCAAGATTACTGTAATCTGCCATAGGTAGAGCAGGGTGATGAGGGCACTGTCAATGTTCTGCCACTTCAGAACTAATCTCATGAGGTTCAACAAGGACAAATGCAAAGTCCTGAACTTAGGATGGAACAATCCCATGCACTGGTACAGGCTGGGGACTGACTGGCTAAGCAGCAACTCAGCAGAAAAGCACCAAGGGTTACACTGGACAATAAGCTGCATATGAACCAACAGTATGCCCTTATTGTGAAGAAGGCTAAAGGCATACTGGGCTGCATTCAGGGCTGTCCCTAGGGGGCGTGAATTGGGAAGACTGCCCCACGCCCCGCACTTTGGGGGGCCCTGAGGAGCAGGGCAAAGCAGCAGCTCCACATCCAGCTGCTCGCTTTCCCCCCCACCTCCACTGCTGTTGCCGCCACTGCCAATGGCAGCAGCAACTTCTTTGGGTCTGGGGCCCATGGGATTGGAGCAGGGGCAGGGCCCTGCATGGGCTGATTTACCCCAGGCCCCACACCCTGCTTGGGTCAGCTCTGGCTGCATTAGTAGGAGCATTGCCAGAAGATCAAGGGAAATGAGGGGCACTGGTGCCCCTCTATTCGGCACTGGTGAGGCCATATTTGGAGTTCTGTGTCATTTTGGTACCCCCCACTGAAGAAAGGTTATGGACAAATTGGAAAGAGTCCAGTTGAGGGCAATGAAAACAGTGAGGGGGGTTAGGGTACATGGCTTATGAAGAGAAGCTGAGAAAACTGGGCTTATTTAGTCTGAAGAAGAGAAGACGGGGGCGGGGACGGGGAGCCCGTTAATAAAGGCCTCAACTACCTGAAAGGTGGTTCCAAAGAGGATGAAGCTAGACTGTTCTCAGTGGTAGAAGATGACAGAAGCAGCAGCAATGGTCTCAAGATGCATCAAGGGAAGTTTAGGTTAGATATTAGGAAAAACTTTCTTACTTGGGAGGTAGTAAACCACTGGAACAAGCTACCCAGAGAGGTTGTGGAATTTCCATCCTTGGAGGTTTTTAAGACCCAGGTACACAAAGCTTTGGCTGGGATGATCTAGTTGGGGATGGTCCTGCTTTGAGCAGGAAGTTGGACTAAATGACCTCCTGAGGTCTTTTCCAACCCTAATTTTCTATAATTCTATGAAAACTAGAGATCCAAGGAAGAGGACCATGTCCCCTGCTACAGAAGAAAGCAAATATCATGGGGTCATGATTCATGCTGGTTTGACTGTGGGTAAAATTCCTGCCTGATCCCAAATGTGGTAATAGGTCTGAGCAGAGAAGCAAGATCCTTTAACCAGGAATCTCTGTGGGGTTTTTGTTCCAGCAGGAACATCAGTGCACACATCTTGGCTACAGCCAGCACTCAGTGCTTCTGAGGAAGGCAAAAAAATACCTGCAACAACAGGAAAGGAAAAAAAATTCCTTCCCAGACCCATATGGCAACCAGAAGCATGGGGGGGAAAAAAATCAAACACCTTCCACTCTACTCTTCCACCAAAAGGTGGAACAGATTTGGCTCATAGGGTGTGTAGACACATACTAAGTTGACTTAATAAGGTGACTTAAATAAGCCAACTTAAGTCAGAAAATACATACACACATACAGCCTTGACATGGTGGCAGCCATCTTGTGAGCTAAGTCAACTTAAGTAATGCAACTCAAGATAATACACATTGGAGGTTGATTATCTTGCACTACATTTAAGTTGATTCTGCTCCACATACATGTGTACTCTCTGACAGTCAAGTTAACTTCAAAAAGTTGAGTCAGCGTAACTGTCAAAAAGTATGTGTGTATGCACCCATAGGGCACATCCAGATGAGCATGCACGTGCCTCTTGTTCCGTCTCAAACCCCTTTGAGACGGGTCAAGAGACACGTGTGGGAATGAAAAAATATTCCCCTCACTGCAAACTTGCAGCACAGGGACAAAATTAGACTCCTGGATACCCAGGGGTCAAAAAAAACTGCTCCGGAGAACAGCAGAGCAAGGCACAGTCCTGGAGCCGGCACAGGAGTCAGTCCTCCAGAAGAGACGCTTTGGTTTTGGCCAGACCGTCTCTTTAGTGCTTCTGCTGCCCCTGGCGCTGTCCAAGGTGAGT
>NW_017728909.1:63988277-64038421 GCF_001723895.1 Crocodylus porosus | reverse complement strand
GATGTTGGGGGGGGCTGGGAATGGTGAGGGGATTTCCCCGGGGCTGTAGGAGGTGAGTGGCTGGAGCAGCCACAATGAAGCTGGCAGCGTGCGAAGGGACCTGGCCGAAACCAGTGCAACTCTCTAGTCTGGCTTTGCACCAGAGCAGGTCGCACGGCTCCAGGAAGTGTGCACAGGAGCCGTGCCTCCTGGAGCCAGGTGACCTGCTCCAGTGCAAAGCCAGACTAGCAAGCTGCACAGGGCTGGGCCGGGTCCCACAGTGCACCACCTCCCCCAGGCACAGCGGGGCAGAGGCAGGACTTGGCATGGCCAGGCAGCACGAGTGGCCCCAGGGTTGGCAGGACCTGGCTGGGCCCGGTGCATGATCCCCACGCACTGCGCCAGGTCCTGCTGCCATGGGACAGGACCAGCTGGGCTCAGCGTGCGGTCCCCGAGAGCTGGGAGCTGGCAGCATCAGACTCAAAGTGCTCCACTCCCACTGCTGCTGCAGAAGGCAAGTTATGGGCTCTGTGCAGGCAAGCTGTGGTGCTCTAGGGTACCTGGGACCCTGTGCAGTGGGGCTGTGGCCTTGCAGGGTGCCCGGGACCCTGGGTTGGGGGGGGCTGTGGCTATGTCCCTCCAGCAGGGAGCTGGGGCCATGCAGGAGGAGGGGCATTCCATGTGCTGTGTGGTAGGGTGCACCCTGTGGGGCTCAGCAGCCTCCCAACAAGGTTGCCCACACCCACAGTCCTCCCAGTAATTGCCCACACCTACCCACACACCAACCCACATCCCTTCCCACACACCCCCCCGCCTTCCCACACACCCCTTCCCACTCCCTTCCTGCAAACACCACATCCCCCATCACATACGCATCATGTGTGAAGAAAACCAAAAGCACACATCAACACATATAGGTATTTAGAATTCATTTTTTCATAATGATAGACACACTGATAGGCTTCCAAATTGCTTTAACATTGTAAATATACCAATAAAGCATTGCCCAACTGATTGTTGTGTGTGTGTCTCTCTCTCTCCAGATATATATGTGTGTGTGTGCATGTGTGTAGAGTGGTTTTTTGTTTTAACTGTGGAAGAACATGGATTTTGGGGTATTTTTAAAAATGGATTTGGGATGCTGCTGCAGCAGTCCAGCTGGCAAACAGGGTAGTGTCCCCAAGTACCAATTGGCTGGGCCCCAGAAGCTCCTGAGAGCAAATAGCCCTGACCTACTTGACAGGACAGCTTTTTGTATGGATGGCGGCAGGACAGGGCAGCTTTTTATACTGGTGGGGACAGCACAGGTGCTGGCCCCAGGCTTTAGCAACCCCTGGCTGCAGATCCCGGAGGAGCCAGGCAGGGTTATTTTACCCAAGTGGCACAATTTGCTCTACAACAAAGTGCATGTCCGAGCACATGCGCCAAGGCAAAGAGCCCTGACTCAAATTTGCACTGCTGTTTGAGCTGCTGCAAGTGCACGTGCTTGTATGTTTGGATGCGCCCATAGAGTGTATTTCCAGCAACTTGTACGAATACACACAATGGCTGCCTTTTGCAGGCCACAGCAAAGTTTGTAAATGTTTATGTCATGTCTGAGTTTTACCTGTTGGTTAGAGTGCCGATGCCAGCAAAGCAAAAGACCATAATAACACAGTAAGGACGCAGGCCATAAAGACCCCTCAGCACTAGTAGCCTTTATTTCTTTGCTAAAAGAAGCATTGCAGTTGGAGTTTGTTAAAAGTTTGTTCTCCACACTTAAGGAGCTTGTTGTCTGCAATGATAAGTATTGCAGGTGCCAATCATAAGGTTGAACTTTTGAACCCGCTGAGGGCAGCCAGATGAATAATGTATCTAGGTCAAATGAACAGGTATCTAGGTCAGATGAATATGTATCTAGGTCACTGTGTAAGAACGTAATTGGTGGTCAGTAAATATTCACAATTGGCATGAAGTGATTGGTCACTGCTGACTATAACTAAGAGCAGATTCCCACCATTAAGCGGAGAACTCTGAGCACACCCAGGAGACACAGTCAGCAGATTAGCCACCTGTAGACATCTCCCCGCCACCGACCTTCATTTTGGCGTATTCGTTTCTCACCGGTTCATCTGTTCTTCTCGTCAAAGAGCTCTCGGAAGTTTGCTGATCGAAAGTGCATTATAGTTTCCCTGTGTATGAGCTGTTGACCAGTTCTGGGACTACTGAATCGGGCAGCTGCACCTAAGCCTCCAGGTTAGAAAGCAAGGGTTCGGCTCAGGAACCCCGTGAACCACCAGACCCGTTTAGACTGTTCTTTTTTATGCACTGTAACTGAACAAGTCAGCTATCCTGCCTACGCTGCGACCATCGGTAGCATAAGTACAATAAACCTTTCATACAACCAATACGCTTCAAGCCACCTGACTCCTACTCACCGCTACTCCCCACCTGTCCGGTCATCTATCCCTTCTGCGCCAAGCCAGTCGTGCCAACCCAGGCTCGCAGGTCAAGGGTACACTGGTTACTAGGTGCAACAGTTTAAAGGTACAAGAACAAGCCTACTTCAGCTCAGATAGTCTAAGATGCAACTGGCATAATATTTAAATATATTTTTTCTAAACTACATATAAACTGTATGCAAAACTGGCTGGCTAGTAAGACTGGGTCTCCCTCAATGCATCAGAGCCCTCTTGCAAGTAATCAGAATACATGAAAGTCACTTCTGAAATAATCATCTTTCTAGAATGGAAAGTTTTACTAACAGCTGGTGACTGTCTTGCAGAACAGCATAGAGGAATGTAGTGTAATGAGTAAGCCCACTGGATAAGATTTTACTAACCTTGAGCCCTAAAACTTTCTCTACACACAAACCTGCAACAAGGCCTCAGTTAAGTCAGTGCAAAATCCTATGTGGATAATTCTAGTTTTAACTTCTACGTTGACTTAGCTTTTGCTGTTAACTTACCAATGTAGTAGGCATCTGTCTGTCTCACAAGACAACAGAATTACACCAACTGAGAAATCATCTCACTGGACATAATTATTGTTTGAAAGATATAGCGAAGCTAGAGTGACCTCTTCCAGGTGCAAAAACCTGGGCACTGAGACACTGAGCTGCCTACACACACCAGTGTCCCCTTCTCAACCTTGCTGATTTAATTCAAAGGAAAGGCAGGTGCCAGGACATTTGGAACCAGCTTGGCCACAGAAACTGCTGGAGCAAAAAAGATCATCCATTTTTCCATCTACTGGAGCTCCACTCCTAAAGTGGATGCTGACCAGGGTTTAAAAGTCCTGCCTACCCTATCACGGAGTGGACTTCAGTTCCACAATGTTTTGGCAGCATTTCCTCTGCTGGGGGTAAAACTACTACCCTTCTCTAAGGTGCTCCTCTGCATAAAACCACTGGCACCCTATAGCTTGCCAGGTTATTTACCCATCTCCTGTTCTTCGAGTTAAGAGTCGAAGGTAGTTTTGTCTGCTGTAAGTTATGGTAGCAGGAGAACCTGACCTGACCTGCATTATCACCAGTACAGTGCGAGAGAGGCTAAAAATGGCAACAACAAAGAAACCATTAACACACACACTCCAATTTAACTAAAGATGTGATTGTTTTTCCCTTTGTGTTGCAGTTTAGTTAAACCAATACAATTGTATGTAGGTGAAGCCTGAAGATTTAAAAAGTAAACCAACCTATATAGTGCCCTGGTGAAAACCAATACTTGTAAAACTCTTTACTACTTGCCTGTCTTATTGCCTGCAGTTCTCTAGACCCCTCATGCTCTCCCCCCACCCCTTATCTTGAACAAAGTTGTCATACATATAGGCAGTTGACCAGATCCAGACTGCACAATGCGTTTCTCTGCAAAATCTAAGTAAACCTTCTTTCTTTTCCTACAGATCCCAGTCTGTCTTCAGGGCTGCCGTGATTTACTTTAAATATGTTTAAAAACCAGCTTACATAAAGAAGTGTAAAATCCCATTAAGTGGGTTTAAATCTGAATATCCACACAGTGTTTTCAATTAGCTTAACTAAATCCATTTAAAACTGCACCTTTAATTACTGGGGGCAACTTTAAGTATAAAGAGGGGATGGAATTTTGCTGCCTTGACAAAATGAGTTTGATGCCTTTCCCTGTCCTAGAAGCCCATATGAGTTCAAGTCCTCATATACTTTACTCCTAGTTCCAGTCATCTGTCGTCTGCCCAGCTGCTCCAGTGGCTTGTCAAGAGAGATTTGCTGACTCTCTGTCAGAGCATCAAAAATAGCACATGGAGGAAAAAGTTTGGAGTGAAGACAAGAACTGGTTAGACAACATGTGGCTATAGACAAGCCTTGAGAGTTTCATTTTATGTAAGCACCAAGCAATCTGAATATTTTTCTGACCTATCCCAGGCTTTTGCATTCATCAGTCCTCTCTGCTCATGAAAGTTATTCTCAAGGGTAGGCCACAGTGCAGTCAGTAGGACTCAGTGTGCACAGGGGTCTTTTCACAGGGAACAACTAGAAGAATAGGGGCCCTGTTGTGCAAGAAGAGGTACATGGACAGAGTTCAATGTTTAACGAAAAATAAAGAGAATTACTGGCAACTTCTTTATAAACACATTTGACAAGCAATATGTAGGACTTTTCTTCCCCTTCCTTCATGCTTCCAGATGGATTAGGATATTATTGCAAAAAAAGCTTTTCATTCTGTCTTGGTGCTATTATCTGCATGTCAGGCCACAGTTGAGAGCTTTTTTAAAAAAGTAATCTTTTTACAACCTTCAGAAGACTTTATGGTTCAGTTCCAGATAATCAGACTTTGGTGTTATCAAAACCCATTTTGCCATCTTGAGTTAACAAAAGGTGATGGAGCTGTACCAAAAATCAGGGGGTGAGGAGGGGATGGTGAAGAGGGGAAAAGATTGTTATAAAACTTGGAAAAGGCAGCACATCTAACTATTCCCATCAGGCATTGGGGCAGAGTTCTACCTACACCTAAGTGTATTTAGACAAATATCTTAATAAATTAGTTACATTTAAAACTTGCCTGAGACCAGAAGTGTGAGCCAGTCTGATGGCACATCATGTAGGCACTAATAACATAGGAAGTCCTTTCCCAGAAAAAAAAAAATTGGAACGGTATTATTTCTACATAACTTGCTAAAATATTAATACCAAGGGAATGGTGTTTTGTTAGTGATGGTCCTGCTCTCATGTAGCTAATAGAGCCTGTGTGGCTGAGAACTTGTATAATGCACTCTGTCAGGCTGATCTCTTCTTCCAGGATATCTCTTTCAGTTGCTATCATTTAATCATCTTGTAAAATGTCTCTTTCTATCTCTGCTCTTTTTAAAAACCCACCTTAGCAGGAGGGTTATCTTGACTTGGGAGACTTATAAACATACTGTCAGCTAACTCAGATGACAAGTAAAATTTATTGGTTCTTAGCAGGTGGTAGGTTTCCCTATATAAAAATAAGGATAGACGTTTCTAAGCAAAACAAGGCTTGGTACAAAAAGAAGAATAAAGCAGAATATCAGTGTTTAGTCTTAAGATAAACTAAAAAATTGTCAGGCTTCATAGATAATATACACAGTTGAAAATCGTCTTTTCACCTCCCATTATTCCCCCTAATGGTCATGAAGAGCTGTTCTATGTTATTATTGACAGGAGACATAATGGCATGAAAGAGATGCAGTGAGGAGGAAACTAACCTACTCAGAAGGTCAGCTGCAGGGATATCTCAATGCACCAAAAAGGCAAAACCAAGTGTGATAATGTTGGTTTTATCAATTTTGTTTTAAGCAGTTGCAAAATAAAATGCCCACAGTAAGAAAATGACCTTCCAGAAAAAAATCTTTTACTTTTATTACTGAAAATATCTTTTAAAGCTCAAAATCCTGAATTGTTCGTTCAGTAACCACATAAAACTGGTGCCAGGACCTCTTCTAATATGTATATGCAAGCTGGGTTTACAACCCCAAGGATGATTTTGACTAGGGACAGACATTCAAAAAGCCCAAGCCTAATTGATTCAATTTTTGCAGGTTAGTCTAACCTGACTAGGCTGAACTGGTTTGTAATCAGACAGACATTCTCTCTGGATTGAGGAAATGCAGGCACATGCCTGCAGTGGCTTAGGCTAGAAGCCGGGGGGCACTAGAGCAGCCCTCCCTTCCCTTCTACAGGGCTGAGCTGAGGGGGAAGGTATGGCCAGGCCCCAAGCAGGGCCTCTGATTAGGGAGGTCTGCCTGCACCATCCCAGGCTTTTCCCTGCTGGGTGCTCAAGGGGTGGGAGTGTTGCAACATCTCAGTCCCCTGCTAGCACTCTCAGGCAAGGATGGCTGTGCAGTGCATGCATCTGTTGATGATCTGGAGGGCCTCAATCTCCCTCCCTGCTTATTTATACTGTCTACAGCAAACTGACAGGTAAGCAAGCCAGGAGGGAGCTGATAACAATGTTTATCACCCCATCAGCAAAACAATAGCCTGTCTCCATTACTTCAAACTCTTCTTAAACAGTTTACCAGCTGACCTTTTGATTAGATCCAAAGAGTCCTAAGCCAGGGATGGGGAACATCTGGCCTGCGGGCCAGATCCCATCAGCTGGGGACTCCAGCCTCAGCCGTGCTGGCAATGTATGTGGCAGAGCAGCACAGGGGGCTGTTCCAGAGCTGCTGTGAACATGGGACGGGGGCAGCTTGCTCCAGAACCAGGGCAGACCTTTGATCTGTAGCCTGCACACTCAGGCAGGGGCATGCACGCCGGGGAGCGTGCAGGCTACAGATCACAGCTTCAGAGCAAGCTGCTCCCGTCCCACATTCCCAGCAGCTCTGGAACAGTCCCCTGTGCTGCTCTGCTGTGTATGCTGCCAGTGCTGAGGTCTCCATGGAGACCGACACAAGCAATGCGGGCAGGGGCAGCTGGGAAATGGAGTCCCCAGCCAACCGGAGGCTCCGAGGTTCCCCATCCCTGCCCTAAGCAGTCACTGTTCTGTCTGCCTGTCCCAGTGAATTTGGAGACACTCACATACAAAGACACGTCTCAGCATTAGCTAGCATACCACATGCCTAGGGTCCATGGGGCTAAGGTCCATGCTGTGGGAGATAGGAGGGAGGGAGAGGGGATACCTACTTGTCCAGTGACCAGCCAGGCTGGGGGAGGTTAGGGCACAGGGAAGCCAGCAGACCCTGCTGTACCTGCAGTCTCTACCAGAGATCCAGCCAGGGAGCAAAGGGGCAGAGGCAGCCCTGCTGTGGAGCAGAGAGCCCTGCCCAGCCCAGGGAGCATGCTGGGATGCTAAGGGAGTCTGGTTTATCTTAAACCAGGAAGGGGTCTGGGACAGACATTGCATAAACCAGTTTGAGCTAAATCAGTTAAGTCTGATAGTACGTTCAAGCAGTTTTACCTCAAACCAGTTTTGCCCATTCTCAAACTAGTTTATGTGCACTGAACATCTATTCTGTTACAGGTTTAAACCAGTTTCTGATCATTCAAACCAGTTTGTGTGTAATGTTTGTCCCTAGCCCTTGAGATGAAAATGTTACATTCTCCAGTAGGTGGCACTAGCAATTTTTATATTCACTATAATATTGAGAATACCATAAGAATAAGCCATATGGCATAATGCAGTGCTGTGCAGAATTACCTGAACTAGCTTTGGAAGCAGTATAGCTGTACTGGAAGCTGTACTGGAAGCAGTATAGTTACATTAGCCTGGCACTCCACATAGGCCAATAGCCCAGCGGAGAAGCAGAGTCTACTAGTTCATGTGGAGTGCTGCACTGACACAGCTATCCTGTTAACAATACCCAGACTAGCCTTGATGTCATAGGCTCATAGGAAAGTAGAGCTGGCAGGAATCTCACAAGATTCTCTGTCTAGCGCCCTGCTTGAGGCAGGATCATCCTTGACCAAACCATCCCAGCTAAGGGTCTGTCGAACATGCTCTTGAAAATTTCCAGGGATGGAGATTCCACAATTTCTCTAGATAGCCTGTCCCAATACTTGACCACCCCCCTAGTCAGAAAATTCCTCCTACTCACCAACCTAAATTTCTTTTGTTGCAGCTTGAGGCTGTTCCTTCTAGTCCTGTCCACTATGGCCACAAAGAAGTCCATATATCTCTATATGGCATTATATATTTTTATCCGGCACTCCAGTGTGGTATGTAGACATACCCTTTGAGACTAGAGACTCTATAGCAGGTTTTCCTTGAAACGGGTACCTTTAATCCATGAAAAAATCCCAGTTTGAAGGGATTATCTGAGTATTCATGGCTGTTTCTATGGCACCTATCAGAATATCATATCAGCTTGTGTATTCAGTTCAATACCACTATGTTTTCTCCTCTTTCCTTCTCTCTCTGCCCCCACCTCAATATTCTTATTTTACAGATGGGGAAAGCAAGATACAGAAGTCAAATGAGCTGCCAAATGTTAAGCAGGAAATCTGTCACAAAACAAGGAAGAGAACCCAGACCTCATGACACCCTGTCCTATGCTTTATCCCCAAGACCATGCTTCCTCCCCATGAGATAACTAATTGTCCAATTCAGCAGATGCTGCATTTGGCTTGCATCATTTTACAGCATGTACAAGGCACAGAAAGAAGATTTGGGATTATTGTTTTCTGTAGCCTCACATGGTCTTCATGGCTGGCAGTCAGGCACTCTTATTTTGTTATGGAGTCTCATCCTTGGACTATCATGAGTAATTTGCATAAGATAGTTTTATTACTTGCAATTAAGCAGTAATGACCAACAGGTGGACATCTGCTGGCACTTCCTGATTGACTGGAAGAGCTGATGAAGTAAAATAATGTATTCATTTCATCAGCAGTAAGAGAAGCAAATATAAATGTGAACATTAACTGTTTCCTTAAAAATAATGCTGTAATATACATAACCTAATTGTGCTCAGAATTGATTTGCTAAAATGAATCCAGTTCATCCATCGGCTATGCTTAGAGGAGACTTAAAAACCTTGGGGGAAGAGGAAGAATGGAATAAAGTGAGGTATTACACAGAATTTAGATTCTCCTGTAATTTTTATGGGAAACTTATAGAATTAAAAGTAAGGGCGTTCATGACATCAGTTGTACCCATTCATAGAATCAATTATGGCATGAAGAGCCAAAAAGTTCACCATAGCTGCACACTGAATGCTTGGGAGAGTGCTAACTTCAGCAGTAATCAGTAGTGAAAGGGATTGAGGGGTCACAATGAAGAAGCAACTCATTATGAATTCTCAGTGTGTTGCTATGGTAAAAAGGGCTAATGCAACCATTAGATTTATGAACAGAAACAAGGAAGAGTAAGGAGATGATTTTACTTATGACTAGGACACTGATGAGCTTAATCTGGTGTCTAGATTTTTAAAAAGGATCAAAGCTGGTGAGGATACAGGACAATTGATTTAAGGATAGTGGGGATGTTAAAGAGCTAAATATGGTTAGCTTGAGAAAGAAGTTTGAGAAGAGACTTGCGTACAATATATGGGTATCTTCCCAAGGAGAAAATACAAGATACTAAAGGTTTCTATTATCTAGTGAACTAAGGCATAACATACACCAACGCATCAAAGACCTCTGTAGGCAAATCAAAATTGAAAACAATTCTCAAATTTTAACAGCGAAGCTGATTAAGGATTGACTCAACCAGTAATCAAGGAAAATGATGGATTCTCCATATTTTGATGTCTTTAAATTGAGAATTAATTGCTTTCTAGAAGTATTTAGTAGAGGCATATCAAGTGACTGGGCTCAATGCAGGAGTAAAGCGGTGACATTTAATAGCCTGTGATATGCAGGAAATCAGACAAGATGATCTAGTAATCACTTCTGGCTTTACATTGTATGAATACATTATTAGTTGAGAACAATACTGGGAAAGGAAAACAACACAGATTAAAAGGCAGAGCTCAGGAAGTTATCCTAAAAATTGGCTTCGATTCATAGTTTTCTCCCAGCCAAAATTCGGAAGTGCTAAAACCCTGTTCTCCTGAAAATATCTCTGTAGATCAGTTGAGTTTGTTATATGAAAAACCGTTTTGAAAGTACATATTGGATGGCATACTTCTGTCACATGCAGAGGCACAGTTTGGAAAAAAATGCCCCGGGCTAGTCCTCTACTACCCTTCCCCCGTTTCCTCCCATCGTGTTTTTTAGCTTACACCGGAATAGCAGCAAGCAGAGAGCCAGGTGGTGTCATGGAATGCAAGGCATTCTGGGAATCATAGAATGAGTCTGCTGCCAGGGGAAAATTTTCACTCCCTCTCCCCTTTTTTTTTTTTTTTTGCCACTGAAGCCCATGTCCAGAGGATAGAAAAAAAAACAAACCCTGATGATTTTGGTGGCAAAAAATGGGGTCAAGTCTCTCACCAACAGCAGTAAGCTTCACTGCAGCTTTACAAAACTACATTTCCCAGTATGCCTTGCACTCTATTATACACATTGTGCGGACTGCTTCCTCCAGCCAGAAAGTGCTTCCAGAGCAGGGAAGGAGGGTGAGATACCCCCTCCCCATCCTTCTGCCACCTTTCCTTTCAAACCTGAGGCATGTGCCTTGCTTACCCACCCCACGTTATGATGTTAGTCACAGGAAAACACCAGAATGTTATAGGTGCTAAATTGCTGCAATAATATCTATGTTGAGCTGAAATAAATGTTTTCCTTCTTTACATTGAATCGAATATTCCCATGGAATATGCAGTTTGTTTACAGCGATGGATTACTGATAAAGCAAAACCTGCATGTAATACAAAAGCAGGACTCCAGTCAAAACTCTTCTCTGGGTTTCTATTTGTGGCTGTATAATGAGCAGTTTTGAGGGAAGACTCTGGTTGAGGAGTATTCCATTGGGTACAATTATCTTGGATCCAGCTGCGTGAACTGGAACATATTAGCATAACATATCCATCCAAAGGCACACATTTAGACAGGGGCTTCCTATTTTTTAAATACGTTAAGTACATATTAACATCCATTTAGCAAACACTGAAAGTGTCTGTTTAACTCTAAGCACATGGGCGAAGTTAGTGGGCCAGTTTCCAGATCCAGGAACAGGTAGATCTCTACTGATTTCAGTATAGCCAAAGCTGTTCATAATAGCCAAGGATCTAGTGCAATAGGACTAGTCACACTTAAAGTTCATGTAGGACTATGTTTTGTGGCGTTTCAAGCAACAGATTCTGTGAGTTGACAAGCAGATGTCTAGGATATAATTTTCAAAAGCATCTAACTGATCACAGCTCCTAGGTACTTTTGAAGATATATATTTTCTTCAAAATCCCAAAGAGGAAGTGAACATCTAGTTTTATCTCAAAGTATGTTGTAGTAGATCCATCACCATTGTATTAGAATGTCTCATAATCATTAATGAATCTGGCCTCACCACACCCTTGTTAGAAATGGAGTTATTATTGTTATTTTCTGCTGGGAAACGTAGGTACAGGATAGACTGAGTCATCTGGTGCAAGCCTGGACAGGAAGGCTATGACTGAGCCAGGAATGGAATCTGGGTTTCAAATGTTAGTTTTCCCCTTTCTATCAAACCAATGGTCCCTGCTGTCACTGTTGTGTAGCTCAGTACTCTTCGCCCTTCCTCAGCATAGGCTGACCCTGTGTGACTGTTGAAATATCCATGGAAAACCTTGATAACCATTTAACAGGCGTCTCTATCAGAGAGTGACCTGCATCTTGCATACTTCTCAAGGAAGATATTAAGAACCTTGCTTTTCAGAAACAGGGTTGTGTCAAACACACTTTTGCTTTACCTTATACCAGCGATTCTCAACCAGGGTGATCCTACAGGGTGCTACACACTATTAACACTGTAGGTTGCGCAAAGCGATCACGAGATACCCCCCAGATATCTCAAACAGGAGTTCACTGTGTTAAAAACATTTAGTCCTGTTGTGGTCTTTCTGGCTAGGGACAGACATTCAAAAAGCCCGAGCCTCTCCCACACTGCTGTGGAGCAAGGGACTCTGTTTGGTGCTGGAGGGGCTCTTCCCTCTCCTCATTCTCCCCCCTTCCCCCCTCCTTCCCCCACTACCGTGGGGTGGGGAAGAGGGCACTGCAAGGCTGCTTGGCCCTGGAGGGGGAGACTTCCCCCAGGTCCTCCCCCACCACCATGGGATGGGGAGGCAGGGGCTCCGTGCAATGCTGACCACCCACAGATGGGGACTCTTCCCCAACCCCCCATGGGATGTGGAGGGGGTACTCTTCCCCCTCCTCCCCGACCCCCGCTACTGAGGGGCAGGGAGGGTGGAGGCTTTCTGTAGGCTGGAGGGTACTCTTCCCCCTCCTCTGCCTCCTCCTTCCCTTGCAACCCCCACTGCCTAGGGGCGGGGAAGGTGGGGGGCTCTGTGAAGGCTGCCCAGCCCTGGCCCCAGCCCCAAACGGGGGACACTTCTCCCCCGTGGGGCAGAAGGAGCTTTGTTCAGTGCTGGGGGGGAACTGTTTGGGCAGACTTGCATACAGTTCCCCTCTCCTGCCAAGGGGGGAAGGGGGAGAAGGAGGAATAGTCCCCCTGCAGTGCCCCACAGAGCCCCCTTTCCCTGTTCTGGGGGGAGGAGAAAGGGGGAAGAGCCCCCCCCAGCAGAGGACAGAGCCCCCCTTCCTGCCCCATGGGACAACCGTCCCGGCATGGTCTCATTAAGGTGAAGGGGGCAGGAAGAAGGGTTAATTCCTCCCTCTGTTCCTTCTGGTCCCTTCTGCCCTGCTGCCAGGGTCTGTCAGCCTCAGGGGCCACCACTGTGGCCCCCTCCCCTCTGCTCCCCGACTGACAGGCAGACCCCGGCTGTGGTTGGGGAGGAGGGAAAAGAAGGAAGAATGAATCATCTCTCTGCCCACTTTGTCTTAACGGGGCCATGCTGCCCCGTGTCTCGCCATGTCCTGTCCCTGCTCTGGCTAGAGAGCAGAGGGAAAGGTCCAGCCCAGCTCTGGTGCAGAGCAGAGCCCCGTCCAAAGAGCATGCGGAGGGGGAGTCTGGTTTATCTTAAACCAGCAAGTGGTCTGGGACAGACATTGCATAAACCGGTTTGAACCAAATCAGTTGAATCTGATACTACATTCAACCAGGTTAATCTCAGACCATTTTCGTGCACTGAACGTCTGTTCTGTTACAGGTTTAAACCAGTTTCTGATCACTTAAACCGGTTTATGTGTAATGTCTGTCCCTAGCCTCTGAGTTCTTTGCAACAGAAAAATTGCTCTATTACTTTTTGAGTGAAAAGTAAGAGCTGACATTTTTCAAGGTGTCCCTTGACTCTGAAAAGATTGAGAACCACTGCCCTATACAGTGCTAAGCATCATCTTTATTCGAGCTATAATAAACCTGAATTATTTTGTCTTTGTAGTAACACAATTCTAGCTCACTAAGAATGTTAGGAACATAAAACATAGCTATAACTGAATGGAGAGTTTCTTTTCGTAAGTAGATCAGAAGTCTTCATGTAGCCTTTGGCCTACATGCTGCAAATGATAGATTATGGTGAATGAGTTGAAAGGGGTGGTGCTTCATTGCCAATTGCATAAGGAAACATGTTCCTAGCTACTTTTTTTTAAATGTGGGCCAGATTGTGCAATTAACAATTAGAGAGCAGATACAGGAGATAGCTGTGGCTTTGATCCACCATTTAAAGAGCTTTCCACTTTCCCTTAGTGTCACTTGTATCTTCCTATCATCTGGATTAATTTGTGCCACAGGTTCTTTATCCCAAAGCTTCTTTGTTTTATTGGGGAGCAGCTGTGTAATAGCACTGTCTCTTCCTGATGAACTCAGTAAGCGGCCCTCTGCCCAAAATAATCGCTTGCCCCTGCTCTATGGTAGCCATAGAAAACTTGGCAGACTCTTTTGTCCTTCTAGGCCAGGTACAGACATTACCCTTTTACTGGTATAAGTGATGAGAAACTGCTCTATACCTGTGACAGAGCAGAAGTTCAGCATGCAAAACCAGTCTATACTTGTAACAGAATGGACGTTTGGCACACACCGACTGGTTTAAACATGGCAGAATTAGTCTTAGATTTCCCCCACCCCTTTCACCCACTTCTAAGGGTAAACAGGCTTTATAGCCCAGTATTACTGGATCTTTACCCCAGGCTGCTCTGGGGTTGGAAGTGGGGAGCAGAACAGAGGAGCCTGCAGGGAAGTATCTGGCAGCCACCACCAGGGAGAGGGGGAGTTCTACTCTTAGATATTGAAAGCAATTCCTTTAACTTCTCCATATGTGTGGACCATGGGCCAAACTCTGCCTCAGATAGATTTGCATAACTCCCAGTGATGTCAGCAGGGTGGTATGTATATAAAACTGAGAACACTGCTTGGATCTGGTCTGTGTCTTTCCTATTATCAGCATTACATGCTACAGGTTCTTCAGCACGTCCTGTATTATTCTTTGTGCATTGCACTATGATGTAAGCATCCCTTTTGTTTAGTTCTAATTTCAGATGCCTGATTCACACATGCACTGAAGAGAATTTGGCATTTGAGTCAAGGGTGACTGAATACTAACAAAATGAAGCCGTAGAGCTGCAGTGTCGGCTCTGTGTGCTGTACCTTTATTCCGGTTTCTCAATTTAATTTAGAATTATCTGGAGCTAATATGCTCAACTTCTGTACCAGCTGCTTTTTTTGGAAATAGCTATGAAGAAAAACTAAAAGGAAATAGATCTTTACTGGTTTCAAACACCACATTCAGAGCATGCCATGTTCCAGTTGGTTCTAATCCAGACAGCATCCTTTTTAGGAGTTGCGGTGTAAGTAGAACCCAAGCTTCTGTCTATATATAGAATTCCAAATATATAGCGACCGACTTAGTGTCCAGTAATTGATCACATATAGTCAACAACTAAATAAACCATGCAAGAGAACTACATTCAATGAAGAAAGCTACCAGAGGAAAATAGAAGTTTTAAAGTGATAGATGCTCTTTGCACTCTATTGGCTAAAAAATATAATTAAAAAAAAGACAGCACTTTTACTTAAAAAAAAAAAAAAAATCTATATACAAAATAGCTGAGATTCTAGTAACTGCATGCTCTAAGGCTACTTTCCCTGAGGGTTTTTGCTTTGCAATCAGCTTTATGGGTCTATAGCACAGTCTGCATTATTGTTAAACTGCTTTCACAGCACAAAGTACTGGTTCCAGAAGAGGCATTATATTGCATGCTGTGAATGCATGAATATTTATAAACCTGTGTGTGTGTGTGAGTGTGTGTGTGAGAGAAAGAGATATGTAGTGGTATGTATATATATTTAGTAAGCTGATTATATCTAAGTATAGATATAGATATCTATTAGGGGTGTGCAAAATGAGCTGTATTTGATTTGGATTTGGCCCGAATCAGGGACAGTGATTCAATTTGTTGATTCAGTTCACTGTCCCGATTCAATTCGGCTCAATCCGAAGATTTGATGCTAATTCAGAGAATCAGTGATTTGGCCACAGACACAGCTTTAAATGTTTTTTTCTACACACCTTGAGGTACCAGACATGGCTCATGACTGCTGAGATGGTGGGGTGGATGGACCACCCCACAGGAGTTGGGAGGGTGCCACGCGCTCCCTGGCGGACCCAGAAGTGGACTGGAAGTGCTTCTGGTCCACTTCCAGGTCTGCTGGTGAACTTGCTGGGGACCCCCCACCGCACTCCTATGGGACACTCCATCCACCCCAGCATCACAGCATTCACGAGCCGCCTGGTACCTTGAGGTATGTCAAAAAAACATCTGAAGCTGCATCTACATCCGAATCACCAAATCTTTCCAAATCAATTTGGAGGATTCTGATTCAGAGAGTTCCGATTTGATTCAGAGAGATTAAAGAGGCTACCAATTCAATTTGGATTTGGAGATTCAGGCATCGAATCAGGCTGAATTGAATCAGGGACCGAAGCTTTACACAGCCCTAATATCTATCCATCTATCTTTATATTAGCTTACTAAATATTTAACTCTCCTCTTGAATATTGCTGCATATAAAACTAGAATTTCTTCCACTATATATATATTCACTTTAAGCAGGATCCACTATCTCTGTCTAGATAGATAGATAGATAGATCTGAGAGGGAGAAAGAGAGAGAGAGGATATATATAAAAAAAATCAAAATTCACTTTAGTCAGGATCCACTCTATCTGTCTATCTGAGTGGATCCTGCTTAAAGTGAATTTCATTTTTTTTCATATTAGGAGAATGAAACCATCTGAAAGTTGCCACCTGCATACCATAGCTCTGCTCATTGTGAAGCCTTTTTGAGGGTGGGGGAAATGACTTAACTCTAAGGCCCTTTTTAGTGTTAGTACTGGAAGATATATTGGCAGCCAGCAGTCTGGATACACTGTGTTGATGAAATCTTGCTGAGGACAAGCATAATCACATGGTGTTTAAAATGGTGAGAAGATCCTATCTATCTAGACCAAGAGTACTGAAGCTGCTGATAGCAGGAATTTTTTTTAAACACCCCCCTTGTGTAGACAGATCCACCTGTTTCTTCTGAACATGCTATTCCTAATAGCTTGCACCAAAAACTCTGGCTCATCAGAGCTTGTTGTCAAATAATCACTGCACTTACTAGGGGAAGAAATTCTACTTTTGCAAGTGGCAATACTCAAGAGAGAGGTTTAATATTTAGTAAGCTGACACCAACCACCGCAGTTCACCCATCTTGTGGCAAACAGGAACACAACTAGTTTTCATCAAGAGCCATCTGGTATCCTCTTCCTTCAAAGTGGATTTAAAATAAACTTCAGAGGACAGATTTTTTATGAAGTCACACCTTTCAAGATTGTCAGTAGCGCTAAAAGTCTGCAGCTCTGGTTGGCTCTAACAGGCATAGTAACCATTCAGTCCGATTAAGCCATGAAAGAATTTTCAAACAAATCAAAATAACCTGTGATCCAGAAAACTTGCTTTCCAACCAGCTCTGCTTCTGAGTTCTAGTTCTGAGGCTGATGCACAGATGTCAGCTGAGCTTTAGGCAATATGAAATATGCTACTGTATACATAGGAAGAAAGGTGGATTTTTCATCTGAGAAAGATCACCAAAACCCTTTCATCCTGAAAAATCCCCCACCATTGTTATTTTTAAAATCCTGCTCTAGACAGTGTCTAAGTATTGAATTTTTTTATTGTAAAATCCCTCTAATGGCTAGCATGCTAGCTTACTTCCAGGCTCTGTCAGTGCAAACTCATGGATATGCAAAGAGAGAAGGATGCTGATCCAATTCAGCTCAGCTTAAAGCCATTGCACTACAGGGCAGAGTAGCTTCATACTAATGTCGGCATTAATCGTTTCAGAGCTAACAATAACAATATTTATAGACCACTGTGTGAAATATTTAAAGCCTTCTTTACAGTTCCTCATAAACTGAGCCCCCTGCATAAAAAGATCCATGTAACAAACTTCAAAGCTGCCTTCTCATTTATACTGAAGTCTGAACTAAACAACACAATCATGTGTGTGGTAGGGTTTTTGGGGTTTTTTTTTTTAAACTTTAGTCAAACAGTATAAATCCCTACGCAGACACTCTTACTGCAATTTAAACCTCTTATAGAAGTTTAGCTTGCATCATGACTTTCTTTTTACAGGCACAAGCTAAAGAATTGTATAGTCTATGTTAACCAGAACATAAGTATTTGCACAAGTGTTTGCACTGGTTTAACTAAATTGATTTTGTATGGGTTTTTTTTTTTAAATAGTTTTAGTTAAAGTAATGGAGCCTCTGTGTAGATAAGACCTAATGCCCTTTTATGTCATTCTGGCAGTGTCAAAAGGCCTGCACTGTAAATTAGTGTGATGCCCTTCAGTCCCTATTGAGTTTCATTAACATGAAACCAATTCAAAGACAGCCTAAATGCTTAAGAATACTGTTTTTAACTCCAACATGTTGCATTCCTATTTCAGCAGAGCTGGTTGCTTGCCCTTCAGGGCTTTACATTTTCAGGAGTCTGCTCTGAACAGGAGAAGTAGCATTCCCTTTCTCAAGAGCTCAATAAAATCCTCTGTGGAAGGGGGAGCAGGAATCAATGCTTCTTCAAGGAAACAAAACAAAGACATGACCCTGGACTGAATTTTCTGCAGTGACATCTGAAGCATTTTGAGAGACATCTGGCATTGAGCCTGTACTGAAGACATCTTGACAAGTCAGATGGCAAAGAAAAGCTAAAACTCCCATAAGATATATTTTCCACACGTAAGCCAGTCATTAGGTCCTTTGAGTAGAAGCTTCAAAGTGATGAGGAGCCTGTTTGAAACGCATTCTTTGAGATACTTTTAGAATTGAGAAAATTAACATCCCATGTCTCTTTTTGCTGTCATCATCTCCTATAAAACACCAACTCCCCATCCCCCATCAAGGCGCTAGGGGCAGTCAGGGTAAGGAGACAGAATTAAGCCTCCTTTTCAACAAAAGGAAGAGCATGAGTGTCAGCATGAAGCACAGTTGATGGACCGCTTAAAGATTAAATTAATTGAAGCGATTAGGAAAAAGCAGAAGGACATTCCTGTGTCCTCAGGCAGAGGACTGAAAGCTCAACCATTTTAATTAGTTCCTTCAAAAGTAATCATTGAGATCACTAATTTTACAAAGTAGCCCAATCAAAATGCTATACTTATACTGCATTCTCTGACTGTTCATGCAGTCCATGGAACCTGAGATTCAGAGTTTGTTGCTAACATAACTTCAGGGCTGTTTGTAAAGATACTTGTTATATATCCCAAACATATAAAAGGGACAGGTAGAAAGCAGGGCAGGCTGGCACCTTAGAGAAGCATGAGCTTTCCTAGACAGCAGCCTACTTCATCAGAAAGGAAAAATCATGGCTAACTTCTGTAGCACTGTGGAAGATGGCACACAAAGTGCAAGGGTTTTTTTTTTCTGTGCTCTTACCTGGCAGAGGTACCTGATCACAAAGGCTCCAGGAAACCAAAAAATAAAGCCCCACTCTTGAGAGAAGGGAAGGAAATTAGATTATGTCTCTGCACTCTTTCAAATTGACCAAGATTGTTAGCCATATTAGGAAATGGACACCTGTAAACAGAACAATGAATGCCAAGTGCCCCAGGACACTTTTTTTCTTCTTTAAAGCACAATGCCTCTACCTGGGCTGCTCTGATCAGGCACTCTCCTAACACAGCAGTTCTCTAAGTAACTCTTGCCTAATGGTGAAGGTGCACAATTGGGTTCCAGTCCTTCCTTTGTCAGAAACATCATGTATGTCCTTTGACAAGCAAAGACGGTTCATTGCCTCAGTTTTCCCACCTGTAAAGCAGAGGAGCCCTTTCTCTTGGTGCTCATCTCAGTGGTGTTGTAGGAGTACATTCACGAATGTTTTTCAGTTGTCTTGAAATCTGTGAGCCTTGGTTCTGTAGCTGTACAGAATAACTCCATTACAAAAGGTTTTTAAAATGTTGGACTTGGATGTATCTTTCTGGTAAGCTAGTAAGTACTGCTGTTGATTAACAGGCAGGTCCCTTGGTGGGACTTTGACCTTTCTTTGTTTTGTTTCCTTTGCCCTCCATGTCTTTTTATGGAGTCAGGCACTTCAAGTCTAATTCCTGGGAGACTAATAGAACTTTTAATTGCTTACAGTGACCTGCCTTTTGACTCATGCACCAGTCACCACAACTTCACTGCTCTTCATCATTAGGATAATCCAACATGCTTTTTGGCATTACAGAAGAAAGAAATCAAGGAGCAATTAGTATATAGTAACTAATAAACTGCGCAGGACAGGAGTATGCCTTAAATCCATCTATATAGCTTCAAATGCATTTGCACGTGCTACTTAAAATAAAATGTGACATTTGCTATACAAGCTGCAATAAGCCCCTGCTTGTCATACAAATCAGATCATCTTATGTCAAAGTGACAGAAACAAGACTCTCTCAAACTAACAGAAGAAACTACATACTTCCTAGAAACAAGCATTGTAAAGTGGAGTCCATAATTTGTTAGCACTCTCAAGTGCCAACAGTGAACAGGATCCCTGATGTTGCAGGTGACAGTTTTCAAGGTAAGATTTTGCTAATTCAAATTAATCCGTGCTTGTTGTAGCACAGTGTGAGATAAGCATTATCCCTCCTTTCTGTAAGCAATTTAACATATTCTGGGTGTATCTACATGTGCAATTAATTCAAAACAATAAACTCTGGAGCAGTTTGAGCTGCAGTAAACTACTCCTAGGTGCAGCATCTACACTTGTGCCCAGAACAGCAGCAATTTGAGCCAAGATGGAGCAGTTTATGCCAGGGCCACTCCTGCCCTGCTCTGCCCCAGGCTCTGGGTGGCAGTGGCGGTGGCAGAGGGGCTGGCTGGGGCACGAGGGTGCTGAAACTGCAGAGCTGAGTGGCTAAGTGGCAGGCAGGAGTCACGATGTATGCCCACTGTCAATATCTACATGTGAATTTAATTGTAGTTACTTACTCAGCCATAAGATAGTACTGTCACTGACAGCACTCTCTTATCGCAGTGTTAATTAGTTTAATGCAACCTAATAGTGTCTCACATGTAGACAGTGACACTTTACTCTGCAGCTTGCAGTAGAGCACACGTAAATGTGGCCTCTATTATCAGCTCAAGATTATCATAAATGATTCCTGTCACAGGAAAAAAAAAAAAAAAATCAGTGGCAACAGACAGTAATGCTTATCCAGATTTGTGTGGTCTAGAAACTGGATTTCATTTTTTTTTTTCCTAGCCTAGTTTCAAATTAACAGTAACTACAGCAGATGATATTTTTGTGATAATTGAACTGCTGTTTTGAATCTGTACCAAAACAAGTCAGAAGGAAAATAAACAGAACCAAAACCTTTAAATCTTAAAGTTTTGGGTTTTCTTCAAACTAAACCTCAAGTTTAGGGTTAGGAGTTTTATCCAAACTACTGCAGTGTGCTTATGTACTGATTTAGTTATACTTTAGAAAACTGTGGCAGCCACAGACGCTATTCTGAACAGTGATTTCACTTTGAATTATATTACATGGCACATTCATCAATCTGTTTTCTGATCAACTAGTGCTTAAGGGAGGGCCAACCTGCACCACAAGAGCATAGCCACTAGGCAGTTTGTGTGGCTCATGACAGAGAAAGGACAGGCAGCAGAGTGGGAGGTAGGACAGGAATAAAAAAGCAGAGTGACCAGGGAAAGATATCAGAGTGGCATTCCAGGAGGGTATGGGGCTAATTTGTGGCCCACCAAAAAAGACTGACTATCACAGAAGTATCAGACACATAGCAGTAGGTTTTTTTTATTTCTGAAGCAGAGAGTCTCAATATTCCTTGCAATTGGTTTTGCATTGTTCCAAACCTGAGGTCTTTACATCCTCTAAGAATTCAGTGCCCTGATGCCGCTGAAAGCTTACTGTGCTAAATTAAATTAAATTACTGGGCTAAATTCAGTCCTGGTCCAGATGGGTGCAACTCCCTTGGTTAAAATAAATGGAAACAGAATAGGGTGGAATTTGCCCCTATAAAGTGTTTCAGCTGAGCAAAGTGAACAGCTTGCTGTAGTGCTCTTCATTTGGGCAAAGGATATAGCTGAAGGAAATGTTTTAGAACAAGTTCTGTTTGGAAAGGAAAGGAAAGGAAAGAAGTTCCTAGTTTTGAATAAAGGGACATCTCTGCTTTCACGGGATAAAACTGTGGAACTGGAAAAGTCATCAACAATTGCAAGAAATCCACTGATGCTCCTAATCCCTCTCTCAAGCACCCTTTCATTATGCCATTGCCCTAGAAATTATTCTGGGTGTGTGTAGACAAAATGGAGGCCCTAAATTGAAGTGGTACGTTTTTAAAAACATCCGCTTCAGTTTAGGGCCCTTTAAACCCCCATGTCATGCACACACCCAAACTTAACTGCCTCTCTGGCAGCAGGAAGGGGAGGGCGAGCTGCCGGTGAGTGGATCAGTCCCTGGGCTGCAGGTGGGGGGAGGGTGCTTCTCTCCATGGCAGTAGTGGCCCCCTCCCAGGTGGCACCTGCCCACAGGTGGTCCCGGGGCACACTGCAGCCATGGAGGGAAGCACCGGGCCCCTGAGCAGCTCAGGCAAGCGGGCAGGCTCCAGGTGGAGAAAAAAAAAGATCAGGCGTGCCACTTGGGCGGAGCCTTCCTTCCTGGACTGCTGCCAGGCTGCCTGCACGGGCTTGCTTTAGAGCCCCTGAGCTGCACGGAGCCCAGGCTGTAGGGTAGCAAATTAAAACTCCTTGGTGGAGTTTTAGTTTGCTGTGCCCCAAGTCATTTAAGGTGCATTACGCTGCCAAATTTGCTACAGAGGCTGGAATAACTGGGCAATACACCACTGATGCATGCAAATACGAACACCATTAAAGCGGTGCAAAAGCATTTAACCTGCTTTGAAGTGTCATGCACACATGCCCCTTGTTTCACCTACACATGGCCTCTATGACCAAAGACTAGTCTGGACTAAGGGGTCCAAACCCAGCTCTACTATTTTTGGCCAGCATGCTTTTCTATATAGTCAATGAAAGGAAACAATGTACATTCTATACATTCAGAACCAGCTAATTGGAATGGTTTTGGGGTTAACAAAACAGCTTACTATATTTTTGTCATAGTTTCTGAACGTGTTCCAATACCTTTCAATACACAACACAATCCTTTAAAAATGTTTTAGAAGCTTTGGGTTTGGTGCCCAGCACGGTCACTGCCTAATTGATATAGTGTTTTTCCTCAGGACTGCACCAAATTGAAATTCATGTATATTAGGCAAGCCACTTTCAGATGATGGTGGTCAGATTAACATAACTTTTCCTATGTCTGCATGGTATGCACACTTTTATTGTCTTATTACACTAGCAGTAGTGCTAACAGTCGCTTGATACAAGGATGACAGTCTTTCAGTAAACAGGAAAGTCGCTGGTGAATCTGCAGATGGCCAAAGCCTATCTAACATCTGCACATGCAGCTGCAGACATGACAAATAGTTCTGGGAGGAAGGAGTAGATGCTGATAATGTCAGGTCACAGCTCTTTCCCTTTGTCTCTCTTATCAATCTGCCTCCATAGTGAGGTGAGTTTGTTCAAAATGATCAATGTCTTGTTGTACATAATGGTGCCGGGGGGGGGGGGGTGATTGAGTGCTTGAGCCTCCCAGGTATTGATGTTACGATTTCATTTTTTTAAATTGTCCTTCCAGATGTCCTTAAAGCTCTTCTTTTTCCTATCTCTAAAGCAGAGATCATAGGTGAGTTGGCAGTACTGGGCCTGTTTTGAGAGCCACTTGTCAGGCATCCTTATGACATGTCCTGTCCAATGGAGCTGATGCTATATAAACGTGGTTTCAGTGCTGGTGGTGCTTGTTTGAGCCAGAACACTCACATTCATTCTTCTGCCCTTCTAGTTGATCTGAAGGATTTTCCAGCGACATTGCTGAGGGTAATGTTCTAAAGCTTTCAGGTATATTTCTATATATCACAAAGGGCACAAATTAACAACCAGCACCCAGCATCTATGTCAGTGATATATGGTTTACTGAACTTCATTCCTTAGTGTGGAGGAATGAGCGATATGGCTCCACTGTTATCCCACTGGAAGTAAGGAAAGGCTTGTGATTTATTCTCCACAAGAAGGTTTAGTGGAGCGTTGACCTTCTTGCCCCAGTATCTGGGTAGGGGCAAGCTTAGCTTGAGCCTAACACTTATAAAATAATTCATAGACTACATAAAGAAAACAAGTGAAAACAGAACTATGCAAAAGCAAACTGCCAAATTCTAGCTTTATGCAAAGTAAAATGATCCATGATCAACTACCCATAAATCTATTTTTATGGCCTTGTCTTGTGGCACTCTTTACCAAAGTAGCTGAGTGTTTCAGAAACACTAATGAATTTAGCCTCACAACAAACATCTGAGAGTGTGAATTAGCATTTTTTATAGATGAGGAAACTGTTCAATGAGAGGTTAAGAGATTTGCCTAAGGTACCACAAGTCTGTGGCAGAGCTGACAATAGAATCTGGATCTCCCTGGCATTAAGAAGATTATTTTTCCCCTCAAGGAAGTCAGTTGAGGAAGTGACTTGATCCAATTATGGAATACAGATAATTTTTAAAGGGCTACTGCAAGGGTGGTGTTCCCTTCAACAGTTTTTTTTAAACAGTCCACTGTTTCTTTCTCTGCTTCTGCTTAATCTTTATATATTTGAATCTAGTGGTTCACTGATGCAACATCTCCATATCCCACCTTAGAAAACAGAATATTTTGGGTTCCCAGGCATAGATATTTCATCATGATGACGTATTGTTTATCATTGGAATAGCTACTACTTAGAGCTATTTATGAAATAGGGTCATGCATTTGCATAGATAGGCATACTGGGTCCCTGAACTGTAAAGATTCTAATATGGTTCTACGAACTGTTTCTCAATAAAGAACCAAACTCTAGTCAACCACATTCCTGATCAGAAAAGCATTACTTTATTGTTAGTAACTCTGTGGGAAGACAAATCCTTCAAAAGGAGAAGAAGAAAAGAAGCATTTCTGCAGCTATGGCCTATAAAATATGACCCGTCAAGACAATGGCAAATTTCCTCTCTCTCATATGTTAGAGTCATTATCAGACTGAGTCCTTTAGTAAGGATTGCCATCTGTAGTATCAGTACACTTGCATAAATAATCAGTGTATTAGCATGAGGTTTTAATATACTGGTATTTTAAGTGCAAATTCAACAATCATTTATATCAGGATCAGGGAATAGTTTTTGATTAACTTGGATGCACTTTTGCTTTGTGATAGTCTTTCAATGTTTTTATGGAGATGTTTGGATAACAGAATAATCAGTCTTGTAGACTTCCCACAGTTTTTTTTGTCTAGAATTATGAAAAGGAAATGTTGGTAAAATTTTAGTGTGGAAGATTTTTTTTAAGAGAAAGAAAGCTCAATACTTTAAGAAGGCTTAATATTGGCCCTAGTCTCTTTAAGTGTAACCTGTACCATTAGGTGACTGAAAAGTGGGCTTGTATTTTTTTATTTTTTTTTTATTGTATAATGTGTTAAAAAGGAATGAGATGCACTGCTGTGAGAGAAAGGGTGTGGAAACATGAAAAAAGGAATGGAGATCCAGCTTGTTGTGTATATTAGAAATTTAAATCTTGTCTGTTGAGGAAATCTATAGTAGTGTAACCCAGTTGGTACACAGCTGGTCCCCCATCTTCAATGAAAGGGGTGTCAGTGGGTGTGTGTCTGCCTAGCTGCAGGCCAGCTTACCTCTTTCCCCTACAGAGCAGAGTAGAGCAGAGCAGAGACCAAGGACACCCAGTGAGGCTCAACTATTTACAGATTTAATTGTACAAAATTATATAAAACTTATAAACATACACACATGTATACACACGTGCATTATTTACCAATATAGGCTTACAAAGACAATAACTTTTATTAACCCTGAACCCAGGTACAGGCCTAGCCCCTGCCCTCGACAGGGCCCTCTAGGCAGCAGGCAAGGAAACACTCAGTGATAAGACACAGGTTAGACAGCAAATCAAAGGAAAATCTGGCAGCGGTGGGACAATAACCAAACATATACAGTGAGATTATATCTGAATTCATTGTATTGGTTATCTTTATGCATTTGTATCTCATTTGATATAGAGTCAAGGCTGAACTAGCAGACCCTGCTAGCAGACTAAATAGAACAGCTGAGAATCCTCTCATAATACAACAATAGACTCCCAACAACAGGAGGAACCAAAACACAACTATGGCACAGCAGCTGTGCCCAAAGAAGGAATGGTACCAGGGGAAGGATCCCATTACCTAAAGGAACACCATCACCCTCTCCTAGATCATCTGACTAGGAGGGGGCCCGTAATCATGGAGCCCCCTCTTAATAAACAGGGGGCCTTAGATTCCGCTCTACACCCAAGGGCAAATTGCCCCCCCTCCCCATCAGGGGCTTCCCTTTGATCACCCAAAATGGGGAGGGCCCCTCCTCCCCTGTGGAAATCCCCTTCCTCGGTAAGTCATGACTCCAGCAGCTTTGGTGGGCTAGGCTCATCTCTATCTATGGGTTGGATGCGGGGTGTCCTCTCTCGCCAGGGTGGTCAGCCCATCCAGTTGCCACTTGCTGCAGGAAGGCCCGAGCAGTCTTGTGAAGCCACCAGACCCATCAGCCCTTTCTCAACTCCCCCATACACCGCCCTGTGCACCAAAAAGGGCACCTGCCTTGTGCAGTAAAGGGGACTCATGCTGCTTCATGCATTCCCGGCGTCTGGTCAGCTCCACTCAGCTCTCTGCCCAATGCACCCAAGGGATGCTTGCCTTATGCAGGGATAGGGACCTGTGCTGCCTCATGCAGCTGTGGCATCCCATCAGCTCTCCTCAGCTCCCTGCCCCATGCACCGCCCGTGCGCCAAAGGGGCACCCTCCTTGTGGGAGGCACAAGGCAGGAGCCTCTGTATCCCTTCTGGAGTCTTCACCCCCAGATTGGAAAAGGACCAGTGAGAAAACCCGATTCCCCCTCGGGTCCTCTTCTTCACCTTGCCCCTAGGTCAGGGTGGGGCAAGCCTTCCTCCCGCTTTCTTCTGATTGATGGGGAAGGAAAATGCCCCACCAAAATCAGCCTGAGCCATCCAACTCGAGCCATCAAGCCAGGCTGCCACCAGCCAGCCTGCCACAGTAACAAGGGGGAAAAAAAAAAAGTCAGAAGGTAGGAAGTTGAGCAATTTAAAAGCCTGTTTTTGTCTGTGGTGATGACATCTATATATCTCCAATAATCAAGGAACATTGCAAGAAAAAGACATATTTACCCAAGTCTTCAGTTAAGGTCAGAGAGCTCAAAATGGGTACTTGTACACATGACAGGGATTTAGTCCTCAGGGTTTTATCTATGCCCCCAAAGTTGAAATGGTGGTTTTTAATTGAAACCTACCATTTCAATTTTTCCATCATGTTATGGCAAGGGACCCGATCCCCCCCGCCCTTTTTTTTTTGGCAGAGCTGGAACCTCCCTGTAGCTGCGGGGGGTGAGCTGCCAGCGGGCCAAACAGTCAGTGAGCTGCAGGGGGCCCCGGTCCTTCCCTCTGCAGTGGTGGTCACCTGGCCCACTAGCAGCCTGGGTGGCCCAGAGGGGCACTGCCACCTGGGATGGAAGGACCACCATGAAGGGAAGGACCAAGGCCCCTTGCTGCTTCTGCCTTCAGCTGGCAGGGCACCTGGGGACACCAGGGAACCAGCTGGCTTGCCCTAAGGGCACCACAGAAAGGTGACAGGAAGACAGCTGGGTTTGCTGGTGGCCAGAGAAGGCAGCGGAGACAATGTACAAGGCACTGGAAGCCCGGGCAGGCTGGGTGCTGCCCCAGCTAAGAGGCCCCCTATCCAACACTACCCTAAGCCTGCCCAGGCTTCCAGCACCCCATGCACCATCCCTGCTGCCTTCTCCAGCCACCAGCACACCCTGATGCCCTCCTGCCGCCTTTCTGCACTGCCCCAGGGGCAAGCCAGAACATTCCCAGGAGGCCCCAGGTGTCTTGCTGGCCATAGGAGCCTGCTGAAGGCAGAAGTGGTGAGGGGCCCAATCCTTTTCTTCTGCAGAGCCTGCCCACCTCTCCCACAGCTGGAGGATGAGCTGACATCTGCATCATTGCAATTTGCAACCATGCAAACTCATCTAAAACCCCCAAAACTGGCACACGTGTAACGTGTGATGCTGTTAAGCCATACAAATGACATTTTCATCATGTGTACATTGTGACGACCATCATGATCCAATGAAACTTCCAGGAGATCCTTAAAGCGAGAGGGATCAGACTTGATATTCTTTATATATCTAATAGAAAAAGACCAGAATAGGTTTTTGTTTGTTTTTAAGAATTAAATCATTCCTGTCAGGAAAGCTCTTGCCATTGGAAAGAAGCACTGAGATATAAGCCACATTCTGTAACACAGCTACTTAAAGGACGTGCAAAAGATATGGTGGCGAGATGCCCCCACAGGCTCCCAAAGAGGAGGGGGCAGTCCCCGCAGGCCCCAAGCCACACAAGCAGCGCCCCTGGCGGGGAAACTTACCTCTGGGAGTTCAGCCGGAGCTGAAGCAGGAGCCGCACCCATGCAAGCCGGTTTTACACTGGCTGTTTAATCAGCTGTTGCCTGGGCAGAGAACAGCAGAGCCAATCACAGCAGCCAGAGTAGGGGGAAGATTTAAAAGCCCCACCAGAACCCAGCGGGGGAGAGAAGAGGGAGTACACCAGCATGGAGCACCCCAGGTGTGGTGAAGCTCCTGTGGCAGGCAGGAGCATTGCAGTCAGCTCAGTGCCAGCATCCAGAGCCAGGGGAAGCTGAGCCCCTGCAAAAGGCTGGGAGGGAGGAGGCAGTTCCACCACTTCCCCCCCCCCACACACTTTACAGCAGTCTACTTGGTAAAGAGCATTAGAGGCGTCCTGCCCAAAGGTGGCAAAGAGGATGCCAGCCAATGGAAGCCTAGCCCATCAGCGTCCGAGGCGGACACACTAGCTGTAAAGACAGCCGGGCTAGCCCACCAGAACCCATGCCAATGCTGGTCCTCCTTGCGAAAGGGGTCAATGGGGCATGGCTGAACTACGCAAGCAGCACCCATTCGGTTGGCGAGTGGATGGGATATGGGTGAAGCAGAGCCCCATGGAACATCGCATCAAGACTGTAAGTACTACCGTCCCCAGGGTCCCCCAGGAAGAGGATCTCCACTGAACCCCTCCCTTTCGTTCAGTAGCACCAAGTTGTGGCAGGCAAGCTGAGGAGAGGGGCCCTGCGCCAGATGGATAGTACGGCACCCAATCTAAACCCCACCTTAGGCTTTCCACAGTAGCTTATGCTAATCTTTCCAAAATTAAAGTTTGATCAAAGTCAATTAGAGTTTTGACAGAGGTTGACAGAAACTCATAATTTCTTCCCCATAGGAAATTCCTACATTTTAGGACTTATTTTCTTCTTTTATTAGGTTGAATAGTCAAAATACCAAATTTTTCCATCAAATATATGTATGTATGTATCATACATATATTTGATGGAAAAAATTGGTATTTTGACTATTCAACCTAATAAAAGAGGAAAATAAGTCCTAAAATATATATATCTGAACTGATTTTTATATACTGAATCATTTCACTTCAGTGTTGAACTACATTTTAGTCTCTTCTCCATTAACCTCTATCTGCCTCTGGTTTCTGGTACCTCAGAGTTGTAGTTGGGGTGCCTTCTGTTACACTAATAGGCTTCCCTACAAGCCAAATTCATTGGCCAAATAACATCTCCCAAAATAACCCACAGCCATGCAATTTCAGTAACATACCAGTAACATACAAACACTCCAGTTTAGTCAGAAGTGAAACTGATATATCCTTCTGCCAAGATGCCCATTCTGTAAAAGAGAAACTGGGCCAGGAGACCTTCAAATCGCATCTTCTATGAAGCACTGTAGTACCACAGGTAGGTGCAGTTTAAGTGTGGTACTGACTTGAAACTAAATGTTCCTGTTGAGTACATTGAAATATGGTGCTTCTACTCAAGTTGCATCTACCTAAAACAAAACAATTTCATGTAGGTTTTCTCCAATGAAAGAGAAAAAATGGAATGAAATCTGAATTTCACACAGAAAACTTTGGGTGTGTGCATATTCTGCTAACATGTCATTCACACAGAAAGTTTTTCCCCCCCACCAACTTTTTTTCCAGAGTCTAAGTGGAGCCCTCAGAATGGAGAAGTGACTATTTCTTTTCCCTGAGACTGCATTAACTTATGTGCCCTGAACTTCTGTGGAAGTCAAAACAGAAGTGGACGTACAGTTGCCAGCACACATGAGCATATTACACAGATTTCTAACGATTTGAAATGTGCTTTCTGTGCACATTCTTCTATAAGCCACAAATACCATTGTAACCTCATTCAGAACTATGCGTTAATCCAACACAACTTCTGCAGCTATTAATACTCTGACAAATTACAATAAAGATTGACTTCTTCGGAACTGCAGCATGGTTCCTTCTGTACAGGGTGATAAATAATAGCTATTTGCTCAATCAATTTCCTGGAAGCAACAGATGGGGTGAGCTTGGCTGGAATAAACCAATACTAATTAAAACAGTAGGTGTACTGCTACTGATGTTTTTGACACTGGAAATACATGAAGAAAAAGCAATCTGTACAATTTACATCCACTATATACACAAAACAAAAGTAAGAACCATCGCCAAATTTTTTCTCTTGTAGTTTTTCCTCTCTCATCATCAGCTATGAATGTGAGGTGTCACCAATATGCAGAACAGAGACCAAGATAAAAACACATGAAAAATGTAAGGGAGAAATGCTGAAATACCCTTAAAAGCTAATCCATCCCCAGGAATCATCTGAAAGGCACTGAGCCTTCTGGTACTCACAAACCATCCACACTTTCCCTCTTTTTGTCTAACCTGGCAAATACAACTAATATCCTGACTTCCCTTTTACTGTGTTTTGCACCCATAGCTCTACAGTCAACTGCTACATGAACCAGGGGAAGGCAGTCAATTTGTAGTTCCTTCGTTTTCCCATCTATAAAATGTTTGCAATTAGTTATGTATTTTAGCTTGAATACTTTGCAAGCCATCATTAATTACCTTTCACTTAATGAATTAGTCAGAGGTGTAGCAAAATATTTTAGCACTTGGAGCAGAGGTTGCAAGGGGCAGAGGGAATCATGTTGACCCCTGGAGAGCAGGAGGGCCAGCAGAGGGCAAACACAATCTTACCTGCATCTGCTTTCTGTACTTGAGAAGCAACTGCTACAACTCCTGCCATAGCAGCATAAGCTTGACTGCTATAGTTGAGGGATGGGCTGTCTGTTTGCTGATATAGCAACCTGGCAAGCACAGACTCCTTGGGGTCCCTTCTGGTGCCCTGTTCATTCCCCCTCCCCCATCCCTGCTATGATCCTAGGTGCAGGAATGCACCTCCCATAGTAAAGCCTGGGAGGGCAACAATATTCCACCCACCTCACTTACCCCCTCTCTCCCAGAGAAACACTGTGGGCCCTGGGTCTGCACATGACCTGCTCCTTGTGGCCAGGCTCCCCTGCCATGGAAAGAGTCCTAGGAGGTGGGGAGGGCCATACCGGTGCCCTCTGTAAGCTGGTGCCTAAGGCTGATGCCTCCCTTATCCTCTGTTGTAATAGTATAAATATATGATTTATACTATTAGGATCAGTGGAGAATAAATCACACACTATATACTATTAATGTAGCCCAGTGCCCATATCCCTGAAAGTCTACTCCTCTGCCTAACCAAGGAGGATATGCCACTTCATGGTTTTTATAATCTTTCTGTTTAGAAATAAGTACAGTACTTTTACTACTAGTGTCTGACACACAGAGGCTTATCTACACCAGTGGTCTCCAAAGTGGGGTGCACAAGACGATCCACTGGGGTGCAGGAAGAAAATATTAGAACTTGTATTTATGTTTATTTTTCATCTAAAAAAAATAAGAAAGAAATTAAGCTAATATTTAATATACGGATTGACACTGGTGCCCTCACTCAGTCCATATGTCAGACAGTCAGTCATGTGTCACGTACGGTACGCGACGTATCCTGAGAGAAGAGCAGGAGTTCCACAACGTGGAGGGGTTGACAGTGGTGCCCACATTCGTTCATTCGCTTTCACCATATTGCAACGTATATATTGGGGGTGCATGCTCAAAAATTTTTTACTGATAGGGGTACAGATCAAAAAAGTTTGGAGACCACTGGACACAGGACAGTTACCATGATGTCAGGCTATATTACACTAATTTGCTGGGTAGACACTTAACACAATAATTGCAAGATATTGCTTCCATTTTTACATTGCAATTAATTTTCAAAGAATCTCCACCTGGGAAGTTCATGATGAACAGCTGGTATGCAGTAAGCTCATGCCTTTATTAACTGACCTGGCTAGACAAGGTTCAAGGTTTTGGAAGTAGTTTTGAATGTAGGGGACAGAATCAGATTTGGCCCAGGGTCAGAGAAGAAGATAAAAGGAGAGAGAAAACGCCACAAAAAAGGGCCTAAACCAAAGCCTGTTACCTCAATAAAGGTCTTTCTAGGCTGTGGCCCATACTCTAGTGTACGAGAAGGCTCATGATAAAGCCTGGAGTCAAAGTTTCCAGCTCTACTTAGGATACAGATGAATTTGGACATTCCTTGTAGATGCATCTGGTGTGTCTGCTTGAACAGCCAAAGCTTTTTTAATCTCTCCATTGCACTGACAAGCCACTTTTGGTTGAAGAGACAGGCTCTATTAAGTGAGCTACAGAGAAAGTACTCAAGCCTTCAATGAATGTATTATGCAATGAACACTTGCCATTTCCAAGTTATTTCAACTGATAAAAGTAGGATTGAGTCATAGTATTTGCTCCAGCGAAGTTTGCCTTTAATTTCTGCTGGAGCAGTGGCTACAAGGCTATGGATACTTGCAGATGTGAAAAAAAAAACAAAAAAACCACCAACCCCAAAAATGGCTCTTTACTTTAAACTCAGCAAATTCCTGCACCGAGCCCTGCATATGCCTAAAAGAGGGAGCATGTTACTCCAACCTGCCTCGCCCAACATCTGTAAAGATTGGGTGCTTTAGTGGGGCTTTTTTGGCACTTTTATCTAATAGCTGATTGAATCAACTTTAGCTAAAAGTGCCAAATATGCTGCTGAAATGCTCAGTCTTTACAGATGCGGCACAGCTGGATTGAACACACTGCTTTTTCTGGTAAAACATGGGGAGTTTGTTTTTGTTTTTTTTTTAACATCTGCAAGCAGCCTATATACTTATTTGTACACATGGAGTCTTGTAGTCACGACTCCAGAAACAGGAACAAATATACAGGAAGTGCATATACACGTATACAAGTTACTCATTTTCCAGAAACAAAAGTTTGCCTTGAAGTTAGTGTAAAGCTTTTTGCCAAACATTTTTATTGGGTTTAATTTACTTTGACCTTGCACCTTCATAAATAGGTGTCCATTAGATATGTAAAACATGACAGTTTCTATAAAAAGTAAAAATGTTCCTGCTTTTTATGGTCATCGAGAAAGTGGCTTTTTAAGACACCATTTGAAATACTCCGGTATAATGTTTTCTGTTTTTTCTCATGATATAGACATTTCATAAGAAATGGAGGCTTTGGGAACAATATTAGACTGTAGCAGAGCACAAAGACGTGGCTGCTCCTTAAGGCTGAAGAAACGTGGCCAGGGAGCTCTGCAGGCCAAACAGAGCTCCCCAGCTGCAGGTTGCCGAGGTAACAGCCTAAGGGATTAATGGGCCACACCTGCTGACATCACCTGACTGGCAGGAGGCAGGGTTCTGGGATATATAAGCCCAGCCTGCAGCTAGTAGACACATACTCTCTCCCTGGCAACTGAGAGGGAAGGAGCTCCTGCCTGAAAGCTACTTGAGACCTGTTGCTGCCTCCCTAGTTCTCCCAATACTGCCTGCTCTGCTTTCTAGGTGCTACATGGCTACAGGAAGTCTCCCAGGTATCTAGAATATGGGCATGTTACTCTGAGTGGAAGTTTGTCCCCTTAAACTTCCAACTTAAACTGTTGTTGCTGCTAGTGTTTAAGTTAAAGCTTACTTTAACTTACTCCAGGGTTTATGTTCATGTCAACCCTGGAGGATTGGGATGAGGCTAGGAGGAGAGGTTTGGAGGCTTCATTAGTGCCTGAAGAGAGAGGGTGTGGCAGCAAGAAGCCCTCATGGGCACTGGGGGCAACCCCCGGCGTTCCCAGAAAGGGAGAGAGAACACACCACACCCCAGGAGACTCATTGTCTGGATGGGTGGGGGCAGAGCAGGAGCTGTGCAAGCCAGTGTTTCGCCAGCTCTTCAAGTGGCTGCTTCCCAGGTGGGGTGGCAGCTGGCTGATTGCAGCAGCTGATGCTGCCACTGTGGGAAATTTAAAAACCCTGCTGAAAGCCAATGGGAGGGGAGAGGAAGCCAGCTGGGAGCATGCTGGCCAGGCAAAGGCTCCAGGTACTGGCTGTGGCAGCATTGCCGGCACTGCCCTGCAGCAGAGGAGAGGAAGCAGTGCCTGGCACCAGGTTGGGGGCAGGAAATCCCCAGCCCCTCAACCTTAAAAAGTTGAAAGAGCATCCCTCCAGTTGGAGGACATCAGATGCCTATGACTCAGCCCCTTCAGACCAGGGACTGAGGCCCCAGGTTTACCAACATTCTGGCGGCAGGCCAGATGATTTAAGTCAACACTAGACCCTACAGTCAAGGGGCCAACATACATTGTCAGGACCAAGACCAGAATACCTGAGTGGTTGGTGAGTGGACAGGGTGTAGGGGAGGCAGAGCCCCGAGGTACACTGTGGTGCACCTGTGAGTACCCCGTCCTCGGGTCTACATGGGAAGAGAACAGCACTAAACCCCTTCCTTTTCACTTACCAACAAGTCATGGTAGGCAAGTTGGGGGGCCACCTTGGGGGCAGAGTGGTACTTGCAGCACCTACTCAACGTGTGACCTAGGGCATATGATTTGGTAGAGCCTGGTGTCAGGCAGAGCACCAGGAGGGAATAGCCAGAAGGGCGCAGTGAGCCCAGAGCACCAGGAAGGCAAAACCAGAAGGACTCAATGAGCTCAGGGCACCAGAGGGGCACAGCAACAGGGTTGGTCAAGCCCATAGTGCTGGAGAGGTGCAGCACTCCTAACATCAGAGGGGCGCAGAGTCAGGCACCCAAGATAGATACAAAGCCAGGCATCTGTGAAAAAGGCACTGAAAGCCAGTCACTAGAGAATTTGGTGCCTGCGGGTTGCAAAGAAACAGGAGCCAGAAGGCTCAACACCGGGGTATATGGTGTTGATGAGTAGTAACACCTGTGAACCAAAGGACACATGTAGGGGAGGTCAGAGCATATATGTACCACCCAGTATAGCTGGGCACATGAAAGGCAGCCTCCCACCTAATAAAAAACTTAATTATTGCCCAACAAAGCATGGCAGGCAAGATAGGGAGGCAGACTGCCCAAAACAGGTGGGTAGCCAACGCAGAGGTCGGCCTCAGGACGGTCCCCAGTCACAAAGACTAACAGGTAAAGTACAGGTAACAGAACTCCATTTTTGACTGCATTGTGCACTGTGCTCCATTGTTCACCGACTTCAGAAAGTTATTCTGTCTTTACAGGTGGTATAGAATACAGCAGGGGCATGAAAGGAAAATAAATAAGGAAAAGGAACCGCATTTTTACAGACATCTGTATAAAGCAAGTGGGTAATATTTACATCTAGTAACTAGGTTTGGAAGGGAAGGAAAAGGGAAAACACAATACTGAAAGACAAGTATGAAGTAATTCTTTTTGATTCTTAACTAATAAGAAACCAAATAATGCTTCAGTAAATATTGATACAGCAAACTAAGTCACCTGTAGTTCACATTTATGTAGACATTTAAATTTATAAAGTGTTGCTAAAAAGATGTTGTCTTGTGTTGAAAAATATCTACCATAGGAGTGGAAGTACTAGCATTTTTTGTTATAAAGTTGCTTTGCTAATAGCATTTCTTTAGAGCTGTGATATGTTAGACCTGGGATAGGCTAAAAATGTTTAGCCACAGTATTTCCAGTGGTATTCTTCCTTTTCATGGAAGGAAGGAGCTCCCCACCTCTAGAGGGAAGAAAAAAGGAAAGCTTTCAGAAAAATAAATCACAACAGGGTTGCCAATAGTCCATAATTTTCTTATGGGAGTATAAAAAAAAAAAAAAAAAAGGCTAAAAAATGCTTGTCCATGAAATCTATTTTAAAAAAAATTGAGTTATCTGTAAAAAACAAACAAAGAAAAAAATCAAAAGACCACAAGTTTGATAGAAGAGGCTGCATGCAAGTGTTGATGAACAGAGAGAACAAAGTACCACCACACCAGAACCGAGTGAGAGCAGATCAGCATCCTGCAGGAAGTTCTCTATCAGGGCTTTGTGGCCCACAGGAGCCTCCATAGCCTCTCCCTACCCTAGCCACATGCCATTATATCCCACTGGCTATCACCTGCCTTTAACAGCTGCTTGTCCCAAAGGTAGGCAGGGTATACAGCTCTGGGAAGTCTATGGCACAGGGTGGGATAGGGATAGGGGCGATACAGCTGGAATGGATCTGCAAAGCCAGGAGGTGGAGGAGGCAGTGGGTGTAGCTCGGGGGTGGGCAAAATATGGCCCACAAGCTGCTTTCACCCTGCTAGGCCATTGTATCTGGCCCACGGGGCCCCTACAAAATCTAGAAAATATTTATCTACTCCTGGCTGCCTGTCAAAGATGACAGGAGCCAGGGGCAGCCCTCAGCAGGACACAGCAGCCCAGCCCTGCCCCACCCCCAGCCACCCTGCCTTCCTGCCCCAACACTGCTCCAGGACCACATGGTTCCCAGCTGCATTGCCAGACTGGGGAGCACAGATGCACACTGGTTGTGTGTGTGTGTGTGTGTGTGTGTGTGTGTGTGTGTGTGGCAAGTCCCACACTTGCACCCTACCATACACATGAACCGACACCTCCTCCTCACACTGCCATACATACAGATGCCCACACCCCCTCACACACTCCAGCCACCTTCCCCCCCACATTCACATGCTCCCACACCCCCCACACACTTATACACCCCCACAAACCTATACCCAGCCCCCAATTCCCCCCCACAATGTACAAGTGTAAGACTTCATTTTAAGCTATTATATACAATCACCTCTATGTACACTACACAAACACAAGTAAACAAGGACAAAAATATTTTTTGAAATCAAATTAATTAATGTTTTAGATGTTTACGTTTTAGAATATAATTTTTTTCTGGTTCCAAGATGGGAAGACCTCTTACTTAAAAGGAGTACTTTTGCGGGGAAGGGGATGAACTTCTAATGGCAAAGGTCAGGGGTTAGAGGGCAGGATTTCCAGTCACAAGATGGCAACCAGGGAGCGTGGCACCTGTCAAGGGGTGGGGCTACTCATGTGGCCCTTGACAGCTTGCCAAAACTTGGTAAGTGGCCCTCTGCCCAAAATAATTGCCTGCCCTTGGTGTAGCTTCGTGTCAGCATGGGGACAGTGGGGCTCAAGCCAGGCTTAGTAGATTGTTGTTAAACTCTTGAATTTGAACCTGTCACTTGTAACCTTTTAGATAGCTCCTGGATGACAGTAATATTTACATTATATAAAATGTATGTCAGTTAATAACCAAACTTTTTTAATAAAAAGCTTGCATACTGTCCATTAAAAAAAATATTGGGTTAGCAACTGTAACAGGAGGGGCATCCAAGGGTTGCCGTGCTCCCCCCTAGTTGCCCTCTGTACTGTGCCAAACTGCCTAAAAGCTGCCTTGAATCTTACCAGCCACATCCTAAGTCTTATGTATTATAGGGAGGCTGCCTTTTGTCTCCTTGGCCACATTTCTCCCACTATCACTCATCCCATTTCTTATAATGGGTGTTCCGTGCACCCCGGCCTTACGGGCAATGCGTGGCTTCAACCACCCCTGTACCACACCCCAAGCCTCACAGATGTACCAGACATTCTTGAGTCTTACTCAGCACCTCACTTTCACAGGGGCTCTCTGCAGCCCCTGTCTCTCGCTGCGCCTCACTGCGCGCTCAGGTTCTCAGTGACCTTGTCACTGTCTGACTTACTAGGCACTCAGAGTTGGCACACTCCTGATACTACACCTATCCTGGTGCTCAGAGTTGGCACACACCTGATACTGCGCCCTTTTGGCGCTTGGGGTGAGCATACACCCAATGTTGCACCCTTCTCTGGGGCTGGAATCTCTACACTGCTGTGGGTTCCTTATGAGGCCTCCTCCAACCCCTAACAGCCTCACCCAAAACTGGTTTAACAAACACACAAAACACAAACCCCTAGGCTATAACATAAGCTCAAGCCACCCGGCCATAACCACATCCTTCCTGCCACACCAAGGTTGCTCCATCTTTCCCCAGTCTCAGGCTGTACCTACAGTCTGGCCTCTCCTCTTTGCTCAGTCCAGCAGAGCTCCTTCCATTTTGACTGCCAACAGGGAACTGCCTCCTGGCCTCCGGCCTGTGAGTCATGTAGGAGCCAGGCCCTGCCCCTTCTGGTCAGCTGACCAGGCAGGTGTGGGTCATTAGCGCCCTTTGGTTGCCCTGGCAACCTGCACCTGGTGGTTATCTTGGCTCTCTAAGTAGCAGACACCTTAGTGCCCTGTTACAGCAACCCAGGATTGAAGCCAATTCTAGGTATGTGGAAATCATAAAACAAAACCATCTGGTGAGGTGTAGCACTGGGGCTAAAGCAATGAAATAAATAATTCCTCCTTTATATGTTCAGATAAGTATAAAAATAGTGGAAATTTTAGGGATATATAAGTAAACAAGGAGAGTTATATGGGATGTTCAGTACTTCCCGGGTAGGAAGCTGGATAGAGATGTGCTTCTTTTAAAACTTTTACAAAACCTAGAAAATAATCCAGTCATTCTTCTTGATGATGCAAAATTGTCCACCTAGGAACACCTCACCTAATATGTTTTGCTCCTCTTCTTCTAAAAATGTTGCCCCAGCATAAGAAACAATATTAAAAAATGTGATTGTTCAATAAGCGTTAGCCCTGGAATTAATTCATAGAATATAGAAAGACCACACAGTTTTCTAACATGTGATATTTATTTGTAACGTTTTTCATCTGGGTAGAGCAAAGAGTAATACTTATGTTTTCTTCAACAAATATTAATGACGTGGCAACTTAAGTTAGCTTCACAAACCCTGCCACTAACCTCAAAGGGTCTTTTATTAATAAACAATATATTCTCCATGTTATCTTGAAAGAAAAATGAATGCGAACAAGTTGTGGGTAAAGAGAAGCTTTATATGCAAAAGCACACATTCTTTCTTTGGCTTATCTAGCTCTTCAGAAATAGTTTTTTATCGAGTATTTAATCCTGGATAACAATTTGTGCAGAGAATCTTAGTCTGGAAGAAAAATGGCCTTCTTTAATTTTCAAAGTTAAATAAGGGGAATAGAAATAAGGTACTGGTGTGTTTAGACCACTCTCATAATCATCACTGGCAATCCCTCACAGTCGAGGATGATTGTTTTCGATGACTGCCTTCTCTGTGGGGCCGAAGATGGCTGATGAAGCTGATCTGGGATCAACAGACTGTGTTGTAAATCAGGCATGTGTTTCCATGCAGGTTGGGTGGCTCTGATTCAGTCTGCAAGACATCATTTCTGCTGCTCTCACTTTTCTGTCTCCTAATGTCGTCATGAGCTTTCAAAATACTGAAATCCTTGCAGCAAACTTTCTCAATTTGAGGTGGTCCCGGGTGATGTCAATGTTCCATTTTTTTCAAGTTGGCCCTGAGGATATCCTTAAAGCGCTTTCTCTGCCCTACTCTTGAGCGTACATCTTGAATGAGCAGGGAGGATAAAATTTGCTTTGGGAGTCTGGAGCCAGACTTCCAGATGATGTGGCTGGCCCAGCAAAGTTGATGTTGGATGATCATCTTCTCAATGCTCATGGTGTTTGCTTGTGAGAATGGTGGTTTGTCAGTCTTCACGCTGGCTTTGAAGGATCTTTCACAGACAACATGATGGTACTTCTCCAGCAACTTGAGTGGTTTAGACCACTTTAGCAGCACAAACGAACCACAAAAATCCCTGGTAGGAATTTCCTTAGCCTAGGGGCACAGACGTATGTCGTCTTGTGCTGTGTCTTTCCTATGCTCCCAATAATTTCCAGTATAGGGACATGCTGGGGTAGGGGTGGGCATAATCGGAGATCTCTAGCTATTCTGGAACACAGAGAAATACATAGGTTCATAACTAACTGCTCACAAAATGTCTGTTTCTGTTATGTTTCCAACATTTATGATGTTGCTTTTATGGGGGGGGTTAAGCCCTAGATCCCATTAGTTTACAAGAAACTATTTGTTGGTTTTATTTAAAGCTTCTAATCTTCATGGTTACAGTGAACCCCCTCCCCCCCCCCCCCCGGACATGATCTGAGAAAACTCCGAACATTCCAACCAGGAGGCAAATGAAGAGAAGCCAATATGGTGGTTTGGGTTTTTTGGGGGGGAGGGTTAAGTTAATAACATGACTGGGGTATCACCAATTCATCATTTTTGAACACTTGGAACTGGCAACAGACAGTCAAAGAGATGCAAGGGAAGTATCAATCCACCTCTGCACTTTTCTCCCCCTCTTTTGCCAACCTGAACTTCCTGAGAAGCAACACAACAGATTAAGAAAAAAAAACATAGGGTATAATCTTTCCCCATGGGTGCTGTGAGGCATTCAACATAAACATTAACAAATCTCTAGCTGGTCACTGACATTTTAAATACCATGAGGACTTTCTCTGGGCAGAATTGGGCAATCCAGTGCTTCATATGCCTGTGACAGACTCAAACCCTATTAATACTGACATCATCACCATTGCTGTTACCAAAGGAGGTAGACCTGTGACAGCAACAGCAGGAAACTTTAGAAAAAAATGTAGTGTAGACAAGGGAATGAGGCCTGAGTCTCCTTTCATCTGCAAGTAAACTGGGGAAAACTACAACTGATATAACTATTTGCAGGACTATATGCTAGTATAAAACTAGAGTAATTGACAAGTGCATTATGGCCTTAAGCCTTCTTGTTTAAAAACTTCAGAGAAAACGTGTTAAACATAAGCAAGGAATGTAGCTAGAGAGTCTTGTTCATTTGCCCAGAATCAGACCAGTCAGCTGGAATGAGGAAGGATTTTTCCCAAGTCAAACGGGCAAGGCCAGTGGCGATGTGCAGGAGATGCACATGCACCCCCTGAGAGCACTGGTGCACCCCATGACAGGCCACACTCCCCTCTTAGGCAACGGGCGAGGGGGACAGGCAGCAGCACCAGCTGGGCAGTGGGAGCCCAGGATGAAGCACCATGGCCATTTCCAGGAGCGCTGCGGCCACTTCCCGATCAGTGTGATCAGCCACGGAGGGACCCCCCTCCCCAACTGGTCGCTGGGGTGGGGTATGTGCCCCCCTGATTAAGGTGGCACCAGTTGCCCATGGGCAAGGACTTGCAAGATTGCTCTCCTCAGTGGCAGAAGGTAGAGTCATTTTCCTGCAGTCCTTACAGCATGTATTGGCTAAATACTTCCCTGCCAGTACAATGGCAGGACAATGGCAACATCATTGTCTCCTCCACTTTTTGGGACAGCCCTGTAGAGTGTTTTTATTTTTGGAGGGAAGAGAGATGTGTGGAGAAATTTAGAGGATGAATTTTAGGCATTTTTGTGAAATGCTTGTCAGCAAATGCAGGAGTCTACATTCAATATACCAAGAGCCCTTTCCAGTCCTTTGTTCATAAAACAAATTAAGCTGCTGAAATCACAAAATAAAATAGATTAAAGGAAAATGTACATGACTTAACAATTGAGAGGCGGAGTATTCCAAGTTTCTTCCTCCTGGTACTTATTGTTACTAGTTTATCTTGACTTAAAATTATTTTGCAAATCTTAAATAGTCTGTGCACATAGGTTGTTTGCAGACATTTTTTTTTAAAGTGCTTTACTGGAAGCAGCAGCACATTACTTCAACTGGGTTTGGCAGCATCTGTATAGATCGGGCGTTTCAGTGAGGCCTTTTGGTGCTTTTAGCTAAACTGGTTCAATCACCTATTACAGGGGTTTCCAACATTTTTGGAGCAGTGTACCCATGGTGGCTGGACACAGAGGCAGGGGAGAGGCGAAAGAGGGGTGTTGTCGGACTGGGTGGGCAGGGCCTGCACAGCAGTGCAGGATGGTGCATAGTGGTGCTCCATCCCTGCCCACCCACGCGTATACCCTAGGGCCTTCTCAAGTACCCCTGGGGGTACTCATACTGCTGGTTGACAACCTCTGACCTATTAAATAAAAGTACCAAAAAAGTTCCACTGAAGTGCCTGATTTATACAGATTCGGGTGAGCCAGGTCCATCTAAGGTACTGCCTCTTCTGGGCATGTGTGGGGCTCAGCGCAGGAACATGCCAAGTTTTTAAAGTAAAGCGCTGGTTTGGGGTGAAGGGGAGTGTTTATGTCTGCAAGCAGCAATAAACACTTATCTGGTAAATTAACAGGTTCTATCATTACATGGTTGGAGGGAGAAAAATGGAAAAAGTACAACAGACATTTTCAGACATTAGCTTTGTCTTGTTATAGGATCATAGGAAAGTAGGATTGGCAAAGATCTCAAAAAGCAGAGTCATCCAGAACTAAACCATTCTAGCCAAGCATCTGTGCAGACTGCTCTTGAAAATTTCCACAACTTCCCTAGGTAGCCTGATCCAATGCTTAACTACCCTCATCGCCTGAAAGTTATTTTTCATCCCTAACCTAAATTTCCTCTGCTGAAATTTGAGGCCATTACTCCTATTCCTGTCTCAGCCTCTTTCTGTGGCTGTATATCTCCATCCTGTTTATAATTGCTCTTTGAAGACCATTATTAAATCCCCCCCCAACCTCAATCTTCTCTTCTCCAGGCTACATAATCCTAGTTCTTTCAGTCTTTCCTTCTAAGACAGGGGAGGGCAAAATACATCCTGTGGGCCAGATCTGGCCTGCAGGGCCCCTAAAAAAAATAGAAAATTAATATTTATATGCTCCTGGCTGCCTGTCGTAAATGACAGAAGTCAGGGGCAGTAGGACCCAGGGGAAGATGGCAGCAGAGCCTAACAGCAAGGCCTAATGGCAAAGGTTAGGGTGTTAGGGGGTGGGACTTCCAGTCACAAGATGATGACTAAGGGGCAGGACAATTGTTATGGGGCAAGGATACCCATGTGGCCCTCTACAGCTTGCCAAAACTTGGTAAGCGGCCCTCCACACAAAATAGTTGCCTGCCCCGTTCTAAGACATGCTTCCCAGGACTCTAACCATCCTTGTTGCTCCCTGCTGGACTTTTTCCAATCTGTCCACATCCTTCTTGAAGTGTGGGGCCCAAAACTGGACACAGTTCTCCAGGTAGTGCCTCACCAGTGCCAAATAGAGTAGAAGAATCACTTCCCTTAGTATTTTTGTTATCTGTCCCTCACTCTTCTGCCTACCCAGCCAACATAATGCATTTCCAGCAGCCACGCTAAGTTTATTAATATTAATTGTAACTGTACAACAGAGAATGCAATTGCTGCATTAGCAGCTGTTTTCTACATCATTAGATATATCATCAGTTCATGCTCAGAATGACTAGCTGCACCTTGATCAGAGTGTGACTAATACTTGCTCTTTAGCAAGGCATCTGTTTTTAATGAAACTTTAAAGACAATTAGTGACTCAGTGTGTCAATGAATAGGCTTTACACATCTGAAGAGGAGTTAAAAACCTGCTTATAGTACAGTAAATGAAAGGAGCTTAATGGTCTCAGTACAGTCATCAATTATCTCCATTATCCTGTGAATTATCTCTTGCAAATTTCTCTGCATCTTTAGTGATCTGGTTTCTTCAATATCCCAGATCAGAACATTTTACAGGCAGGAGCAGCATCTGCTCAAGCAATGAGCCATTTGTTGACTGGCTTCAGTAGCTGATAGTCATGTATGTCTCATCACAGCACACTGTGCAACACTGTTGTTGCCAAGGGTTTTCAAGGTAATAACTCAGCTAGGCTAGGAAAATGTATACCAAGAGGGATGGGGAAAAAAATGTAATCTGACTTTGGTGTGTGGAATTAAAAACAGAAAGCTTCTTTTTTATGGTAAAGACTACTTGGCGTGTCTTTGGCTTGTAATCTTATTCTGCCTGAAACACAGCATAAATTTTCTAATAGGGAAATGTGGACCAAATGCATTCTAAATACATGAGGCTCACAAGAAAGCAGAATGACTTTTGTGCATGTGACTAGCCAGATAATTTGCAGTGCCATCACTGGCAGGTTAAGTAATTTGAGAGAAAATTCAATTGAAAACAAACATATTAGGAGCTGACAGACATGTTGCTTTAATTTGGCTCTGCAGTGTCTATATAGATTGGGCACTTCAGTGGGGCTCTTTGGTGCTTTTAGCTAAGCTGATTCAATTAGATAGAAGTGTCAAAAAGGCCCCATGAAAATGCCCAATCTCTATAGATGTAAGGAAAGCTGAGTGCAGCTAAGATGCTGCCTCTTCTGGGCACATGCTGGGCTCAACGCAGGAGTGTGCTGAGTTTAAAGTAAAGCACTGGGCTTTTATTCCCCAACATCTGCAAGCAGCCATTATATCTACTCACTTATATGCAGTCATTTCCTCTGCCTGACGAAGGGTATTTGTACCCAAAAGCTTTCAAGGAAGAATTTTTTCAACTATTTGAGTTGCTTTAATAAAAAGATACGGGATTTACCCAAAGAACTTTTTCTGCCTATGTTCATTTCCTTTGTGAATGCTCCCCACTCATGCTCAAGACTTAAGGCCTAGTTTTACAAAACAGGCAGTCCTCAACTTACAATGTTTTAAGTTACAATGTTTCACACTTACAACATTTATAAATTGACACCCTGCTTCAACTTTCTGACATCAGTTTTGACTTTACAACGCTTGATCCGATGTGATGCCATGCCAGAGAATAAGTTCGCCGCATCGCCCATCTCCCTGGAGAACACCTGTCTAAATTTCCTTGGACATTTTCTTTAAGAAAGCAGACAAGTCTCCAGAAAAACCTGCAGCCAAGACTCCCGAGAAGACTCCAACCAAGAACCCTTCGAAAAGTCCAGCAATGTCACCTCAAAGAAGTTCTTCCAAATCAATATGATTGCTATTTACAATATAAATACATTAATGTAGCTATATTACTCATCTATAATTGATCAAGTACAACATTCTGGGGTATTTTTGGTGAAAATAGGGTATTGGGCCTTGGTTCAGGAACAAAACCCCCATTTATAACATTGTTTCTTATAAGAAAATTGGTTCCAAGTTACAACATTTTGACTTAAGATGCGGTTTTCAGGAACCAATTGTGTTGTAAGTCCGAGGACTGCCTGTAGTATCCCTATGAACCAACCCTTTCACCTGAGCACAGCCCCACCACTATTAATGGGGATTGTGGAGCAGATCCCCATAACTGTGTATAACCCTACTGAGGTTACAGAAGCAAATGGTGCTGCCTGGTCAGGGGCTTTTTCTGATCTCTCTGATTATTTTTTTTCTCCCCTCTTAGCCCATAAACACATGAGTGAAGTTGTCCTGGTTTTAAAAAGCTGTGAACACATGATACAATTACCCTAAAAACAATGCAACTCTATTCCAGCAAATGCAAACTGACCCCTGGACAAACTAGAGGCAATTTTCTCACACTTCCAAATGCCTGTTTCACTGCACAGCCTGCTCATTTGCTTATGTAGATACTATGGTGCAGTTTACTCTAGGTTTATGCCCTGAGCTTTTCTTCTCCCTGCATGTGTCCATAGCTTTATGAGCCTTACACAGGTGATTCCTTCTAAAGATACTGGAACTGTGTCTTGTTTTTTGCTGCTTTTCCCAGAGATATGTAAAGAAGTCCTGGGAGATAGGGGATAGACATGGGGTTATGTTGTTTTTTCAGCTTGGCTTTGTTTTACCAGAGGTGTAAAGTCTTGAACTTCCTTAAGTTTATCTGGAAAACCCTGGGGCAAGGGAGGTGGTGTCTTAGGGAGATTTACTTTGCTTTCTTAACACTGTACTTGAAAGGAAGGTGGGGGAGGGGTGCTGGCCCTCTAGCAAAGACTTTCTTTAGTCAAAATGTAAATGAATCCATGAAATCCACTGCACTATATCTCTCAAATAGGTGTTAGGGAGAAGCAAACAAAATACAAAGTTATGAACAGAAGCTAAAAATCTCTTCCCCTCTTATCTACTTCATTTTCACTTTTCTAGCTCTTGTGAAATCACTATTGCAGTATTATACCACCCTAGAAAAGTCTGAATCTCTAACTTAAAAGAAAAATCAAGCAGAAACTTTTCAATATAAAGAATGGGGAGGAGGGGAGGGCCATGGATTCAAATATTTTTCCTCTGCAGGTGATTTCTAAAGTGTTTTCAGTACAGTTTGGAGCTGCTACCAGCAAAAGCTTGAGATGAATGAGAATCCTCTGCTCTGACCATTGGGAATGTAGAATCATTGTCACTATCCACCAGTGCCTGACAAGTCAAGACAGTCTGGAGGAAAGAAGAAACCAAATAGTATGCATGTACATGTGTATATATTCCTTTAGGAATCTGTCATCAGAACCAGACTAGCATATCGGCTTAGACTCTTTGCCTGGGCAAATTCAAGGACTTTTCAAGCGTCAGGATTCTTATGTTCTTCTGAAATGTTCCAAATAGCACCTACCTGCTACCACTATTACTATTTATAGAGCATACAATAGATTTAAAGAAAACAATAAGCACAATGAGTACATAGTTAAGCAAAGAAAAAATCATTATGGTAAAATCCATTGGGGGAAAAAAAGGAATCATAAAAAACAAAAGACAGAAAAAAGCAGTGAAATAATACAGCAAAGGCAATGCACAAGACAGCAGTTTAAACATTTATATTGTAGTCATGATGCACCCCAATCATAAATTTAAAAATTGGCTTCACAATAGTTTGTCATGTTCTTAAATACTTTCTTGCACTATCCACTACATAATGTCTTAAATGTACACAGAGTTGTCCCAAAGCAGTTCCATGCCAAAAACCCAGACATGTAACTGGTCCTTAGTTGAAGGGCTCATGGTCCAAAGAAACACTTAAAGACAAACACAAAACAGAAGGGCAATTAATTCTTGAATGAAGCACAGCTACAACAGCATCCACAGCCCCTATGGTACCCCATGCTCCAAATGTGAGGAGCTGGGTTGTTTTTAGAATGGGTTCTATCAGAAAAGAATGCTTTGTTCTGTTTCTCAGTATTGCAAGTATGGATCCTGGTTGCCATGTTTTGAAAACATGTATTTTCTCCATTATTTGTGCAGCTGTAGTTTCATTTTGCAGTTGGTTGAAGATCTGACTCTTTCTAAAATTGAGATTCTCCTCTTGTTATAAAAGGAAGATTTATGAGAGCTTTCTTTCTGAGATTGGGATTAGAGTCATTTGTCTTCCTTCAGGCTAATGGGATAGACTTTTGCTGAGGTTATAATTAAGTTGGTAGACTTTTAACATGAAATCAAAAAAGCAAGGTTGTAACATAAAACCACAGCCTATGGTAAGCCACAAACATTTGGGTGTTTAAACAAGCATTTACAGTCATGTCAATTAACTCAATTTTAAACAAGGACACAAAGTCTAGCTGCAGATTTAAAGCAGTGAACCTCTGCTTCTTTTTCCTGAATAGCCAGTGCAGACACCATGCTCTACTGGTGAAATTTTGAATTGCCAATGTCTTGGCCACATGCATCCACAAGGAGCCTGTCTGTGCCATTACATCTAATTTTAGTTCTACCCTTGTTCGTTATCTCCAAAATAATCATTTCTAATGACTTGAGCCTTTAACTTGCTGATTTCCTGAAATAATAAAGTCCATAAACTGACAACTTAATATTTTGAAAGTATTTTGAGAAATGTGTGATTTCCCAGGTTCTTTCTGTTCTTTGTTTTCCATTCAAAATGTAAATGTTTGTATGATGGGTCCTTGCAATAGCAGACTGAGAAGAAATTCATGTAATTTTGTTCTTTTGGGAAAATGTATGTGATTATTACAGCTGTGTGTGATAATAAATGACTGAGTTGAAATCTCTTGATGCAATGAGTTACAACTAAAATGGGAGAATTAGACAAATAAGTCTCATCCCCACACTCAAACATTTGCTCCATGTTCCAGCAAGCAAGTTAAGGTGGTTAACGTTTCCCTTGGCTTAGCAGGAACTCTTCAATAAGCTAAAATAAAAAAAAAGAAAGCTTGCAAGAAGTAGAAACTTCAACAAATGATTAGGGAATATAAAAGTATTGCTCCATTATGTAGGGATGAAATCAGGAAGGCCAAAGGTCAATTGGAGTTGCAGCTAGCAAGTGATATGAAGGGTAACAAGAAGGCTAGATCTAGATGTGCAGGCACGTGCTGTTTGTGGCACCACAAACCTCTTTCCAGCATCACAAACTGCACCCCTGGAATGTGAAAACAAGCCTCAAGCTGCAAATTTGTAGCACTGTGGCAAAATTTGCTACCAGGAAATCCCAGTAGCAAAAAAAAAAGTCATGAAAAAAAGCAGTGGATGCATGCTACAGGAGCATGCACTGGCAGACACAGAGGCTCAGTTTTCCAGGGAGATGCTCTGGTTCCTGGCCAGAGCATCTCTCCTACTTTAATTCCTCCCTGGCTCCTCCAGTATGCCAGGAGCCAGGAGAAGCAGGGAAAGGGCAGTTTTGCCAAAGCAGGGCATTTTGCCCTGCACCAAAGCACACATGCAGGGGCATATGCAGCAGCAAAAAGCAGCAGCACAAATTTGTGCTGCTACTATTTTTGCCACTGCAAGCATATGCCCCTGCACATGGAGATACACCCAAAGGGTTTCTACAAGTAGATCAGCAATGAGAGGAAGATCAGGAAAAGTGTGCATTCCTCACTGAATGGGGGAGGCACCCTAGTGACAGATAATGTGGAAAAGGATAAAGTATTCAATGCCTTTTTACCTCAGTCTTCACGGGCAAAGTCAGTTCCCAGACTACTGCACCTGGCAGCATAGTCTGGGGAAGAGGTGCGCAGCTGACAGTGGTGAAAGTACAGGTTAGGAACTATTTAGAAAAGCTGGAGGTGTACAAGTTCCTGGGGCCAGACGCAATGCACCTGAGGGTGTTGAGGGAGTTGGACAATGTGATTACAGAGCTGCTGGCTATTATCTTTAGAAACTCATGGTGATTGGGAGAGATCCTGGATGATTATAAAAAGGTAAATATAGCGCCCATCTTTAAGAAAGAGAAAAGGAAAGATATGGGAACTACAGATTGGATAGCATCACCTAAGTTCCTGGAATAATCATGGAGCAGATCCCCAAGAAATCCATTTCTAGGCACTTGGAGGAAGGAAGGTGATTAAGAACAGTCAGCATGGATTCACCAAGGACAAGTCATGCCTGACCAACCTGATTGCCTTCTATGATGAGATGACTGGCTCTGTAGATGTGGGGAGAGAAGTGGATATAATATACACTGACTTCAGCAAGGCTTTTAATACAGTTGCCCACAACATTCTTGCAAGCAAGCTGAGGAAGTATGGGTTCGATGAATGAACTGTAAGGTGGATAGAAAATTGCCTGGATTTTTCAGCTCAACAGTTAGTAATTGATGACTCAATGTCTACAGTACTTGACAACCAATATCAAGCAGAGTGCCCCAGGGGTCAGTCTTGGAGCCAGTTTTGTTCTGTATCTTCATCAATGACCTAGAAGATGGGGTGGTATACACCCTTGGCAAGTTTGCAAATGACACCAACCTGGGGAGAGTAGTAGATATGCTGGAGGGTAGGACTAGGATTCAGAGAGACCTAGAGGAATTGGAAGATTGGGCCAAAAAAAAATCTCATGAGGTTCAATAAACAGAAGTGGCCAACAAAAATGGTTAGATGGCTAGTGCACATGACTTAGGAGGACAGGCTGAGGGAACTGGGTTTATTTAGTCTCGAGAAGAGAAGACTGAGGGGGTATTTAGTAACAGCCTTCAACTACCCAAAGGGTAGTTCCAAAAAGGATGGAACTGTGCTGTTCTCAGTGGTAGCAGATGACAGAAGAAACAGTAATGGTCTCAAGCTGCAGCAAGGGAAGCTGAGGATAGCTATTAGGAAAAAAAACTCTCTCACTTGGAAGGTAGTAAAACACTGAAAGAAGTTACCCAGAGAGGTTGTGGAATCTCCATCCTTGGAGGTTTTTAAGACCCAGTTAGACAAAGCCTTGGCTGGGATGACCTAGTTGGGGATGGTCCTGCTTTGAGCTGGGGGTTGGACAAGATGACCTCCTGAGGTCCCTTCTGTGAGGGGGCCAGGACCCTGAGGGGCCCGGCCTGAGCGGGGAATCCTGGAGTTCCGCCCCGCTTCCGGGTCCGGGCCCGGAAGCCGGGCAGGGAACTTAAGGTTTCCCGGAACTGGAACTGCGCCGACGTGGGACCGGCGCGGGGAGATAAAAAGGAACCGCCTACCCTGAGCAGGGGAGGACGGAGGCTCCGGCGGGAGCCTGTCGCGGAGCCGGGAACTGAGAGGCCGAGAGCCGCGGAGCCGGGAGCGGCGAGACCGGGAGCTGCGGAGCCGGGAGCGGCGGAGGCAGGTACAGCCGCGCCACGTGCCACGCGGTGGGAGCCGGCAGCGGCGAGGCCAGG
>NW_017728909.1:63954178-63987993 GCF_001723895.1 Crocodylus porosus | reverse complement strand
CACCCGGAGGACCGGGCGAGGGGGTAGGGGAGGAGGAGCCCTCAGGACCCCTGGACCTTGGAGGTACTGTACCCCACGTGGACCGCCAGCTTCCCGGCAAGGGTGAACCCCCATATTTCCATCAAGTCGTGGCAGGCGAGAGCAGCGAAGCGGGACGGTCCAACGTGTACCCCTCCTCTCCAGGGGACATCCGGGGATCGGGGTCCCACGGTAAGTGGCGCCCCCCTATCCCCTTACACCTTCCAACCCTAATTTTCTATGATTCTATGATTGTTCCTTTATTTTTTCATGTCTGCTATTCTCAGCATCTGATGAAGAGCACTTGGGTTCACAAAAATTTGTGCTCTATATATCATATTTACTTAGCCTATAAAAGTGCATATCTACCCTGCCGCCTGACTAACTTCAGGCTAACACAGCTATGTATCTCTCAGTTACAGGCAGTCCTCAGCTTACAATGTTTTGAGTTACAATGTTGCACACTTACAATGTTTATAAATTGACATCCTGTTTCAACTTTCGACTTTATAACACTTGATCTGACACCAAGCCACGCCAGCGAACAAGCTTGCTGCATCACCCATCTCCTTGGAGAATATCTGTCCAACTTCCTTGGACACTTTCTTTAAGAAAGCAGACCAGACTCCAGAAAAACCTGCAGCCAAGACTCCTGAGAAGACTCCAGCCAATAATCCTTCAAAAAGTCCAACCAAGAGCCCTTCAAAATGTCCAACAGTCTCCTCAAATAAGTCCTTCCAAATCAATATGATTGCTATTTACAATATAAATACATTAATGTAGCTATATTACTCATCTATAATTGATTGGGTACAAAATTCTGGGGTATTTTTGGTGAAAATAGAGTATCGGGCCTTGGGTTCAGGAAACAATCCCCCATTTATAACATTGTTTCCTGTAGGAAAATCAGTTCTGAGTTACAACATTTTGAATTAAGACATAGTTTTCAGAAACCAGTTGTGTCCTAAGTCTGAGGACTGCCTGCCTGGGGACCAGTCAAGGTAAGGAACTGGAATGCTATACAGAAGGTTATTCTTTTGGTATATAGAGGCTCGGTCATTCAGTATGAGGAATGTCACAAGTCTGTTCTTTTCAATTTTCAAATCCTATTTACAGTTCCACGCAGTTTAATTAGTGATGCTGTAAATTATTTGTTCTGTGGTAGCACCTGGAGCCTCCAGCTGAAATGAGAACTCCTATATACCAAGGCCTGCATGATAAAAATATTACCATTTCCAAGCATTTAAAAATAATGAGTCAGACCCCCAAATCCTGACCTTAGTTTAAAAATATACATTTTTATATACCATCTTTTTTTATTTTTTTAATCTCTAAAACAGTGATTCTCAACCATGGTGCCAGCCAGTGCTTTGAAAACTGCCACAAGGTGTGAGGAAATAAGCAGATAAGCGCAAGTGCAGGCTTAGGCTTCTTCCTGCCTGACTCATTCCCCCTTCCCCACTGCCCAGCCCTCCCGCAAGGAGGTAAGTATTGTAATGTATAAATTAGTTTTTGTGAATTGAGTGACATCCAATTTAAAAATTATGGACGGGGTGCCTTGAGTCCAAAATTGTTGAAAGCCATTGTTCTAGAATATAATCAGGTCACAGTTTTGTGTGCGTGTGAGTTTTCTTTTTTTTTTCTTTTTTTTAGATCACATGCCTCCAGGATCTGCAGCTTTAAGAAAGACACTAAATATAATAGGACACATGATAAAATTGGAAGCATTGGCAAGGCTTTATTGTTAGCGGGATCTGGAGATCCCAGCCTAGGCCACGGTTCCATTCTGCTAAACTTTGTACAAAATATAACACAGCATAACTGTCACTTTTTTTCTTTCCCCAAAGATGTCACAGTCACATAGACAAACTTGGGACTGGAAAAGGAGTTGAAATGACTCCACCAGTGCTATGCTGCAGGTCAACAACAAACCTCAAAATAGAAGTGTGGATACCTGTCTTCTAATTCACTGCTTTAGCCACAAGCAGACATTCTCATTCATCAAAGAGATTTTTAGGTTTTATTTTAAGAGGAGGCAAGCTGGCTCCCTGAGGTTTGGTTTTGTTTTTTTTCCAAGCTCCACGGTGTAAAAAAAAGTCACATCTCTTATTTCCTGTCATTGGATCTAAACCTCCAGAACAGGCAATCATTCTATGATCTTCTTAGAGCAGCCCTCATGGAAAATACCTCCATTTGGCCAGGATTCACACACACACCATAAACTAAAATGATCACCATCCAGTCATTTTTCTGAATAGCTATCTTCTTTATCAGCTGGATATGACAAAACACATTGGCTGACAACAACCACCTCCTTGTATATAACACTGATGTGAGAAAAATTGTGTAAAAAATCCTGTGAGTGGGGAGATTACCTCAGTACCTTGGCAGACAAAACTATTTTAGTTATAAATGCCAGTGACCACAAGTGGAACTAAGACCATCTGCTAAAACTGTGGTTTTGAACTGAAAACATCATAATTATCTTTTGAACAGACCAAGCAGTGGGTTTGTTCTGAATTTTGCATGGGTGTGGGTTGCTTAGTCATTTTATCCAGCCCAAGAATGTTTGCTGAGTCACAGTTTGCACAGCACTCGTTTCAGCTGTAGCAGAGTAAGCATTGTCAAGCCTTTGCAAATTAAATTAACTAATCAGAGTTCCTCTTTCTCCTCCTCCTCCTCCCCCCAATCCAAGCACTATGCTATTAGAAAAAAACTATATTTCACCACATTCAGATTGATGTCTCATTTGATCAGGTGCCTACTAACTCATTGACTGAAGAAATCTGCCATTTGTATGAATTAGGTATAATGTCCTGCTGAGCGTTTACAATATTTAAACAATACAGTGTACCCTACTGCATGAGCCCAATGAACAGATACTGGGACTAAGTCACCTGCTAAGGGCAATTCTTTTAAAGAAGGGAAGATTAACTAAAAATATTTTTTTTAACTAAAAGGAAGGCATCTTGAGAACAAACAAGTCCTTGTTCTGATACCTGCAGTATGATCACAGCTTATGTTTCTGTATGCGAGATGATTACTTGCAGGAAGGAATTCCCTTTGTCTGCCCTCATGTATGTCAATGAAAATTGACTAGAGTCACCAGAAGTGCTTTAGATTACCTTCCCCTCCTGCCTCATGAAATGTCAAGTATGTGTGGTCACTGCTGAAAGCAAGATACAGGGCATGGTGGTGATCAACAATTTGACTCACCTTGAGAAATCTAGTGTTGCAGTAAAACATGTAGTAAGTCTGAAGCAGTGGCTTTTAATCCCCCTGGGGTCTTATCCTGGTAGAGAGCATTTACCCTGTGTAACCAGCTGCAATTGACTGCATGTTTCCATTTCAATAGTTGAGGCAAATTGAAGTGCAATATTTTGGCCCTTGAAATAAAGCAGTTAGTAGCACAACAAATAAGGCAGTTTTTAGATAGGATATAGCACTTTTGCATGGATGGCCACATTTGTTTGCTATTGACCATCAGTCATTAACTGTTAAGAGCTTAATGGGATGACATGGCTTTGAGATAGTGACCTACAGATGAAAGTCTGTGTATCCCATCCTCAATCCCTCAAGCAGTCCTCTACTAATTTATATAGGTTTCTGTGCTGCACTAGTATGATATAAGAACTTTCCCTCTCTTCTGTAAGTTCATATTTATAAGCTACTCTCCTTTTTAAAAATATTAAAAAAAAAAAATCAGCCAATTGTGTAAGTTATAACAGCTGGAAATTCTTCATCAGTCATTTATAACAAATGTCCATTCAGCAAAAAGTGCCATTTCTTCTTCAAAGTCTGGAATCTAATGGAAACTGATGGTTAAATAAAAGAATGTCACAGCTGGAACAGCTGAGAGGAAAATTCTTCCAAGCCTGTCAGCTGTATTTATGTTAGACAAAAAAAGAAAAACAGAGGGGAAAAAAAGATCTTGGGCCATATTCTGCTCTGGGTTACACAGTCCTAAACCACAGTAATTTCCCTGAAGTCAGTAGATGCTCTATGACACCTTCAGCCAGTCACTTTTGACTACAGCTAAGTAGGAAATGGAGGGAAAAGTCACAATTTCTTATTTTTATTCAGTTCTTAATGAGGTCAACCCTGTTGTTAGTCAAGGCGAGGACTAATTGGGAGTTCAGTTTCAATGACCCCACCTACATCTAATGGTTGGGCACATCAAGGATGAAGCAGGGAGGAAGTACTACCTTTTAAATAATACAATGGTGCAAAACACAGCTGTGGTACACCTGCTTTACACAAGTCTATTGATCTTTAGCAGCTGTAAACTTGGCAGGCCTGGTAAAGGGAAGATTGTCCCTGCACAGACATATCCTCCAATAGTATAGGTCAGAGCATGCATTAGGGGAGATCAGTACTCAGAAACCTGTATGAAATACAGCAGGCCTGAGGCTGCTCTATTGTATGCCAGGACATTAGGGACACTGTTCTTCTTTAACTAGATGAGTTAAAGCAGCACTGCTTAGATGTGTAAAGCTTTTTCTAAACCATAAAAGCCACTTGCTGCTTTTTGGCATCATCTAAACTTTTTATCTACCAGCATGCTAAGAGCAGAGGGAGATCAATGAGGGTGGAGAGTGATGCATTATTATCAGTTATTTTTTATAAATAAGGACTCTTCCCATACCCATGTCTGAAGGACAGTATGATTGAGAAGTGATTTCATTATTTTCTTCCTCTCAAAAACATTCAGAAGGTTAGAACTGAATGCACTGAATAAATTTCTTAGGCCAAATGCTGGACTATGTGAGCACACAGCTCAGGAAATGGCCTGTCTCCTATTCCCTCCCAATACAACTTAATGTAGCTTCAGCTAAAAGGCTCTGGGGTTGGTGGCATTTCCTGAGTTAGCTATGTAAACTTTCCCAGATTTAGGAAAGTAAGCACCCTGCAGAAATGCACAAGTCTGAGATAAAATACCCACACATGTGCAATAACCATGATTGCAAAGCCCAGGCACATAGTGGACATGAATGGACACATAACTTTTGAAAACCAGCCCTTTTACTAGCTGTAAATTTAAAGACCCTGTTTCTCAGGACATTTTCCATGAAACCAGTTAAAATTTCTCAAATAAAAACACAACTTAACTATATTTACAGTCTACAGCCCCCATAATAGCACATGTGCTTTTATCAAACATATTGCAGCTAGGGTGAGATAAGCACCAGTCCTTAGCTCTCCAGCCACAGCTAGTATGATATAACCAAAGTCACAGTGTACACAGTAGCTTTAATAAGCTACAAATTTGTTTTTTTTAAATTTCTCACCTTATCAGTATCTTCCACCTGCCTGAAACGTTTTACTTTCTTCATCTGTTACAGACAATGAGTATTATCTTACAGTGCAGCATCAGTAGGCAACATATCATCCATAAACCTTTGAATAATTAGTATAATATGTGTTTACAGGCAATTGGTAAAACAAAACTAAACTGAATTTAGTAAGAAAGAAGTGCAATGTAAGAACAGCTGATAGTTAGGGATAGAATCAGTTTAGTGCAATGATATCCAGAAAAATCTCCAGGAAATAAAAACACACTTACAGTATTGGGGCAGAATTGTTTTCTATGTCTGTGTAAGTCCAATAAGCACTTGGCTAAAAAAACTGTGGCCAGGTATTTTTTGACTTTTTGGAAAGAGAATCTGGTTCTGAAAAACTGTTGAGCACTTGCAATTTCAAATGATGATGATGTCTGTCACTAGGGCTCAGAAACAAAATTTCAAGTTCAGGTGCTATATTTGATAGCACCAAAGTTCTATTTAAGCAGTAAAAATGAATATATTATCTATACACTGTTTGGAGATTGATGGCTCAAGGAAAATAGCAAACCTTTTCCTACATAGAATCAGTATTTCACATTTCTACTTGCCTTTGTGTTCAGATATCTTGGTAGGAGTAAAGCTACTGACAACAAAGCTTAATCTCACTGTTAATAATTATTATTGTGTGTCATTTAATATTGACAACAGATGCTGTTAAAATCAAAGAAATCAACTATAAGAACAAACATTCCTAAAATTAGAGCAGCCAAAGGATTACTTGCTAAAGATCTCACTGTTTGAATAAATTCTTCTGTGCTAAAAACAAAGTGTTTGTATAGGGCTGTGGGTTAGTGAACACCATTTGTTTTGGCCATTAGTTTTGATGTCTTTATAAGCTGAACAGGATAGACTCTTATTAATATTACTGAGAATTTTTACTTGAAATTTCTGAAGCCATATACCATATAGTACAGTTCCATGTTAAACATCTGAAAGGCAGTATCTTGTTTATCCAATTTCAGTCCATGAGGGCTGAAAACATATAGCAGGTTAAACGTGAAAATAATATAGTTCACAGTCCAAAGCTACAAAACAGATGCATAACTCCCAGTGAACCTATATGTAGTCCTCATCGCAGTCAGTCTTGTTATACTATTAGATTAATTTTGTTCAATATTAATACATCGATATAAGGGCTTTATAACAAAATGATCATCCATTACTGAGGCAATATATACTAGACTCTTGCATTCTGAGACACACATTAAGGACTTTGCTCTCTCTCTCTGCAGTTTTTTAGCTGTTGCAGTGTCCCCTGTTCAGTCTAATGCTTTTCCTAAAGCAAGCACTATCTTTGAGCATGTACATAATTCCTTCCTTTTATAATGAATGCATCTTTGCTCTCAAAGGAACAACTTGGTGAAAATTAGACCTTCTCTCCGCCTTTGTTCTCCTCTGAAAGCACAGTCAACACATTATTCAGGACAGCAGTAGAACAGTTCACCTTTCAAACACTGTCCTACACTGACAAGAATGTGATGTCTACACAGGCTGATGTAGGGTGAAAGTAAATCAGCATCAGAGATATGTGTAAGCCCCTTAAACAGTTCCTCAGTTTTAAAAACTTACATAGCTGACACTCAGGCTTTAAAGTATTTGGGCATGCCAATCCCTCAATTGGTGCACAAAGAGATTACCCCTTCCAGCACATTGCAAGGACAGGGACAAACAAGAAACATGTATCCCAAAGATGTAAGGCTCAGGGGAGCATACATAAGACATGTTGGCATCTAGCTCAGTACAAGCAAATAAAGATGTGCCAGAAATGAGTCGAGAGTCATGGCAAATGGTAGGCACGAAAAGGTGCCATGGAAACCCAGAAAAGTGAAACATTTATCCTGTGTGTCTCTACAAAATTTTCTCACAGTTATTTTAGCTTAGTCAATGATAACTAATATGCTAAAATGAGTGGTCTGGACAAACTCAATGGTAGAGGGGGGTCGCAGAAACAACTAGGTTGGCACCTTTCACCCCGTGAGGCTAGTCACTCTGAACTTCCCTTGGGGAACTTCTCGTAGATGGTTGCCTGTCATATATTTGCTGGCTAGGGCTAGAACCTGTGTATAAATCTGCATTGCCTGATAGGTTCCTTTGTGAGTTGCTGATTCAATATTTTATAAGAGGTACATTAGCAGACATTCAGGCATTGTTCAGCCTGTCCTTCCTTTTTAGTTGGTTAGCACTTGTACTGTGGGAAGACAATGTTTTGACTATGTTAGAACTCCAGTATAAATGGCCACAAGTTCCTCCCTTTATTTCTATGCATTCCATGAAGAATAGACTTGGGACTCCAGCTTAGTTTCTGCACAAGCTATGAACATGCCCGAGAGATATTCAGTCTTCTGGCAGTATCGCCTTTTTTCCCCCTGTCAGTCATTCTGAAGCTCTTAGTTAGGCTTCAGTCATTCTGAACTGGAGCACAGAGTTCTGATTGAATAAAGAACAAATCCTGAAGCCCTGCATTTAGCCCAACTTGTACTTTATATGTGCTATGACTATTTTCGCTAACTAAGCTGTCAGGACACAATGTTCTAAGAAGCAATAAGGTTTTTATACTTTGTAACAGGGCACTGTAGCAGTGCACTAGGGTGCCTGCTACTGAATGGTAGTGAATGGGCTAAGCTGCCACTCAGCAAGGCAGCAGGTGAGAGTTACCATGGTAACAGAGTGGGTCAGCTGACCACCAGGGGGCAGGGCCTGGCCTTTATAAACAGAGAAGGCTAAGGCCAGAGCCAGTTCCCTCCTGGCAGCCGCAGGAGCAGGAGCTTGGCGGGAGAGCTGATCAGACAGAGTCCAGGGTTACAGCCTGGCTGCCCTGACTGGCTGCATGATGAGATGGGGTCTGGTGAAAAGCTGAGTGAGTGCAGACTTTGGGTTACAAGCCAGGAGGCTTCTTGTGTTTGTGTTATAGCCGTTTGGCTCATGGTTTAGTTATGGTTATACCAGAGGACCAGGTGAGGCTGTAGGGGAGTGAGGAGGCCTCACAGGGGCTCCCCAGTAGTTTGGGGGTTCCTGGTGCCCATTAGGGGCACAGCGAGCGGTGTCAGGGTGGCACGGCATTTGGTGCCACAGTGGGCACAGTGGGAGAGTGCCGGAGAAGCACTCGGAGTGTGGGGTTGGGACCCCAGCCCACAAGGGTGGTTGCCCAGTAGAGTGCACGACCCAGAGGAAGGGTCAGGGGGCCAGGCACGGCTATGGGCCACCTGAGCCCTGAGCACGAGAGGCACGGCACAGCACGGGAAGCGCGGCATGCGCTTCCTTGCCCTCTCGGGGCCTGAGAGACGTGGTATAGGCCCAAGAGGGCAAGAAGCATGACACAGGCCTCAGAGGGGGCGAGAAGTGCGGGAAGCGCAAGACAGGGCCCAGCAGGGGCGTTGCCAGGTGCGTGACCAGCCTGGAGGCGCCAGTAAAGGGGCGCAGGTTGCGCAGCAAGCCCGGAGGTGCCGGAAAGGGGCACCAGCGAGGAGCCCCGGAGCCAGGGGGCAGTGAGGAGCCCCGGAGTTAGGGGGGGTAGTGAGGAGCTCAGAGTGAGGAGGGGTGACGAGGAGCCCCGAGAGGGAGAAGAGGTGGCAAGGGGCCCCAAAGGCAGACAACGGGCTGTGGCATAAAACATGGCCCAGGACAGATTACACCAGCACCATCGGCGAGGCTTGGGCTGCGGTGCAGGGGAGGAAAAGGAGCCACAGACAGCGCCTCCCATCATCGGGGCGCACACGAATGGGCAGCTTCCCACTGATTCCAATTATCCATCGTTTATAAATAAGATCAAGGCGTGGAAGGAGAGAGTAGGCGGGCGGTTGGCCCATTACAGGGGGGCGGAGTTGCGTGTCCGGAGAGGCTTTCCTGTCACAGGCACATACCCTGGTGCCTGTTACAACATAGAGAATTTTCCCCAACTTCCATTTGAGGAAGGAAAACTTACCTGTACATAAAAAGCAAATTAAAGCGCAGGGCTGCATATGCTGGCAGGATCCCAGATGTTTTTGACTACACCTTGCTCAGCTGATGGTGAGGAAACATGGAGGAGCAGTATTGGCTTCTCATTGGATTCATAGATTTCATAGACACTTGGGCTAGAAGGGACCCCAGAGGATCATCGAGTCCAGCCCTGAACCCCAGGGGCAGGAAGTCAGCAGGGATCATAGGATCCCAGCAAGATAAGCATCCAAATGTGCTTTGAAGGTATTCAAAGTGGGCGCTTGAACTGCCTCAGGTGGCAGTCTATTCCAAACCTTGGGGGCTCGGACAGTGAAGAAGTTCTTTCTTATGTCCAGCCTGAATTGGTCACAGTGGAGTTTGTGACCATTCGATCTTGTCATCCCTTGGGGGGCTCTGGTGAACAGTTGTTCCCCCAGATCCTGATGACCACCCCTGATAAACTTATAGGTGGCCACCAGATCACCCCTGAGCCTGTGCTTTTCTAGGCTGAATAGCCCCATTGCTCTTAGCCTCTCATCATATGGTCTGTTTTCCTGCCCTCTGATCATGCACGTGGCTCTCCTCTGCACCCTCTCAAGCTTCTCCACATCCTTTTTGAATTGTGGAGCCCAAAACTGGGTGCAATACTCCAGCTGTGGCCTCACCAAGGCTGAGTACAAGGGGAGAATGACATCCTGGGACTTGCTTGGGAAGCATCTATGGATGCAAGCCAGCTTTTTGCTCCCTTTACTAGCCGTAGCATCGCACTGAAGGCTCATGTTCATCTTGTGGTCAACCATGACCCCCAAGTCCCTTTCATCTGTAGAGCTAACCAGTGTAGCACTACTGAGCCTATATGCATGCTGCAGGTTTTTCCTCCCAAGGTGGAGAACCTTGCATTTTTTGGTGTTGAACACTATCAGGTTCTCATCTGCCCATTTCATGAATCTGTCCAGATCCACCTGGATCACCCTCCTGTCCTCAGGTGTGGATGCTTTACCCCAAAGTTTGGTGTCATCAGCAAACTTGGCCAGTCCACTTCTGACACCAATGTCCACATCATTGATGTAGATGTTAAACAGTACAGGCCGTAGGTCAGAGCCTTGTGGAATCCCACTGGTCACAGCACACCAAGACAATTGGCTTCCATCAACCACCAACCTCTGGGTCCTACTACAGAGCCAGTTCCCCAGCCAGCAGATCGTGGTGATGTCAAGGCCGCAGTTAGCCAGTTTAACCAAGAGGTGATTGTGGGATACCAGACAGAAGGCTTTTTTAAAGTCGAGGTATATGACGTTGATCTCTTCCCCTTTGTCCAGGTGATAAGTCACCTGGTCATAAAAGGAAATGAGATTGGTCAAGCAAGACCTACCCACAACAAACCCATGCTGGGTATCCCTCAGGATATTGCTTTCAGGTAGTCTGTTAAGGATGGCCTCCTTGATAATCTTTTCCAAGACTTTCCCCAGGATAGAGGTCAGGCTGATTGGGCTGGTAGTTTGCCGGATCTACTTTCCTCCCTTTCATGAAGATAGGCATGACACTGGCCTTCTTCCAATCATCGGGCACTTCACCAGAGCACCAAGAACTTTCAAAGATCCATGCCAGGGGCTGAGCTATGATGCTCACCAGCTCCCTGAGTGCCCTTGGGTGTAACCCATCAGGGCCGGCTGACTTGAAGATATCCAGTCTGTCAAGGTGTTCCTTCACAAAGTCGGCTTCGATGGAGGGCAAGGAATCTCCCTCACCCGGGCATCCCTGGCCCATAGTGGGCAGGGCCACCCCATGGGGCTGATGGAAAACTGACGCAAAGTACCCATTTAGCAAATTCACTTTTTCCTGGGCATCAGTTGTCTTATCAACCCATTTCAAATGCAGACAACAATACCTTTCACTCATCACCATCCACCTGCCCCATCAGGAGGAGAATCATGCTTCAAGGTACAGGGAAAGATCACAAATTAATTTGACTTTTTTTTTTTTTTTTTTTTACTAATATAAAGCATTTGCAGTGAAACACATGGCCAACAGCAGTCAGAATGATCAATAAATAATAGTCTACTCATCCCAACCCAACCCAGTTCTCTATCCTATCTTGCCATTGATCTTGCTTTATTCCCTGGCAGAAGACAGCCTACCTACATATGGGTCTGCCCGGAGTCCTCGCTCCACTGCCACTTGTAGTACTTTCAGCTTTGGTCATCTCTCATTTCCAACACAGCAACAAGAAGAATGCCCAGTGAGAAACCCCGGCATCAATGTACAGTCCCTTGGCCAGAACTCAGTATTAAAGCAGCTGTCAAACTTTGGGGCAGAGCAAGTAAAATCCATGGCCTTCAGTTACTAATTCCCAACAGCATGACAACATAGCTTGAAAATTGCTGGCTAATCATGGGATCAACCAGACTAGAGAATTTTGCAGGAAGAAAATAAGGGGACCCAAGGGACTGCTACTGCAAATCAAAGTAAGCTCTATTGACTTCAATATGGGTATTCCTCATTTTATACAACTTATGCCCCTTTCCGTCATAAGGGAAATCCCTGCTTTGGTCCTCACGGCCGCAGAAGGTTCCTGGCATAGTTCTACTGCATAAATCAGAATATGGGGATGCACAGAATGGGGACACACATCCTGCACAGGACCCTGGTCTGTGGGGCTCCCTGCACAGCAGTCTATACAGGTGACTGGGAACAAGCTAAAGGCCAAAGCATTTGCCACAATAGGGAAACTGAGCTCCTTTGCTATGGCTGTGAATCATTAAGATTCATCCTTTCCTTCCTGCCTACCTCTGCTCAGGTCAGCTATACCCAGAGATTTGGGCCAGTGACAAGCACTAATAAGAATTTTAAGAGATGCCAAAATACCTTTTGGGTAATTATTACTTCCTATAATAATAGACTACACTAATTACCATGCTACCTGAGAGCCAGCACAAATATTTGTACAGGTCTGGAGACACTCAAGGTTCAAAAAAATGCAATATCCATTTCCTTTTTACTGTTATTGTCAAGTCTTCTTCCTTTGATTCACTCTTTGGAAGCTTTTTGGCTGCTTTCTCCTTCCTCCAGGGCTTTTTAAAAAATGAAAAGCACCTAAAGTACTATTTTGAAGTTCCATCTGTGTTCCCTTTTTCACATGCATTTTATCCTTCTGCTGCTAAAGCCTCGAGGTTGTCTTTCATAAACCCAAAGTAAAAAGTTAGTGACAACATCCTGGGGACCTTTCTTGGAGACTTACTTTTGGACAGCTCTCAAATGGGGCACATTGTTTAAGCTGGTGCACCTAATCAATGGGTTGCTGTGAATGACAGTAACTCAAACTCGGTTTTAGTTGCACGAAAACTTTGTCTACACAATGAAATTACACTAATATGATTTTAAATGGATTTAGTTAAACTGGTGCCATGATGTATTTTACATTAGCTGTTATATATGGCACCATTTCTTTAAATGTTTATTTACTGCTTGCCTCCTTAGGCACCATATTTGTCTTGTTTGGTTCTTGTTCAGAACAATAAAAGTTACCAGCCATGTAAACTATGTGATCCTCTCCCAAGCTAGTCTAATCTCCCCACCACATTGGAGACACAAGATATAACAGGTGAAAAACTCTAGATTGATACTTCTTTTGGTTTAGAATTGGCTTTCACCTGATTTCAGAGTAACACAGCTACCTACCTCTCTTTAATCTGAACTGAAATAAGCCACACTTAAAATGAAATAAGGCTAGGTATGGGAAAATAAAAGAGTTACTATTAAGCGGTAAGAAGAGGCAGGACTTTATTACATGTCAGTTGCTCTACCATAACTCCCTATGCGCAGTCTCATAGGGCGCAGACAGAAGTGCAGCTCCCCACTCTAACTCAGAACTCTTTGCAGGAAGTGTTCTGAGTAACAATGATACCCCAGACCAAACAGAAGTTCACTGTTGGGTCCAGGGGGTAGAGGAATCTAGCTGCTGGCTGGGAGCCTACTGCTGGTTTCCTGTAGCAATGGCCCCTTCTCCTGCCCAGTCCACACTTTTTTCAGAATGGGAGGGGAGGTAGGTGACCAGAGGGAGCTTGTTTTAGAGGCTTCCCTGCCAGTGCTGGAGGATGGGGTGAGTGGATTGGAGCCCCACCCCCTTGCCCTGTCCCCCGCTCCAATCCACTCACCCCACCCTCCAGTGCCGGCTGAAAAGACCCCAGACCAAACTCCCTCCACTCCCTTTCCCCCCTTGCATTCTAAAAAAAGTGACAGGATAGAAGGCAACGCAGACAGAAGTTACTGAAGATGCTACGTTTTGAAACATCTCCATGTGAACGCTCATGCAATGAGGGTTCAGATTTTTGCAGGGCCAGGCCCTTTTAAAGTACTTTGCAGCTATGCCCTTCTGTTGGGTCATGGCTATAGAGCTCTTTCAGGGGATAGATCAGGCAAAAGTTGTCACTTCTAGCTGCACCCTTAGTCCACAGTACAGGAATGATAAAAAACCATAGTTTAGGTCTCAATGAAAAAGGCCAGAGTCAATGAAGAGCTCTACAGAGTTTTGCCTCAGATCAGTGGAACTAAACTAGTTTAATTAATATGGTGCTACTCTGTACATTAACACACTCCTAACAGCTTAATCCTGAGTTATGTTAATTTGGGGCAAACTAAACTGAAACAAGACAAATACAAACCAACATTTGGGGGGTGTGCCAGCAGCTAATCAAGGATGGCCAATGCTCAGCCCTTGGCAATTTGGGAGGCATGCAGGAGTACCTCTCACTTTCTGGCCTTTGTCAGTGGCAAAAAGGCTGCCAAGACACAGAAGGCTACTTGCAAATGTTAAAAAGAAAAAAAAATATGGTGCTTTACTGTAAACTTGGCACATTCCTCCACCAAGCTCAGCACATGCCCAGAAGAGGCAGTACCTAAGCTGGACCCAGTTCACCTGACATCTGTACAGATTGGGTGATTGGAGGGGAGGTTGGCACTTTTATCTAATAGCTGATTGACTCAGCTTTTTGTTAACTCACTCACCTCTGCTGGGACTTGAACCCAGATCTCCCACCTGGTAAGCAGGAATGCTGCCAAAAAGCCCTACTGAAGCACTCAATATATGCAGGCACTGCAGATGCAGATCCAGATCAAAGTAATGCACTGTTCTCTGGTAAAGCGTGTTTCTTCTTTTTATTTTTAAAGTCTGCAAGCAGCCAAAGTTAAACAAGTTTAAACTAAAGCAGTACAACCTAGTACCTTTAAGTAAACCAGTTCAACCTGTGTGTTTAGAAAACCATCATGCAATCATTTACTTTCTCCCTGAATTTGGGCCTTAATTTTATGTTTATACACCCAGTAACCACTAGCATTTGGCCACAAATAAAATGCATTATTTTCAGCATGTCTTTGATGTAGTATTTTACTCTTCTGCCCATTATTAATAGAAAAAACATACTGGGAACTTAGGTTGTGATTCCACAGTTCAATAGCAGCAGATTAAAGTGACACAGGTTATTAATAAACTACCAATAATGTATATAGTGCATGTGTGATATTTAGCATGTGTTAGGTACATAGAGGGGTTATATTATTTCCTAATAAATTGGTCATGCATCTTCCTACTGTTTAACTCAAAGCATGAGTGCTTTATGAGCCTACAAAAATAATAAAATAAAGCTTGTAGGTGAAATGCTGGCTGGTTCCACTGAGGTCAATGGCAAAACTCCCATTGATTTGGCTAAGGCCAAAGGTTCACTTTGGATATTGAAGTATGTGCAGATAGCTCCCTCAGAGCTTGTCAGGTGGTCACTATATTTCTCAATGTAATCAGTTCTTTGTGCTTAGCAGCAGGAAGGCAAAATATCACTAAATATGTTGCTGTCAATGTTATTTTGGCCTCTCAGTGTAATTTTACAAATTCTTCCCCTCTTGCTATTGTTAAAGGAACATCAGAAATAAATTGCTGAAAAGAAAGCAACCCACTAAATGGTACCAGGTGAGTGAAAGAGTCGCTTTTGGCTAAGTACAGACATTCAAAAAGCCCAAGGAAGAAATGATCCAATCTACAGGTTTCTCAATGCTGCATAGATTGGATCAGAAGTGAAGGGAACATACATTTGCTCTTTAGTAGAGGGAGGCAAGCAGGTGTCTGCACTGGCCATGACCAGAAAGCGAGGGGTGCCCCTGCGTGCCCCCCAGCATGCTGGAGATTGCCAAGCACAGCTGAGCAGGGCCCATCCCTGGTTGGCTGCTGGCACATGCTCCCAACCCCCTGCTGTCAGCCACAGGGATGGGGGGATCCAGCACAGAACCTCTCCCCAGCCCTGCTCTGCTCCCACCAGCCGTTGGCAGCCGGTGGCAGCAGTCAGAGGGGTAAGGGGGGAATGCAGAGGCCTACACTGCATGGACCTAGCCACCCCACACCCAGCCAAAACAGCTCCCTGGTTCTCCATTGCCGTACCCAACCACCACCTAACAGCTGCAGGCAGAAGCTACAGCTTGGAGCCACATGAGAACCGGGGGTGGGGGAATGGAGCGCCCTGTCACACCTGCTCCCCTCCTCACTGTGCTGGCTCAGGGCCAGATCCACATAACAGGGGCTCTGCTGCCTCACCCCCAAATCCCAGAGTGGTGAATAGCCATGGGGCTCTGAGCTGTGGCTCCTTGGTTGCAGCTCTGAGGTGGTTGGGCAGGCAGAGGGGGAGGGGAAGAGGAACAGAGCCCTGCACTGTGCAGAGCCCCCACTGTTCTGGCTTAGCACCGAGGCCACACAGAGCGGGGCTCCATTACCCCATCCCCTGTTTCCAGTTCCCAGCCTGGCTGACAGCTGCAGGCGCCACAAGGCTATCCACCATGCCAGGTAGCAGGGGTGGGGAGCAGAGCCCCTGCTGTGCAGACCCAGAACAGCCCCCACCCAGACCCAAGCCAGCAAGTTGGGGGGGCCCACATAGTGGGGGGGCTCTGTTCTCTGGTTCTTGGCATGGTACACAGCCATGTGGCTCTGAGCTGCAACTCCTGCCTGCAGCTATCAGGCGGTTGGACAGTGGGGCGGAGGACTGGAACTCCTGCCATGCGGCCCCCTAACTGTTTGGGCATAGCTCGGGGTGGGGGCACGTGGCAGAGGGCTCAGCTTTCCCCCCCTTCCCTCCATCGCTGACAGCTAGTGAGGAGGGTAGGCCTGTGGAGAGAAGCTTTGCTGGCCAGGCAGCAGGAAAGGAGGAAGCTCCTGCCACGCAGCCCTCCCCCCACTAACTGTGCTGGCAGGAGGTGAGCTTGGGCAGGGACAGGGCCCCTGCCCCTCAAGCCTGGCTGACAGGCACAGGCAGGATGCAGGGCTGGGGAGCAGAGGCTTTGCTGCGTCAGTAGGGACTAGCAAGGGCACCAACAAAGGCTCCTGGGATGCTGGGAGACTGCAAACTAACATGAGTCAGGAGTGGTCTGGGACTGAACTTCAATTGACCAATCTAACCTAAACCAATTAATTCTCATACTACATCCATCCAGGTCTAGCTGGTACTACATCCATCCAGGTCTATCCATCCAGGTTCTGCCATTTTTAAACCACTCTGTGTGTGCTGAACTTCTGTTCCGTTACAGGTTTAGACCTGCTTCCTATGACCAGTGTGAAGTGATCTTGCATGTTAAATATTTTTGTTAAAGGGATACTGTCTTTTGATGTGAATTACCCATTTCTAGTCAATATGTACAGACACAGTGATGGTGGTTAAAGGTTGATGAACCCAACAGCTGTGAGTTTGAGCTTCACTGTCTTTTCCCCAGATGTTTCCCCAGACCTACCCCCAGTTGACTCATCTGTAAGTTACCGCCTAGTTATTTGGGCTTGAGGTGGTCAAAGGCAGTTGGATGTGTTGTTAACCACATCACTCCCTTGTGCATGGTTGCCTATAGAAATTGGCAACCCTAAACCACAATACCGCTGTGGGTTGCCAACACCCCTGTTCAAATGAGCCTTTTTTTTTAAGACTCTATGTGCCTTGCAAATGATTCAGTACTGACACCAATGTTTTCCACTTCTACATCAATATCAGCAAAAAACCCCAAAATTGCCAAAGGAGGGTTTCCTTCTTTTCAGAACTATGCTTTGTGGAGAATGAATTCATATGAACACAGATGACTATACATTGGGAGCAGCAGTTGGACTAGTAAAGCCTGAAGAGACAATTTCAACTAATGACCTGCAGTAGTAATGAGTAGCCTGTGGAGGAAGATTTCTTACTATCCCATAACAGTCTGCCTTAGGACCCTGCAGTCTGCAAAATCCCCTGCCTTAGGACCATTTATTCAGGTTTAGCACAAAGAAAGACTTGCCCAGTCATGGGGACAACATTTCTGAGGTGCACTGACTTCACCACCCTATTCCCTCAGTTTAGGAAAGCAAAAATATATATTTGCCTTGCAAATTATTCTAGTCAGGACTTTGTCTATGTATTTTGTGACAAAAATCCCACGCACCACATGGATTTGTCACACAACTGCAGTCTAATTGGCATAAATGGGTAATTCTTAAAGAAGAAATTTTCCATCTAAAATTACAGTGAACATTCTTTGTTGGAAGATTACTTTCTCCCTCCCTGGTCCCACACTCTCTGTTGTCTCTAGTAAGATTGTTAAATGTTTGTTGTTTCTTCATATGTCTATCACTCTCAGACAGAAGGACTTCCAATGATGATGTGTATATGTAGTGTTAGCACAATGAAACAGATAAGACAGTACTAATCTGTAATGAGAATTGTTGTTCCTATTGCTAACTGTAATCCAAATGCTAATCCTTTACCTCCTACATAAAGAAGATTCAAATTCAGTTGCAGAAACCTGAAACATAGATATCTGACAAAGCTTGCGTCTTAATGCATGCTTTGTTGTTAATGTACATGAGAAAATAATAATTTAAATGACATATACTTTTTAATATTAAACTAAAAAGCTTACCTTTCTATACAGATTCTTCTAAACAGATTCTGCTTTGTTCCTGAAGATTCCCTCTAATACTTAGGGACTTGCAAATACATGTGCAAGCACACATTAAGGGTAGATGGACAAAAAAATCACTGAGCACCTATAATTCTATTGATTTCATTGCCTAAGCACCATTCAAGATTTAATCGACTGGAATAAAAGCAAGTTTTGTTTAAGAAAAGAATAACTAAAACTGAGGAAGCAGGAAAATGAGGGAAAACAATGAGAAATATTGTCCAAACATATGAAAAGACAAAGAAAAACAATGAAGAGAGGCTGAACATAGTGCTTTTATTTACACTTTCTTGTAACATAGAAACAAAAAGGACACGAATTTAAGTTGAAAGGCGACATATTTAAAATGAATAAAAGGAAATGCCTTTGAATACAATTAAACTGTAGGGCTCACTTCTGCAAGTCTTCACTGAACCTTATACAGTCAGAAAAATATTAGCTATTTATTTGGCTCATGAAAACAGTCAGTTATAGTTGGATAGAAAGCTATGTAAGACATAAGCTCTTATGATTCAGAGCATAAGTCCTGAATCTGCCTCGGATTGTAGCAGACTTCTTGCACCTTTCATGACTGCTTGCTGACAAAGACAAGATGCCACATTAGATGTTTGTCTGATTTGATCTAAATTGCAGGTCTCATGTCATAGATTTCATAGACGTTAGGGCTGGAAGGGACCTCAAAGATCATCAAGTCCAGCCCCCTGCCCCAGGGGCAGGACGTCAGCTAGGGTCATAGATTCATAGATTCATAGATGTAGGGTCAGAAGGGACCTTGCAGATCTTGTAGTCTGACCCCCTGCCCTGGGCAGGAGAGAAAACTGGGCTTAAATGACCCCAGCTAGGTAATCATCAAGCCTCCCCTTAAAGACCCCCAAGGTAGGAGCCAGCACTATTTCCCTGGACCCCAGCAACATAAGCATCCAAGCGTTTCTTGAATAAGTCCAAAGTAGGTGCCTGCATGACATCTGGAAGGAGTCCATTCCAGGTCTTGGGGGCTCAGACAGTAAAGAAATTTTTTCTTATGTCATGTAGGAATTTATGACCGTTGGTCCTTGTTTTTGCTTGGGGCATTCTGGTGAACAGATGTTCTCCCAGATCCTGATGAGCACTCCTTGTATACTTATGGGCAGCCACCAGGTTCCCCCTGAGCCTGCACTTTTCCAGACTGAAGAGCCCCATGGCTCTCAGCCTCTCTTCATAAATGGGCTGAAGAGAACCAGTCCAAGACTGAGCCTTGGGGAACACCACTGGTTACAGAGTGCCATAATGACTCTCTTGCATTGACCACTACTCTCTGGGTCCAACCTCACTGCCAATTTCCCAGCCATCAGACTGTAGTGTAGCTGAAGCCACAGTTGGCCAATTTTTCCATGAGGAGGTCATGGGACAACAGATCAAAGACTTTTTTAAAGTCCAGGAATGTGACGTCAATCTCTTCTTCCTTGTCCAGGTGATACGTCATAGAAGGAGATAAGATTGGTTGAGCAAGACCAACCCATGACAAACCCATGGCTATCCCTCAGGATGTTGCCCTCAGCCAGCTTATCCAGAAGGGTGTCCTTGATAATTTTCTTGAGAATCTTACCAGGGACTGAGGTCAAGCTAATTGGCCTATAATTCCCAGGATCTACTCTCCACCCTTTCTTAAAGATGGGTAACACACTGGCCTTCTTCAAGTCTTCAGGTACACACCTGAGCGCCACAATTTTTCAAATATTTTCACCTTTTCAAATATGTCATCACCTTTTAAGCAGGAAGAGACAGTAGGCACGTCCAGATGAGCATGCACCTGCGTTTTCCCGGAGACAAACAGCAGTGGCACACAGTAGTGCCGCTGCTGCTTGTCCCTGGGGAATGCCCAGGCATGTGTGGCTCCAGCCAGCCAGGCTCCACTTTTGGGCAGCACATGATCCTGTTGCATGCACCACCCACTTTTTTTAGGCATGGGTTTTTTTGACACCAGGATCTCCTGGTAACACCCCCCCCCCCCCCCCGCACTGCTAATTAGCAGCTCAGGAACCACCTATGTGTGCAGCACGTGTGCTGTGCGCTTGGCTGGATGCACCTGTGTATTTTCACTTATAAAATATATGGTAAAACATGGCCCTAAATAAAGATTTCAGAATTAGGCCTATTCAAAATATTTAATGTGTGCAAAATGCAATAAAGAAACCAGAATTGCAAAGCAACTGTAAAAGAGCTTTAAAAAAAATCCAGTCCAATTAAAGGAGTTCAAGAAATGCTTCTTTTGGAATGGAACTAATTTTTATTTTGCTGATTTTTCCAGAAGATTGTTACCAACTTCTGATTTCTATTAACATCCAACTGCATTCATTTGCTTCTAAAAACTGTTTTTGGACATATAAATATAAAATATATAAATATGAAACTACACAATAATATAACAAGGAAGCTCGTAAGCCAGACTTTAACAAGCAGGATCTGTCAGATACAATTACAGAGTGACAGTAAGCAGTGGTATAATCAGTCAACTGGCTAGCCAACCAAAATACCACTCATTTAGAATGCATTTCAATGACTTCTTAGAATGAAATTCCTTGTGCAAAGAAAATGCTGTGTGGGAATATTTGGATGTTTATTTGTCAACATTGTTGTTTTCATTTTCAAAACTGTCACATGAACCAGACATTTGAACACTGTCTGTTGTTTTTGATAAAATACTTTTCCAGCTAAGCCTGACAAAGAGCTTACATAGATAGAAGATGAAATTATATCAGTGCAATACCACAAAATGGATCCATATGCAATTACTATAGAACTAAATGCACATGTGCTGGTGTCTCTCTAAGCCTAGATGCTCTTTATTTTTTACATGAGAATAATGTGTTCCAGATTTTATGTATATTGAATAATTTTGCAAACTAAGACATGAAACCTGCACAAATTGTCTCATCATATTTATTTGACTGCTCATGTAGGCAAACCTAGAAATGTCTGTTTGCAGGATTGGTATAAAAATTACTGATATGCCAGCTATTTGTACCCCACAATGTCTGGTTTTCTTGCACACACAGGTGCCATTTAGCATCTCTAGTCTAGCCATTAAGATATTTACAGGGCTGCAGTGATCTGATTATGTTTCTTTCAGTCATTCCTTCCCCTGATCTGCATTTTTTTCTTCTCACCTCATTTTGCTATGTCTAAAACTTAGGCCAGACTGAACATTGCTCCATTTCTATGAACTGCTTCACACATTTTGTTTGCTGTCTAAATACTAATAATACTATTTTCAAAATGCACTATAAGAGCCTTACCTTTGCCCGCCTCCAGAGATAAACAAAAGGATTTTGTCTGGATGCCTCATCCAACTGAGAACATCCCAGCAGAAAAACATATTAAGTAACTTGCTGTACTGTGAACACTGCTTTCATACTCATGTTATATGGTGTACACAAAAGGCAACACTTTTTCAATCCAGTGACAAAGTACTAAGCCATGCTGATACCAACTACAGATCACAGAAAAGTATATTTTGGTACTCCATCCTATTAGGCTAGTAGGGGGGAGCATGACAAATATGTCAGGTGAAGGAAGACATGTACATTAATATCTAGGCAGGTGGTGTAGGATGATTCTCGTAGTGTAACTTAACTAGCCTCAGGCTGTATCAGAAAAGTGAATGCTATAGACTCATTCAGGTTAGTGACTCTTCATGCAAGATGAAGACCAACAATTACCATATTTACTCAAATGCCACACACACCATTACCTCAAAAATCAGCCCCCCAAAATTGGGTTGTGTGACTTTACTGGGAAAGCTGATTTTTCTTCACTGGAATCGAAGTAAATACTAATGCAAGATGGCTGCCAGGCAACTCCCTCTGCCAGCCTTGGGGAGGGAGGAAGCAAAGTTTACCCTTCAGATAGCTACAGATACAGCAGTCAGGATCCCCTGCAGTCACCATTCAGGCAACTGGAAAAATTTTCTTTTCTCCATTTTGCCTTCCCAAAACAGAGTGTGTATCTTATTTGTAGGTGTGTGGTATGTGAGAAAATACAGTCGTTAATATTCCTGACATGAAGCTGTTGTATATGCTGATAAAAGAAGCTCCACCAGGGCGTGATTTGCTTTTCCACAGAAAGCCAGCTCTTCCCTAAATCATTACAGGGTAGATCAGGAATAGTTTCACTGAAGTCAGTGGATCTACTCTAAATATATAGAGTATCGTTTGAAATCAAAAGAATTGATTCTTCCACTCTATTAGGCACTGGTGAGTTTTGGGCCCTACACTTCAAGATGCAGACAGATTGGAACAAGTCTAGCAAGAAATGTCAAGAATGCTTTCTGGTCTGGGAAGCATGATTTACAAAGAAAGGCTGGAAGAACTAGGGCTATTTAGTTTGAAGAAGAAAAGATGGAGGGGGTATTTGATAACAGTCTTCGCAAACCTGAAGGAAAATTATAGAGAGGCTACAGAGAGCCTTTTCTCAATGTCTGCAGGGGATGGGAGAAGGAGCAATGGCTTCAAGCTGTAGTAAAGGAAATTAAGGCTGCAGATTAGGAGGAATATTTTGACTGTGAGGGTGGTCAAGCATTGGAACAGGCTACCTAGAGAAGTTGTGGACCCTCCATCCCTAGAAATTTTCAAGACCAAGCTGGACAGACATTTGGCTGGGATGGTTTAGTCATGGATGATCCTGACTACAGCAGAGGTCTTGATTAGATCACCTTGCGAGGTCCCTTCCAGCACAGCTTTCTTTTGAACCTGTTATCTGATGCACTGGTATAACATAGCTCAGTTAATAGTCATATGTTCCAGTCAGTTCTTAATTTTGTCTTCCCTGCTACTTATAAGTGCTGTCCCTCAACAGAACTGTTTTTTCTTAAGAACATATCATGCTCTCAACCAGTGGAGTGTTTAGGATTGTGTGGGGGGGGTTGTTTTTTGGTAAATTTATTTAAAACAGCATAATTATTAAATGAAATAGGTGTTCAGTTATGGCAATAATAGTACACTCTCTCTTCATGGGGTATATTTGTAAATGGTTAGGGATTATGTTTTTTTAACTGCTACATAGCATATTTTAGCATGGTAAGTAATGTAGTCATTTAAATTTAGAACAACCTATGATAAACCCCATCTTTAGATGCTAGTTTAAATAAAGAATTTTCGGACAAATAACTTATATTTGTCAAATGCTGCTTGGTACATTTTTAAGCAAGTGTAGAAGGCAATTATTATTTATGAGTGATCTTTTTGCAGAACTTTCTGTTCTATTAAGACTTTAGAAAGTATTGATTAGATAAAAGTGCCCAATAAAATTATGGTTTTTGGTGTGTGCGTTTGTGTGTGGGGTGAGGGGGTAAGGGGGGGTTGCATTCTGTCTAAGAGCTGATGAATTACCACAATTCATATTGTGGTGCCAAAAACTCATTTCTCATTTCCTAACAGGTTTGCATTGATTCCTGTATTTTTTTAAACTACTTGTAATTCCACTGGTGTTATACTTCTCTTCATATTTTCCGTGTAAAATGTACTATATTCCCTTTCTATCAGCCAACAATCTAGATAACTGCTAAGTTCACATACCAGAGGAGAACAAAAACATTCTAACAGCTTCCCATTATCACATAGTACAAAGTTTGCTTACAATGTTAAAAATAGTGCAGATGTGATTACTTCAGAAATCAGGAAAGTGAACTTTCTCTTGCCTGGTGTACATGTGAAATAGAGAGGCAGGGTCAGGAATGGAGTGGTATGAAAAAATATTTGCACTGATTACAAGTTAAGTTTGCCAATGATGGAAATTATGTTGAGGTGGTAAAGAGTATAGACATAAACTTGTGAGATATTTATTATTTAGAGGCCAACATTTTGTTATATAGGGCCATTACATTTATACGGGGCCTGACATTACATAAACATACCCATTTAATGAATCGTGCCAGAAATTTTTCCACACTATAATTTATGCACACATCTGTCAGAATTTACACATGGAAACCCTGTTGCCTGGCAAAGAGTGTATGCATGCCTTTTTCTACTCCATGCTATCATTTTTGTGCATGAGTGGCCATGTCAGAAAAATGCCCATACTGATGCTATGTGTACACCAAGTTGTATGAATGGAAATGAGGTCAGAGTTAGACTTCTTTGAAACTGTAGCCTAGATTTTAAAACAGGCATCATGTAATAAAGTCAATGTTACATCATTATGAAAATATGGGAGGATATGATCATTAAAATACTGATTGGAAGGAGGGATTTTGGAATGATATGTACAAAAACATTATCTATTTTCAATAGGGATTGAATAATTCTTACAATATTCAGAGGACTTGAGCCATAATCAGATCAAGCCTCAAGCTTTTCCTCCATGTGGGAAAAACAGGTAGAGAGCACATTTGGGAGGATAATCTGCTGTCCTCTGTTTAACTGGTGCAGAAAATAGCACTATCAGGCTTTAGAAAGAGCCACATCCAGGCTTCCTTATCTGCCAAGAGAGAGATTCATTGTGATTTGGAGCTTCAAGTGATGGAGAGTCTTGAGGCTCAAATGACAACATTGCTCCCTAGAACAGAAGAGTCTTATATTAATATAAACCACGTTTATAACAATTATTCTTGTTCCATTGCCTAAAGGGTTTGAAGAGAGGGAGGCAATCTATAGATATAAAGACAGGTTGATCCAGCATCTTTACAACATAGTTAGTTGCTAATGTATGATACTCTGATTTATAGTGGGCATGTCTACACGTGCATTACTGCACCTTTTCTAATGTGCATTAAATTCAGTACCTCTAACATGACGTAGTATATTAATGTGCATTAGGCTGCACTAGTGCATAGTAGCACATTTGTGCAATTTTTTAGTGACAATTAATTTGCAGTAGACTATTTTACTTTGCATTAGTATAATGTCACAGTCTTTTTAAATGAAGCTTTAGTGTACAGTAACATAGTCTAATGCATGTAGATCCACCCACTGTCTTATAATATTTAATCCTGTGAGCTGTTTTGAGATAGTTTATATGGAAGATGATAAACTAAGTCCATAGTTACATTTTTAAAAATGTAACAATATGCTACAGAACAAATAATAACCGCTAAAAACAAGTTAGCAAAAAAAAAAAATTCTTTAGGAACAAGTTATTCCATAACTGGTTTTGCACGAATTCTTGCTATATAATAGCAGAGTCTAGAGTCATAAATCAATCTTAATAATTGTATTGTCTCTGATACTTATAAGTGTTATTCCCCAGAAGTCAAAGAGATGATGCTGAACTAATAAACTGACTTCTATGTTCCAAAATACAAATGTATTGTATTTATCTTAACCATTAAGCTCATTTATAAAGTCTACTGTCAATCTTGATGCTGCCTTTCCTGTTACAGAGACTTGCAGAGCCACTTCAATCCCACGAATCACTTGCCACATCAAATTAGTTTGTAATACAGTTGCCATTGGCTTAGAGGTTTTTAAAAATCTGGATATTTTACACTCCAACATTTAGGATTTAAGAGATACTTAAATATCCCCTATATCTATTTATGCCATTAAAAAACAAAGCCCCCAAGAACTGCTTTAACCACAACAATGCACTGAATTCTGGTGACTCATCAAAGACAGAAAACTATGCGACACCAAAACATAACTGCTATTTAAACTGTTTTTAACAGTTAATTTTTTTTCATAAGCAAATTATTTTAGCATCTGCATGCAGTGAAATTCTAGATGTGATTGCAGGCAGATTTCCCAAAGGGTAAGAAACCAACCCAGAAATACATGCCAACTGCAAATTTGTAAGAAAGATGGACATAGTCCTTCAATATATTTAAAAGAAACCGTTTTAATTCCTTACACTCTATACATTTGTGCTCCTGCAGTACTTGTCTATTAGTTGCCAAGGTCAGACTAAGAGAGTTAAAAAGCACGCTTCAATGGGGACAGAGACTGGGATGGAAGGTATGGGGAGTTTGTTTTGCTTACTAAAATTGACTAACATTTCTTTTGTGGGTGCGGGGGAAGATGAGAGGGTTTTGGGGACAGACACAGCCCCTTGTGAGAGAGGAAGGAATATTAGGGTAGAGGGGATGGGACTTCCCTCGGTATAAGGCAGAGGAGTAAGTGAAGTGGGACAGTTACAATCTCTACGTGAGAGAGGAAGGTATGGGTTTGGGGAGCCCATGAAGGGAGAGAGTGTCCCCTGGTTTTGAGGTAAGAGAGTGGGAGTTGGAGGGGAGTTGGAGGAAGGGAATTTGGGAAGAAAATTTTGATCTTTTAGGGAGGTTGTGAACAGGGGTTGAATAGGGGGTTGGACAGAGGAAGATGCACTTCTAGATGAGAGACGGGACTGTGAATGTGTGGGGCGGGGGTGGATTGCTATCTTGGGGTACTGGGGAGAGTTTTTTTTGTTATACTTTGTTATTTTGGCACTTCCTGGTTTTATAAATTATTGTGCCTCTTATTTTAAGCTGCTTTCATCCTTTTTTTTTGAAAGGGCAGTATATAAATAAGTAAAGCAAACTGGAGTTAAAGCTCTTTGAAGTCAATTGGACTATTTAAAATAGTTTGTCTGCATTACAAACATACCAGACCAGGCAGAGACACCCCTCACACATGCTGGGCTGCTCCACATAGGCTATTTCCTAAACCTGAAGCAGTATAGCTACACTTAACGGAGATAGGCTAATTAGCAAGCATGCAGCACTGCTAATTTGACTGCCCACTGTGCCACATGAACATAGCTACAGTGTTTCAGGTTCAGAAGGCAGAACAGCACCATGTGTTTGAGGGCACGGCAACCCGGCATGTAAATTTATCATGCAGACATCTCCCTAGAGTCAAACTGCTACAATATCGTACTGCTTTCTACACGTCTATTTAAATCCCTGACACTTTGCAAAATGATGCAGAGGTTGAGGCATACATACAATTACTGTAATTCTTACACAGTTCTTACAACTTCAAAGAACTTTACACACTTTAATTTAAATGGGAGTGGTACAATGTTTAGCTCACTGATAGCATTTAATATTATTACATTTTTTAATTCTGTTGTGGTAGTCATTAGTCTGCTGTGTTGTGATTATCTCAGACAGAAACCAGGATAATATTATGTTGTGCCCTGTACTAATAAAAGATAGTCCCTGTCCCAAAGAACTTGCATTCTAAATAAATGCTGATACAAAAATTCTCTCTGACAGATCAGGGGGGGTTAATGATATTTTGCTTTTTTTTAAAGAACATTAAGTGGAGTATAATTAGCATGAAAGTGTAAAATGAACTCTATTTGTAAACTCAGGAAAAAAACTTAAATTTTTTGAAGGTCTATGAGGAAAGTTTGGCCCATGTTTTTGTACAATAAAGAACCATTTGTTGAACCATGGCAACTGAGGGGGGAAATGTTCTGCGGGTTATACTGTGAAGTAATTTCTTCTTATTTACTGAAGCTTCTAATCTGATAGGGTTTTTCCCAGAAGCTGCTTTGTTTGTGCTTGGCATAATCTCATATCTGTAGTTCTTAGTCCTTCTCTCAAGCATTGTCAAGTGTGCTGTTTCATTATCATTAGTCTGGAAGCTCCCGTTCATGTTTTCCCATTTGTTATTTATAAAGTGCTTACTAGACACAAGCCCTCCCTTTGAATTCTGCCTTTCAAGCAGTCTTGATTCAGAGAAGGGAGAGTGTTAGTGAAACGCCAACTATAAGTTTTCTTGGAAAATTTCTATTTTAACAGAGTCCTTGAGAGCTAAGGCCTTTATGAACTGGACTTCCTCTTTCCAGATTATAGGGGGTTTCTGTAGCTCTGAAGAAAAGGAAAGAAATGTCCCTTAGGACAATAAAATGGTTGTGAACATGGTCAAAGGTGTGGCTTCCCTACGACTACTTCCTTAGCTAATTTGTGGCCTAATGGAATGGTTTTTTTCTCCATGGCTTATGTGCTTTTTTATCATAAAAGAACTATTGAGGAGCAGTTTCTGAAACTAAAGGCAAGGCCACACTGCCTCCATGGCACTTTTGAGACTGCCATCGAGATGTAAGCCCTTCCCATTTTCTCCCACTCCACATACTCCAAACTCAGAATGACAACAGTAAAGAAACTCCATGGATGCCTCCTGCCATTCTTCTTGAGATCCGTGTCATGGGGTTTTGTTCATATTTAATTTTGGGGACTGTCTGAACTATGTCCCGACGCCTTATTTCACAGACAAAGGCAGTGGCACTTGGATAAAGTCTCTTCATTTGCTATTGATTATTCTATTGCAAACTACCCCCAGGCTGTGATTTTTAAACACTTTAAATGTAAGCAGTTCAAACAACTAAAATAGCAAATGAATTCATATGAACTGAAGCCAGTTGAGAGATTTATTAATTGGGGGGAAGAAAAGCTTAAATTGATGTGGTAATTTATTCACAGCAAATACTTCAGACAGTTCTAATACCCACTGTCAAACACCTTCTGTCTATATAAAATGGCACAAGTTCAACTACACCAACAGACTGAAGTTTTCTCAGTACTCTGGTTCTTTCAACGTTTCTTCCATGCTGTGTTCAGTTCATGTTGTTTCATCAGAAGACATGGTATATGTGTGTGCATCCTGTATTTCAGATGCAGGAATACTAAGCAAAGTGTGGCATGGGTAATACAGTACACATGGGTAGGCTGTTGGTCCCCTGTAGCAGTAAGTTCTGAAAAAGCTTCGAGGCATAAAAGTCCTCTAGTCTAGTCCTCCAGATAATTGTCAGATGTAGATGAAAGAGGTCTGTGTTCCAACCCCCCCGACTTCTCTGTGGTTTCCCTTAGGGATCATTATTGGGTTACATAATGATTAGTTTGTGAATGAAAAATAAAGCTAGGAGCTGTCATTTTAAGTAACTGTTTCTAAAATACAATAAAATCAGACTCAGTACAGGAAGAAGCAAATATGCTAGGACTTACTCACAGAAATACCTCTTAAAAGAAGATATTTTTCCCTTCACTTAATGAAGTGAGACAGAAATATACTGAAACCCTTGTTAGCAAATACATGGCTTTGCAATGATTCCTGGTAGAATAACGTTTCAGAGGACTGAGAACAGAGTCTGGAGCTTTTCACATCTCTCTCTCCAGTTTAAATCCAGACTGGGTCTGTCTGATGGAAAAATGTTTGCTGGCCTCTTTGAAATGAGTTGGTGAAGTTAGTCCATTTTTACTGAAAAAGCAACTAGAGATCAAAATAAATACTGACATCTTTGCAGGCAGTATCCTTAGGGAAGCCAAGGACCTGTCACATCCTTTCACCTCTAATAGTGGTCCTTCTAGGACAGGTTTGGCACACTGCAACTTGCTATAGTAATAGCATTTGCTGTGGACGTGGTCAGGTTCTACAGTGATGAGGATGCAACAAATATCTAGGACCATCTCTGGAAACCACTGAAGATTCACACTGGATTGAACAGGCTTTGGTTTAACACCTTATTAGCTAGATAGATTCTGTGCATAAATAATACAGTGATCTTGGTCTCTTGGGTAGTCAAGCTAGCTCACTTCATGAAGAGGTCCCCAGTGTTCCAAAAGAGCAGAGGAATATGAATAAGAGAGGAGCAATACAAATAATAGTAACCAAACAAGTTTATTCAACAACCAGAGACCTTGTGAAACAATTTAAGTCAATCGCATATTTAGAAACTTCCTTTTTGGTGTAATGAAATTATCAGCATGACAAGCCTCTACTGTACATGAATATTTCATAATTACTTATAATTTGCTATTGCTTAGTAATTCTTGTGGGATGTCAGGGCCGTATCATTCTGAAAATAAGCTGTATATTAACTGTTATTCAACTTGAAACCTGTTATAGGAATTGCCTTGAATTTCCATTTTTCAAAATTGTTCAGCTGAGCAGTTGAAGAAAGATGTACATAATATGAAATAAAAATCTATGGATTTTTTTATAACTTAAATAAAAAATACATTCTGAAATATCACTAAATATGATTTAATTTGTTTCTATCCGTTTAGACATAGTGGTTAAATGTGGAGTTATAGCTTTTCTTAAAGTTATTTATGCATTTACAATGGGGCCTAGAGGGCGTAGCTTGTTGTACTTGGTGTCGAACAACAGTTTTGAAAAGAGGCTGCTAAGCACCAAGCAGTTTGGCAGGTATTGGTCTTACCAGAGATGAATGGTTATCTATTTTAGGAGCCTGCATGTCTGCCAGTGCTGTAGCATCTGAGCACCTCAAATATTTAACTATTTGTCCTCACAGTACTTCTAAGATAGGAAAGTTATTTTCATATAAGGAACCAAAGTGAGGAGAGTCTCATAGAAAGGTCATCCAGGAAATCTGTGCCAGAGGACAGCATCAAGCCTGGGTCAGTTCTCTTTACCCAATTACTTATCCTTGAGGATGTCCTTCCTTTCACTGGTTTCTTTTCTACAAGATGTGCCAAGATGACAGCACTGTTGGTATCAGATTCCACCCTCCAACACCTCCCTTCTGATATCCTGCACCTTCCCTGTTCCAGTTCATTTTCTTCTAGAAGACTGAGGAGAGAATGGAAAAGGAAGCAGAGGGAAAATAATTAATAGTTTATCTAATCAAAGAGTCTGTTTTAAAATCTTTTGGGCTCATTTTTATTTGTGATAACCAAGAAAGATAGCCATATGGGTACAGAAGATTTAACTGTGTTAAAAAGAATTAGAGATGCTCAAGGAAGGCTGTCGCAATGTTGCAGCCTGTTCAGAGATGAGATGGCTGATATAGAAGTAAGGCTGCTAGCAATTACTACTGTATGTCATGTTTACTACTAGGTACAAATACTTCAGACTAGGATTCAGATTCAAACTCCAGTTAAAGCTGGATCTAGTTGGATTTTCTATCTAGTTGGATTTTCATTGTGTAGGTGTAACATGTTGGGGCCCCAGGATGGCTGTGACACCCCCTGGTGGCTCTGTGTCTCTGCCCCACTCTGACCCTAAGGCACCTTCCCTTCTCACCCACAATGCCTTGATGAAATATAGTAATAATAGGGAGGCTGCCCATGGGCCTTCAGGTGGCCCCAGAACAACTAAATCCCCACTGGCCTCTACTAGTCCCAGGCCCCTCACTGCACCTCTCTATGGCTATGCCGCTGCAGAGCACCTAAACCCTTAGGGGCTAATTATCTGGCTCCAATCATCCCCTACACCACACCCAGGGCCAGATTAACCCTTTAGTGGCCCCTAAGCAAGCAAACTCATGGGCTCCAAGCCAGTTGAGACCCCCCTCCCCACCCCAGTACTGCTGCCCGTGGGAAGCACAGCTCAGAGCCACCACTGGAAAGCAGCCACCACAGCAGTGAGGTCAGTTGAGGGGAGAGAAAGGGAAAGAAAGGGAGGTGGATGGGGCCATTTGCATCACCACCACGGAGGGAAGGAATGGGGCCCCCTGCAGCTCAGGGCATGTGCCTAGTTTGCCTATGCGTTAATCCAGATTAACCCCAAACCTCATGGGGGTCATTGTAATGTTGTTCCCTTGTTGGGGCTTCAGCCTCCTTGGCCTCCACCCCTATACTCTCAACTAGGCCTTCTAGCCTGGGCCCACTGTATCAGACCTGGTTTTGAGGCACTAGCTTTGATTCCTTCCTTCCAGGCATCCATCCCCTGTTCGCCAGGCCTCTGACCCCTGTATGGCAGCACCCCTCTCAGGCACCAGGCCCCTGGCCCTTCTGGCTCTGTGACCTCACACTCTGCCCGTCCAGGCTCAATAGTTGGTTGAGCCTTGAGCCTGCCCTGGGCAGGACTCAAGGTAATCGCATGCTCCTCAGGCACCAATGGGACCTCCATATACCACCCCTACAGTCCCAGCCCAAACTGTCAGTGTAAATACACCATAAACATAAGACCTGAGCCCCCTATAACATAAAGGGGAAACAACCCTCTGCACCTTTCAGAGGGCAAACCTTTCCTCACCCCTGGTGCTGGCATCCCTCCCAGCCTGGGTTCCTTGTGAGCTCCCCAAGCCTTAGTGTTCTTGCAGGCAGCAAAGCAGAGTCTACCTTCTGGGCAGAAGCTCTCCTGGGTAGATGCTCCTTTCCCTGCAGCTGCCAGGGCTTACAACTTCCCAGAGCCCCATCCCCTTCCAGCCAGCAGACTGCCTGGGCTGCCTACAGGTGCCTGCTAATTAGCTTAATTGGCCTGTTGCTCCAGCAACCAGCAGCTGCTGCACCCTGCCTGGTCTGCAGTGCTCCCTGGCTGGGTCGCTACTTCCTTAAAGGAACAGGCAAGCAGTCCCAGGCTTTCTGTTACAGTATGCATACCCTTGAGAGACAGAATAGTGTATATTGAAACACGTGCTGAAAAACTAGTCAACTCAAAGCCACATAGGAGTCTAGTAGGAGTCCTATTAGCCAGGACTGAAGTAGGTGGCTGCCTGAGTCTACCCACAAATGAGCCACCTACACCCTGCTTTACCTATATTGGCCTATTAAAAATATTAGGTATGTTGTGTTAACGATGAAAAAGACAGATGTTATGTCTCTAGTGTAAAAAAGGTGTATTTTCAGTGTAAATTCTGATGGAGAAAAGCCCGGTTGTTGTTTATCTTGCTGTAGGTAGCAAGTTGTGATATGTACGCTCAACATCAACTTGTAATACCAAGGTGAAAGCTTACTGAACCTTACCTTAACTAGCATTTTACTTTGAGATAGCTAGCTCAATATAATATATTAATATTATTATTCTGATGAAGAATAGTGAATACAAAAACAATACTTCAAGAACACGAGAAAGTGTTTGCAGGATCCAGTGACTTAGGGAGAGACATTTCATTAACTACTACTTAAGAAGATGCTATGATTATGTTACTAATGCTCCAAACAGCTATTCTATATGTTGCTATATGAAATGGCAAATTCTCATGAATGCTTATTTCTAATGTTAAGTCTATATTTAAATTCTGCTAATGAATAGGAATCTCAATCACTTAGTTTTAAGCTTTGCAATTTACTTTTAACCCCAGTGAAGTTTTATTGTAATGAGCAAATTTCTCCTTTCCTCGTGCTAATTGTTTCACATTAGATTGATTCTCAAGATTGTTCTGAATCAGCAGCTGCAGACCATTCCGAAAAGAATGATAATGAGGGAGGCAACCCCTTGAGGGGGTGGCTCAATACAGAGCATCAAAATCAGGCTTTGTCTACTCAGGAAAATTATTTCGGACCTGATTTTGTTTTCCATATAATTATACAGGTTTAACCCAACTGAAACAGTACATTCATGCTACTTTGTGTAAACCAATGTCTGTGTAAACCATGACATCTACCTTGCAAAGTGTTTTATTTTGGTTTTAAATAGCACACAGTATTTTGGGCAGATATACTAGGGTGCCATGTACCTGCACTTGTTTCAATGCCGTTTGAGTCTTTTTCAAGGTGAACTGGGGGATACCTACCAAAAAACTACAGGCATTCTTGAACTTGATATGAAACTCCCATGATTTGTGTGATTTTTCACTTAGCAGCAGCATTTTCAAACTGTTTGAAAAGTGACTGAGATCTATGGCATATGAGGTAGCAAAATGCCATTGGTGGGGCGGGGGTGTATATACTATATATATATAGTATATATATACACACACACACATAAAACACACACA
>NW_017728909.1:63951944-63954078 GCF_001723895.1 Crocodylus porosus | reverse complement strand
TAAATACTTTGGGGAGAAAAAGCATCTTGTAAGCACTCAACTTTCTCACCAGAGTGCCATACTGAGCTGAAGACAGGGTGACCAAATGAAGGATTAAGGACATTGGGAAAGATGTATGCAACCTCCATAGTAATGGCCACAGACAGGAAAGTATGCTGCCGATACTCAGAAGAAAAATAATTCAAATACCTTTTAAACAGATACCTATGGGACAGATAACAGCATCATAGCACATAATAGTTATTGGATGAGGTACTCTTTGCAGTACAGTCACTCCGGCTGGATCTTCGGCCAGCTGTAAGATCTTGACTGTCCAGAGAAGTTTCCTCAGAGTTCGGGCCCATAATTGTCAGTACCTTGCCATTACAGTGGAGTAATTTTGGGCCTTGGCCAAGCTATCCATCTCTGGGGCGCTTGATAGCCTCTTGGGCAAAAATCCAGTCCATCTTCTTATTGCATTTACATGTACAGGTAGAATTATCAGATGGCTTTTTTCGGCTATGGAGGTTTTTTCCGTGCTGCTCCAGCACTTGTCTTTGGTACAGTACAGGCATGCATCTTGGAAGTCTCTCTTCTGCTTTGTCCTGATGACCACTTTTACATTTCGACATTCTAGTGCTTCCTGCAAAAATGAGTTTGAATGGATTTATTTCCTTGTCAGAAAGGAAACCCAGGATCTCCTGACAGGACCATGTAGAAACATGAGGAATGACAGCTGCCATGACTTGGTGTCTGTGATTTCTTACATGAGCTGGAATCACAAACAGAACTGTTTGGATTTGTGCCATCATCTAAATAGGAGCAAACTATTTCATCAAGATGACTTCAAGAACAGGAGAGTACACAGATAACTTGCAGTTTGGATGAGCAGCAGTAAGACTACTTGATGTGGTACACTTATTTCAAAGTGAGTTTGTACCCAAACAAAACTTATAGTGCTACAAATCATTCAAAACCTTGTTAAGACATTTCCAAAGCAGATTAATTGTACTGGGATAAACTATAAAAAGGGAGAAAGGGATCACTTGTATGTAGAGGATAAATCATTTATGCCCAAAATAATTCAATACAAACCAAAAACACTCTCTTGTATAAGAAGGGACTTGCCATTGACTTCAGTTTAGTGGCATCTGCTTGATTCTGGGTATAAGTTTGGCCTTTGGTGTTATAAGGGGCAGCTATTAATTGCAGTCCATAATGAAAATGTCTGGGGTTACGCATGACAGATAAACAAAGGAGTCCGATCTCAGTTTATTAAATGGATTTAAAGTGATTTATTGCCAGATGTTCAATAAAGACAACACTACTGATTACAGCTGAATGAAGGCTTTGAAGTGAAGGCTCATTCCACAGAGCTGGAGATTTTCAGTAGCAAAGTCTGAATGTCTACGGCTGCATATAGACATTCGGGGAAGTTAGGGGGAGGTTAGAGCATGTTAAAAATAACCCATAATCTAACTTGGTCCCCCCAAGTGCAGACCTTACACTAGTTAGGTGGGTCTATATGTGAACTAGACAGAAGTTCAAGATGGTTAGATCAGTCAAAAAGGACCAACCCGCTCTAAGTGGAATGTACCTCTGAGATAATTTAACTTAGCTCAGGTCCAGCAAGACAGATCTAACTGAACTTTTGTATGGTTCCCAGCATATCATCAGGCCTGGGAAAGCCCAGCTGGCCCCAGCTCCAGAGCTTTCCTTTTCCTACCCCCTCCCTGGCACTAGGCTATTTTTAGCCCCTCCCCCCATCACCATAGGCGACTGGTAGGGGGCGCACGTACCCCCCCCAACAGGGCTGTCCCCACCACCGCCACCACTGGTGGCTTCTGCGGGTGCTTACCAGTTCCATCCCTGCCACCAACCCCACCAGTGGCTTCTGTGGGTGCTTGCCAGCTCTGTCCCCGCCGCTGATGCCACTGGCAGCTTCTGCGGGTGCTTTACAGAACTGTTCCCCCACTGATGCCGCCAGTGGCTTCTGTGGGTGCTCACCAGCCTCATCACTGACACCACTACCAGCTTCGGTGAGTGCCTCTCAGACTCAGGAGGTACCAGTCACCCATCCCCATCACCCTACCCACAGGCAGACCACCCCCCGCATGGACCAGCCGGCCCCCCCAGCCCACCAAACAAGCAGAGA
>NW_017728909.1:63937645-63951844 GCF_001723895.1 Crocodylus porosus | reverse complement strand
CAAACCCCCCACCCCACAGGCTGCTCCTGGTTCCAGTTTTATCAGTGTTCACTGACGCTGAGAGCTGAAGAAGGAAGTCTGGAAGTGGGGGGCAGGCGGGATGTGGGACTAGTTGATGTTTGTTTGTCTGGTGGGGAGGGGCTGGGGGACTGAAAATAGCCCCTGATCCCCAGGGATGGCAGAGAGAGCCCCCCATCCACCCAAACCCCCCCAGACCCTGCAATCCCCCCTGTTCCTGCCAAACCATCCAAGATCCCAGCAGCTCCAACAAACTCCCACAGACCCCATCTGCCCCTAGTCCCCCTGGAGCCTATTTCTCTCCCCCAACCTCTCCCCCATCCCAATTTACCTTAGATCAGGTGGTTATTTTTAACTCAATTTAACCTCTCTGAATGTCTGTCCACAGCCTAAATAATGCTGCTCTTCCTGTGTGGGCTGGAATTCAGGTGTTAGATTGTGCCATACACATAAATCTATCTGCAGGAATGAGCAAAGCTGACTTCACCAGGATTGATCCCAACAGAGCATATTTAGAAATTCAAAAGTTCATGCTGTCAGTGAATGCTGTTTCAGGCCCAACTTGTGGATTTGGCTCAGGAGAGTACTGATATGAGCACTCTGTAACAAGGAAACCAGTACACAATGTGCACTTGAATGCTGCTGTCTCCCAGATGTAACAGTAAAGGCAAAATGTCCTATTTTAAATTTACTTTAAAGTGACAGAAGTACAAATCTCATACAAAAAGAAACACCATACGTGATATTATTTGTGGCAAATGTAGATTTTTTTTAATACTCCAAGCCAGATCATATTTTCAGATCATTTGTTGTAGTTATTTGCCAAATAATTTGGACAGTCATCTGCTTCTGGGTTACTTGCAGTCTGTTTATTTTAACTCTTTGCTATTCAAGACAGAATTTCTAGTGTATGTGCCATGCTCAAATTATCTTGCACTTAGGGCACTCAACTGGGATGACAGATAGCCAAGTTCAAGTCCCTGCTCTTCCTGATTGAGGCCAAATCCTGTCTGTGATACTGCACAAGACATTTAAATGAAACTTTCCACACACAGCCACAAATTGTGTTTTCTGCCTTTTCTGGATGCCCAACTTGATGTAAATAACAACTGAATTCACTTTCATAACACTGATTCATTCTTTGAGTGCCTTCTACTCTGAGCTTGAGAGAGGGTCCTGTAGGCAAGAAATAAGTGTATTCATCCCATTATACACTGTATGCACTCTGGATGTAAACTGGGGACACAGATGTGACATCATCTAATTGAATTATTCATGCTACTGATGTACTTGAAAATAGGGCACCTCCAAGAAATAGAAGAGCTAGCATGAGATAAGATCCTACATCCTATATGAAATGCTATACAAACTTCTAAGAGCTTCAGAGACATTCTGTCTTGCATAAAAACATTAGAGAGATGACACACTGGCCAGGTGCTAGAAATACAGATTAGGCTCCTAACCCTATAAAAAGGCACCTAAATAAGAGACCTCATTTCCCAAAGCATTCAGCATAGGTCCTGATTAATTACAATGTGGTGATTCTTAAGAACATGTGCTGTGCAGTATGTGGCCATTTATTTCTAGCACTGCTAGCTAAGAAATACATGGACTTAATTATGGACATTGGACTCTCCCCAGTCTAAAGGAAACCTGGAATTAACATGAGGAAAAATATTTACCATTGGAATAGATGACACATCATTTAACAACAGCTCAGAATTATTTGATGAAAAGGCTCCAAAAGCATGGAACAATTTCAGCAAAAACAAAGTGGCTTTCTTTTTTTTTCCATTTCACATATGAACCTGGCAAACACAAAGTTCTGTAAATGTTGATGCAACAACTCGTTTGACTGGTTTCAGTTTGGCTGGATACTTGTACCTTGCTTTAGCTGAACATAAAACGTTTATGAAACAAAATAATACATTCAAATGAACCCCATGGTAATATTTAATTTAGCTTTCAATTGTAAAAGTGCAAGAGGGAGGAAATGTTAAAAGATGGGTCTAAGAATAACATGCCAGTGCTAACTGATGTGTGGGCAAGACAACCATACGAATTAACCCCTCCCAAACCTGAAAGAAAGGAATTTCTGCTGCCATGACCTCTGCCAACTCTCTAAGATTAAAAAGTTCAGCCTTAATGTTTTAAAAACTACTTTGAGTATTTGGATGCCCAGCTCCCATTAAAATAATTGTGGTGCTAGGATAACTATAGGGATGCTGTTAAATTAAAAGCCATAGATTAAAATCATACAGGGAGTTCTGACACTAACTTCAATGGAGCAGGTACATCAGCTATCTAAAAAAGGGCAAGTGTCATTTTCTTACTAAGAATGTATTTGATTTTTTTTTTTTACAATCTCCTTTTAGTTATTTGAAATGAAAATTAACAAGATATTTGATCTGCTTTAATCATGTCTGTTGTTCATTTACTATTTTCCACATCTTTTTGGCTTGGACAAAGCAAGACAGATGTATAGGCCTATCTTACAAACACACAAGTCAAAGGGTGTGGACAAGTAGACGGCGCCAAACCAGATTCCAGCTGCCCTATACTGTCTCACTATGTACCTTTCCATAATACAGCAGCTATTTTTTGTCCTGACAGGGTTAAGCACAGTTTGGAGCATAAGATGCAGCCTGCAGGTTATATTTTGCCAGCTATTTATTTCAGAGAGCTTATTGACATTTTCCAAAACTATATGAGATGGAAGCTTTACTACTTTCCTCTGCCTTTTCCTTTAGCTGCAGAGTTAACAGTACAGAAGGATATCAGGCAAAAAAGGCTTCACAATGTATGAACTTATTTCTTTCATTTGCATTAATTATTTTTTCTCCCAGCTTTTTTTGAAGAACTGCTAACCTGCTGAAAAATACCCTACCTAAATGGAAAAAGATAATACCAATATTAGAGTCAGATTAGAAGTAAGCAGAATGCTAGACATAGAGTTAGATAAGGACAGTGGGGGGCAAATCTCACAAGGTTCAATAAAGACAAGTGCAAAGTCCTGCACTTAGGATGGAAGAATGCCAGGTACTGCTAAAGCCTGGGGACTGACTGGCTAAGCAGCAGCTCTACAGAAAAGGACCTGGGGGTGACAGTGGACAATAAGATGGATGTAAGTTAGCAGTGTGCCCTTGTTGCTAAGCAGGCTAACAGCATATTGGGTTGCATTGATAGGAGTATTCCCACCAACTGAGAGAAATAATTATTCTGCCCTGTTCTGCCCTGGTGAGCCCACATCTGGAGTACTGTGTCCAATTTTGAGCCCACCACTTTATGGACATGGACAAGCTGGAAAGAGTCCAGCAGAGGGCAACAAAATGGTTCAGGGGCTGAGACACATTATTCATGAGGAGAGGCTGAGGGAACTGGGTTTATTTAGTCTACATGAGAAGACTGAGAGGGGATCTGACAGCAGCCCTTAACTACCTGAACAGGGGTTCAAAATAGGATGGAGCTAGGCTGTTCTCAGTAGTGGCAGATGACAGAACAAGGAGCAATGGTCTCAAGTTGCAGCAAGGGAGGTTTTGGTTGGATATTAGGAAAAAACTATCTTACTAGGAGAGTGGTGAAGCACTGGAACAGGTTACATAGAGAGGTGGTAGAATCTCCATCACTGGAGGTTTTTAAGGCCCAGCTCAACAAAACGTTTGCTGGGACGATATAGTTGGAGATGGTCCTACTTTGAGCAAGGGGTTGGACCTGATGAGGTCCTTTCCAACTCTAATTTTCTATGATTCCATGATTTAATCAATAATGCCCTCCACTAGCAGGGAATAACTACAATAAGAGCAATAAAAGCATTAGAGTATAGCTTTCTTTGGGATCCCTTGTTACATATGTTAACCACTCACTTCAAGTTGATGACTGAGTTGTTTGTTATTCTCCCTTTTCTGCCATGAGTCATTAATCTTTCCGAGACTTGTTGGAGGGACAAATGGATGGTTGCCAAAGTGCAGTAGGTCTTACCAGGCTGGATTTGCATTAATGTCTTTCTGTTTCTTGCTCATCTTTTTTCCAATACACTTATCATCCGTTTTGTATTTTGTCTTTAAAAAATAGAAAAGATAAATTGGAAGATATGTACCACTTGTCTCTCACTATGGGTTTTATTTTGTGGTCTTAACTTACTTGCTTACAGTAAAAGAAAAAAAAGAAATGGCAAATTTGCACCCATGATTAAAATGGCAATGCTCACAAGTGTGTCAGTTCTGGCATGTGGATTCTCAGATAAAACCAGTAATGTGATATCAGCCTTCATTGTGAGAAAGAGGTGGTTTATTGCCAGTCTTTTAGAAGAATCAGATTTGGAAGACAAGTGAAAGACCCTCAGTAATTCTTTGAGTAAGGGTGTATACTGACAGCTTAATAAGGAGTAATGTAGGTAGCAGTAACATTGTAGATATAATTCCTGGGTGGGGTGGTTCTCAATCCAATTCTATGGAAAGGTGCTTGAGGCAAATACATCTTTCAAAGCAGTTAGCTATTTTCAGGTAGGCTGAGATCTCAGAGGCCACTAAAGGGCTGTGGGATTGCTTTGATAGTTTGGCTAGGGGCAACATAGCTTTAGGTTCTTTGGAAGTAGAGCAGATGCAACATGTGATAGTTAAGCCATAGGAATAAACCAAGAGTTCTGCTGTTTGTTTCCAGTGTTATCTCTCTCTGGCTTCATGACCTAGGATAAGTCACTCTCACTATCTGTGCCCTACTTTGACTTAGGTAAAGAAAGATTGTGAGGAAAACAAGAATTGCCTTTCCTTTACAATGCAGGTATAAGTTTTAATCAGTTAAGAAAAAAATTAGCCTTTCCAAGAAAATACCAAGTATGTAAAGAGAGATGTGATAGTGGTGGACTGTTGGAGTTTACTTCCTGAATCACGGATGGCTTCAGAGGCAACTACTGTATGATAATTACTTAATGTAATTATCTCCATGGGGATTGGAGACCATGGGCTCCATGAAGAGCAAACCCAAGGGGTTCTGGCCTATTTCCAACAATCTCTTTGATATAGCTGTATTTAGAGCTAGTGCAGACTCCTACCTCCACTGTGTAAAAGTAGCACTGAGATGGCTTTACACATATTCTCCCCCTTCTATCCCACTGTGGATTTTTTTCACTATAAAGTGAGGTACCAATGGAATATGAGATGACCAGCTGATGCAATGTTAACATGACTTTCACCTGTCTATACCATTGAATGTGGTGGTCTGTGGGTGGGCACTCTACACTTGGATGGTTGTCTAGCCTAAAGTTCATATAAACAATTCACTGATTCTCATATGGAAGATACTATACAACTGTAAACCATTTGTACCTTTTTCAGGCCAGTTCTAACTTTACAAGTTATGACTCAAAACCTGAGGTCAGTGGTTGTGTTGTTTCAGGTAGTTAGCCAAATAAAGGAAGAGCTGAAGCTGAGATGATACATGTCCCTCCCATCCAGGGCTGTGAAGGTTATCCCTGTAGGTGTGGTCCTAAGAAAAGACCCACATGAATCTTCAATCCAGTTCTCCTACCCAGGGGATGAATCAGAAAAGTATCTATGTTCCAGTTCACACTCCAGAATCATTTTTCCCAGTTGCGATTTAAGTATGTGAGAAAAGATTACATTGTGGATGGTTATGATGTGCCCACGGACAATAAAATTATTTGTTTAAAAAAATAGTTGATTTTTATAATGATTTGAGATACATTTACAAGTGCTGCTTTATGGTTATGATATGATATGATCATATCATATCATATCATATCATATATCATATCATATGATGCTTCCCAAACATTATTTTATCAGGTATAGAAAAAATATTTTAACTCATTGCTCAAATGATGTAATAAAAATGAGTAATGGGCATACAACATAATAAAGTGTATGCATATGCAGTGATATTATACCTGCCTTTCAGCATTTGCTCAACAGAGGAGGATGGTGCGTGCATACAAGTGCGTACTGTATGTACATGTTTGGGCAAATTAGCCATGCATGTCTGGAGGTATAATTCCACTGAGGTCACATAAACTGGGTTTGAACATAAACTGTTCATACTGTTACCACTCTGGAATGTTTTCCCAAGCTTACTTCACAAAGAAACCACTTTTACCTCCCAAAAACACATTTCTCATATAATATGTATCAGTAATGAATTCAATATAATTACAGAGACAGATAGAATAGATACTCCATAAAGTCTTCCTGGATTTCCTAGTGATGCCCATCTTCAGTTAGTTTTCTGTGAAGGTAGTAGGGGAAAAATCCAGATTGTTCACTTAAGTACATCCAGTCACACATTGCGATAACAAAAAATTAGGTACCTGGTCCTAGAAGGGAAATCCAAAGTCCCGAAGTCAGATGTCTAGGATTCAGAGAATGGAGAGAATTAAGCACCTGATTCAGGGTAGACATTAGAGGTGGCCCTGTTTGAAAGTAGATACCTAATGGCCAGGAACAGACATTACACTTTTAGCAGTATAAGTGATCAGAAACTGGTCTATACCTATAACAGAACAGAAGCTCAGCACACAAAGACTGGTTTAAAAATGATCTAAGATTTGTAACACCCCCTACCCCCTGGGACAAATGTGTTGTGCAATCTAAACTACTCTGTTTACAGAAAACAGCATAACTTAGATTGATTCTGCCTCTGGCTTTTTGAATGTCTATACCTAGCCAATGTGGCTACCTTTTGCAAAATTGCCTAGTAACTAGGCACTCACCCAGGAAGTTGGAGACATGCATTCTAGGCCTTCTTCAGCAGGAAGGAACTTTTACCCGGATCTCCCAGCTTCCAGAAGAGTGACCTAACCATCCTTCCTGTTGAAAAAGCTGGACTGCTGTGCAACAGAATGCGAGAACAGGGGCATGAAGAGACAACAAGCAAAAGAGAACCTGCCTCTGTAGTCTCTGTAGACAGCCAGATGGTATGGAGACCTGGTCCCTACTCCCAGGATTATTTTTACCTTCTAATCAATAACTGTGTAACATACAATGCATAAACAGCAAAGACCAGAACACAGGGCTCCTTCTTCCCATCTATGTGTCCTAATAGAGTCAGGCTTTCTTTTGCCTGTTCTCTTACTCTGGCCTTATGCTTCTTATACTCCTTCCCTTTTACAAGCTCAGCTTTAACAGGCAAAGCAGAGGGTACCCACACCCAGATAATTCTAGGGCCTGGTGCACAGAGATAGGAGATGTGGTTTGACTTTTCCTAGGCTGAGAAGGACAAGAAACACTGGTTGTCCACTTCCTAGATGGGTGCTATAGGTAGTCTCTCTTTCTCCAGCTCCTGCCATGTTTTTGCATGAATGTGACAATGGTTGCTGTGCTTTGTGCTAAACATGATGCTGTCAGTGGAAGTTTGCCAACCTTAGAGGTGCACCTAAAAATTGGACCTTTCTGAAGACTCAGATGGAAGTTAGGCCTCTTCCCAACACTGGATCACAATGCTGCTTAGGCAGGAGGTAGGTACCAACATGCTCCAGAACCTAAGGACATGTTTACACAAAATGCTAAATGCATAGTAGCCTAATAATACTGCACAGTAGCATGTCACAGCAGAAACAGTGCTAATATACTACTGAGCAGTATTATTAGGCTATTGTGCAGTAACGTCACTAAAAAGGTGCGTGGCAGTGCTACTGTGCGGTAATGCTGATTACTGTGCATTGATTTAGTACTTGGTTATACAAGTAATAAATTTTATGCACAGGAACTATGGTGTATTAATGAATGGATGAGTAGATGTGCCCATAGATTATTAGCTGATATAAATCAGTGGTGTTCTACAGAAGTCAGTTGAGTTATGCCTACTGATATCAGCTAGAGATGTGTTCTTTAATACATTTTTTTAAATGGTAGGGTACCTTGAGTAGTCTGGAAGAGAGCTTCACTTATAAAGAGACTGAGAGTTATTACACTACACTTTTCTGACTCTAAGTATATTTTTAATACTGTTCCTTTTGGGTCACCTGAATTTAATTATGTAAAGCAGTCAAAAAATTGACTGACCACTGATGAGCCCTTTCTAATCACTGGGAGGTATTCTGAATTGTTTAGGAAACACTATAAAGCAGAGAGGTTTGCAATTATGCATGTTGCTGCTGAAAACATTGTGAAATAATGTCTCAAGCAAGGGCAGCTTTTTAAGCCTGCTGTGTTTGTGGTAAATTAAAAATTGTACCTCAAAGCTCCTTAAATTTAAAAATATCAGAAGCAGGTATAGAAGAGTTTGTGATCTTGACATGGCTGTTGGTAGGTCATTAGTCAATTGAAGGTCAAAGCACCAGTGCTTGAACTGAATAAGATACAAGCAGGTTTCCCTTTTCAGGAACAGAGACTCTAGTCCCACGATAGAAAATAGTGCTATCAGTGATATTAATACCCTGTTACTGATGATAAATCTTCCTATGGCTCTAGTAAGGAAACCCCTAGCCATAGTTGGATATGAGGGAAATACTTATCACGAAAAGAGATAAGAGATATTTATAAAATTAAGCAACTGGAAATGTGTGTAATACTTTCTCTGTTATTTTTTGTGACTTGTTTCTGAAAGTGAGATTAGGAAAGGACTTATTTGGAAGTAGGAAGCCTGCCATGGGAAGGGAGGTTACTCTATTTACAAAATGCAGTATGTACATCTTAATAACACCCTGAAAGCTTGTGATAATCACACCTTGAAGTCTTGAATGTCTAGACCTCTAGACACCTCTCATGTACATTACAGAAATTTAGCAGCCTATGGTTAAGTGGTATGGCTAAGTGTATCTAATAATGCTGGCCCCTGCAACTGTGCATTCTACTGTAATAGGAACATGATACAATAGCTGCTTATTTGTCATTATATTACATTTCCATTAAACTAAATAGAGTTAAGGGTGAACGTACTGTGTACATGTGATGTACATGTATATATTTGTCATGTATATATGTATATATTAGAGGTATACTGATATGTATTTGCACCTGTTCACATCATGTTATATTTGGGGGTTGTTCAGTGGCTGCTGTCAAAGGTTTTGTCCTGCCCAAGGATTCGCCAATGCACTCTCACGAAGCTGCCTGCAGATGCCATGGCAGAAGGTCACCAGCTGCCATCATACTCACTGTTCAATTATTTTTGTATGTGCAGTGTATTACTGTTAGCCCTACCATCATAGAACTAGGACTTTCAGAGGTATGATGCTTTCAGAGGTATGATTTCTTTTTTTTTCAGTTTTGTGCAATAGGGTTTTGTTTGTTTCACTTCATTCTGGAAATAGTAGATTATTTCTCTCATGTGGTCCCCAGAGATGGGAGTGTCCCAGACCATGCCCATATAGAGAGGAATATATAGCATCTCCATAGAGAGATGCTGTGTGGCACTTCCATGTAGCTCCTGATCCCTCCTGATCCCAATATGTGCTTATCAACTGGCTTCTCTGTTTTGACTTGGTTAAGGCATAAATCAAGTTTCTAATGTTCATGAAGCTGGTTAGAAACCTGTATTTCTTCCTTGAAGGTCAGAGGCTCTAAGTAGAAAAACTAGCTTAAACCTGTTCCCAGTCAACTTACATTAAGCCCACACTTAAACTGAAATAAGAGTGTCTATACATACATATACTATATATTTAGTCATCAGTTTGACTAAATTTAAATGCACACCTTCAGTTAAGCTAATGAAAATTCTTTGTGCAGACTAGTTTTATGGGTACTGTTTTCATTTAGGTTTTCTGTGTAATTAAGAAGAGAATTTGCCCTGCAAAAGTCTCACAAGCTTAGCAGGTGCTTAAACCGGATGCCAAAGTCCTGTAGAGTAGATGAAGCTGCAGTGTTGTAAATACTCTACTAGTTAACTAGATATTTGCTTCCTTGCTAAATTGCTAAGAGATAAAGCCTTATGCCTAATGTAATCAAATACTCACAAGCAAGCTAATATGTCTTGACAACACACAGTATGCATATGAATTTGAAGGGGGAGGATTTCTGTTTATTATTGGATATTTCTCTTGTTATATTAGCAGCTCCTATTGATACGTTTTCTTCAAATCCTGTTATGTTACAGAGGAAAACATAAATGAAAATTTTAATCTGAAGACTGCATGTTGTATTTGAAAACACATACATTCCTCTCTCTGATCTACTCTACAGAGGTAGCTGCTGGCTTCTCAGGTTCACGTTCCTTTGACATATTGGGATGTTGGCCACATCTTAGGGTAGAGGGGGTTACTTAAAAAACCCAGAAGGTGTTACTTTTCTGCTGAGGGTCATATCAGTCACCAGATCTGTAGTCAGGCATAATTTTTTCTCCTACATCAGACTGAAATAGACAGTAGGGAGTTTTTTCTTCCTCTCTAGTGTACAGCATTTTCCTAAAATCTTCTTAACGTATGTTAAGCAGGTATTTCCCTTTTGCTGCAGTGGCAGGGCACTGGCAGGGCTTGTGGCTTTGATAGTAATGATTTGATGACCTGGGAGGCTCCTTCCAGCCCTATATTCTTTAAACCCTTCCCACCCACAACTTTATGCTGTGGGTTTTGCATTAGTCTTGGGTAATCTGAGAAATAACATTTAATATCCTAGTATTCTTTCTACCCTGGGCTCCCTCCCAACCTCACACAGCTCCATAAACATACAAAGGTAATTCCAGAGAGGTATATGGTAGTATAGCCTTTACACAGAACAAGCCTATTTCTGAGCGGGTTGACTCATATTTTAAGCTCCTGGGTCATTAAGTAAGAAGGATTGCACTAACCTCAAAGGTTTAAAATTGTTGAGACATACACTGCATTTGAACTGTCAGCTGAGCTTATTGGATAGTATGCTAAAAGAGGTATATTTGCTCCCATTTACCTGCTAGACTTATTTAATAAACAAAACTGATAAACTAACTTCTAGTTTGAGAGGGGCGATCTCAAGTCCGGAAAACTGAGGCCACAGTCAAAAAATCAGAAGTGAGCCACAGTAATGCTTTCTATTTCTTGCAGATTATTTTAAAGTAATCTAAAACTGGTACAAAGAGGGTAAAAACCCTATTGCCTTTGAATACAGGTATAAATCATTATTAAAAACAAAATGTAATTTCCTGTATGTTTTATTTAGTTTCAATTGTAGCAAGTGAATGTGAGCAATTTTGAACTCTGAAAAAACGTTAAACAGCAAGTTCTTCCATATTCTCATTTTTTCTTGAGGCCTATTTTTGTTCTGCGTCAGGCTTATGGAAAGAGGAAGTTGTAAAAGCACTGTTATGGAGCTTTCCAGTTTTCAAAGAAGGCCAAGAACTCATTCCATTAATTTTTCAAATGTTGTTTTTTTCCCCAGTACTTATTTTTACATTTAAGTGATGGGTTGTAATTCAAACTGAACAAGAAACCATCAGTGCTTCTCTTATTTTCTTCCTTCTATCAAAAGACAAAGGAGAAGTCCTGACCTTGTTAAAGCAAATGTCAAAACTCCAACTGATTTCAGTGGGGCCAAGATTTTATCCTACATGTTTATATCATGTAGAATAACCACCATATTTCTTCTACAACATCCCTGTTGCATTCAAAAGGAAATATAATGAACAGTTCCCCATAGTAACAATAGAGGAAGGCTCACTGATTACAGAAAAGGCAGAGGGCACTGGTGCCAAATTACCAAAAATCAAAAGAATATATGCAAAATTTTGGGTAATAGAAATGATGATACTATTCACTTTACATCTGTAGTAAGTAGAGTACCCAGGAGCAAAACAAAAGTTTATCACTGTTGTATGATGGGTATCTTTGACAATCTTTATAGGCCATGGGCCAGAGTGACCCAGTTCAGTCAGAGGCAGTGGGCTATGCAAGCACTAGGACCCAGCTTCCATGCTTACTTTTCCATGAGGCTGCATTGAGAATAGTGCCTATAGCAGGTGCTTCTCCACAGTGGTTTGCGGAGTACCTGCAGCCAGCATTTCTCCCTGTGGTGGCATGCAAAAGCAACTGCTGCCAAAGACCCTACTGCCAAATGTCGCTGGAGACCCACATTGATAGGCCAGGCCACAGGTGGCCAACCCCTAGTCTAAGGGATCATCTTAACATTTGGCAATTAAGCACACACAGGCAGTTAACTTAAAAACAAACAACAGAGCCATGTGAAAAGAAATGTAAGTTACTATCATGTTCTAGTCTCTCAAACATTTTCACTGAAATAGCTAGTATAAATAAAGGTTTAATATACCTTTTAGTATAAAAAATAAGGATCATGGCTACTGGAAGAACAATAGTGTAATAGATATATGTCTATATATTAGGGCTGTCAAATGATTTAAAAATTTGATCGTGATTAGTTGCACGATTAAGAAAATTAGTTGCATTTAATCACAGTTTGAATTGCACAGCTAAAAACTCAAAATTATACATGGAAAAACTCAAAATAATACAAAATTATGCAGGTACTTTGTACGGTTGGGGGTGGGGGTGAAATGTGTGGGGGGATTTGTGAAGGTGTGGGGGGCTGTGGATGTGTGTTGGGGGTCCCCATATATCCTGGCAGGATGCAAGGTACTGTGGTTCAGGAGTGAGGGGCAGCAGCAGGACCGAGGGAGCTGTGCCTTGGGAGTGAGAGCCAGACACACACAAACACACACAGAACCCAGCAGGTAAATCTGTGGAGGGGAGGGGAGGGGGGAGAGGAAAGGGGGGGTGCAGATTGAGGCCCCACAGTGGTGGAGGTATTGTGGCAGGGACAGGGTTGAATGTGGCTCCAGAGCTGGGGTGGGTCATGAGATGGAGCTGCAGACAACTTGTCCAGGAGTGTGGAAGCGGGAGGCACAGCTCCCCACCACTGCCCACACCCCAAGAGGAGGCATGGGGCATGTTCCCCCCAGATTTGTGCATGGGGCAGAGGCAGGCTGCCTGCTGTGAGCTGTGGGCCCTCCTGCCTCTGTCCTGGGAGCCTGGGACTAGCCGCCGCTCCAGTTTCAAAAACCTGGAATTTTCACATTTCCAGCAGGTGCTTGGTCCCAAGCATGCCCAATTCATTAGGTTATACTCAGTGTTCCCTCTAAGCTGTGCATGTGCACAACCACGCACAATAAAAAGTCATGCTGAGCAATAACTTTTTTATGCCATACACGCAGTGGCGTACCAAGGGTGGAGAAGCAGTAGGGCGCCCTGCTCCCTGGGCTCCGGCCTGGGTGGGGATGCCCAGTGCTGTAGCAAGGGGGCACCGACGCTGCCTCTGCCGCTACTGCCACTGGCTTTGCATCTGGCCACTCGCCACCCACTCCAACCTGGCCACAGGCTGCTGCAGGAACAGGGAGGGGTGGGCACACAGAGATACCAGCAGACTCCCAGCCAGGATTGGTCACAGATCACTAAATCTTAGAGGGAACTTTGGTTATACTGTATTATGAGGATATGTTACATGTAAAGGCAGAAGATGTGTGGATACCTTTAAGAATGTTACATATAAGTTATTACATTTGACTGGGGACTACAGAAGGGAACAGCAGATCAGTAGGCTAAGTAGGCTCTCCAAATAAACAAGCTTTATCATTTTATAAGTTTAACTCCTTGGTCTTTTGAGAATAACACAGAGGCCAAGGGGAACTAGCAGCTTTCAGGGAAGTATTAACCCAGAATGAGGAGGATTTGACCAGGACCTTGAGCTTGACCAGGAGTTTGCCCGGGAACTGGCTGAGGCCACATGCTCCAGGACCATGGTTGTCATGGGTGACTTCAATTAACCAGACATCTCGTGGGAGAATCACTCAGCAAAATCCAAGCAGTCACAAAGCTTCTTCTTGTGCGTGGATGACCTCTACCTGACTCAAGAAGTCTATGAGCCAAAAAGAGGTAAAGTCCTGCTCGACCTGGTACTGGCTACTGGGGATGACCTAACCGGTAACCTAGTGATTGATGGGAAACAGGGTGACAGCGACCATGAGCTAGTCACCTTCACCATCCGCCATAAAGCTGGCAAGTCAGTCAGCAACATGGAAGTCCTTGACTTCAGGAAAGCAGACTTTGACAAGCTCAGGAGACTTGTCAGTGAGGCCCTAAGGAACCACGACCCCATGGAGAGGGGAGTTCAAGAAGAGTGGTTGCTCCTCAAAGGAGCGATCCTCAATGCACAAGCTAATTCTATTCCATCTTGGAGGAAAGGCAGCAAGAGGGCACAGCAGCCCCCTTGGCTCTCCAGGGATCTAGCAGACCTCCTGAGGCTAAAA
>NW_017728909.1:63870158-63937545 GCF_001723895.1 Crocodylus porosus | reverse complement strand
TATTCTGCACTGGTCCGGTCCTGCAGGGAGCAAACCAGGAAAGCCAAGGCTGCAACTGAACTCCAACTAGCTTCAAGCATCAGATGGGGCAACTGACAACTGATGCCCAGGAAAAAGCCAACCTATTAAATGGGTACTTTGCGTTGGTCTTTCATCAGTCCTATGGGATGCCCATGCCTACCGTGGGACAGGGCGGTCCGGGTGAGGGAGATCTCCTGCCCTCCATTCATGCTGACCTCATGAAGGAACAACTTGAGAAGCTGGATACCTTCAAGTCAGCCGGCCCTGACAATCTACACCCCAGGGTACTCAAGGAGCTGGTGAGAAACATAGCCCAGCCTCTGGAACAGATCTTTGAAAACTCCTGGTGCTCTGGTGTAGTGCCCAAAGACTGGAAGAAAGCCAATGTGGTGCCTATCTTCAAGAAAGGGAGGAAAGTGGAGCCGGCTAACTATAGGCCCATCAGCCTGACTTCTATCCCAGGGAAGACCTTAGAAAAGTTTATTAAAGAGGCCATCCTTAATGGTGGCTGACGCCAACATCCTAAGGTATAGCCAGCATGGGTTTGTTGCAGGTAGGTCTTGCTTGACCAATCTCATTTACTTCTACAACCAGGTGGCCTATCACCTGGACAAGGGAGAGAAGATTGATATCATATATCTTGACTTCAAAAAAGCCTTTGATCTGGTATCCCATGATCACCTCTTGCTGAACCTGGCCAATCATGGCCTTGGGTCTACCACAATCCACTGGCTGGGAAATTGGCTTCATGGTTAGACCCAGAGGGTAGTGATTGATGGAAGTCAATTATCATGGTGCCGTGTGACCAGTGGGGTCCCCCAAGGCTCTGTCCTTGGATCCATGTTGTTCAACATCTTCATTAATGATATGGACATTGGAGTCAGAAGCAGACTGGCCAAGTTTGCCGATGACACCAAACTTTGGGGCAAAGCATCCACACCAGAAGACAGGTGGGTGATCCAGGCTGACCTGGACAGGCTTAGCAAATGGGCAAATGAGAACCTGATGGTGCTTAACACCGAAAAATGCAAGGTTCTCCACCTTGGGAAGAAAAACCTGCAGCATCCTTACAGGCTCGGCAGTACTACGCTGGCTAGCACTACGGAAGAAAGAGACTTGGGGGTCATCACTGACCACAAGATGAATGTGAGCCTGCAATGCAATGCTGCAGCTAGTAAAGCAACCAAAACGCAGGCTTGCATCCATAAATGCTTCACAAGCAAATCCTGGGACGTCATTCTCCCCTTATACTTGGCCTTGGTGAGGCCACAGCTGGAGTACTATGTCCAGTTTTGGGCTCCACAATTTAAAAAGGATATGGAGAAGCTTGAGAGAGTCCAGACAAGAGCCACGCGCATGATCAGAGGTCAGGAAAACAGACCTTACGATGACAGGCTGAGAGCCATGGGGCTCTTTAGCCTGGAAAAGCGCAGGCTCAGGGGTGATCTGATGGCCATTTATAAGTTTATCAGGGGTGACCACCAGTATCTGGGGGAACGTTTGTTCACCAGAGCACCCCAAGGGATGACAAGGTCGAATGGTCATAAACTACCGCAAAACCATTTCAGGCTGGACATAAGGAAGAATTTCTTTACTGTCCGAGCCCCCAAGGTCTGGAACAGCCTGCCATCGGAGGTGGTTCAAGCACCTACATTGAACACCTTCAAGAGTAAATTGGATGTTTATCTTGCTGGGATCCTATTACCCCAGCTGACTTCTTGCCCTTCAGTGCCCTTCAGGCGGTGGGCTGGACTCGATGATCTTCTGAGGTCCCTTCCAGCCCTAATGTCTATGAAATCTATGAAATCTATGATTTTTTTTTCACAGTCATTGGACTGACATTTATGTAACTGCCGGGCCTCGAATAAGCACTCTAGAGCAGCTTTTGCTGTACTGGTGGATGTCAAGCACCTCCCAGGTTCATGTCATTTCTGGAGTAGCTCTCTTCTTCCCACATTGCCAAACCCATTCTCATCTGCAATGACTTGCTGTTCCTCAATAGGAGGGGTCAGCTAACGGGATACTCGGTGGCCCAGGGTTCACCTGGTGGTCAGTCTCAGGGCTCCACCACCCCTACACCCCGGCCTCACGCCTCCTTCAGTGTGCTGCCCAGCTGTTGGCCTCAGCCTCTTCATGCAGGGATAATCCTCTCCACCTTTACATTTAGATGCCAGCGGCTTAAGGCCCCACTCGCCCGTGAGGGCCTACCCCACAGCCTTTCACACCTCCATCCCTTCCTTCAGGGATACATAGAACAAAAAAAGGGGGAACCCTACTGAGGCTTTTCCACAGCCCCACCCCTCAGGCCCTCATCCCTAACCCCTATGCCCCTTCATCTGGGGTAACAAAAATAAACGTGCCAACCGCCATCAACTACTAAGCTATTCCCTGTCCCTTTCTCCTTTTCCCCGGAGTCTAACAGGGAGGGGATGGTTTTCTTCATGACCCGTCGCCTCCAGAAGCTACTCCCATCCGTTCCTCAATGCAGCAGAACTCGGCAGCAATACCCGCCCCGACTACAAACCCCTTTAAGGCTCTCCTGGGGTCTTCTCCCCCTGTCATCCCTTCCTCCATGCCTCATCATCCCGGCACTCCCACCTGTGTTCCGCTTGGCTTCCAGGTGCCGCTTCAGCTTCACCTCTGTCCAGCAAACCTGACACTCCCTCTTCGTCCTGCATGGGCTCCCGTTGGGGAGCTCCACCCTCCACCACCTGCATCTGCTCCCTCTTGCCAGGCTCCCCGGGTCCAGCGAGTGGGGTATTCTCCACTGCTAGCGTCAGCTGCGGCTTCCTTCCCAACCTATCCGCCCCCTCCGCAGCAGTGGCCGCCATTTTTATTTCTGCCAGCCGGCATCTGATGCTGACGTCACTGGCAGGCCGTAATTAAACAAAAAGGCGGCTAACGAGCCGCACGGGCTCTTCCTTCTGCCCTGTGCGCATCCTGTCCCAAGCTGCCAGTAAGTACCACGTGTTATTTTGACTCCCGGGACAATTTATATTCTGGTTAGACCTATTGGAGGACTGCGTTGTGGATGTCAGGGGAGGAGGAAACCATGGACACAGGTACTTTAGGGTACCACCTACAATAAGTACCAGAGTTCAGGCCCTGAGACTGAGGGGCAGAGATGATTGAGGTTCAGGTGGACCCCAGAAAAGGGGATTGTTATCTAAGTAAGGGCCGATCCTTAGAGGCTGAGATCTTGAACAGTAGGCCCAGACAGAGGGAGTGGCCATAAAGGAAAAGGGGGCCGAGGCTGTGACAGTCAAGACCCCAACAAATGGCCCAGAACTTAAGTGGATGTCCCCTTTAAGGGCAAGTACCACAAGAGAGTAGAAGGCTCCTGGTGTGACTCGTTTGGACAGACAGATCAACCCACCCCACAAGGTGACTACTGGCCCTCAGGGATTCCTCCCCATCAACAACAAACAACATTGAAGTCATGGCAGGCAAGTGATGGGAGCCAAAGCGGGATCAGGAAGGTACTAGCAAGTGGGGCAGACCCCAGTGAGTGCTACAAAGGGCTACTATTTAAGAGCTTATTTTAGTTGCTTGAAAGCTTATTTTAGTTGCCAGTGGATTTCCATGGAAATGTATGAAAGCTAAAAGTTTCATGAATTCAGATGTATTATTCACAAGCTAAAGTGTGTCCTTCATTTAATCAGGAGCAGAGACAATACAGTTATGGCCAGTTCCACAGCACATTTCTGTTTAGGCTGGTATGGTGTTCTCTGAACACCATGCAATCTTTACTTAATCTGCACTGAATCTTTGGCTTCTCAACATCCTTGTAAGGCAAGGTGGTACTATTATTTACATTTTGCAGATGGGGAACTGAGATGCATAAAGTCCAAATAACTTGCCCAAGGTCATAGAAGTCTGTGGTGTAAGAGGAAATTCAACTGTGGCCTCTTGAGTCTTAACATAGTGCCCAAAACACTGGCCTATGCATACCTAGCATCCAGTGGTGAATATTCATAACGAAATCTTGCAAACCTCATATAGTCTGAAAATGTATACAGAGTCCTGGAAGAACACTTACAATTCCAGAATACTTAGTTCAGCTGCTTGCAGGTCTATTAGAATATTACTGTAATAATGCTAATTTTGAGAGAGACCATATGAGCATATTTTCACAATGGTTATGTGGGCAAACACTAGACTAAAAAGCTCATATTAGGTTTCATTCCAAAACTGTCTGGCTGAGCCACTGACATTGACTTTTGAAAAGACGGAGCTGCAATTTGCATCTCTGAGTTAACAAAAATCATACAGAACCCAGTCTATCAAAGCTTTAAGAACTGAGTGCTGTATGACTACTTGCAAGCTAGAGCCAGAATGGAGTTTCAGATCTCAAATACGGGGTCAGATCTGTACCCAAACTTCCCCCTTTTTAAGGGCATTCAATTTTCAGAACTTGGTTGAGGCTCATTTCTAAATTATTTCAAAGATCTTCTTCTTCATTTTCTGTGGTAAGCACAGTGCACAAGTGGCCAGTTTTCTCACACAGTGTGTTTGTTAACCAGCTGAATTGCTGGTATGTGATTTTTTTCTTGAATTAATGATTAATCATATCCTGGCAAAAGCCTACAAAATGTGGACCTTTGGCACTCTACTGGCAAAAGTTCACGGAATGCTTAGGGACCTGCAAAGGAAAAATAATTCACTCAATGACAAATGAAAACAGGAAATGCCAAAATCCATGGAACCTTTTACATGCCAGGACTTATTTGTAGAGCATAAAAAGCTATTAGTGCACATAGAAAAATACCTTCTTTTGTGCTTATTGTAACCTCTACATAGGAGAGTTATGTAGAAACTCAGCATCCAAAACTGCAGTCAAATCCAGTCAAATGCATAGTAGCAATGGGCAAAGCTCCTCATGAGGATTCAGAAGTTTGCTTCCACACTCTAAATGAAGCTGCAGGTTTTGTGAGCTCCATTCCCATCTCTCATAGGTGAAAGCTATCAATGGGACCTCGTATGGAGGCAAGTTTGAATTCACCTTTCAATTCCAGTGGAATATATTGGGCTAAGAAACTTTTTGGTGTGAGAGTATGAAACAAAACTTTTATTTTTCCCCAAGTGCCTGTCCCTGCTAAATAGGCATATTTGGCAAGTAGTCCCTCCATTTGCTCCTTCTATCTTGGACAAACCCTGCTGCACAGCAGACACCCATTCTCTTACCTGCCATAATCTCGCTTTCAAGGAAGCATGTCATTACTAGGAACAGCTGGTGAACTGCCCAAATCCTCCAGTGGCTAATGTTCTTTGTGGGGAGACAAGGAATGCCAACATTTCGAGAAAATATTTTATTTAATGCCTGAAGAGGTTGCAAGGTTACAAATGGAGATTTAATATAATCAGAACCCATGCCAGCCTCAGAGCCACTCTTTCAGAGAGAAGAATTAATATTAGACATCTATGGCAATTCATCTGGTGGCACTCATTTTACTTTTAATTAAATTTTGCCTTCATGTGTTTATTTTGTGGATTTAGGCAGATGGCTATATTGCAGTGACAGTATTTGTAGGTATTAAAAAGTAATTTTTCATGCCTGAGAACTCCATTTCTAATATTTTTCTTCCTTAAAACAAGTGTCAACAGAGGACATGCAAACTGGGATACAGTTGAGGAGGGAACCAAAGCAGACTGTCTTCAACCTACCACAATGGCTGACAGCCAGCCCCACAAGGTTACCCCACAGGTAAGTAGTAATGACAGCCAACAGCCCCAGGCAACTAAATATAGCATGGATCTCAGCACACAACCTTTCAAGACAAATTCTCACAATGACAGACAAGCAACAGAGCTCACAGAAAGCTAAACAGGCCACCACTGAATTGGCTACATAATTTAAACAGCTGTTGTGCATAGTCAGCTCTTACGGTTTAGCTGACTCATCTGTGCCAATATCCAATGCTTGAAGCTGCTCTTTTACATCAGTGTAAATCAGGAATGGCTCCAGCAAAACCAGTGTGTAACATTACTGTGAGAGAAGTGAGAGGCAGGCACATCACACAGCACATAACTAGGGGAAGGCAAAAGGGGCACCAGCCCCAGGTGCTGACTTAAGAGGGACACCAAAATTGTCCCCAGCCCCTATGGACTCCATAACCTGGCAGCAAGAGCAGCGCCATGGCATTGCTCTTGCAGCAGAAGCCAGGGCATGCATACCTGCATGCTGCTGCTTTAAGAACAAGAGCCGGGATGGGTAGAACATGCAGCAGCAGCAGCACAGCTGCCTCTGTCAGTGCCCCATCTCTGATAGTGTCAGCTACCAAAAACCCCCAAACCCATGAAAACGTGGAAGATTTCTGTAGTGGTCATTTACGTATTAACTTTACCACTTCAGTTGCTATCAGGAATTGCGATTAGGACTAGTTTGTGCACAGGGTCTGAGGGGCAGAGACAGGCAGAACTCTGCAGTGAAACCTCAAATTTACTTGAATATAGCTGAACAGTTTCATTAACTTATTTCCCTGTCTTTCAGGACATAGCTGTTTAATATCCGAAGGGGAAATAGATGATCTAAGAAAGAATTCTTTCTTATTTGTCTTCCTTTTAAAATTAGGCCCCAGTGGCTTTGGAGTTTCCAACGTGAGTAAGACTCCAGTGCTCCGCTGTGCTCTTTGAACTATGTGCACCTCCACCCCTCCTGGAACCATGGCTCCTTCCCTCGACTCTCCTACAGAGTTTGCCCAGGGTGCAAACCCTGCTTGTTACACCTCTGCAGTACAATTTTAAGAAGGTTTTGCCATAGGGGAGAATCCAAAACAATTTTTCCTTGTATTTTCCTTATTGAGCAGCACCTGTTTTTGATATTTCAAACCTAAAGAACAATATTCGGGCATTTTAAAAATGAAATCAAATATAGTAAACTAGGAACTTAACAAGAGAAATAAAAAATAAACCTTCTTTCTGCCAGAACTCTTCTGGAATTTGAAATAATCATGCTCTGTTTCATAAGTAGACTGAGATCCAAACCAAGCACTTATCTGTGGGAGTCTATCCATTTTTCCAATGACTTCTTGGTAACTGAAAAGAAGGCAAGAAAAGAAACATCTTCTATGCAAATAATTTTAAAAGGAAGACAAATAAGACAGAATTCTTAGTTCATCTATTTCCCCTTGGGACGTTAAACAGCTCTGTCATGAAAGACACAGAAATAAGTTCATGAAACTGTTCAGCTATATTCAAGTAAATTTGAGGTTTCACTGCAGAGTTCTTTCTGCCTGTCCCGGCCCCTCAGACCCTGTGCACAAACTTGTCCTAATAGCAATTCCTAATAGCAACTGAAGTGGTAAAGTTAATACGTAAATGACCACTACAGAAATCTTCCCTGTTTTCATGGGTTTTGGAGTTTTTGGTAGCTGACACTGTCAGAGATGGGGCACTGACAGACCACACTGCAATTCAGTATGAGAACATGTATGCTCTATAGATACTGTACAAGCATGTTCAGTAAAATTCAGTTTATATATCTAACCTTACCATCTTGGTTTATAAGAAAGCTAATTAATCGGAGACATAAGTTTTACCTTTGTTACCTGTGAGTATGTAGGTTATGTCACCTATTATGTAGTTAATAGTACAGACTGGTTGTTACTAGTAAAACAGATGTCTAAAGCTTGGCCATCAGTATTAAAAACACTGTCATAATTTCTTACTGGAAAAAAAAAACAAAATAACAATATAAATATGTGTAAAGGAGATAAAATAAGGATAGGGGCTGGAAAAAAAACGTTTCTTAACCGAGCTGGGGAAGAAGGAGGGGGAGGGAGGAGGGAGAATGGCATGTCCTGTAGCTCCTTGTAAAGAGAACATATACTTTTGGAAATCTTCCAAACACCTGTATCATGTAGAATACCTGTCCTGAACCAGAACGACCAGTCTGTATCACTTATTGCAGCCTTCAAGTTGTTTTCTGACTCACCACACCTAACATTATGCCAAGGACAAGTTTGACACATTGCATAGGAAGTCATTGGATACACACAGATTCTGTTCCCTCCAAGTTTTATCAGGTTAATTTGGCTACAATTCTAGTTCTTTGGTGTTGACTGTAAGTGTTGTTGGGCCTAAGTCCCCTTGGCCTGACATCTTTCTGTTCAGTGACAAGCAGGTGGATAACTGAAATATCAGGTGCTCTGGGGTGTTTCCCTCTCGCCTGCCATGATTTTGGTTTTACCTTTACTGGGGAGGCAGTTCCCAGGAGTGATACTTTAGGCCTGATGAAAGAGTCTCTTCATGGGGCTCCACTTCCCCTGTACCCACCCTTACCACATCCTCGATGTTGGATGCTATTCTGGTCCTGATAGGAAAGGGAGCAAAGGGTCCGACCTTCTCCTGCCACCACCATAACCATGTGCCTGAAGTGGAATCAGTGCCTACTCTCGTTATTTTAAATCAGTCCTTGCCCAGCAGCCTCCAAGCCACCCAGGCAACTAGGTCAGGGTTAGCCCTTAGACTTAGGGCCCCTTTGCACCAGTCCCATCAAAAAAAGAATTGGAAGTAAGGAAACAGAAAAAAAAAAGGAATGAGAGGTCCAAAATTCCACAAAAGGCAAACAACACATGTCCAGGTGTCTCCTTTCAGTTATTAATTTCCAGTCCCACAGTGACAAAGGCCTCTCTGGGCTGGTTCTGTTACAGGTCAATCTCCAGTCCCTAGAGGAAAGGTGAACCCCTCCAAGTAGCTTCCCACATGAATCAATTCAGAGTCCTCAGTTCAGCCCTCTGGGCTGCTTTCTGTACAATTCAAATACCAGTCTCTAAGAGGGAGACCAACCCCTTTGAGTGGCCTCCTTCACAAACCCAACTGTGGAGCTTAAGACAAAGGCAAACCCCACTGGGATGGTCCCCACACCAGGCAGCGCTTCCCCTGCTCTCCAGTCACCCCAGCCTCATCTGACCTGACTCTCATTTACAGGTGCTTGTCCCGCAGAGTCCATATGGTCATTGTGGCATTCTGGCCCTCAGTGTCTGCTTCAACTGGTGCTCCTCCAAGCACCCATACATGCCGATATCCAGATATCCAGCCCATATCCAGATCATGGCACTCCTTGCAGGTTGATTGCAGATCAGGTCACAGGGAAGTCACTATGGCCACACCTGCAGTGACTGGGGCTACTGCAGCCAAGGGCCATGTCTGCTGGGGCTACCCGGCCTTAGATTCCAGGGAAGGCCATGCCCACTTCTGGTTGCACCACCTACTTCCAGTAGTCTGCCAGTAGTCTGACAGACCAGATGGAGCGGCTCGATGGGCCAGATGTTTGATACCCATTCCCTAAACCATAAAGGACTTCTGTGGTGGAAATTAAGGAGGATTTGATCACCAGAAAAGGCTTAAGGTGGGAGTGGGGAGTCTCTTCAAGCTAACAGAGAATAAATGCAAGACTAGTGTAGCTGATGAGGTGAATGAGAATTCATTTAAAAGAAGAATGAGAGTGCCTTATACTGGGGAGTGATGATTATCAGTACCTAGAATATTTGTGTACATATTATTAATATACGGTTTACCGGAAATAAATGCATTTGTCCTTATGGTCTCACAAGTTATGTTTTGTGGTCTTTGGCAACATTGTTGTAGACATATATCATATGGAAATGACAGCCAAGTGCCAAGGAGATGGAGGTAACTCAGAGATCAAGGCATCAGTCTCAGAACCTGCTGCCTCTTTGGAGCTACAGGTTTTGGTTATAAATTGGTGAATAATGCAAAAATTTTCCATAAATATTTCAACAATTTTAAAATCAAGACTCTTCACCTGTTATCACATCTGGGTTATCTTTGCCTTTTAAGAACATATAAATAGCAACAGTTTTTAGAGGTAAATAATTGTGCAAAGTGAGTTTTAGGCTCACACTTTGAATATTTGCAGAGAGTAAATCTACACTAGAAACTAGCCAATGAAAACAATCCCATGTGCAATCATAACTAAGTAAGAAATTCTCACATACCAAAAGTGACATAGTTGAAACCATTTTTAAGTTAGCAAATTATTTTCAAGCAGAGCATAAGTTAAAGAAATCATAATGTGTTTGTGAACAATCCCTAGACAGAGAGGAAGGCCAAGAAAAATATTACCCACAAAAATTCTTGCCTCTCACAGAATTTATCAGCTACATTAACAGTTGTGTATCACTTGCTCAGCTCTGTATCTAGTTCTGCCGAAGTGGCCCCTATCCTTCAGAGGTAAACACACTGAGTATCATTCCATTTTTCTTTACTGAGGTCTTAAGCGGAGTCGGGGGAGGGAAGGGACTTAACAGTAGGGGTTCACTACCCAGGGGGAAGAGCTGGACCAGGAATTCTCAGGTCAGCTCACGGAGGCAGTTAAGTCAAGGGGCGTGGTCATCATGGGTGACTAAACTATCCAGACATCTGCTGGAAAGAGCAGTCAGCCAGGTCTGACCGCTCACATAGGTTCCTGGCCGAGGTACAGGACTTCCATCTAACCCAGGAGGTGCACAGTCCCACCAGGGGAAATGCCTTGTTGGATCTGGTCCTGGCCAGGGGCAATGACCTGGTGAGTAGTCTGCAGGTTCACAACCACCTGGGAGATAGCGATCATCGCCTACTGGAATTTACCACCCAGTGCAGGGTGTCAAAGGCCTGCAGCAAGGCAACAGCCCTAGACTTCAGGAGGGCACATCTCAATGAGGTAAGGAGACTAGTCAGGGAGGCACTGAGGTCCTGGAGGGGAGGGGAATTGGGAGTCCAGGAAGAGTGGTCGTTCCTAAAGGGGATGATCCTGCAAGCCTAAAGGGTGACAAGCCCAACGTGGATCAAAGGGGGCAAGAGTGCTAAAAGCCCCCATGGCTCACCAAGAGCATCCAGGAACATCTTAAAGCTAAAAAGGAGGCATACACTCAATGGAAGGGAGGGGCCATCACCAAGGAGGATTATACCTCCATTGCTCAAGACTGTAGGGGGGCTGTTAGGAAGGCTAAGGTGGAGATGGAACTGGGACTAGTAACCCAGATCAAGGATGAAAAAAGTCATTTTTTAAACACAGAGGAGGTAAAAAGAAGGTACTGGGTAATGTAGGGCCTCTGCAGGATACGCTAGAAAATTGGGTGGTCACACCAGATGACAAAGCTAACCTCTTTAACAATTTCTTTGCCTCCATCTTTTTGAGAAGGGACCGGAGCATCCCCCCCCCCCCACAGGGATCCCCAATGGACCCAAGGGAAGTGCTGCCAGGCCCAGGGTCAGTGAGGACCTAGTCAGGGAACTTCTGGTAGGACTAGACTTGTTCAAATCAGCAGGTCCTGATGCTCTCCACCCCAGTGTGCTGAGGGAATTACCAGAGGTCATTGCTGGACCCCTGGCACAGCTTGAAGAGCACTCGTGGTGCTGGAGGACTGCAAAGGGCCACTGTGGTCCCCATTTTCAAAAAAGGGAGGAAGGAGCACCCAGGAAACTACAGGCCCGTTAGTCTTACCTCAGTCCTAGGGAAGCTCTTTGAGAAAATTATCCAGGAGCACATCTGCGAGGGACTAGCAGGGGAGATCATGCTTAGGGGCAACCAACATGGGTTCATTAGAGGCAGGTCCTGTCAGACCAACCTGGTGGCCTTCTATGACCAGGTCACAAAATCCTTGGATACAGGTGTTGCAGTTGACATAGTCTTTCTGGACTTTAGGAAGGCCTTCGACACTGTCTCTCACCCCATTCTTATTAAAAAATTGGGTGACTGTGGCATCGATGCCTACACAGTCAGATGAGTTCCAAATTGTCTGGAGGGCCACACCCAGAGAGTGGTGGCAGACAGGTCTTTTTCGACCTGGAGGGATGTGGGCAGTGGGGTGCCCCAGGGCTCGGTCCTCAGGCCTGCACTGTTCAACATCTTCATCAGTGACTTAGACGAGGGAGTGAAAAGCACCTTGTTCAAATTCGTGGATGACACTAAGATGTGGGGAGAAGTGGGCACACTGGAAGAGAAGGACAAGCTGCAACTAGATCTAGACAGGTTACAGGGCAGATAAGATCAGGATGGGATTCAATACTGACAAGTGCAAGGTACTGCACCTAGGGAGGAAGAACCAGCAGTATACCTACAGGCTGGGGAACTCTCTTCTAGTCAGCACAAAGGCAGAGAAGGATCTTGGTGTCATTATTGATTCCAAAATGAACATGGGCTGCCAACGTGAGGATGCAGTCAGAAAGGCTAACCGCACCGTGTCATGCATTCACAGATGCATCACGAGCAGGTTCAAGGAGGTGATCCTCCCCCTCTATGCAACATTGGTCAGGCCGCAGTTGGAGTACTGCATCCAGTTCTGGGCACCGCACTTCAGAAGGGATGTGGACAGCATTGAGAGGGTCCAGAGGAGGGCCACTCACATGATCAGGGGGCAGCAAGGCAGGCCCTACGAGTGGAGGCTATGGGACCTGAACCTGTTCAGTCTCCACAAGAGAAGGCTGAGGAGAGATCTGGTGGCCGTCTACAAGCTGGCCAAGGGGGACCAGCAGGCAATGGGAGAGTCCCTGTTCCCCTGAGCACTACTAGGAGTAACAAGGAACAATGGCCATAAGCTGACAGAGAGCAGATTCAGGCTGGATATTGGGAGGCACTACTTCACAGTCAGGATGGCTAGAATCTGAAACCAACTTCCAAGGGAAGTGGTGCTCGCTTCTACCCTGGGGGTCTTCAAAAAGCGGCTAGATAATCACCTAGCGTGGGTCATTTGACCCCAGCATTCTTTCCTGCCCATGGCAGGGGGTCGGACTTGATGATTTGCTCAGGTCCCTTCTGACCCTACCAGCTATGAAACTATAAAACTTCAAGTTCTTGATACCTTCCAGTTTTGCTATCTCTAATATCCCCAACCCCCCACTCCCCTCCTGCAATGTGGGGATTAAATCCCCCCTCTCCCCTCAGGCTACCAGCATCTGGCCACGCCCCTGCTCCTGCCACTGGAGCAGTGGGGAGGGGTGGGGAGCTAAGGATTCCTGGCAATGGCTGCTGCGCTCCAGAGCGGAGTTTCACATCCCCACCCCCTTCTCAGCCAGCTGGAGCAGTGATAGGGGAGAGGAGTGGGGCCAACCTTGCTTGGCTGGAACAGATAGTTCAGCCCAGCCCAGGGCTGCAGAGCATGCTGGGATGCTGGGGGACTCTGATTTAACTTAAACCAGAAAGGAGTCTGGGACAGAAGTTCCATAAACCAGTTTGACCTCAATCAGTTAAGTGTCATACTACATTCAACTGATGTGTACTGAACTTCTGTTCTGTTATAGGTTTAAACCAGTTTCTGATCACTTAAACCAGTTTAAACTTCTGTCCCTAGCCTAAGTCTTATAGGAAGTTGACTGTAGTACAACCTATGGAGTATGTGTACTTTGTGCTCTTAAGAGGGAAAGTAGGTACAGCCATGCAGAATCTAGGTCAATGTGAGTTAACCTGCATGGTATGCCCATGGACCAGGGGTGGGCAAAATACAGTCCATGAGCTGGATTCAGCCTGCGAGGCCATTCTATCCGTCTCATAGGGCCCCTAAAAAATTTAGAAAATTAATATTTATCTGCCCTTGATTCCTGTCCAAAATGGCAGGAACCAAGTGCAGCAGGACCCAGGGGAAGCCCAGCAGGCTCCCACAACAGCAGGACTCACTTGGCCCTACCTCCCCCAGCTGGAAGCCCCATCAGGGGCTTCTGGCCTGCGACCATGTGGCTGCCCCAGCACCAGAACAGCAGGTAAGGAGGGGAAGGGAAGGGGAGGACCCTGGGCAAGGAAGGAGCCCAGAGAAAAGTGGCCCAGGGAGAAGCTGAACATGGGTGGGGGGAAAACAGCTCCTCATCCACCCCATGGCCAGCGCTTTGTGCTGCAGCTGCTTGCAGCTCGACTGGGGCTGCCTGTGCCTACTCTGGACAGCCCCACAGGCTGCGAGTGGCTGCAGCAGGAAGTGCCAGCCATGGGATAGGGGAGGGGCTGCTTCCCCCGCCCGCACTCAGCTTTTCCCTGGGCTCTTTCCTGGCATGGAGGAAAGTGGCCCCTCCCCTGCCCCGTGGCTGGCGCCCTGCACTGCAGCCACTCACAGCCTACAGAGCTATCCAGAGCAGGGACAGGCAGCCCCAGGCGGGCTGCGAGCAGCTGCAGTGAGGGGTGCCGGGCATGGGGTGGGCAAGGGCCCACTTCCTCTCCATCCTGTGCTCAGCACCAAAATGTAACCCAGCCCCACTACCAGTCAGGGCCACATGCCAGCTCCAGCCTCACCTGTCGGGGCTGCACATGGCAACAGCAGCTATGGTCCCCCCACTTGTCAAGCCAGGCAGTCACCTCTGGGCTGCCCAGCATGTGAGCTCCAGGCAGGCAGCAGCAACCCACACTGCCCAGCATGGCAAGTGGGGGGCTGCAGCTGCTGCCAGTGACAGGCAAGCCCAGAGTCAGCTTGGAGCCCAGACTGGCAGCAGGGCCAGATTACAACCTGGTGCTGAGCATGGGGAAAAGTGGTCCCTCGCTTGCCCTGTGGCCAGCGCCCCACACTGTAGCCGCTTGCAGCTTGTGTGGGGCTGCCTGTGCCTGCTCCAGACAGCCCCACATGAGCTGCGAGCACCTGTAGCAGGGAGTGCCTGCCACGGGGCAAGCAAGGGGCCACTTTTCCCCACGCTCAGCACCAGCTTCTTCCCTGCTAGTGAGCAGGGGGTCTGGGCTGTGCGCTGCCTCCCACCTGGACTGGGCTGGGGGGCACTGGATGTGAGTTGGCGCAGGAACCAGCGGGAACACAGGGCCAGTGCTGGCAGAGCCCAGAGCAGGGTAGCAGGAACGCGGGGTCCCAGCCAGCAGGGGCTCTATGGAGCCAGGCCAGCTCCCCCCTATCCCTGCTGGTGCAGCCCAGCCCAGCTCCACAGACCCCTGCCAGCCTGTGCCCCGCTTTGGGCCCCACCGGTGCTGGCCCTGGGATATAGGACCAAGACATTGGGACATTGGTCCCAAAGTGGTGACCAGGGGGCGGGGCACCTGTCAAGGGGTGGGACAACCCATGCGGCCCTCGAAAGCCTGCCAAAACTGGGTAAGCGGCCCTCCACCTGAAATAATTGTCCACCCATGCCATAGACAATACTGCTTCTGGACACAGGGAGCTTTTCCTTGTTGCAGTAGACTCTCTCTCACAGCTTTTGCTTCATCTTTGCTAGTTGCTGGCACCTTCCCACATCTTACATATCTCTGCTGCCTCAACTCTGTCTGGTCTGGCAGTTATCCCAGTTGTTCCTTACCACATAGCTGTTTCTAGATGCAGACAATCTTCTGAGTCATAAACACTCTATTTATTTTTGGTTGAAGAGCTGAACTAAAATTTTCAGATCTGAACACAGCTGAAGTAGGAAAGGAGAAAACAAGGATCATCATTTCAAAGACTAGTCTTTCTTATTACACAAGTGAAAAAAAAAACAACTGATATAAAATCCACAGATTCCAGGCTGTTTGGAATCTAGATCAAATCTGAAGTTTGCTGCATGGGCCCATCTTTACATTCAAGTTCTGTGCTGACTTTCGTTTTAATTAGAAAAGTAACTAGCTACTGCATCTCCCTGAAGATTACTCACTCTAGCTGAAAGGTAGACTTAGCCCAAATAAGCAGCTTTTTTAGTGTATTAGCTAACATGTGTTATTATTATTGCAAAATACTGTTGTACTGGCTAAAAAACATGCAGCTTTCAGTAAGACAGGAAATTCCAGTGCTTTATGGTTCAAATCTAGATCATGTTTTGGGTATTGTCCAAGTGCTATAAAACACAAAAAATATAGAAAGAGTAGGAACCAAGCAAGATTTAGCCTGTGTTAAGGAAGATTTAGTTTAAGTACATGACATCAATCATAAGTAACTGAAAATAATGCCTTCAGTCCCTCATGAATGGGTTTCTTGCAGAAAATGTGTTAGAACAAAAATTAGCATTGCCTTCAACAGAAAGTTCTATTTTCAATTGTGATAATTTCAGCCTTTTCAGGCATGTTAACAACAACTGAAGTACTAAATAGGGTTGCACTTTACTGCTACTTCAACCATTACTGAGTGTCAAAGAATAAAAGGGATATATTTTCAACCTTCTTTGCTCTGCATTACATATTATTCTTGGCAAGCTTGAAATTCTGTTGGGTTGAGACTTGTCACGCAGATAACCAAAACAGTCTGTGGTTTAAAGCCGAGAAGAAAATAAGCACAAAGTACAGACTTGTATTCACAAAACACCTAAGGGGCATGCCCAATATAATCTGTTGCATGGTCAGTCTCACTTGCGGTGCCATGTCTTTGAAAGCTCGCTGTACAATTTGAGCCTTATATTGCCGAGGACTAAATTGTGACCCTTGCTGTGTACGTTCATAAGGATAGGGAGAAGCTTTGAGCAGTATCACTCCAAAGACATAAGCATCTTTGGGAGCCACAGACAAACTCAATCTGTGGATTTAGAAAACGTGAGGACTACATAAAATAACATTACCAGTAGATCCAGACTCTTCAAAATAAGTGGAGGGCCATAATCAGGGCCATGACTCTAGCCTCTCTGAATCTTTATTACATGTGAAGATGGCACCATGGGGATGAAAGGATCACATGTAGGTATTGTAATAACTATGCCCCCCCTTAAGCTTTTGTAAACTTAACTATTGCTTTTTGACTTACAGTGGTGAAAAAAGACTGTTTTTTAGAGAACGACAATGTCAACACTGACAATCTGATGGCACTGGCTGCTTGCACATTTTACCCATCTTCTCTGCTCCAATGGGAGATGAAGAGGGGGTGGGGAGCCACACTCCAGCTGAAGTCCACCTGCAAACCGCAGCCCCCACATGGGGCTGGAGGCAGGAGGAAGCAGGCACTAACACCCACCCCCTAGAGCTGCCTCAGCCCGGGCCATGCTGCCGCAGCAGGAAGCAGCAGTTAGCCCTGGCTCCCTCACACCTCCCCTTTGCTCCTGCAGCCACATCACATCCCCCTCCCCTGCTCCCCCCCTCATGGCTGGATCTGCCTCAGCATTGGGCACTGCTCTCCTCTCCTCTGAGGGACTTGGCCCAGGCACTGCAGCATGGACCCTGCCTAAGGGGACCTTCAGCACGGAACAGAGCCAACTCTATGTTGGTGCCCGCGCCACTCCACCCTTCCCCTCAGGCTACCAGCATCCGGCCACTGTGGTCCCAGGTGCAAAAGCAGAGCTTACTGGTGTCTGAGCTCCCCCTCCCCGCTCCCCACAATGAGGAAATTAACCCCCGCTTCCCCTCAGGCTACTGGGGTCTGGCCACACTCCCCCATCTCAGCTCAGTTTCCCTCCAACTGAGAACCTGCTCTACCACCTCCTGGCTTGTATCCTGAGTCACTGCAGGCGTGTGGCTGCATTTCTGGAATCAAAAGTGAATGTCTATTCACTTGCAAATCAGCTCAATCTACACAGGTTACACTAACCTGCAAAGATTGAATCAATTCAAACTTGGGCTTTTTGAATGTCTGTACCCAGCCCACAAATTGTACCCCAGTAAGCTTCCTGTAAGACATTAATCACTTCCTTGCAGATATTTATTGGAACAGAATGTAGAGGTATTCAATTCTTCACACTTGAGACAAGTTCCTTTAGTCCCTTCTAATTATCCTTGCATTAGGGTATCACCAGTTTACTCAGTCAGTTCTTCAAGGCACTGTACCTACTCCAGATAGCTGGGCATTAGAGGTTGTAGCTCTCACCTCCCACTCCACTCACAGTTCTCTCATACCAGCAGTTGCTCTGTCTAGGATGTCATGTTCTTTCTATGTCTCTCTCAGGTGTCTGAATGGCCTGTCTCTAACCAGAGCCTTCCCTAGGGTACAGTGAATTGGGGCAACTGCCCCAGGCCCTGTGCTTTGGGGGGCCCCGTGGAGCCCTTCCATGGGGCCCACCTGGAGCTGGCGGCTCAGTTCTGCGCCACAGAAGAAGCACAGAGAACTCCTCCCCCCACTTCGCAGGGGTACCACAGCCCCACGCAGTGTTAAGGAGGCCCTGCACAGGCCAATTTGCCCCAGGTCCCACACCCCGCTAGGGTTGGCTTTGTCTCTAACACTTCCCCCATAGACTCCTTCATTAGCTCCCTCTGGGCAAGGAGCTGTGCCAGCCTCACTAGAAAGAACCTCCCAAACACCTCATCTGCCTCTGGCTAAACAACAGGACCATCTTACATTGAAGGCACTGTGCTAGCAACTGTTGCTTGACCCTTGTGCTAAGAGCAGAAGTTATACATAAGCCGGTTTAAGTGACCAGGAACTAGTTTAAACCTGTAACAGAACAGAAGTTCTGTGCACTTAAACCACTTTTAAAACAGTGGAAACTGGATTAAACTAAATCTAGATGGATGTAGTATCAGACTTAACTGATTTAGGCCAAACCAGTTTATAAAATTTCTGTCCCAGATCCCCCCCACTTCAACTTAAGTCACAGTCCTCCAGCATCTCAGGATGCTGTGCAGCCCTGTGCTAAGCTCTGCGCTCCAGCAGAGCAGGGCAGCTCCACCACCAGCCCAGATCCAGGCAGATTCCCCTGGCCCTGCCACCTCCTCTGCTGGGGGAATTGGTCTGGCTCCCAGCTGGGGTATTTGGAGTAAAGCCCTCACTGTGGCCTTGCCTGCATGCTGGGCACAGCCCAAGAGAGGCTCCAGGGCCGGGGGGTACATTTCTCCTCACACTCCCTCCCCAGCTGGCCCACTGGCTGGGGTATGGCTGGGTGATTGCCTTGGCTCCCAGCTTGGGTGGGGGGGAATAAAGACCCCACTGTGGGCTCTACCCACCTCCCCACTGGGTACAACCCAGCTCCACTGGGCTCCCCTCCCCCTTCCCTGGCTCCAAGGAGACCCTGGCTGGGGGTAGGTTGTGTGGGGTTTCCCTCCATATCCCTTCTTTAGCTGGCTGGTGGCTAAAGGGAAAGCATGTCTCCCGGCTCTTTGCAGTGGTTGGCAGGCTGGGAGGCATGCTCTAGTCCCCTGCCTCCTGGTATAGGCCACTTCAGGGGTCTGGCTGCCTTTCAGGTTTGAAAAGTGAACATCAGTTCACATTCTTATCAGTTCAAGGTGGGCAGTTTACAGAAACCTTCAAAGATTAAAGAGTTCAGATTAACTGGCATAGCAAATGGAGAAAATGCTGGTACCAGTTATTACTGTTAATGTATTTGATAGATCAGTAAATGGTGATTCAGCGCTATTAGCAGTTCTCTCTGGTGGAACATTTCTTTTGCTGGAGACAGGGCTTAACCCGAGTGAATGTCACTATTGAAATCTATCCCTGACAGTACATTCAGAAGCATCCCCTCTCAAAAATGTTGGGAAATTCATCATTTAACCCATGCTTTTTGGAAACAGGTGAAATAACTTTTAAACGTACTTGTTTCTATCACTCAGTGGAGGGCAGCTCCAAGTGCTGTTTTACTCTGCTGGAGAGGAATCAAGCCAAACAATGTGCATTTGGACCTTGGCAATGTTCTTGACCAGTTACAAAATATGTGAAAACATGTTGTCCTTTCTGTCACATCTTCCATATGTACGTACTCTTTGTTTTAATGAGACTGTTAGGGGGCAGGATGTTTTGTTCGTTCTTTTCTATTTTCACAATCTCTGGATGAAAAATGGTTAACACAGGACAAACATGGTTTGGGAAATCTCAGAAAGTAAATGTATAGCATGTTACAAATAGCATGTGACAATATAAAAGAAAATACTGGAGATGTAAAAAAAATGGCTTGAGCCCAAAAGAGCATGCTGTTATCATCAAGTAATCCATACTGTTTTTTCATTCTCATGAATTTCAAGTAAGAAGAAACTTAAGTAATATGAAAAATAAAATTAATTAAAAGTAACAGCAGGAGAGTCCTTAACTGGTTTAAAGCTATCAAAATAATTACATGGCTGAATTTTTGAACCAGGTACATCAAGGAAGGTTCAGCAGACCAAAATTAAATGTTAAAAGGTTATACCCATGCAACTGCCAACCTCATCCTTGTTTTCCCATTCTTTCACATTTTGCACTACATTTTTTTCCTGAAATAGGCCTTTGTCTTGTGACAGGATCTGTACAGAAGTCTGCCCAAGCACAAGGAGTTACAGGATCCAAGCCACAGCATTTAAGCTTTCCAGGAAATAATGATCTCTTACTATATTTTTACATGGAATGCAGCACAGTGGGATCACATTCCTGATTAGGCCTCCTGAATCTATTGTAATAATGCTGAGTGAATTTTTAATAAGCTTTCTTTCTGGAGCGGCTTTTTTTACATAGCAGAAGGGTTTCTTTACATATCCTGTTTTCTTTTCTTTCTCTCTCTCTCTCATTATTCTCTTGGGCACACCATTATTATATTTTTTTCTGCCTGAGGCTGCTGCTGTTTATTACTGATAGAATCAACTAGACACAAAGAACTCTCAGCATCTCTTAAAGCAACATACTTCTTCAATTCAGACTTTTATCTTCCTTTTTCACCTACTTTTTAAACTCTAGTTTATGAACAGTGGTTTATCAACCCAGGGAGCAGCAACACAGAATAATACAGATAGTTTCCTGTCTGTCTGTACACTCTTCATTGGTATGGTATCTGAGAACATGCTCATGCAGGATCTTATTCTACTTTGCTTTGTACTTTATGTATTCATGCACACTTATGCACAATGAGTCTAAAGTATTACCATTCTGATCTGGTAGTATTTGCAGACTTCTCTGCGTAGGTACAAATGATAATGTACCTTATATGTACACTACACCTTGCAATGCAGCGGAGAATTGGGCCTGTAATTCAATATTTGTGAACAAGGAATAATTTCAAAAGTATCCATGGACTGCATGACTAAAGAAGCCCTGACAAAGCACTGACTTTGTGAGCAACATGTAGTATAGTCTAAGTCTAATTTTCTACACATGAAGATTATTCCAGAATAGGGTAGTATAAAGCAGAACAGCCATGATGAAATATTTGTATGAGTGGCCGCACTTATTTTAGAATAAAAGTACTTTTTAGTGGTTTAGCTCAGGGGTAGGCAATGTTTTTTGGCTGGAGTGCCGAAAAAACCACAATGTCTACCTTGGAAGGTGCCAGAGTGCCGACATGCTGGAGCCCGGAGCAGCTGATTGCAGCCTCCCAGCTGCAGCCGGCCCACGGAGCCCGGTCTGCTTGCAGCAGGGCTTCCAGCCTTCCAGCTGCCTGCTGGGAGCAGTCTGGGCTCCATGGCTGGCAGCAGCTGCTTAGAGCTTAAGCTGGCAGTGGTGTGCCATGCTCAGCATACGTGCCAGAGGTTGCTGACTTCTGGTTCAGCTTAACCCATCTTCAAAGTTATTTATAACAAGGAATGAGACGGTACTGATATTCCAGAAAAAAAAATGGATCCATACTTGGAGTTATTTTTGAACAGGTATTCCAGATTAATTCATGTGTAGACTGGCCATTAGATCCAGGGAGGATGTATGATTTGTCATAAGCCAGCATGCCCCTACAAACCGTGGAGTAATATCATGAGGGTCACCTATACGCATGTCCAATGCCTGCTCCAATGTGTTCTAATTAGAATGTGTTGGAGCATACTTGATTAATCAAGTATGCTAATAAGCACACTCCAGCTGCCTCAGCATCATGTGTATTCAGCACCTCTGCACCTCACTGAACAAGCTTTAATTAAAGCACCCACGCTACCATTTTTAAGTGGAGAACACTGAATACATGAGATGCTGCAGGTGCTTTAATGAGAGTGGCTCCCGAGAACCTGTCTAATTAAAGCATCCCCTGGAGCATGTGTAAAGACACCCAAGGTGACCTGAGGGAAATGGGAGGACAACCAGTTGCTGAAAGTCAGGAAAACTGGACTTGCCTGTCAGCTGCCGTGGAATGAAGAATATTTTGGTGGAAGGTAAAATGAGTGTAGATCCAGGCCCAATATAACAAACCTTAATCCACCATGTTTTCATGGTCGTTTAAGAACAGACTGAGTAGGGCATTCAAAAAAGTTAATGGCTGGCATGTAAGGCAGACATAACCATGGAATAATTTTTGGATACAGCAGTGGGTAGCCAGGAAAATCAGGACTGTTTTCTAATTCCTTATCAATGTTCAGAGATGTCATTTCAGGCTGACTTAACTAGGATGCTAGCAAACAATTCATCCCTTTAACTTTATTAAAATTGTTACGCACAATCTCTGCTCAGCTAAATCTGCTAATTCCAAAAGGGAATGCCACAAAGCTAACAGCAAGTTTTGCTCACAAGTATTGTTTACACCACTTTCCAACGGAAGACAAAAAGGGTGTATCTGTAACATCTATTCTGCACTGTGATTAGCAGCAACTAGTCATCAAGATGAAAATGTTTCAATGTAAGCATTGCAATTTCAAAATCTTTGATAAAGGTTTATCATTATGAAAAAAGAGACCTCTTTTATTAAGGTCTCTTTTAAGCAATAAGGGGCCCATTTTGCATATTAGTATATCCAAGCTAAGAATACTGTGCCCTTTGCTTACACAATTTTAATTTGAAAAGAAGTAGGGAATAGAATTCATTGCAATTATTTCATGATTACCTTGGAATATATTGTTACATTTCGTAGTCTGTGGAGTTAATGAATGGTTCTTCCTCCAGTATTTTGTAGTGAGTACTCAGGAAGTGTTCCATGTTTAGCAAGAATGTTTGATGGGGAGGCAGAAGAGAAGAAGGAGAACATCAGGAACGTGCAATCCACAGGACATCCAGCAGTATAGCACAGGTAAGCAATAAGCAGGTAAGCAATAAGGGGCCCATTGGGCATCAGAGCCAGGGGGCAACAAAGATGCCAGTCACAGGGCTCAAGTGCCTATATACTAATGCTAGGAGCATGGGGAACAAGCAGGATGAACTAGCACTCCTGCTTGCAGAAAACACTTACGACTTAGTGGGGCTAACAGAAACCTGGTGGGACTCTACCCACAACTGGGTGGTAAACATTGAGGGCTATAAGCTGTATAGAAAGGATAGAGTAGGGAGGAGAGGGGGAGGGGTTGCACTCTACATCAAGGAGTGTTATACATTGACCCTTATCAAAATGGAATTGAAGGAGAAGAAAGTAGAAGGATTGTGGGTTAGGATACATGGAGGTCAAGGGAAAAGGAATTTGGTGGTAGGGGTTTGCTACAGACCCCCACACCAATGGGAAGAACTAGATTTGGAACTCCTGAGACAGGTCTCAGAGAACATAAAGACTAGAGCAGTGGTAGTCATGGGGGACCTAAACTACCCTGATATCTGCTGGGAGACGCAGACAGCAAATTCCCACTGTTCATGCAGGTTCCTATTCTGTGTGCAGGACCTCCACCTGCTGCAGGAGGTACGTGGTCCCACTAGGGGGAATGCCATACTCAGCCTGGTATTGGCAACAGGGGATGACACAGTAGGGGACCTACACCTGGGGGACAGTGACCACCAAATAACAGAATTCACCATAAGGCATAGAGTGGGAAAGGTAACTAGTAGGGTAGAAGTGCTAGACTTTAGGAAGGCTGACTTCAGCGAGGTCAGGCATTTAGTCAATGATGCACTGTAGAGTAAGAGATTTGGCAAGATGGGAGCTCAGGAAGGGTGGCTGTGCCTTAAGGAAGTGATGCTTCAGGCGCAGAGAGAAACAATTCCGATGCGGGGGAAAAGGGGGAAAGGGGACAAGAGGCTTCCTTGGCTGATGAGAAATCCAGAGCAGCCTAAGGGCAAAGAGGGGGGCATATAAGCAGTGGAAACAGGGAGAAGTTACTAAAGAAGAGTATGCCTCCTCAGCTTACAGTTGTAGGAAGGCAGTCAGAAAGGCCAAAGCTACCATGGAGCTGAGGATGGTATCCCAAGTTAAGGATAACAAAAAATTGTTTTTCCGATATATAGGGAGTAAAAGGAAGGCCCAGGGCGGTATAGGACTGCTACTGAACGGGCAAAAGCAATTGGTGACAGACGGGGGGACAAGGCTGAACTCCTCAATGCATTCTTTGCCTCAGTGTTTCTAAATGAGAGGCAAAACAAGTCTCACAATGGGATGGTAAAGAGACAACAGCAGGGCGCCAGACCACCAAGCATCAACCCTGAGATGGTGCAGAGTCATTTGTGTTTAAGTCGGCAGGCCCGGATGAGCTCCAGATGAGGGTACTGAAGACACTGGCTGATATCATTGCACAGCCACTGGCAAGACTATTTGAGCACTCATGGAAAAGGGCCAATGTGGTCCCTATTTTCAAGAAGGGGAGGAAGGAGGATCTAGGCAAATACAGGCCAGTCAGTCTCACCTCCATCCTTGGTAAAGTCTTTGAAAACATTATTAAGGCTCATATATGTGAGAGCCCAGCAGGAAAAATTATGCTGAGGGGAAACCAGCATGGGTTCGTAGCAGGTAGATCATGCCTGACTAATCTAGTCTCTTTTTATGACCAGGTTACAAAACACATGGACACAGGAGTAGGGGTAGATATTGTTTACTTAGACTTCAGGAACAAATTAGGAGGCTGTGACTTGGATGATTATGTGTGGCAAATTGGCTAGAGGGCCATACCCAGAGAGTGGTGGTGGACAGGTCGGTATCGACCTGGAAGGATGTGGGCAGTGGGGTCCCGCAGGACTCGGTTCTTGGACTGATACTCTTCAATGTCTTCATCAGTGACTCGGATGAGGGAGTGAAGTGTACTCTATCCAAGTTTGCAGATGATACAAAACTGTGGGGAGAAGTGGACACACCAGAGGGCAGGGAACAACTACAGGCAGACATGAACAGGTTGGACAAATGGGCAGAAAACAATAGAATGCAATTTAACAAGGAGAAATGCAAAGTGCTGCACCTAGGGAGGAAAAATGTCCAGCACACCTACTGCCTAGGAAATGACCTGCTTGGCAGCACGGAAGGGGAAAGGGACCTCGGAGTCCTAGGAGACTCCATGACAAACATGAATCGTCAGTGTGACAAAGTCATCAGCAAAGCTAACGGCACTTTATTGTACATCAGCAGACACATGACAAACAGAACCAAGGAGGTGATACTTCCCCTCTATCGGGTGCTGATCAGACCACAGTTGGAATACTGCGCTCAGTTTTGGGTGCCACACTTTAAGAGAGATGTGGATAACCTGGAGAGGGTCCAGAGAAGGGCCACTCGTATGGTCAAGGGCTTGCAGGCCAAGCCCTACAAGGAGAGACTAAGGCACCTGGACCTCTTCAGCCTCCACAAGAGAAGGCTGAGAGGCGACCTTGTGGCTGCCTATAAATTCATCATGGGGGTGCAGAAGAGAATAGGTGAGTCTCTACTCACCAAGGTGCCCCTAGGAGTTACAAGAAATAATGGCCATAAGCTAGCAGAGAGCAGATTTAGACTGGACATTAGGAAGAACTTCTTCACAGTTAGCGTGGCCAAAATCTGGAATGGGCTCCCAAGGGAGGTGGTGCTCTCCCCTATCCTAAGGGTCTTCAAGAGGAGGTTAGATAGGCATCTGGCTGGGGTCATCTGAACCCAGCACTCTTTCCTACCTATGCAGGGGTTGGACTCGATGATCTATTGAGGTCCCTTCTGACCCTAACATCTATGAATCTATAACTCCATATAGTGCTGCATGCAAAAAGAACAGAAGCAAATTAGTTTGACTGATACCAAGGCTAAATTTTTCCCATAATCTAAAAAAAATTGACATGCCTCATCCCTTGAGGATGATGATGAACACGAAAATAATTACCCTGCTACAATTCCTAGCTTAGACATAGTCATTCTGGAATAAAGGCGCTATATCAAGGTGTAACTTATTCCCATTTCTATATGGGAACAAACTATATGCATATTCATACCAATTTGCCTCCCCCACATTAGGCAGGTGGTTTTACTTACATTTGTATAGTTAAAGTAGTGCCACTTTCTAGTGTGGATAGGCCTAGAACTCACCTGAACTCATTTGAAAATCCCAGCCAAATTGAGGAGCTGAAAAATTGTAACCATGTCTCTTGAAATATTACCTGAAATGTCTGATGATTCCGTAATTTCTTACCACTGTTCTAAGCAATAGTGTTTGTCAAATACATCATTCAAATTATGTTAACTTGTCAAGAATACCCTGGACTCCTCAATTTTTTGTCAAGGTGACAGAAAATGTCAATTATTTCCATCATTATTAATGATGGTATTATTGCATTAAATATTGCATGCATGAATAAATTCACTGGTTTTGTCAATTTACGGATCTCAGGGTCTTAACAGTTTCACCAATGTAACCAGGGGTCAGAATCTCAACCTTAAATTTGAACCATTTTAGGTTTTTATTATTTAATTTGGTTTCCCAGTATTTTTGTGAAATCAAGCCATTTTAAAAAAAGAGGTTTGTATGACAGAACAGATCCCCAGGACTTTCAGTAATTCTTAACTTAACCTTCTTAAAACTTCATTAGCTACAGTTCCTTCTTACGTTGGTACATAAAAATATTGGCATCAGTCAATCTGATATATCAAGCAATTGTGTCAAGTTAGCTTTTGCAACTTTTGAAAGATGTTATTAAGAACATAGAAAATTAGCAGCAAGTAACAAGCGTAGTATATGGAAGATGTTTGCATTTGTTTTCACGCAATAATCTCCTCCCTCACCTCAAGACACTGAAGCACGCTCAATGTCTACTTTGTGGCAGTAGTTTCACGTAAGGAGATATTTAATAACAGGAATACAATACATTGCATTAACACCTTCGTCCCCAATATGGTCCTTTGTTTTTAAATGTCTAAGTCCAAGAAAAAGCCCAACATCTAATACCAATATAAAAGCCCACGTTCTTCCTTTTAGAATGGTGTTCCAGAACTTCGCTTTCTCATTTCCACCCTAAATTTGTCCTTATGCCAACACCACCCAGTAGACTCAATACCTTTTCTTCTCTAGTGTTCACACTCTGGCCGTGTTCAGACAAGTGTAGTCACATGGCAGTGCAACATAGCACACATTTAGTTGTTCTCCACACTGCAAGGGAGCAGTGCAGGGGGGATTTTGACCTCTGAATATTCAGGAATCAAAAAAAACATGGAAAAAAAAGCAGAGCGGCACACGTGTGGGCAGTGTGCACTGCTCAGAACTGGAGCCTGGCCAGCCAGAGCTGTGCTTCAGCTGCCAGCCAGGCTCTGCATGGCAGGATTGCTGCTGCTGCAGCCCCAGCCTCCAGAACCCCAGGTAAGGCTGCTGGCCCCGGCCTCCCCTACCCGGCCCGAGGTAACTTCCTACGTGCCAGAGGGCGTTTGGCATGGGCATTCCCTGAGACAACTAACAGCAGCACAAGGTGCACCACTGCTAGTTGTCCCTGGGGAACCAAACATCCACACACATGTGGATGAAGCCTCTGATGTATTTTTAAAAAGAAATCCTCGATTGGCTTATATTTTGCTAAACTAAACAAACCAAGCTCCTTTACATGTCCTCTTGTAATATAGGTTCTCCATTTCCATGTTCATCCTAGTAGTTCTCTTTGCTTGGATTCTGTTTAAATTAATCTTTCTTGGCCAGTATTATATACAACTTATCAACATTAGACACAACATTCTTAATGAGATCCCATTTCTCCTTCTCCAGTCTTAAAAAAATCCAGTTCTTCCTATGTGATATTCCAGTCCTCCAGAAAGAGTAATCAGCACAGGATATTTCTCAAGGCAGTAGACAGAGGCAGTAGCAATGCCTCCCAACAGTAGGTCATCGGCTAATTTAAATGATAACACTCCCACTTTCTTTGTCAATGTCATTAATCAAAAACTTAAATAAGATCAGCTTTAGACTGATACTTAAAAAACATCACTAGTAACCACGCATCACCCATCAATCAACATTAATAGCTCTCCTTTCAGTACAACCTGATGTCATCTCCCCTTTAGCCAGTGGATTATCCACTTTATAATTCTTGTACTAATCCCAATTTTCATCATTTGAAGTAATAATTTCCCATGTGTTACCACATCAGTGCTTTACTGAAGTCCAAATAGATTAGATCTACCTTGGTTCCCTTGTCTGACAATGGTTATCTTGTCAAAGAATGATATCAGCCGAGTCTGACATAATCTACCATTGATAAACACATGGTATTTTATCCCATTTATCTTCATGTCTTTTGATTTTTCTTCACTTCAAAATTTGTTCTAAAGCCTTACATATTAAGATTAGACTAATAAATTTGTACTTGCATGGTTCATTCCTCCCCCCTCAACCCAATTCCTGCCCTCACAACTTAAATCTAGACACTAGACTAGCTACTCTTCTCTCACAGGTCATAACTACCATTTTGGTAGATTTATTAAAAATCCTTACTACTGAATTTACAGATTCCTATACTGTTGTTTTTCCTGGGCTTCTGGAATGCAGATTATCTGGTCCCTTTATATGAATTTATTAAGTTCTTTGAGTTTTGCATCCAACTCAGATGTGGACATTTCCACTTTGTATGCACTTCCTTGGCATGAGTGATACTATGTACCAAATTGTACTTCAGGAACTATATAGTAGGAAAAACTGAAATTTTAAAATCTGGCTGCAAAGATCTTAGTTAACAAATACTTCCATACCCTGTTAATGGAACGTAAAGAATAAAAGGATACGACCCTTCTTTTTTCTCTACATATCACCTTTAGTTTACTACAGGTAATATACATTACTATTCCAAGTTGAATATGTTGGGTGAAATCTTGATCAATTTGAAATCAATGGAAGCTTTTGTCATTTACTTCAATGGGGCCAAGATTTCACTCATTACATCACATTATTTTCCTTCAGACCATAGTAGATTCTTTCTTAATTGTCCTGATGATTTAATCTTTTCTCTAATGAATAACCCAAAGCTTGCTGTTGAAGATTTTAAAAAACAAACACAGTTCAATACATTCAATTTATAGAAAAGCTAAACATATCCCAGATCTGAATACCCCCTTCCCCCATTTTGGAATGCTTCAGAACTACACAAGATTTTCCATTTCTTTTTAAAATACAAGACAGAGGTCTGCAACATTTTCCAAGAGAAAAGTTTTAGAAGTATACAGGTTTCCCTCGCTTTATGCGGGTTTCGTATGCGCGAATTCCTTCTTATACAATGACCCTTTTTATACCAAAAATTTGTTATATGCGAGGTAAATTCACTCTTATGTGATCAGTATGGTGGAAGCCCACGATCAACTGCTTTGTGTGGTGCACTGTGGGAGTGATGCGCACTAAAATATAGTCTCCTGTGTGGATCTGTGCTCCTCGCTCGTTGTCTGTGACATGTGTTTCTGTAGAAGTCATCCCCATTATGACTTCTAAGCATTCCACTAGCATATCTCCTACTCCTCTCCCTGGTCCATCAATGAAGCCTTCATCACCCCCTCTTCACACCAGCTAAATATTCACCACCACCATGTGCTTCTGTGCATTGTCTGCAGTTGGTGAGTACCAAAAGTGTCTTGTGAAAGTGGTAGAAATGGGTCTGGGGGTCAGTACTGTTGAGGTCTTGGGACATATCCCTATTTGTTACATTGCAAAGTATGTTCCCTTTATGCAAATTTGAGTTATGCACTGTTTTCCAGGAACATATGTATAGCATAAAGCAAGGGAAACCTGTATGGGAAAATGAACAGCAGTTGTGTCATAAAAATTATATAAAGAAAATGTCATGTAACATGAAGGTTAGTGCTGATCCTGCATTAACATTCCACCACTATCTACCAGGAAGTTCTTACAGCTAAGGAAAAAATGAAGGAAAGTATTGCCTCCTCCCTAAATAAAAAAATGGAACTCAAGAAATATAGAAATGACAAGAATTACAGGCACACCAATCTGTAGAAGCCTATAGAAATTATTTAGCTCTGGCATTAATCCATTTTTTCATGAGTTCTGCTACAATAAGAGACTGGTATTCCAGTGTCAAAGTAACCTAAGGCCATGTCACACAGTTGCACTGTATCATTTACAACCATATACCCTAGAGAAATCCTGAGGTGCAGAAAATGAGAGACTGATTCCCAGTTACTCTACCCAGAGCAGGCTACCTCTGCACCTCTGGAGCAAAATATTCAGAGGTGGAGGATTACCAGTATCACCCCAGATCTTTGGCAGCTGTACATCCAGAATCTAGCACCCTGTGTTTTGCTGTTGGTGGTGTCTCTCCCCCAAGTAATGGGTTGAAGAGCTAAGATGAATGGTGCAGGTTACTGTCTATACTTTGAGCCTGAATATTTCAAAACTGCTTCATTAGTTAGAGGAACTGTTTCAGGCCAGCTACATACTCAGATAGACCTCAGTTACACTAAGATCTGGGTGTTGGCTAACTGATAACTTTTCTTATATCCTATTTTTATTTATATATGGAGTTTTGCACAAGCCATTACTCCACCTGCTATTTAGTTCTGCTGTGTCTGTTTCTCTCCCAGAGACCTAAGAAAAAGTACTGTAGTACCCAAAAGCTTGCTTATGTTCTTCCCAGCTACACAGTTGGTCCAGTAAAAGCTATTACCCACAAAAATCTTTGCATCTCCCATTCTGGTTAGACACTAACATTTTTGTACAACACTGCCTTCTTGGTTTAGCTTAACTCCTTCTCCAAGCTACCCATACTGGAATAAGTATATCTGCGTGAGTCAGTTATACCAGTATAACGATATCACTTTAAATATACAAATTAGATTATACTCAAAGCATTCTCCTGTTGACAAGACTTTATTCTCTGTTCACAGCTTCACGGTTTTCTTTATAAACATGATGACTAGAAGGATAGAATTTTTTTAAAGTGCTAGAACTAGGACTGCATCTTCAGGATCAAGGACCATAGGCGTTATCTTGTAGTGTCTATGTCTTTTTCCAGCCATGGTCACATACACAAAAATACCTATTCAACTTTCATGACATTCAACACAAACATTTTGTCTCAGCTGACTAAATGAGTTTGGTCTATTGAAAAAAGGATATACACTGAGAATTAATTAATTAATATTTTATATAAATCTAATCTGGATTAGTTCACTATACTCTGGGCATGTCTACACATGCAATTAGCACACGTGAATAAACTCTGGCATAGTTCACACCAGAGTTTATTGCTCCCAGGTGTGCCTATTGCACATACAGACACTAATTGCATGCAGTTTGCTAATACACCCAGGACTGTAGCACATTAAGCTGGGGCAGAGCAGCCCTGGACCCCGCTCAATGTGCTACAGAAAGGCTGGCTGTGACACAAGGGTGCTTTGGTGGAGGGATAGCTGGCAGGCAATCCCCGCACTGAAACACCCTTGTGCCACAGCCAGCCCCATCAGTGTCTATACAGATGTTGAAGCTGAATAAATAACTCTGCCGTAGGATAGTACTTGTGTCTAGCAGTACTATCCTATGGTGGTTTTCATTATTTTGCTTCATCCTAATAGCACCACCTATGCAGACAGTGACGTTTTACTGAGGAGCTAATTAGGCAACTCCATAGTAAATGTCTTGTGTAGATATGCCCTCTGTTACCTAGTTTTGATTTTTTTCTTAAATTATATTGCTAGATTATTCTGGGCAGGATTTCAGCACCGACCTTCTCAGAGAAAAGTGATTGAAAAAGATAACTGTAATAGAAGCGCAGAGAAATACACTATGGCCTCAGTGGATTTATTGTGTGAACTTCTATAATTATGAAAATAGAAAGGAGACTATATAAACTGGTACTTCCAGTTTTCAATCAGTCCAACTCATATGACAAATAACCACATGATAATAGAGCAATATCTAGATAAATTATATTTGTCTATTGAATCAGATTAAACAATAATCTTTGCTGGAGTCAAAGTAAGTGCATAACCAGAGACTTCGTACTGTAATACCCTCATGATACTTTTCCAATCTGATTTTAAAGTTACAGAATTATGCCTTTAAAACTTCATGCATTCTTTTATAAAAGTATTTTATTTTACCAATTTTTCTGAGAGATAGAACTGGAGCACTATGTAATCTAAATGTCACAGATAGATTTTAGTGAAATGCTAGTCTATTAGTCCCATTTGCTCTAAATTTTTGACCTAATAATTAGAGATATTCAAATAATATGAATGTGTTCATAGGTGGATCCAGAGGGGGTGTGGTGGTGTGGTAGCACTCTGCTTTTAGATCATAGTAATCCCTGTTGTATCACAGGAGCAGCAGTAGGGAGGTTGCACAGGCAGGTAAAAATGCCTTTCCCCCCACTCAGCACCCCCTTCATTGCACTCTCTACCTAATGTCCCCTCCTATTCCATTCACCACCACCTACTGCTGCCACTGTCTCTGGCTGACTGGGGAGCAGGTGGAGAGCTCTAGATCTGCTGTTGCCTGACTCCAGCCAGACTCCACAGAGCCAGGCTCAGTGGAGACAGCAGCGGTGATGGCAGTAGTGGGTGGGTTCCCTTTCCCAGCCTGATCCCCCTTCTGGTGTTCCCCAATAGCCTGGGAGCAAGGGCAGGAAGAGGGAACAGTTCCCTGTGTAGTCACTCCCTGTAGCCCCAGGTGGAGTGGGGCAAGAGTGGCTCGGACAGCAGGGGCAATGGCAGGCAGAACTGTCCAACCTCTTTCTGCACCTAGAGAAGTAAGTGGAGAAGTTAAAGGGGAGGACTGTGAAGGGAGATGTGCCATGAGTACAGATGGGAAAGGAGGTGTGCCAAGAGCAGGGGGGGTGGGAGGGCAGGACAGGGTGGGGATGTTTTGGGTATGATCTGACTGCAAGAAGAGGGGAGGCTGGAAGCAGGGGAGGGAAGTACCTCTACAGTGTCAGATGCTGCTCCTGCACCCCCATTTTTTAAATTCTTGATCAGCCCATTAATGTGTTACATTTCTTTCTAAGAAAGCAATAACATGAGCTAACAGCAGCTTCCTAGCTCAAAGCAAGGATACCACTTTATCAGCTATCAGCAGGAAGTCTGGTTTTGGTCATTTAGGTATGTCATTCTGTTATGCTTTATGACAAAATGTAAAACAGTGTAACTTAAAATAAAATGAAGGCATGACCTAGAGGCTATTTTTAGATTTAAAAGGAGTTGTGAACTCATCTAGCAACTTTCCCAGATGAAATAATAGGGTGAGATGATACAAACAGGGCATGAAATGAATGCAAAGAGGAGGTTGTTCCATCTGCATAGATTATGAATCACGGCAATATTTTTAGATTGCTTCGTTGTTTATGTTCTTGTACACACACAATTCTAATGCAATCAGTGTTCTTCATTCTGGGACTGCCTCAATTTAGCTTTTTTCTATATTTTGCTAAGTAAGTATTAGTAGGGATTGGGCAAGATGTGTTGATCCCAGACAAAACAAGAGTTGCTAAATACTGAGAGCCTCTTGAGACTAGAATAAGGAAATGGAGATTCATTTCAGCTCCCTTCATGACTCAGGAGCACAGGCACTGTGATCAGGAGTCCATGTGGGAAGGCTTCATGTACACAATGTGCAGCCTAGTCCAAAGCTACCAGTTAAATTGTTAAAGGGCCCTGCCACAAAATTTATAAAAAATCATAAAAATTTCCCTTCAAACTAGCAAATACTATTTTTTCTTGTATAAAGGAACAAAAATAGAAATAACTTTGCTTCAGATAATATTTAGAGATGACTTGTTCCAACAAAATGTGCTATCATCTTATCATTCATCAGCCTACAATACAGCTGCTATTTATCTCTTGTGTATATTCTGAAGCAAGCTGAATGAGTACTTTTGAAGTGTTCATTTGACTGTAGCTGCAGCTACATATACTGGGATCCAAGACATCATAAACAGCTGGTATAAATTACAGTACGATACATGGTATGTTTTAAAAGTATATTATGCAAAATGGCTTAAGCAACACTAGATTTTAAAAAGCCAATCCAAACATTAGCACAGCTTGGAACTTGTCAAAATGAATATTTTATATTCCTTCCAGTTGAAATGTAAATCACATTTATCACAAAAAGATCAATCAACCAAAGTCCTAAAAGTCACTTGCACAATGGAAATATTTACAAAAACCTTAACATGACATTAAGACCCTGACAAGTCTAGAAGTCAGAAAAGTCTAAATGGAGACTGATATTCCATTTTATCCCACTGTGTCTAATTACTGCAGCATGAAGTATGTGGTATAGGAGATTGCCCACTGCTTGGAGACCACTGTGATCGCTAGGCAAAACAAAATGAGTTAATCTTACCTCTCAGTTCCCTCACTTTTGTTGATTTAGATTAATCTATTAATGTTATTTTAACAAGTTTTTTTTACAGATTTTTTCTTTCCCTTTTTATTTATTGTTTTAAAGTCATCCTGAACAAATACTGCTGAGGATAGGTTAACCTAATGTACTGGAATTAGCCCTGAAAAAGTCTGAGGTTTTTTTAATGGTTCATTAAAAAAAAACAACCCACCACACTACTCCATATTGGTTTTTCCATACAACTGACTCTTCTACCTTAAAAACGTGCCTTTTTTTTATTTGCTTGTTTGTTTTACATTTGCAAATACAGGCCCCATTCCTGCAAACTCTTACACATTAATTTTTGCATGATTAAAGATTTGCAAGAATGAGGGTAGACTTTAAAAGGTATTCATCCACATTATGGTCAAATGGCTTAAAGCGCTACTTATAAATTACAGGAATGTAATCCCCAACTCCTAAGACCTGTTTACACTTACAGGGTTTACGGTTGTGATTTTTTACTAAAATAGTTAGAACTGTATAAAAACCTAAGGTAGCCACAGGTATACCAATAAAACATAACTTATACTGGTACAGTTAATTCCTCTTCCATACAGGAATAGCTATATTGGTATAAAGCACAATGATATCATTATAACTTCATTCACACAGGAGGTTTACATCACTTTATACACAGTGTAGTGAAAGCCATACAGCTTTCTAGTGTAAACAAGACCTAACTATTCTGTGCAGTCTGGTAACCTTTAAAATATTTGCTCCAGCCTGTTACGTGAAAAGGCTGCATTTGGGACAGTTTAGAGAAGAGGAGAAAAGGTTAAAAGTAAAAGAAGGATTTTCCAGAAGACAGTTATTTTGGTGCCCTGAGCCTTTCAAGTGCAGGAGAGTGTGGAGGAAGGGAAGGAGGACATGGTGGGGACTGAACTGGAGCTAATTCAAGCCCTGAGGGATGCTCCCAATGCTCCTTCTAAATCAGTTCCCAGGACTGGTACCTCATTACAAAACCACTGTGGTGTTTGCCATCCTTAAAGCTTTGTGCTTCTGGAGTTGTTGCAAATATAAATAGCTCTCGTTCACCTGAAAATCCTTTCCTCTTAGTGTAAGGCAGATTCTGACAACTGAGCTACTATCCGTATTTAAATAGGGAGCAACAGAGAAATTATGACAGATTCTTAACTGCAGGCAAGTAGAATAACAAAAAAACAGTAATAATGAAGTATCAGTGTGGTATTATGTCCTGGGAGTCAGGCAAAATTAGAAAAAGTTTATTCCTGTGTTGCTTTATTACTAACCAAATCAGAAAATGGTGGTTTTTTTCTAATATGAATGTCTAATATGCCTAATATCATATTGCAATATTTTACTTAAGAATTTCAGGTTACATCACATGGAATCATCTATATTTATGCACAGAACAAGCCTCTAAAATGTAGATCTTAAAAGAAAAAAGAAATAGTATCTATGTATAGAATATTTTGATTCCATTGCACTAGACCCTTCATTGCCAGGTTCAGTACAGGAAAGGAGGCAAGGCTGGACTAGCTGTGGTGGGAAAGACTGGCCACTGGCAAGACCAAGGAGAGTTTATGTTATCCTCCACACTGACCTCAATGGAGCAAGCCCTAGAAACACCCAAAGAATGTACAAGATAAATAGGTAGCCTGGACATGAAGAAGTAGGGATAGGTATGAGCCAAAGAGGATACAAAGGTTATGGTCTTTAGTGATAGGCAGGGTGGTGATATTATCCAGAGTAATCAAGAAAGGTAGCAGGGAAGTTTTGAGAAGGAAGATAATGAGCTTTAGTTTAGCCATTTTGAACTGGAGCTGATGACTAAATGCCCACATCTTCACCATTATTTGTTTTTCTGAATTATCATTAAAAATATCACTGGCAAGCCTTAAAATCATACACTCCTTTAATATTTGTATCCTTCACTCCGTGAAAATGTGACCATGTGCTTGGGTATTATTTTTGTTTATTCATTGTTTAATTTTTTCCTCTATAACCACTTACTATCCCATGAATCAAAGTAGTATTTTTAGTTTCAGATTGTTTTAGAGCTCCACACTCCCTTAGATAATAAGCCCCTTCTGCTTGCTAAATCCTCCAGCCTATACAGTATCATCCTTCTGTGGCATTAGATGCCACCAAGACTCTAAGATGCCAGCACTATCTCTACAATTGCTGTCTCTCTATTAGGGGTGTGCAAAGCGGGCCCTATTCAATTTGGATTTGGATTCAGCCAGAATAAGGGACAATGATTCAATTCGTTGATTTGGAACATTGTCCCTAATTCGATTCGACCAAATCTGAATCTGAAGATTCGATGTTGATTCAGAAAATCAGCGATTCGGACATAGACACAGCTTTAAAAGTTTTTTCTACATAGCTTGAGGTAGCAGGCACAGCTTGTGATTGCTGCGATGCTGGGGTGCATGGAGCATCCCACAGAAGTGCAGGGGGGACCCTCCATGTGCTCAGCGGTGAACCTGGAAGTGGACCGGAAGTACTCTGATTTGATTAGGAGAGATTAAAGGGTTGTCTGATTCAATTTGGAGATTTGGCCACCGAATTGGGCTGAATCTCTGCCATATTGAATCAGGGACTGAAGCTTCACACAGCCCTACTCTCTAGGTGTCATGTACAAGACAACAAAACAATTGTACACTGACTTTGGTATATATACTTTCGTCATAGCAGTTCAGGGCTCGCCCATTATTTAGCCACTTTTAAACAACATCAGTAAACTGTGAATTTTTCTCATTCATATGATAGTAACTTTGAAGTCTATTTGTGATCATAAACTATTTTGTAACTCACCTTCACACCAAAGCTATCTGGCTAATGCACTTCTCTGTGTGGCTAAGTATACACGTTACATAAAGTTTCTTGGTTTATTTATTTGAAAGGATATTCAATAGAAATACAGTTGCAGGTTCTGCTATAAAATATTTGAACTTATCTGGGTAACTGAGATCATAGCTACTGCTATAAATTTGGATAAAATATCATTTACGACTTAGAATTGCTAAGAAACATATATTCCAGGATCCTGGCTGGTATTACAGATTTCTCTGAATTTATACATAACTTAGCTTATACAAGAAATCTATCAATTGTTGCAAATTGGAATAGTAGTTGTCATTTAATTTATACAAGGAAGTTAATATTTCTTACTCCTACATTTTGTATACATAATTTTTCAAAAATATCTCATTAGGAATATTATTACATTGCTTTTTCATGTTGATTACAGAATATGTTAGTTGAATTACCTGTGATATTTAAAAATATAAGAAATAAACATGTCTTAATTTTTAAGACAGACAAGGTTCTGTGGGTCAATCTGATATCTTTTATTAGATCAACTCAAATAGTTGGAAAAATTCTTCTTAGCGAGCTTTCAGGTATTAAAAACCCTTCATGAGGCTGAGGAAGCATCTGCAGTTGGTATGAGCTGTTCCTGGGTGGAATGAATAGTAAAGAAGCCAGAGGCTGATATGCAGGCAGTCAGTGAAAATGAAAACTGAGGAGTCAGTGGGTAAGAAACAGGTTGGGGGGTAAGAAAAAGGGGGAGGGAAGGAGAATGAATGTAGCTGGTAAATAGTGGACAGTTACCTAGGAAGCAAGATATAAGGCAGGTTATAATGTCATAAATCCAATAGCTATATTTAGTCCATGATTTTTAATATCCAGGAGGCTGATGAAGTGAAGTTCATAGGTTCATCTGTGGAAGTTGTTCTGTAAATTCCCTTTGAGGATTAGAACTGAGAGACTGGAGAGAGAGTGGTTGTCTTGTGAGAAATGTGCCCCCACGGGTCATTGGGTATTCTTGTCTTTGATAGATTTCTGGTGTGCATTCATTCTGGTGTGCAGTTGTTATTTGGTCTCTTCTATATATTTTCCGTCAGGGCATTTGGTGCATTGGATGAGATATATTACATTTCTGGAGGTGCAACTGTAACATCCATAAATGCTGATGGTTCTGTTGTGGGGTGTAGTAATTGTGGGGGTGGTGGAGATATGTTGTCAAATTTTACATTTCTTGTCATGGCATGGCATGTTTTGAGCCATAGGAAGTTTGCTTCTGGTGATGAGGTTAGTGAGGTTCAGTGCTTGTTTGAAGGCTAGGATTGGTGATTCTGGGAACATCTCTTTAAGAATTTAGTCATCTTAACTTTTAACAAGCAGCAAAGATTTCTTAGACTAATATCTTTTATTGGACCAACTATGTAGTTGGAATAAAGTTAGACAAGCTTTCAATGCAAGACATTCTTCAGCAGGTTAATTTTTAACCTACTTAGTCAAAAGATACTAATCAGGTCTATCGCATTCTATTGTAATCAACTCCTTCTTAAAGTCAGAACTATAAGAAGGATTTTGAACAACTTTTAGTATGTTCCTTTGAACTTTTAGCTTAGGCCTCAGTCCATTTAGGGCATTTTTTTAACTTTACACTGTGAGCTCACTGAAACATATTAGGCCATAGACAAATGAACAGAGGCAAAGATTGAGACATAAACTATGGAAGCAATGCACAGATGAACAGGCTGTGCCTTCACAGGCTGTGCATTGAAAGGCAGGCACTTGAAAAAACAAGAAAATTGCCCTACATTCATTTAGGAGCAATTTCCCACTCTTTGGGCTATGTTGTTTCTGGAAGCTGTATCGTGCATCCCCAGGTTTCTTAAGTCAGAACAGCTTTCCAAGTGGCAAGTGAACTGATTAGAGCAGATATGGGCAAAATATGGCCCACAGGCCAGATCCGGCCCACCAAGTGATTCCATCTGGCCTGCGGTGGGTCCTTGGCCCTGCCTGGCCCAGGCACCAGAGCTGCCACCTGGTGCAGAACACAGCCCACCCTATTCCCACGTGCCGCTCTCGGGCACACCAAGGGCTGTAATCTGTGGAGCTCAGTGGCGTAGCAGCTGAACTAAGCTTCTAGGAGCCCCTGTAGCAAATGCTCCTTCTGGCTACTGCTGCCAGTGTCTCCACCACTGCCACCAAACCCAGCCCTGCTGGCTGGGCACCCCTGCCCATTCACCCCGCACCTATTATCAGGCGTGCCAGATACAGCAAGGGAGCAGTCGGGGTCTTCATGGAGACTGGCCCAGGAGCCCCACAGGCAGGGTGCACTTGGCCAGGTGGATGGGATGGGGCCATGGGCAGGCAGGGGATAGTTTCTGGGAGTGAGACAGGCAGGCAGAGGCAGAGCCAGGGCCAGGGCTAAGGCCAGGGCCAGGACTGTGGGGGAATCACAGCATGGGGCCAGGGCCTGGGGCAGAGCTGCAATCCACTCCCCGCACATCCTTGTGATGGGTGCTGGTTATGTGGACAGCAGCCAGCCCTTGGCTGTACAACTGTCGCCCACTGCAGGGACATGCGGGGAGCAGATCGCGGCTCTGCCCCAGGCCCCAGGCCTCAGCCCCACACTGTCACTGCCCCATGATCCTGGCTCCAGGCCCAGGGTCGCCCACCTGTCCCACTTCTGGACACCACTCCCTGCCCACACACAGCCACATCCCATCCACCCAGCCAAGCACACCCTGCCTATGGGGGTCCTGGGCCAGTCTCCATGGAGACTCTGCCTGCCTGCCCACACCCTGCATACAGCACCCTGGTGGTGGGTACCGGGTGGATGGGCCTGGGCCAGATAGGCTTGATGGACAGCTCTCCAGCATCCCCTTCCCCACCCCCCCCACCCCCGCACCAGTCCATGTAAACAGCTGTGATGGGGGGCCAAGGCCAAGTCAGCACCATCCCCCCAGCCCTCAACAGCTCACCAAAACTCCTTAAGTGATCCTCCAGCCCAAATAATTGCCCACCCCTGCATTAGAGTGTCCATTAAAGAAGGTGTTGCCAGTTTGACTAAATCAAGATTTGTTTAAATCAGTACACTTTTCTCAGACAGGGAAGGCCATGGCTTGTACTTCCTTCTTCATTTTTATCTCTTTTCTCTATTTAACCACTTTCAAAATAGCCTTCCCAGTCCATAAGTTTGGAGTCTGTTGTGAGCAATATCCAGTATGTTTTATGAATTTCTTTCCTTTTTTCCCCTATATGAGCAGTTCAGGGGAAGGCTTTTAGACCTATCAAATCATGGGCGCTGTCCAGATGAGCACAGACATTTGGTTGCCTGGGAACACGTAGCAGTGGCACACCTTGCACCGCTGCTACTTGTCCCTGGGGAACACCCATGCCACAGATGCTTTGGCGTGTGGCAGGTTACCCTGGTGGGAAGGTAGGGGAAGCTGGGGCCAGCCCTGGGCTGACCCCAGCAGCCTTACTTGGGGTCCTGGGGGCCTCCTGGGGCTGCAGCCACAGTGCTCCTGCTGGGCAGAGTGTGGCTGGCAGCCGCAGTGCAGCTCCAGGCAGCCTGGCTCTGCTTTTCAGCAGCGCTCATTGCCCAAGTGTGTGCTGCACTATTTTTTTCCCACATTTTTTTTTGCTCCCTGGATAACCAGAGGGCAAACAACCCCATGAAATAAAAAAAAAAAACCCAGCAGCACACACAGGCATGCACCCTTGCAGTGCAGAGAACACCATACTGTGTGATATGTGGTGCTGCAGATGTGTTTGCAGCACCACACACTGCACAGGCAGGCTTGTCTGGATGTGCCCGTGATGTCTAAATCATCATTCTGTGTGTGCATGATTCCAGGAGGTATTGCTTACAGTGATCTCACTGAACTGTAATGGTGATCATAACATCAGACTGTGACTGGAAATCAAGTGCTCAGAAATTTATCAGCTTTCTTAGCAGTATTATTTCCTGAACCTGATGAAATATGCCATGCATTCTGTCTATTGTCTGAAAGGAAATTTATATCTATTACTATTACAGTTCTTTCACAATAAATACTTTCCCATATAAAAGAAAGCATAGACTTTGGCCCAGAGGCTCACTATCTAAGACCTGCAACTTGAGAATGTGGAGAGAAAAGGGGAGCACAAACGTAAAAATATATAGAATATCAGTCAAGTGTTAACTAAATAGAATTCTATTTCCATTTTTGTGTGCCTAAATGTCAGTTTTCTGGTTGCATAAGCAGCATACGCACAGACTGCAGACATAGATTGAGCAAGCACAGTAGCCTGTGCACTGGCCAGGTAGCTAAGTGGTTACAACTATGCACCCATGCTGGATGTGTACCTGGGTTAGTCATAAAAATATGCCAGGCAAAAACCTATGACTAGCAGTTGTTAAATAAAAGAAGAAGCAGGACCTTCCCTATTTCAGCCCTAGTAGCTGTGTAACCATCTAAAGGGTGATTACAAAGAGGATGGAGCTAGATTGTTCTCAATGGTGTCAGATGACAGAACAAGGAGCAATGGTCTCAAAATACAGCAAGGGAGATTGGATATTAAGAAAAACTTTCTCACTAGGAAGGTGGTGAAGCACTGAAACAGATGGAATCTCCATCCTTGGAGATTTTTAAGGCCCAGCTTGACAAAGCCCTGGCTGGGATGATCTAGTTGGGGATGGTTCTGCTTTGAGCAGGTGGTTAGATTAGATGACCTCCTGAGATCCCTTCCAGCCCTCATTTCCTATGATTCTAGTTAGGGCACTTAGGAAGCCAGAGAGTTAGATTTTAGGTAGAGAGAATTTGAACATGCAGCTCTCAGACTTTGTAGCATAGCGCTCTAAACACTACATCACAGGTTAAGAATTATCTGAGCTGGTCCCATTATGAAAGTTAAGAGAGGGAACTATGGAGTACCTATAAGAAGAAAATAAGTTAAAGGGTGCATGCCCCAGGGAAATGGTTTTCTCCTGCTCCCAACAAGACAGAGGGCATGTCTACACATGAAATTAATTTGACTGAATAAACTCTGGTGCTATTCACACTGTAGTTTATTGCTCTCAGGTGCAGCATTTACACATGCGCTTGGGACTGCAGCACAGTGAGCCTGGGGCTGCTCCAGCCTGGCTCAGCATGGTGCAGCGGGGCTTGCTGAGGCACAAGGGTACTTCAGTGAGGGATTAGCTAGCAGGCAGCTCCCACACTGAAGCAGCCTCGTGCTCCAGCCAGCCCTGTCAGCATCTACACATGCTTTACAGAGCACTAAATAACACCACCATAGGATAGTTTTTGTGTTGGGCTGTACTATCCTATGGCTGTGTTTATTAAATTACTGCAGCTTAATAGGGACACATGGGTAGATACTGATCCTTTACTGCAGAGGTAATTAGGCAACTCCACAGTAAATGCTTCAGGCCTAATATGAGGAGAAACTCCTTCACAGTCAGGGTGTCCAGACTGTGGAGTAAACTCCCTCCAGAGGTGGTGCAGTCACCTACCCTGGAGGTTTTCAAGAGGAGACTAGACAGTCACCTCGCTGGGGTCACCTAACCCCAGTTGTCTTCCTGCCTAGAGCAGGGGGCAAGCTGGACCCGATGATCTGCAAGGTCCCTTCCAGCCCCTAACAATGTATGAATCCATGAATAAATATTGTGCGTAGACACACACAGAAACTTCCTTTTGCGGGGGGTCCTCAAGTCCGACCCCCTGCATAGGCAGGAAAGTGTGTTGGGTTCAGATGACCCCAGCCAGATACCTATCTAACCTCCTCTTGAAGACCCCCAGGGTAGGGGACAGCACCACCTCCCTTGGGAGCCGATTCCAGATTTCGGCCACTCTTAACTGTGAAGAAGTTCTTCCTAATGTCCAGTCTAAATCTGCTCTCTGCTAGCTTATGGCCATTATTTCTTGTAACCCCCAAGGTTGCCTTGGTGAGTAGAGCCTCACCAATTCCCTTCTGCGACCCCATGATGAATTTATAGGCAGCCACAAGATCACCTCTCAACCTTCTCTTGCGGAGGCTGAAGAGTTCCAGGTGCCATAGTCTCTCCTTGGTTCTGTTTGTCATGCATCTGCTGATGCACGATAAAGTGCCATTAGCTTTGCTGATGACTTCGTCACACTGACGACCCATGTTCATCTTGCAGTCCACTAGGACTCCAAGATCCCTTTCCACTTCACTCATTTCATCCAATAACTGTTAAATGTAGTGGGAAGGATCTCAGTTTCAGAATGAGCACTGGAGAAGGATCTGATAAAACTGTACCTGGTATGCAGGCTCAAACCTCAGTAAGGGGGACCTAGAATGCAGATTCAGCTTCCTGCAATAAGATACTAGCCACTTAGTTACTCGGACTAAAGCATGGGAAAGCCTTCCTTCCCCTTCCCCTGTCATGCTTTTTCCAAGACATATACTGCTTGGCCAGTATGCAGCCTATTGCACATGGCTCAGACTACTGCCACTTAGGCAGCGAGAAACTGCCATTTTGACACAAAAAGAAAGGTACCATATTTTATAGTGTATAAATCAGCACAGTGTATAAGTTGACCCCATATGCTGCTCATAAAAGTTAGGTTTTTTTAAATCTGGTATTTTTTTTTTTTAAGTTGCTGCTCTGAGCTCCCCACAGCTCTCAGCACTGCCGCAGGCACCAGAAGTGGGGGCTAGAAAGCACAGGCAGGGATGCTGCCTGTGTTCTGCTGACCCCACCCTCATGTCTGTGGTGGTGCGGAGGGGAACCTGAAAAATCATAGGAGCCACAATACATCCCACTTCTGCCAATTTTTCAGACCCCCACCACCTCCCACACTTGCTCCTCTCCCCTGATCAGCAGGGAGACAAAAACTGCAGTTTTAAATATAATGTGGTTTTTGCCTCCCAGCTGGTCAGCAACACACAGTGGGGCTGCCAGGGCCCCTTGGCTAATCAGGAGTGAGCAACAGAAATGGCACCATATTTAAAACTGAATTTTTTGCCTCCTTGTGGATCTTCAGGAGCACAGGGGAACTTTCAAAATTAAAGGAGTTGCTGCATAGCCTACTCCCACTGTTAATTTGGTAAATCCCTAATCAGGGGTGATGCTAGGGGGGCTTGGGTAGCTATAGGCATCCCAAAATTCACCGTAGCCCCATAGACGACTGGTAGGAGGTGCATGGGGCACACATGCCCCCCCTAGCGGGGCTAGTGCCCCTCCGACAGCCAACACTAATGCTGTTGGTAGGGCTGGTGCCCCCCCCAACAGGGTCGGTGGCTTCTGTGGGTGCCCCCTCAGATTCAGGAGGCACCAGTCACTCATGCTTAGCCCCACCATAGCCACTTCTCCCAGAGCTGCCCCTTTCCCCCAGGCCACTGCCACCCACCCAACGCAGCTGAGCATACCGCACTCCTGCCTGCAGTGTAGCCCCATGGGGACAAGGCTGGTGCAACCCCTGTCCTTAATCATGGGTGACTTGTGGGGGGCACATGCCCCCCACCCAATATCTACCAAGGCCACTGGCAGGGGCCCAAGTGGCTTGTGCTGTGCTGCTGGCCAGGTCTGGAGGTGGGGCTGAGCCTCTGTCCCTGCCCACCTGTCTGCATTGCTGGGGTGGCAGGGAAGGAAAGGGGAGGGAACCCAGCAGCACCAGATGCCGCTGCCTCATGTGGGCCTGATGCCAGCGCCACTCACGCATGCACCTTCAGTGCTGGGGGTGGGGAGGAGTAGCAACCAGGCTCTGGTGGCCAGTCCTCATAGTTTCTTCCTCCTCTTTCCCTTCCCCCCTCTTTCTCTTTTTTCACTTTTTCTTTCTTCTCTTTTTTCTCTGTCCCCTCGTTTTGGTCTCTTCTCTTTTTTTCTTTCTCTCTCTCTCTCTCTCAATCTTCCCTCTTCTTTCTTTCCCCCTGTCTCTCCTCCCTCTTTCTTCTCCCCTCTCTCTTTTTTCCTCTCTCTCATCACAACATGGTTAACAAAAAAAAGAATACACAACAACAAAGGTAGACAAGGTTCTTTGGGTGAATCTGATCTCTTTTATTAGAACAACTTAAATAGTTAGAAAAAATTCTTAGCAATCTTTTGGGTATAAAAACCCTTCATCAGGCTGAAGGAGCATCTGCAGGTGGTGTGAGCTCTTCCTGGATGCAATGAATAGTAAAGGCACCAGACGCTGGCATGTATGCAAGACAGGCAGTCAGTGAAGATGTAAATTCAGGAGTCAGTGGGTGAGATACAGGCTGAGAGTTGGGGAGAAGGGTGATGAATGTAGCAGGTAAATAGGTAGCACTTATAACAGCAACAGTAGTATATGAAGTTTTATTTATTGTCACAAGGTTTAGAATTTTTAGAGAACCTGATATTTACTGTAACCCCCCAACATTTATGACGATTAACAACATTAATATGCAGTGCATCCTGCCATGTATCCCCTTCTCCCCCTGCCCCAGTTTTGTTTTTCTGGCATGCCAGCACTCCAGCACTTTACAAGGTAGACTGCAGTTTTTTCAGCCCTCAGGCCAAAAACATTGCCTACCCCAGTCTAGCCTATTAATGAACCTACACGGTCAACCCTGGCACAATCACAAGACGTAACACAAGAAACTCCCACAGGTAAGATAGGGAGGCAAAAGTGACTATAGGACTGCCAGGAACGTGCAGGTGTGAAATAGGAAGAAAGATGATAGCCAGATCAGCCATGTACTCTTAGGTCTGTACAAGTGAATGGGCAAGACAGTGACAGAGATAGCACTCTAAGCTGTCAGAACTATTAGTGAAGAGTATGCAGGAGTATTCTTGGAATGCACTGGAAAATCAATTGAACTCTTGCAACTGCAGCATTTGCATTTATTGCTCATGCTGCAGTAGAATCAAGTAAGAGGATGGAGAGATTTATTCATAAATTTGCGAGAGTAGCGTAAATGCATGCACTCATGCAATTTTATAAAAATGTGTCCTGGTGCAAGGTATGTTACAAATCTGCTAAGGGCTTGAAATGGTTGTCATAACGTAAACTATCATAATGAAGTTAATGCCACCTTTGTCAGGGGGGACCAGTCAGCAACCAGGGGGAAAGGGGGGTCCCCCACGGCCAATCTCACTGACCGGGGGGAAGACCTGCCATGGACAACCATGCCAACTGGGAAGCAGCCACAGTGCTCATGGAAGTGGCCACGGCACTCCCAGAAGTGGCCACGGCACTTCATCTGGTTCTCCCAATCCCCAGCCAGCCCTCAAAGCAGGGGGAACCAGTGCTCCTGCCTGCCTCCCCTGCCTGTCACCTAAGCAGGGAGCACGACCTGTCAGGGGGTGCACCAGCACTCTCAGGAGGTGCACATACACCCCCATGCACACCTTATTCGTCACCACTGCGGGAAAAGATTTATGAGAGTCTAATCTGAATTTCTGACATTATGCACTGTGATTCACCAGTTTCAGGCCTAACAGAATCTGAGGCTCTCCAAATGTTTTTCAGAAGAGCCAGTAGTCTAGAATAAGCCCCTTTAAAAATCTTCCTTTCTCAGGGTTCTCTCTATAGTGCTATTTTTAAGAGATGTTGAATGATATCTAGCAAGGAAAGCTTTATTGCAGGGGAAATTAGGCAAGGTCTTGGAATATGATGAGAAGGAGAAATGCTTGTAGAAACAACGTTGTTCTTATGTTAAGCATTATGTGTAGATTTTTAACAATAGTTCCCATTTGAGAATGATCTACAGAAGTTAGGTTACCAACCTCCTTGCACTCTTTGAATAATTAAGCAACCATCCTGATTTGGCATGAATAGGGAGGAAACCTAACTTTTGATTTCCTGTTCTTCACAGGACATTTATATTGAAAAATTAGGCCATGAGTGCCTGAAGGAAATATTGGGAGCAAGAAGAAACCTGTGGAGTAAGGCTTTGTTTTCTGAGGATTCCTTTGGAACAGAGCCTCCCAGCAGTCATTAATCCTAAATGCCTGGTGTCCTTTCAGGGTGGAGACATTAATGTAATCCTATCAGTGAAGTGTTTGGTCCTAGGGTAGATCTGCAGCGCTCCCCTGGTTAACACCAAGGAGCTAATTAGATTTGCTCATAATTAATGGAATCCTGAGCAAAGTCATTAAGGATTTTGATGACTGTGAGTGACTTATAAATTAATGAGATTCCATAGGGATCTAGTATCCAACTGACACTGTGAGATTCAATTTACAGATGCCCTGGAAATGTAAAATGTATAACTGATGGATTTTAACTGAAAATCTAAATACAGTACTTGATGTTTCTATATAAAAATCTGTCCACATAACAATACAACACATCATGTTGGAATGTAGTAGGCTAACAGAGGATTTGTAGCAGGATACTAAAGAAGGATACTAAAGAATTTAAACCATTGCTTCTCTTTATTAACATTCTTAAATACATGCTCTATGGCCTCCCATCAGTTAGCTACTTTTTATGCCTTCCTTATTTGATTGTTATTTGATAGACCATGACCAGCAACACAAAGCCTAGAGTGACACAGAGAAGCTACTTTTTCTTAATGGAAATGGAAAAAAATATACACTTTCCTTTTTTGGAACTATTTGAATAATAAAGGAACATTAACATCATATCTTAAATTCAGCTAATATACCAAGACTAATAGCATAATTAAAAAACTCAGCTCCTTGCTGAGACATCTTAAGTGTAAGGGGGAAAGGATTTTGTCTCCAAGGCTCAGAAACAATTTTCTGTAAATTCTCTACATTTAAACATAAGAGGACAGTACTGAAACTTTGTACTGGTGTCCTTGGAAAATCTAGGTCTGCTTCTCCAGATCTGGGCCCTCCATACAAGCAGGGAGCTCCTCCCTAGGCATCACAGTTCACTCAAAAGTCAAGTTGCCATAAAGTCCATTTCAGAGACCTGGTTTAATCTTCAAAATTCTCTTGCAAAGTGGGAGTAGTCACAGGAAGGGAGCTACTACATTTAATTAATCCCAGAATAGACTTCCAAATTCAATGGATTTCTAGCATTGAAACTACACCCATGAAGAAGGGTTACTCACATAAGACAAAGTTTGCAGGATCTATTTTGATTTGCAAGTGTAACATAGTAAAACAACTTATTCTCATTAGTCTATCTCTCTCGTATAGCTCTTCATATGGACATTTTTCACTAAGTGAATTTCATAATACATAATATTTTTGCATTTTTATAGCATCTTTCAAGAGAAGATCTCAAGACACTATACAAAGCAAAGTAAGGAATGTATATTTTTGGATGCAAAAACCAGGAGCAGAGCATGTCTTGTAGGCCTATGCAAAGTGGCTAGAATTTGCTTTGGATTCAGATTCAGCCAATTCGAGGGACAGTGATTTGATTTGGTGATTTGAATCACTGTTCCAAATTGATTCAGCCGAATCTGATTCGGAGATTCAGCTGCTGCCTTTCCATATTTCTGTGCCTTTTCCACCATCCTCCTTTTAGATCTGATGTTTTTTCATTGTTCAAGACCCCTAGGATGAAGTCCTGTCCTATTGCATTAAGTAGTAAAAATCCTACTGATTTCAGTGAAGTCAGAATTTTACATTTACTGCTATGATGTTACCATTTGTCATACCATTATTTTCTTTTGGTTTCTTTCTTTGATAGTTGTTGGGCTATTTTTTAATTATACAGCACAGTAAATTATCTAATTCACATTCACATTCAGCACCTGATTTTTCCATAAATGTTTATGTCTTCATTTCACATGCATAATACAAACCTGAAGACTAGAAACTAATGCGGCAGGCAAAGTCATACCCAACTGAATGAATAAGCCTCACAGAGCAAATGTAAACCAAAACCAGGGTAAACTGCCTTCATCAGTTCCAGACTAAATCTAAATTCAAGCTTTCCTGAAAAAAATACAATTTTTAAAAAAGAAATTTAACTCTAAAATATCAGAGAGAAAAATCAGGTGTCTTAAAAGTGCATATGGAAAATAAAGATAAGCCTTTACAAACTGACAATTATTTCATAGGGTCAACAAGGGCAGGGTGGGATGTATAATTCTAATTGTCAAATTTATAGTAACTGTTATTTTGACAGAACTGTAGGAGTCTGAGCATTGACTATAACTATTTCAAGCAAATGAGGTAAACAAACACTATAACAGTAACAGGGCTGTTTTGTTAAGAAAACACAATTTGGCCTGTCCCTATTTAAAGAACTGTATCTAAACATCTAGGACAATTTTATATTTAAGAATGGTTCAGGAAAAGAGAAAAAAATGTCTTGCTACATACTAAATTACATATAAATTATAGGCTGCCAGACCCAAAGAAATTATAGTTAGGAAAATCATATCCCTCTAATTGGTTTAATGTTCTCCAGTATAAAATAGATTTTTAAGACGTGTGTTGCACTGCAAAAAAGAGGGAAATTCTATTTATGGAATTCAACAAGTCTCCCTGAAATATGCTTTAACAAGAATAGGTTTAACGAATAAACTCTTCTGCAAAAGTACATTGAGATTCATATGTTGCTAATTATGCAGGTGTGCTGTAAAACATTATAATATCCTTTATATTCCTAATTCTAAATATTTATGCAAAAATAAAATAAGGTCTCAAAAGCAATGGTATAATATACAATGTAATTTGAAATAAGAATAATGTAAAAGTTGTGACTCACCATGGGTGCTCTGAACTCAAAATATGAATATAATTAGAGACAATCAGGTATTAGTCACACAGGAAGAAATAAATCTTTATTTTTCAATTGCTGTTGAGATTCTTATGCAGCATCACCTCTGTCATATTTTTCTAGAGTTAGGAAATTGCAACGCTACAAGCAAGTTACAAAATGAAAGAAATAAGCATTAGCATTTTCTTCTAGTATTTTTTTTACTTGTACTTGCACTTTCTGAAGAGCCAACAAGTTTAGTTGGTTTAATTATACATGAAACATTCAGCCTCTAAGAAACTTACGAAAATAAAAGGTTCGTATGTCTATTTTAAGGGTGAATTCAGCACACAATATTGGGTCAGTAATCTTTTCTGTTCTTTTATGATATAGAAAGATTGGATTCAGTTACTTATAAGTTTCTCCCCTTGTTTTTAATATCAGAAACATTAGAGCCTTATCCCCTGTATAGGACTAAATTCAAAGACCACTGAAATCTTTAGAAAGATAATCACCGACTCTTCACTTTGGATCAGGGCCTTTGTTGTCGAGATCCTTGGAGGTCTTGCATAAGCTAAGTCCTGTAAATTTAGCTTCATCCTGTTATCATTATCACTAAGGCCTTGCCTAAGACATTTGTACCAATTCAGCTAAAATGATTATAGTTAATGATGGTGTAGACACAGACCAATTTATATTATATTTAAGTTAATCTTGTTTGAATTTTACCAATGTCAACTAGAGCTGCATGCAAATCCTAGTGTAAGGGAGGCTTGAGAGGATCAGTGATGGTCACGGAGCCTGCCTAAGAGGTAGCTCTCCTTTCCCTTCATCTTTGTGAGAGAGGCAGAGCAGAAAGTCAGATAACAGCCTTTCGTGATATCACTGTTCAGATCCTTCAAAAAATCTTACGGAGAGTTTATAGCAAAAAGAGAGGAAAACGATGAGCTAGTATTTACACTATTTGTAAAAAATGAGGGAAAGAATTGGCTTTAAAAAGCAAGCTAGTATTATAAATTTTATAGGAGTACTAAAGGCCAAACCATGTTGCTTTGCAGAAGTAGGATAATACAAATTTATATTCAATAGTTAAGGACTAAAAGGAGTTTAGCATTCACTAGTTAAGGGCTAATGTTAGATAGACTAGAGGCCCTGCGCCTCTGACACTGTCTACTAAGGCTTCAGCAAAACCTTGGCTCAAAAAGGCCTCAGGTTCTAACAGTCCCTGCTCCCCCTTCAACCTCCCCTACCTTCTCCTTAGTTTGATAACGTCTCTGCTTTTAACACCCACCCCCTTTCCATCTTCCTTCCTGGAGAATAGTATCAGCTTTGGTTGGGCTCACAAAAATATAACGAGCAGGGATCCAGGTTTTCCATTTGCCATGGTAAAACAAGGTAAAATGCAGATTTTCTCATTCCAAGGAGAAAAACCCAGATTTTCTCATTATAAGGAGAAAAACCAGGATTTTCTCTTTAAAGGTAAAAAATGCAGGTAATGATGGGTTTCCCCTTGCACGCTGGCAGAATTCCCCAGGTGGGGAGGAGCAGCAGAAGGGCAGCCAGGCAGGGGCCACCATGTGCATATGTGCACATTCATGTGCACATGTGCACATTCATGTGCACATGACTGCCAGGCAAATAAATCTGGCATGGGGAGAAGGGGGTGGAGTTGAGGCCCCTATAGTGAGGGAAGGAGGGAGTTGGGCAGGGCTGGGGCTGCTGCCCAGCCAGGCTGTGTGTGGGGCTTGGGGCCTGAATGCACGGCCGTGGGGCCCAGGTGGGGAGTGGGACGGGGCTCTGGGCAGGGCCAGCCCATCCTATTCTGCAGAACCTGTGACTACAGGGGGCTCCACAGCCAAGGGGCCGTGCCCTGTGCGCCCCTTCCCATCACCTGTACCATACTGCAAGGGCTCAATGCAAGCAGGGAGCCTCTTTCTGGCCAAGTGGGGGAGGAGTTCCCAGCTCCACTCCTGCCCCTGGCCCTGGCCCCAGGGAGGAACCCAGGTATCCCCAGCATGTGCTGCCCCTACCCTGCACCTGTCACAGTGCAGCCCACATGCACATAGCCCAGCCCTGGCTATTTTATTTCAGTGAATTTATATTGCAATTAACTGGAATTTTGATTTTTCAATAGATCAGGGAGCCCTAAAACTGTATCTTGCAAGGAGACCCAAAAAGTTGTGGGCCAGCCCTGGCTGCAGGTGACTCATCCAAGCAGTGGGGCAGGGCCTGGCTGCTCCCTGCTGTGCACACTCCTGTGAGAAAATGGGGGACACATGCCCCCCATATCTGTGCATGGCACAGGGGCGCGCTGCTTGCTGAAGGCTCAGGCTCTGAGCTCTACCCTCCTGCACCAGGTCCCTCCGTTCTGCTGCCCTCTCCCTGGGGCCTCCGCAGCCTAGCAGGAGGGACCTGGTGCAGCAGGGTAGAGCAAAGTGGGGAAACTCAATGCCGCTGCTGCTGGGAGCCCCACGCTGCCATGGCAAGGTGCACCCTGCCCACCCAGCAGCAGTGGGGGTGTCGGCACAGAGGGCACTTCACCCTGGCAGCAGGGGGCTCATGGCTGTAGTGCCTAGCCATGCTAAGCTCTGCTGTACTGGGTCCCACCCATTAGGCTGCGGAGGCTCAAGGGGGAGGGCACCAGGATGGGGAGCCCTCACCCACTCTGCACATAATTCTGCACATAATTCTGTGGGCATGTGCATGCAGTGGTGGGGAGCTGCCTCCCCTACCTGAGCTCACAGCAGGTAGCCCCCACCCACACCCCACCACAGGCTCCACTCCAGCCACACCGCCTGTGGGGGGAGGAGCCTGGCTCTGTACTCTGTTCTGCAGCAGCAGCCTCCCACGGGCAAAAGCCAGGGCTTGGGTGCTGCTACAGGGGGCAGGGGGCTGCAGACCTAGGTCCCTAGCCCCATAGCTCTAGCAGCTGGGGGCCCCCTCTGACGGGGCTGGGATGGGGCAGGGGACTGCAGGTGGGGAGTGAAGGGCACCAGCAGGGCCAGGGGGCTGTGAGTAGGGAGTAAGGTTCACCAGCAAGGGTAGGGGCCTGTGGGTGGGGAGTGAGGGGCACCAGTGGGGGAGGGGCTGTGGGTGGGGAGTGAGGGGCACCAGTGGGGGAGGGGCTGTGGGTGGGGAGTGAGGGGCACTGGCGGGGGAGGGGCTGTGGGTGGGGAGTAAGGGGCAATGGCATGGGCAGTGCTGCTCAGAGCTACAAAGCTGTATGGGGGGGACAGCCGCAGCTGGACCTGCATCCTAGTGAGCAAAGGGGGCAGGAGGGAGCTCTGATTTTACATGATAAAAAACCCAAAATCAAATGCCAAAATGTATAGGTATTTAGAATGTATTTTATTATAGTGATTGAGGCACTGGTAGGCTTCCAAATTGCTTTAAAATTGTAAATATATCAATAAAACATTGTGTTCAACTGATACCTATCTATATGGTGGCTCTTCATGTTAATAACAGATTCTTGGGGTTTTAAAAAGAAAATTTGTAATTTTTTGTCAGAGAATTTGTCATTTTTAAACAGAAAAAAAAACAGAATCCCTGGAATGAGCAAGGAGTTTCAAGGCCCTTGCAAGTCACACACCTGGAATATAGTAAGGTAGCACATCTTCCAGGAATAGAGAGGTAGTTCGCCATGTTAGTGTGAAGTCAGACAGAAGACAGGCCAGGGTGGTACATAAATAGGCTTTATATTTTTAGGGTCCTGATCTAAAATCTCTGAGTTAGGCTTTCATTTTGTTCAGCACTTCCAAGAATTAATAAAAGTATATTCTGAAGCCTAAGTTTCTTATTGACTCAATTCTATTTTCATTAGACCATTTTTTAAACAAATTGTACCTCTGCTTTTATTCCACTCTCCCTAGTTTAAATCTTGAAGGAAATAATTTAAGCACAGCTTGGTACAAAATTCATCTATGAACTAGAAGGATTTGTTTCTCTGCAAAGGAAACGATTACTAATGAAAATTAGAAGACCTGATTCCTCAATGTCAAACTGTCATGTTGTGATTGCATTTGTATATAATTGACTCAAAAAGTGTGTTATGTTTATTTTCCAGATAAATTACAGACTGGCTTCTTCTACTTCGTAAATCCAAACCTTGGTTACCTTAGCAACTTCCCTATGTCCTATGGGATTTTAAATGTCTTCAACCCGTAGGATACCTGCTAAAAGAAAGAAAGCACATCATGCTGTGTAAGGTTGGGGTTTTTACAAAGCTATCATGAACACATTTAATGATCTCATTTTAAGAGATGGTGTATAATAAATAGGTCCTTGACTACAAAGTTCTAATTTCAAACACTTTCATTTTGAGAAACACTTTAGCTTCTTTTTTACAGTTTCATTGAATCTCCAGGAAAAAAAATACCTAGGTGATACTGGCAATATTTAAATAATGACAAAATAATTTCCTGTTATTGAGTTTTGTATCTGCCCTTTTAGAAACAGAACACTTCTCTATATTTTGAAATTCAACTTGCAGGAATAAGCACTATGGTCATAGGTTCAACCACAGATTAAATATTAAGGGAACAGTAAAATGACTATTAGTTTAAAACACTGAATAAAGATAAATAAAATAATTCTATATTCTAAATGCTTTACAGTCTTTTATATGCCTCATATTGATAATAAATAGGTTTAAATGGACCATTCTGGGTAATTTAAGAATGATATGCCTGTCAGTTTCACAAAGTCTGTTCATAATAGCAATGATAATTTACAAAGCCCTACAATTATATAAGCCCACACTTATCATTGTAGAGATTTAGGAGACAGGTATTTTGAATAGCACGTGAAGGATATGAGAGGCCCGCATTTCACCATGGACGTCTATACGAAGTGTACATGTATTTAAATGTTTGTTGTAACTGTAAACAAACCCACACTGTCTAAACTCATAGGGATGGTGTTTTTAGGGTGAAAGCTTGAATATAAATATACATATAAATAAATATATATGTGTGTGTGCACACGCATTCATGTGTGTGTATGTGTATACAATATTTAATTCAGCAATCAACCATGGTATTTCAATAAATTAGGTTGATATAGTGCACATATTCAATGCAAAAACTGTACAAGAAGTCAGTAAATACAAATTCAGTTATTACAATAATGTACTGAAATTCTAAGCAGGCATTTCCAAAAGTAGCGTGGTATGATTCATATCTTATGAGAAACTCCAATATTGTCAGTGAAGTACAATCTTTCTTAGGTATATGGTGTGGCAGGCCAGTAGGGGGCGCTCCTGCGTTGAACTACCCACCTCACTGCACCCGACCACCTTCCAGGTCCCGAGTGCCTCCCTGGAGGCACCTCATGTCTGGCCGACCCCCTTCCTGGAGCACACCCGCAGCCTCTCCACCCAATGGGGTGATGGGTTACCAGTACCTCAAATGGCTGGGACTCCAACCCTTGAATGGCAAGGGTCCTCCCCAGGACTATATCTGCAGGTGAACAAAGTTGGCATTGATTAATGACACACTAGTTCCCCAACAAGGGTTCTCCCGTTTACCGTTATCTTAGTCCGGTGGAAGGCCATCACCTCCTCTGGGTTTGTAATCCTGTAGCAACAGGTATGCCCCTCAGAGTGGCTCGTGTCTCCCCCCTCACTGTTTACAGCTGTTGCATGTCTGACTGGCTTGGGTTTGTTGCTTAGCTTTGGGCAGTTGGGCCTGATGTGGCATGGCGCCTCACAGTTATAACACCCCCTCTTTTCTGAATTAGGTGGTTTGTCCGAATCTGGGGCCACCTTGAGCTCAGCAAGAGGTGGCCCTCTTTCCCCTTTTGGGCCTGGCCCTCCCTTCCCCCTTTTTGGAACCCTTTCTGTTCCTTTCCAAAGTAGGGAGGCTTCTTGTCCTGCCCCTGTCTATTTAGCAACAGCTGGTCTGCAATTTTTGTAGCTTCCCAGATTGTTTTAGGGCCCCTAACCTTCACAAGGGTGATTTCCCTTGGGCATTTGTAATAAAATTGGTCCAGCACCATAAGCATGTCCACCTCCTCCACGGTGGAAGCTTCAGCTCCCTTCTTCCATTTCTGGTATGAGTCCCATAGCAGGGCCCCAAATTTGTTCATGGTCTTTCCCAACTAGGGATTTGTACTACAGAATTTTTCTTGGAAGTAATCTGGACCTAACTTAAACCTTTCATACACTGCCTCTCTAAAGGCATCGTAATTATCCACTGATTCCAAGGGCAGGCTGTTCAGGACAATGGACATGTCGTCCTCAACCAAAGCAGCCATGTGTTTCATGAACTCTTCTTTTGGCAACTTCTATCGGCACTCTTGGCTTTCAAAGTTGCTTAGGAACACTTTGGGACCCTCCCTGTCTTTGTAGCGAGAGAAGACTGGGGTGTTCAGTCTGGGGGATCCAGCTAGTGCTGGTTGGGTGCCCACAGCATTTGTCTGCATCCAGAGTACTGCGAGCTCATGCTCCCACTGGCACTGAGCCTCTCTAGCTGCACACTGGCGCTGGGCTTCTCTAGCCTCATGTTCACGCTGTTCCTTCTCACGCTGGTGCTGAGCCTCCAGCTCCATCCTTTTCAACTCTAGCTCATGCTTGAACTTGCACGCTCACTCCTCAGCTTCTAGCTGAAGCTGGAATTTCTGGAAATCCCACTCAGAGGGTGGGCCCTCAGTGCCCCCCGTGGGTTTTGGAAGAACACAGGGGGGTAATCTTGATCCTGTTCATTATCACACAGGATCTTAATCAGGTCTTCTCTCTTTTACTCCTTCCTCACTGGAAGGCCTCTCTCCTTCATCAGCTCTCTCAAGTCAGCCACCATCAGGTGGTCATACTTGTCAGCCATCCTAGCTATCTATACTGTCCAGTTGACCCAATGCCAGATTAGAAATTGTTTGCTCAAGGGTTTTCAGTGACTCTATTCCCTTCCCCAAATTATGACTTCAATACAGCAGGTTGTCAGATCCCACCTCTGGGGAGAGGTTAAAGGACATCCCCGAGGGTGAAGGTGCACTCTTTACAGGAACACCAGAACTTTCTGCTGATTGCTTAGCTGGGCAAGAGAAGTTCAAGCAGGAGGTTCTAGAGGACCCCAGCTTGGAGGAACTCTGGCAGATGGCTCAGGAGCAAGAGACAGAGTTCACCCCAGATAAGAGGGAACAGGTGGTCTGGGATAAGGGACTTCTTTATCAGTTGTGCGTACCAAAGAACCATGCCGAGACCTGGGAACCCCATCACCAGCTCATAGTACCTTGTAAGTTCAGACAACAATTGCTTTCCATAGCTCATGATTTACCGTGTGCTGGTCACATGGGCAAGAAATGGACATGCCAGCAGCTGCAGGTGAACTTTTATTGGCCCAGAATTGCCCAGAATGTGACACACTACTACAGATCCTGCAAGATGTGTCAGCAGACAGGCAAAAGGGAGACAAGAGAAAAACTCCCCTACAGCCCCTCCCTATCATTGATCAACCCTTCCAAAGGGTGGGTATACACACTGTGGGCCCTCTGAGGCATAAGACTCATAGAGGGAAGAAATACATCCTGACTCTAGTGGATTTCACAACTCGGTACCCGGAGGCAATTGCCTTGACCTCCACCGAGGCACCTGTAGTTGCTGATGCCCTAACCCAGATCTTCTTTCAGCTCAGTTTTCACTCCGAGATCCTGACTGACAGGGGTGGAGGTGATGAAGTACCTGTGGGAGTGCTGTGGAGCGAAACAGCTCAAGACCACAGCCTACCACCCTCAGACAAATGGGCTCGTAGAAAGATTCAGTGGGACCTTGAAAGGTATGCTTAAGGCTTATATGGACTCTAACCCCAATGACTGGGATGAGAAACTGCTGCATTTGCTCTTTGCCTACCGGGAAGTGCCCCAGGAGTCCACGGGGTTCTTGCCATTTGAACTGATGTTTGGTGAGAGAAGAGTGGGAAGGGAAAATCTCTTCCATGGTAGAATATGTGCTCAGCTTTTGTCAGAAGCTAGCTGACATGATGAAGGTGCCACGAGACTCCCTGGCCCAGGAGAAGCAAAGTGCCTGATATAATGAAAAGGCTCACTTACATACCTTTGAACGAGGTGATAAGGTCATAGTTTTCCTGCCAGTAAAGACAGACAAGCTGCAAGCAGCTTGGCAAGGTCCCCATGTCATCCTGGACAAGCTGGACAATGTGACCTATGTAGTGGCCAGGAGTGGGAAAAAGCCTAAGACAGTTCATGTGAACATGCTTAAACCATACTTCAGTAGAAGTGATGCAGTATTCTGGATTTCCTCAGTAGAAGGACCACCTGAGGATCCAGGGGAGCCAGTCATGTATGGTGACTGGGATGGAGAGGCAGGAATAAAGGAACTCTGCCTGCTGGACCATCTGCCCTCCCAGGACAAAGACAAGCTGCTCGCAGCACTCAAAGACTTTGAGACAGTGTTCTCCAACAAACCAAGTAAAACGAACCTGACAGTACATTCTATAGACACGGGCAGCCATTGCCCTGTCCAATCCAGACCTTACCCAGTTAATGAGAACATGAGGCAAGAAATAATGCAAGAGATCACAGAGATGAAAGGGATAGGGGTAATCCAGTCTTCAGTGAGTCTCTGGGCCAGCCTGGTGGTACTCGTCCGGAAGCAGGATGAGTCCATCCGGTTCTGTGTGGACTACCAGAAGCTGAATGCGATTACCACCCCTGATGCTTACCCTGTGCCCAGGATGCACTCTTGACTTGATCGCCTGGGCCCAGCCAAGGTTATCTCTACTCTTGATCTGTCCAAAGGATTCTGGCAAATGGCACTGGATCCAGACGCTATAGCCAAGTCTGCCTTTACCACACCTGTGGGACTATATAAGTTTACAGTTTTACCTTTTGGTATGTGCAACTCTCCCACATCTTTTCAGAGACTGATTAATAACCTGTTACAAAGGTGTGAGCAGTTTGCCATGGCTTATATCGATGACATCGCCATCTTCAGTCAGGACTTTGAATCGCACCTGATTCATCTGACCACTGTGTTAGGCAAGCTCAAGCAAGCTGGTCTTACTGTGAAAGCCAAAAAGTGCCAGTGGGCATTATCTGAAGTGATATATTTGGGACATTGAATGGGTGGAGGTCATATTGCTCCCTTGTGGGACAAGATCGAGGCCATTAGAGACTGGCTGCCTCCACAAACCAAGAAGCAAGTCAGAGCCTTGCTTGGCATGGCTGGATATTACAGGCAGTTTGTCCCTGGATTTGGAGTGATGGCAGCTCCCCTACATGAACCGACCAAGAAGGGTAGCCCTGATCCAATGGTCTGGAAGCAGGAATGCCAAGAACCATTTGACACTCTAGAGGCTGCCCTGATCAAACAACCGATTCTAAAGGCACTGGTCCATGATAAACCCTTCTACATAGCCACTGATGCCTCTGACTCAGGACTAGGAGCTGTACTCTTACAAGAGCACGAAGAGACATGGCACCCCATGGTATACTTAAACCAGAAGTTAATCCCTCAGGAGTGGAACCTGTCATCTATCGAGAAGGAGTGTTTGGCAATCATCTGGGCACTGAACAAGCTGAGGCCCTATTTCTGGGGGCAACAGTTCACCATCCTATCAGACTATGCCCCACTGCAATGGTTGCAGACAATGCAAAACACCAATGCCAAGCTTCAACGATGGGCCTGGCAGCTTCAGGAGTTCAACTTCACCATCTAGCACATCAAGGGAAGCTAGAAGGTGACAGCAGATGCTCTGTTGCAAAAGGACTCTGGGTAGTGGGTTGGATGGACTCAGGCCCACCTGAGAGAGCTCTGGCATGGGAGCTCCCCAATGTGCTCTCATGTTCTATGTGTATTATTGTTATGACCAGTCTTACGTGTTGTGTAATCTCTCTTTAGGTGTGAAAGGTGACCCTTCCAAATGAAACACGCTCGTACCCATAGCTCTGTAAAGCCATGTGTCCAAGTTTTTAAAGGCGGGTAGGGGGAGTGTGGCAGAAGGCCACCTCTGTTTCGCCCCAAAAACTCTGCGACAATTTGGTTAAGATGGGCCCTGTAGAGGGTATACACCTTACCCTACCTCTAACCTAAGCTGGGTACATTCCTGAGGGAGGGGGGAGCCCTCGAGGGTACTTCAAGCACTTGGGGGTGCTTCCCTCAGTTGGAAGTCCAAGTAGTGGTCTCCCTCAGTCAGCCAAATCAAGGGGACCCCAAGGCATAATCTAGACCCGCACCCAATAAATCTCCCATGCTAGGTACAAAGGAGAACTTTATTGGTTACAAGGGGTAGCGTTCCAATAGGGTACAGTGTAGAGCAATATCAGAGAAATCCCATAGAGCAAACTGGCATGGCTGGGTAGTCTTTGATCATGCATCTGAGTTACTGCAAGCTATATGTCTAGTTAGATCTCAGGTAGCTTACTCACAAGTATCATCTAGAGGCAGGTGGAGATTCCCTCTGGAGGCAGGCAGTTCCTTGATCATGAGCTTTGAGAGAGAGAGCAAGTTTCAGATGGTCCAGCTCTTCTCTCTCTCTGGGTCTTCCTCATGGCTGCTGCCCCTTCCTCCTGGGCAGTCCTTAACTTATATAGCCCTTATGACCTCATTTACCTGGTCCAATGGACACCAGCACCTGTTGGCTGTCAGCCAACCAATTTGAAATGCATCACTAGTTGCTGGGCAGACTGGCAGTTCCTAGCTCCCCAGGGAGCCCAAGCCCCTTACCCAAGTATGTGATGCCAGTCACATAGGCAGAGGGAGCAGGCTTCCCCCCTCCCTCAGAATTGTACCCAGCTCAGGTTACCTAAAGAGATAGGGTGAGGTGTGTACCCTCTGCAGGGCCCATCTGAACTAAATTGTCACATAGCAGAGTTTTTGGGGAGAAACAGAGGTGGCCTTCTGCCACATATGGTATATAAGATTCTTCTTTCAGATATCAGTATATTTTTAACACGTAGAGATAAGAAAATAATGTATTCATTGCCAAACCACAGAAAATGCCCACATCCTTCACTCCAGCAGCTTCATGAATTACCACTGAAGCTTCCCTTGTCTCCTAACCCACACGGCTTCCAAGGTTCATTAAAACTAGGTGATGGAAAGCCTGGCCCACACTTTGCTGGCAGCCCAGGATGCTGTCCCCCAAATCAAAATTAGGTCTTTATATTGTCTGTGATCTGCCAAATATATTTCATATTGTAGGTCCTTCCCATACAGCTATCTTACAGCAGCTTCATCTGGGACTATCTGCCCCAGTATGGTGCTAATATTGGCACATGTGCAGAGCTCCACTAAGGCAACTATGCAGATTATGCTTTGGGAATCTATTCTTCACGCTCTACCTCCCAAGCCAGAAATAGTGTAGCTAACTTATTTTGGCACCGTGCCTATGCTAATATGCTCTGCCCTCCATCTCATTTTAAGTTTGGTGCTAGAACTTCATAGATTTATACACCCCTGTATCAAACAGTGAACAAATAATAGAGTCTGGACTTCTGGTAATAGATGGTTGCTTCTCCCAAACACAGTTTTAAAATTTTTAAATAAAAAAGCTTCATTCATTAGAATCAAGGCTAACCAATAAAACTTCAGAAATCTTGTTCCGCCAAGTGGACCTGAGGGTTGGCATTACAGAATCTTGAAGTAACTGGGTGTCAATTAATGCAATTTGAAAAAAAAAAAAGGGGCATACTCAAAACTCATACGGAAAATGATCTGTGACAAATGTCACTGAAGGGAACAAAATGTAAGGTCTAAAATACTGAGCAGAATGCGTGTGGCACTTTGCCTGACAGTTGGCCTTATGAGTATGTACTATAAGAAGTGTTTTCAGGATTGTGACATTTCTGATTGAAGTTACCAAATTATAGAAAATGTTTTAAAGGAGCAGGGGTCAAGGTAGCTAACCCTCAAGTCTGATCCTGGTGGAGTGGAAATCTATGGCATTTCCCATTGACCTCACCGGGAGGAAGATCAGACTCAAAGTTCTTTATTGTAGAATTCTTTGTAGTCATATCTCCTTTGTCATAGTCCCATCAATCTCTTGGGTTGCCTTGTTTCCCACTCTCTTGCACCAATGTGACTTTAGCAATGCTATCCTTCTGATGGGAACTCTTCCACTCAGAACTAAGGTACTTTAAGGGACCCCTTCCACAAACAAAGAGTTTCCCAAGCAGGACTTTATCTCCTTTGTCTCATTCTGATCACTAAACAAAATAATTCTGATTTGTAGCCATCTGGCAATGGCACCACAGTCGCTACAGCCTGCTTTCTACTGACAGTAAAGTAAATCAAATATTGTAGCATCATGAAAACTAAAACACAAGGCTGTCTTGTGAGTGTGCTATTCTGGCTCATTAACTTTTCTTTTTCAAATGAACTACAATGTTGAAATTTTTTAAGTGTTTTGTTCACTTCAGCATGGAATTAAACAAAGGAAAGTCATCAGAAGGAATAAATTGTTCTATTTTTATCCAACGTTTCCTTTTGGTTTTTAAATCTGCAAGCATAATGGTGCAAGTCTAAATCACAGCTGTTTTTTCCACATTCCCTCCCTCCCCCCTTCTGCATGTACACTAATCTGTCACGCACCAATAGGCATTGGAGGAATGACTTAGTGACCAAACTACTGAACCTTTTACTGAACAACCCCTTGCCCTATAACATTCAGGTCTGTGTGCGCAAAACTGGCAGTAGATAAGGGAATGACACAGGACAGTCTACTAACGCACTACCTCCCTTCTCTTCTTTTATCTCTTCACTTCCTTACTTCAAGAAAGACCTGAAGTAGCCTAAAAAGAAGTGCTTCTGTATACAGAAACCTCTTTAGAAATAATTAAATATCACTTTTTTTTCAATTGGAGCTGCATTTTTAACTTTAGCCAAGAATTTTCTTGGTGATATCTTTAGTAGACCAAGTGTATACCTGAGAGAGATGTATAGTTGTGAGTGAATACCCTTCCTCAAGAAGCAGACGCAGCTTAAATACTTGAAAACACAACTTTGTGCCTGAAAGTCTATGTAACATCTCTCCCAATTATACAGTTGAGCCAATAAAAAATATTACCAAAAATCCTTGCCTCCCATATTTTTCCTGGATTATCACAGCTACAACTCTTTCTTAACTTTAATAGCTATATGATTTTATCTCATAAAAAGTCAGTCACTTGAAAGAGACTGCAGAAATTTTAGGGCTTGTCTATTCACAGAAGTTACACTTTAAACTACTATAACTGTGCCCATACACTGGAGGGTCCAGTTTAACTAATTCATGGTAAAAATCACATCTTTAATTAAGCAAGTGCCACTTTGTGTGCAGATCAAGAATATATTTGTTTCTGTTTAAGAACCTTAACTTGAAATAAATACAAATAAATATGTAAATAAATACAAGCTGGTAAAAAGACGTAAAAGAAAGTGGAAAAAGAAAACATAAAATTGTACTACCATAATTTCAAGTTCATACCTTATCATGCATACTATAAATTGTATGATTCTGTAACCAGATCTACACAAAGGCACGTTGGCTACCCCAAAGCCACATACACTCAGTAGCTTAACTAGAGCAGGGCAAGCAGTGCACTAGTCCCATGTGCAGTGGCAGCAGTAGCCCAGGAAGGTATGTTTTGCAAAAAATTCTCAATGTTGCTAACATTGGTTCTGCTAAACCAGTTGGAGCAATATTGGGAGCCAAATACCACTCCCAAAAGTAGCCAAAAGTAGTCAGTAGCCTGCTATGGTTTCCAACATTGCTAGAGGCTTATCTCCATACAAAACCTGACTTGTAGTCTCCCAGCAGACAGGTTGAGAATGTAGGCTGGAATAATGTCTGTAAAGGACTTATTCCAGAATAGCAATTGTAGAACAGTATATTCAAGTTTCCTTTACAACTAACATTAAGAAGTTAACCGAATCTGCAGTGGCAAGGAGAAAGGACTCTAATTTTAATGGGAGGCTGTTCAGGGTTCTTATCTGTGGACGTTTGCAGGAACAGGCTGTGAGATCTCACTTTGCAACCAAAATGAAATCTTTGGTCTGTTTATCCACCTGCCTTCGGGTCCTTCACCATTCAGGAGTCAGAGGGTATGTCTACACATCACTTAATGCACTGTAGTTACTGCACATTAAGTTTAGTACTTGTATAACCAAGTACTAAATTAATGTGCAATAATTGTGCTACTGCACAATGGTGCTGGCACACCACCTTTTAGTGACTCTAACTGCGCAGTAGCCTAATACTATTGCACAGTTTTTGCCCTGTGCGCTACTGCACAGTAGAATTGGAGTACTCCGCAGTTAGTGTCTCATGTAGATGTACCCAGATGAGTCTGTGAGCTTTTAGATCCTGATCCAGAATCTATCATCTTGGACTTTAAATAGGGGATTATTTACATAACTGCATCTCAGGTGTGAAAATGAACAACAAAAAATAGAAACTGAAAACGGATTCTATGCTGGATATGCTTCATTTGTTAAAAAAATCTTGTTTTCCTCACCACAAACATTAATACAACCTTTCACAACCATACCTCATCTTGCCTGTATAGCATATAGGCAAGGTTCCTTTGCTTTCTTTGGGTTGAAAATAACAGAAGTTGCCTTCAAGGGCATGATGCCTGTCTTAGTATTAGGGCTCCGGTAGTGTTGTTTGCCTGTAAGATTCCCAGAAGGGGAAGTGGCAAAATAATCTTGAAGTCTTGAACTAAAGTAAATAGTTTTATATCTGATATGGTTGAAAAAGTGGTTATGCAAGCCACAGAAAAAAGAGAGAGGAAGATGATGAACATGTAATGCTCATGCAAGGCCAAGAAGTAGTGGAATGTTTAGAATGTTGGACAGGTGATGTAATAGAGGAGTGGGGAAGTCTCTGATTTCTTACAGGTAGAAAAACTTCCAGAGGAAATGTGTTTTCCCTCTGTCTCAGTTTCTCTATATTTGTATGTGGTCTGCATTATCATTGCTAAGACATTATGACATGATGCTATTTACTTGGTCCACGACTTCAAGAGCCATGTGTTGTTTTAAAGACACCGCTGACTACATCTACTACCTACAGGTATATCACTTATCCCTGAGGCATTGGTATTTATATAGCAGTCTGGTCCTTTTCTAAAGATCTGCATTCCAGGGGGCTATCTTACAAAGAGGTGTACATATGGACAGATTTGATTTCAATAGGACTGTGTACACACACGTGTGTTTGTCAAACCAGAGCTGTTATGAGATCATAAATTACACAGGGCAGGGAGAGGATTTTGTGTTATGCTGTCAAAATCAGATTTTTTTTTAAAGTATTTATTTAATTTTATTTCCCAGCCACTGGATTTCATTATGCCTCATCTGCTAAATAAATGTAATCTCTTATTATCAGAAAATGTCCCTACTTACATGTTTGTAGGTTATGATCAAGTCAACTTTTTACCTTTTTTTGGACAAGCTAAAAGCTTTGAGCATCTTAAACCTCTCATGACAAAAAATGTTTTCTGGACCTGGAATCATTCTTACAGTTCTTCTCTGAAACCTTTCAATTTTTTCAATTTTTTTTTTGAGTCAAACAGAACTCAATTCTATTTTATAGCAAGCAGCCTCATTAAAAACACTACACTATTCCTACTTGACATTCCCCTAGTTATACATCTGGGGATTGTCTTTTGTCTTAGCTGCAGCATCCCTTTGGTAACTCAAGTTGAATTGTTTATCTTCCAAAACCCCTACTTGATTTGCAATGTGTTGCATTCTGGGATAGAGTCCCCCATTTTCTAAGTAGGACCTGCATTTTTTATCCTAGATGTTTAACCTTTAATTTGTCTGAATTAAAAAGCATGTTATTCAAATGATCCCTTCTTATCAAGCCTGTAAAACTGATCTGTTCCTACTGTTATTGTTTACCACATTACCAGTTTTTGTGTCATCTGCAGATTTTATCACTATAATATTATATTTTTTCTAGAACATAGATAAAGATATTAAATAGGATTGGGGCAAGAACAAACCCTTTCAGGATTTCATAGGAACACTGATTTCCATAATGCCCAGACTAGTATTATAAATGTGTTAGCTTCCAGAATTAACTCCAGTTAAACAGATTGTAATCTAAAGAAATATAAATGGATGATATGGAGTCATGGAGGTTTCCCCCCACAGGGGAAAGTCATGGAGGTATGAGATATAGAAAAATTTGCTTGGTTAGATGGAGAGCAAGACAGGGACCACGTAGGCCGAAAATGTGGAGTGGTAAATGTGACCCAAAGAGAAGACTATGCAAACACAGGAGGGAGTTTTGGCATTTGATGGAGAGGAAGACATGGATTTCATCATGTTGTAAAGGCAGAAGGAAAATGATTTGCAACAGCATGGTTATACAAAGGAGTTTCACATGTCTAAATTGCCATTTCAGCTACATACACACAGAACCAACACACAAGGTGGGAGGAGGAGAGGAGAGATTTGTATTCGTAAATACATCAGCAAGCAAAGCAGAAGAGCATGGAAAGAGAGCAAAGCACCACACTATAGGGAGTGAGCAACAAGAGTCTTGGTAGAGTAATAGCTAATGGGACAGTTTGAGTGACAGGGAGGAATAGAGTTGTTCTTCCTCCTCTTCTTCTGTCTGTGTTTTGTGGCAAAATCGCTTCTTGAGGCACCTGGACTGGTTCCTCAAGCAGGTTTACAAAACTTTGAGGGGGAAAAACCACTGTTTTGTAAAGCCAGTGGGAGAGGCTAGAATGTCTTGGCCCCCACCAGCAGCTGGGAGATGTCCACATCTAAGTCAAGTGTCAACATGAGAAAGGCCTGGTGAGCAATGGGCTCGCTGTGACACATTCACCCTGTGGCTCTCGCAAGGTCTCCTGACCAGACAGGCTGCCAAGATACCCACGCCTAGAACAATCCTCCATCTTCTTTAGGGTCAGGAAGGAATTTTACTACACAGTCAGATTGGTACCAGCTTTGCTTTGTAGGGAAGGAGGGGATTAGCCCCCTGTTTAGCCCCCTGGGAAGGAGGGGTTTAGCCCCCTGTAGATCTTTTGAGTTTATATAGACAAGCTTTGCTAGAAGCAGGATGTTGTTCCCCTGCTTTACCTGTGGCAGGTTGGGGTACAGCTGCCTTGCGTCAGGGCTGACTGCAGCTGTCATATGTTGTCCTACTACTGTTTTATGGAGAGCGCAAATTATTCCGAGATTTGCTGTAGTTGTGTTAATCTAGAGACATAGGCAGACAAAACTCTTGGGGCAGAAGCAACTGGATGGGTATATCGTATAAGTATATAGGCAACCCCCGCTTAATGCTATTTCGCTATAACACTCATATTCAGTTGATACCTGCTTCCACTTAGCGCTCATCAAGTTTCATTATAACGCTCCCAGTCCCCATCTTGGATCACCAGATCCTTTCAATTTCACTTAACGCATGGTTTTTCACAAACTAATTAAGAAAGCAAGTGGGGGTTGCCTACAGATAGGTATAGATACATCTATTTTTTGCCATTACCTAGCTAGCATAATAAAAGATATCTAGTAAGATCTAATGAATGTTAGTCTAATAAAAGACCTCTAATAAAATCGAGTATCTAATCTGTCTACTAAGAGGTCTCTCCCCAAGAGGGTGGAGTAGGGCTTGCACAGGCTGTTCTTGGAAAGGGCTGGTGCTGCCCAAGCCAGGGATTGGCAGGCTGACCCAGCCCTGATTTCTCGGCACGGCCGCCCCGGGGGAACGGGACAGAGACGCAGCCCACGGGGCAAAGAGCACACATGCTTTGCCTACAGCACAGGGGACCGGGTCACGTGAGCGACTCCGTCCCGGTCACTGATCGCGTCAGTATGACACAAGCCGTGACTAAATACAGCCCGCGCTGACGTCAGCAGACGGCGGCTCTTCCACCCGCCGCCAATGGGCGCGTCGGGGGG
>NW_017728909.1:63857367-63870058 GCF_001723895.1 Crocodylus porosus | reverse complement strand
AGATGGCGGCGCTGCGGGAGGGGGGCCGGTACGGCGTGTCCTGCGGGGGAGCCGCGCAGGGCAACATCACGGTGCTGCACGTCAAGCTGACCGAGACCGCCGTCCGCGCGCTGGAGAGCTACCAGGGCAGCAAGGTCAGCGCCTCTCCCGTCCCGCCCCGTCCCCGTGGCCCTGCTGCCCGGGAGTCGTGTTGTCGGGGTGGGGCAGGACCCCTCGTGCTTTTTGGGGGGCCGGGGGAGGGGTCTCATCTCTCCGCCGTGCCCCTCAATGGGGCTTTCCAGGGTGGACCCCAGTGCGGGCAGTGGCTCCTGCCTGCCTGCGCAGTCTGCCCGGGGAAGCTGGAGCCCTGGGGGCAGTGCAGAGTGGCTGCTGTGTCCCAGGCAGGGGGATTGGGCCGTGCTGAGCTCCTGGCTTTATGGCAAGATCCTCACCTGCCTCCTGCCTCCGTCTCTCCCCTCCCCCCCTTACTCTTTCTACTCGCTCACATTGATTGTAGCGGGGCAAGGGGCTGGCACAGTTTCTTTTTGCCCTGGGCAGCGCAGGACCCAGGGACGGAAAGGCGCTGATGGAGCGTTTCTTTTTCTGCCTGTGCTCTCCCCGGTGCCAGCAGGCTTGGATCCAAAAGGCTGAGCGCGCTTCTCATCACGCTTCCCGGCTGTGGACCGGGAGCTCAGAGTGGTCGCGCGGAGCCTGGGCAGAGCTGCGCAGCTGCCTGGCTGCAAGGATAACCGGCTGCCTGCTCTTTGGATTGGATGGGTGCCTGAATCTGGCCACCCTCTCCCCTTGGCAACCCCTTTCCGACTAAGGGCTGACTCAGGGACGGGTTTCCCAAATTGCTCCTTTCCTTGTAACTAATAGCTGCTTCTCCTTCCTGCATAATAAGCAGGTTAGTCTAAACCAGAGTGTGGGAGCATGCTCCTCTGTCTCCACCGACATGCTGGCATTTTTGGTTTGTTCCAACATGTTTGGCAGCTTGCTCCTGTGTTGCACTCTTGCCATTTAGCAGCGTCGAGCCAGCCCTCGTCTGAGTGCTGCATAATGATACCCTGCTTTGACTTCTTTCCCCTTTCAAACTAGCCTAGCTATGACTTACCGCTGCCAGCTCTAGGGGAATTCAGACTTCAATTTGCAGCTTCGATGAAACTGTGGCTGTAAAATTGCCTTTATCACAGAGCAGGTCTCGGTGGGGTTTCCTTTCTTTCAGGTGGGGAGGTACTGTTAGGCTACGCTGACCTTTACAGCTTTAAATCTAAGCCTCGGTCAATTCTCCCCTTCCCCCTTTGGTTCTTATGTATTATTCACAGCAATAAGAGCTCAGACGCCAGAGGCAGCCCCTGAGAGCCCTGTCTGGGCGAGTTAGAGCTGTCACTCATACTCTATAGACATTTAAAGGGACAGCTGTCTTTGTGCACCAGAGGATTAAAGAAAATGACTTGTAGGTCTTAAATGGAAAATTTAGGAATACTTATAAGCTTTATCTAGTGTCCACCAGTCAGTAAAGTTATGGCAGCTTTTTGTTATCTCTGTGACAAAATTGAGCATTTGGGTTATCTGTAGAAAGAGTTCATAAGCTTCCCCTCCTCCCCCTTTGAAAGTCACAGCAGGTTAAGTAACTATATACATTGGCTGTAGAAGCCACTAGGAATGCCAAAAAATGGTTGAAAGCAAACGAATAAAATGCCTATAACAATAGGACTTAAGTCGCTGATTTAAGATTTTGTTGATTATTTAATCTTCAGCGTTATGCAAAGTTAAAACCTTTAATGCATCAAATCTAATTAAAGGTGCTAATCATTCTCAGTGTACTTTCTTGTGGTGGCAAAGGAAATAAGTTTACTTACTGTTAATATAACATAGCTAATATAGTTTTTCTGATTGAGTATTTGATTTTTTTTAAAGGAAATATTTCACACATCAAGAATTTCAGATAATTCTAACTTTGGTGTACATTAATATTTTGATTTGGGATTTAATTCTAAAAGGTAAGTTTTACATTTTTCACCATCAAAAATGTGGTGTCTATAATGTTGTAACATGAAACTGGACACCTTTGCATATTAGAGCAAATGACAACTTGGAAATCATGCTGACTGCAGTAGAACTTTCTTCACTGCAGGTAAATAAATACATTTTGGGTCAGGTTTAATTGCCTTTGATCATATAAAACAATTATAACTCATATAATTATATAACGATTATATCTTTTTACAGTCAAAATAATGGTTTTTTTACATTTCTGTCTTGTCCGAGAACATTATGAATAAACTATATTTAATGTCACTGCAGAAAACTCAATGTCCTATAGATCACAGAAAAATAATCAAATAAAAAAAGAAGCAGTCCTTTTAAAGCCATTAAAATACATGCCAATTTTTTTTGTTAATGTGTGTGAATAGAATGATTGCGCTATGGAAACTGACTCCTTAGCTGCAGACTCAGCCTGATACAGCAGCAGTTGGCATGAGAGGGGGATGGAATCTGTCCTCTTCTGAACAGATGGCAAGTTAGAAAACTACAAAGCTGTTATATAAACTAATCAATTTGAATAAACAAACTTCAGGTTGGTTAAGCCACTGAAACTTGTCCCTGTGAAAAAAAATGACTAGTTTTTAAGTGATTAAATTAAACTAAAACCTCATAGCAACTCTGGTTCTTTCCCCCTCCCTCTCTTTATCCATGTCAGTTGTAGCTCACAACCTTTCTCATTATATAATTATTTTGGAAATGCTTTTTTAGTATTTGATTAGAGTATCTACAGATTTCTTGGTTGGAGAGGGGGAACTATTCTCCATAATTTAACATCTAAATAGTCCTAATTATTTTCTGCAATTCACACATTATTGTGATGACTGGGGAAGGAAGAGTTCTCACTCTGGCAGCTGCTATCATCTTAGCTAGCAATTTTTTTCTTCACTTTAACAGGTTTAGGACTTTAGGAATGCACTCTTTGAAATAGATAAATTATTTTTAATAGAAAAATGTGCATTTTATAGAAATAAGAGACAAATAAATAATCTGTTCTGCTGTCTCTAAATTAATACAAAATATTAAAGGTTTTCTTAGAGAGTTGTGACAGGAGAAGGTAGGGCCAAAAATAATCTTCAAAAGCCCTATTGAACTCCTCAGGATAGGAGGTGCCACCTTATCAGGCCCTAAGCATATGCTTAGTTGCTTAACATTCCAATTTAAATGGCTCACATAAAAAAGTGTGTTGTCCTAGCTGTGATGGTCCAGGAAATGTAGGGAAGAGGTTTTTTGTTTGTTTTTTGGATTGTTGGATTGATTTATGCCATCTTTTTAGTGGACCGACTGTATCATTGGGAGAGATGTTGGACAGATTTGGGGGCACAAAGCACCCTTCTTCAGCAATTCAAGTTCTCCACATGTAGAAAAACCTGAAAAGAAGGGTGTTTTGTGCCCAAAAGCTTGTCCAGTATCTCTCCCAAGTATAGTAAGCCTGACAAATATTTTTTTTTAAAAAACTCTTGTGCTTCACATGCAAAAGGCAGAAATATTTGCGCCATATTATTACAGCTGCTAAGCCAAAGGCCTGCCTTGCTTGCACAATTAATGATTTCTTAATGCAAGGATGTAGAAGACATCTACTGTGTTTAAAAAACAAAAAAAACACCAAAGAGGTCATAGTTTCAAAAGCTGAGTATATCATCTTAATTTATGTTGCGACAAATCCCAGTCTTTCTCTTACCATTAGAGGTCCTGTCAATGCATCTTGATTGGGATAAAAAAGGTAGGAGGCAGTATCAGAAACACATCCCTCAGAGGTCCTAGAATTGATGGACAGGTGCACTTTTTAGCATGCTTATTAACTCAGAAAGACCTACTGTGCATCAGGTGTCTGGAAATAACCTTGTACTGGTGGTAGTAAAACTGTAACTCCAGCATTGGTAATAGCAGTTGGAGCATTACTGTAGATAGTGTTAGGGCATTTTTTACTACTGTTTATGTAGACAATTCTAATATAAAAAAGAGCTTAGTCAATCTGTTTGTCTGTCTGTAACACTCTTGGAGCACTCTGGTTATTGAAACAACCAATCAAAGTGGTCCAAAAGCGTTATGGACAGGAGGTGGTGGCAGGCTCCCTCCCGGCCCTGTTCCTTGGAGGCGGTGGCACAGGGTGCTGGTGGAGGGAGATGGCAGGGCAAGCTTTCCATCTCCCCCCCGCCCCCTCCTTGCTCCTGGAAAATGGTAGTAGCATGGGGTAGTGGGGTTGGGGTTAGCAAGCTTTCCTCCCTGCCCCCCCTCCTCCCTCCCCGCCTGGCCAGGGGAATTCACTAGTGCTCCATAATGTAGCATTCTTGACAAGTAGTTGGTAGTGCTACATAATGTAGCTTTATGTAGGCATGGGGTTAGGTGACATGACAATAAAAGTGCTTGAACGCTGTTCACACTTGTATTCCATCGATGGGGGGGAGCTGAACTGTTACAGGATTTCTACGTTTAGTGAAGATTTGGGTAATCTTTGCTTACCTTGTAAAGGCACCAGGAATATTGCAGATTATTCTGGGAGTTTTTTAAAGGCAAATCAGTGAATAAGAATATCCCTACCTTTAGAAAGAAAGGATGCATTAGAATGCATTCCTTTAGAAAGGAAGGATGCAAGAATGATGCATTGTGGAATCATTTGTTTTAAACTGATTATATAAATAGGGGCTTTCTACTTGGTGAAAACTTATTTGACCCCAATAAGGAAAAAGACTCATTGCTCTTACCTATTGATAAAAGCTGAAGGCAGATGATCTGGGAGAGGTCAGGTAATGAGAGGACATAGCAGGAATGGAATCCAAGATTTGTGAATATTTGTTGTACACTAGTGTAAGCAAATATCTATGAAATATACTGGCAAAGTAATGTAAGTCTCGTCCCCCTCTGGGCTAGTTTGCATAGAGAAGGGCAATCTACTACTTCTACCGTTCGCTTTCTTAGCTGGAGAGAATGGTATGAAGTGTGGATCTAAAGGTTCCAGCACTGCTGATTAAAAATGTATTGCTTTGCCTTATGAAGGACTCTTGTTTTCAGTTTTAAACATCTAGGAAGTTAAACACAAAGGTTAGAAATCCAGCACTCAGAAGTTTGGAAAATCACAATTTTAGTGCATATAACAGTGTTTTGGGGTTTTTTTTATAACTAGGTCCTATACATTTCCCTTGCCCCTTCCTTCCTTCTCCCCTGCCCCACACTGCACCCCTGCATCTGTGACTGCAGGATGGACAGTGCTCTTGGGATGAGTTATGTATGTGAAGGAGACTGCTTGTATGATTGCTGTATTGTTTGTTGCAGATGTTGGGAGATATATAGAGACTGAGACATGGGACCGTCGGAAGAGTTGTTATGGCAGTTGAATGCTGTCCTTGAAAATGGGATTCTTTCTACCCATACCTATGCCAGCATTCCTTTGTTATGTTAGTCAGGTCATTTAAACCATACATTTTACAAGTGACCTCTGATTGTGTGTTCATTGTCTGGGGGCTAATCTGCAGAAATGCTGAGGACTTGGTTACAGCTGAAGTCAGAAGCAGCTGTGGTTGAATGCAAAGTACTGTATAATGTTAATGACTGAAAATTTTGTTCTTAAATTGGGCGTAAGCAGATATCTTGTATTTTAATTTTTCTGTGCTTGAGTTCCACAGCTGTAGAGTAGGGATAAAACCAATCATCTTCCTGCAGTGTTTTTGAAGGTAACATCATTGTTGTTTATGTAGCAGCCAGATACAGTGGCGATGAGTACCAGGGAAAAAAGCCTATGAGGAAATTACTTTTGCCTTCAGAGTAGGATGCATATTATGCATGGGGTCACATACTGAACACAGGGGAAAAAAATACAGTTTTGAATAGCAGATAATTTTATAAGCACTACTCAAAAAGTGCTATGAATGACACTTTTTGGTCCTGTGGAAATAATATGGCTGTAATTACAAGCCAGTATCATCATTCGGACCTTTCCTGATTTCTGAGAGTGAATTTAAGGGGTAGCGATGTTCTCTCTCTCTCTTTTTTTTTTTTTTACATAGTTTGTGGATTACTTCATTATGGTTACACTGAGTTTATGCAATTTAAATGGATAATTGAAAAAAACCTAGTACACTGCTTTTTTTAATCAGGTTTTTTGATGCGTTACTTGACTGGATAAATCACTAGAAAATGTATGCTTGGAAGTAACTAGTTAACAGAGATGAGATCTGGATAACTTTATGGACTTTTTCAGCTTCCATAGTCCTCTGACCTTTGTCTTGCTCTAGTCTTCTCCTGTGAGACCAGTTATGTGTGTATCAAAGTATGTAAGATTTTCATTATGCACATAACTTCAAATGTGCTAATTATCAACTCTTCTTTGTTCAGTCTATTGAGCTGACTTACTTGAAAATTGTTGGTAGATAATTAGCCTTATTCACAAGGGTGGTAGCTGGGATCTGAGTTATTTATATAGTGCCATATTGTGTAGAGCTTGAGACTTAAAAGGAGGCTGTCTCTCTGCCTAAACAATGAATAGCAAACCCAGAGGAATATAAGCATGGTGGTCTTGTATCCCCAAAGCTAGCAGCTAAATAATAGTGCAGAGTAACTCCACTAAGGCATTTGTTATATTTATATATTTTTATATTTATATAATAATATAAATGTTTGTATATATTATATATTTATAGACCTATTAGTAAAAAATGAATATTTAGATACAAAATGAAACTTAGGGTTCAACATTAGGTAAAATTTGCCTAAATGTGTGTTTGATGCAGAAGGTGAGCTATATCAGTGGTGATGTAGCATTGCTCCAAATACAATCCACTGAACAGCTTAGGTCTTTCTACCAGTGTGGTAGTGTCTCCCCCAAGCATTATTCTGAAGCCATTTCTATACTGCAAGTTTACATGCTGGCAGCACTTTCTTCCAGTGTTCCTTGTGTGCCCTTGTGTGGACCAGATATAGACCAAAATAACAGAGGCTACATGATACCAAAAAAGCTAGGCTAATTAGCAGTGTTAAGAATCATTGCCAGTTAGCCTACCTTTAGCACTGTTCTAGTATACTGCTTTCAGTACAGGCAATTAATTGACCATGCAGAGCCACTTGGCTTGTTTCCTGGGATTGCTGCTGGGCTCTGTAATCTTGCAGTCCAAGCATGCCCTGAATTATTTCTCCAGCCATCTTCCTGCATTCACACCCACAGAACTTTCTCTATTCCTATACCTTCCCTTCCCTCCCACTCCATTCGTTTTGCAGTTGGTCAGTTGCATTTACTGCAGAGGACATGCAGCTTCTCTGCATGATCACAGAAGCTGCTTGAACTCTGTGCTCTGCAGCACCCCTGCCAAATAAAGCTTGCCCCCTACTGTCAGTCTTTGGACTTCAGGTTGCTGTTCAGAAGCTGAACTTGGGTCATTTGTTAATGCATTATGATACAAAAGAGATCAAAAAGTTATGGGGCCATAATCAGAATTTGACATTAGCCTTAGGTAAAACATTGCAGTGCAAAATTACTTTCATTTTGTATGAAGAAAAAAAGCAGCTCTATCAGAAGTGCTGTCCTTCAAATAATGTAATGGTCCATTTAGCCATTGTTGGTTACTGTTCTGCTAGAAACTTAAGGATCCTATATGGCAGTCTCTCAAACTGAAATGGATAATCCTGGTGCCTCAGCCAGCATTCTTTCTCTGAATTGAAAACTGGCTTGTGTCAAATGCTCTGAGCTATTCTAAGAGCATAATGGCTACTGCATTAGCCTACACAATTGCTGCATTACAATGTCTGACTCAGTGCTTTGTGAAGCAGTCTGAGACACAAAACTCTTTGCAAAGAATATCAAACTAAATTTTACATCAGAAGACCAACACTGAACTTTTATATAGGGCTTCTTACCTGGGAACTACTCTCAGAGAATTCTACGGATTGCTTCCGTCTGCTCAGTCAAGAATGCTTCCTTACATTTTCTATGTTTTATTAACACATGCCAACCCTGTGCCCATTTTTCTAAAAACACCTGAGTTCTGATAGATTGGTTGGATTTGGCTACTCTTGATTAAGGTGGGGGCAGTAACTTGCAATATCTTGTCCGATATCTACCAAAATGCAAATACTTAGAGTCCACATCTGTCACTTTTCCCTGTATGCACATCCCCAAATAAGACAATACACATTGTTTTTGGGAAGGCAGAATTAAGAGATTTCCCCCCCACACACAGTTTTGACTGCATGGACCAGGGAGAGGGCCTAATCTTCAGTTTATTCACCTTCCCTTTCCGGTTCAGGGAAAGCTAGTTTTAACCTTTCACAACTGAATTGTCTGCTTTTGCCTGAGCAGGACAAAGAAGAGTGTGAATTGGTCCCTGCTCCAATTGTGATGTGAAAGGGTTAAAATGATAGCTGCTGCTGAAGACTGGACTCTGCCCCTCTCTCCAAGCTTGTGTGAGAGAAGGAAAAAAAGCATCAGCCATCTTAGAGTCTACAATCTTCTGTTGGTCAAAAAATCAGTTTCTCCACTTTAAGTCCAATTTTGGCAGACTAATTCTTGGGGGAAATATGCATGTGGTATGCTATATTGTAGTAAAAGAATCTCTTGCAGTATGTTAGGATTTTATCCTACCTGTAGTTAATGAGTGCTGTAGAAATCTTAAGATAGGTAGCTTTAACCTTGATGCAGCTAGTCAAAGTAAATGCCCCATTTCCCTCCACAAGCTGGAAGTTGATGTTTCTAGTCAGTGTTTAAAAACTACCTCTGTCTCATCACTTCTGGAATCTCGGAGCGTATCACTTGTGGTACTTCCATGTAAAAATGTGCCTACCTTCACAGTAAAGGCATGATAAAATACTCTTTAACACCAGTTGATGGGTTGTGTTAAGGACTAGGTTCTTGCTCGGTGTCTAACATGTCCTGATAAGGTGTGGTGTGGAACTGCCTTGTTTGTACAAGCATTTCATCCCAAGTTAAAAACCTTTATTTTTCCCTCCACTTTTGAAGATAAGACTTTTTTGCATTGGTTTTGCTCATGTTTTTGAGGGTTTAAGAAAGAAGCTCAGGGTATTTTAGGTGTTTGCAGGAGATACCTAAATACCACTTGGCAAAACAAATTTCTTAAGTTCTCATGATACTGTTAAATGGAAAATAAAAATCTTGACCTTTGAAGCTTCATATGGTGCTGAATAGTGTCTTAATAAACATTTATGTATGCAAAGTACTGCTTGGTACAGATAATTATCTATGAAGGAGAAAATTATGGATAACTAAACTTGAAGCATGGTATAAACAGATCTTCTGGTTTTTTTGTATCAGTCTACATTTCTTTATTGCCCTTTATTTCAAAGTAGGTCAAAAAGAAGCTAGATGAAGCAACCAGAATGTTAGGAATATGGCTCATTTTTTCTGCTTACCATTTTGGTTGTTGTTACTGGACTTCTCAGATGTTGCTAGGTTTAATTTTTCAGGCTAGAGTTGTTATGCTGAATTTACATTGTGTGTTTTGTTTTTTTGGGTTTTTTAAATACAGCATAGTGGAAAGGTTAGTTTACTGTGAACGTGACAAAATGTAAGTTGCTTTATTGACTTCAAGGTTTTTTTTCTTGTTTTGTTTTGTTACCAGCTTTCACAAATAATGAGTGATATGATTCTAGCCACTGCCCTAGGAATGCTTTACCTGAAATACAGGGAAGCAATAGCTTTTTGTGATTCTGAGCTGATTCACAAAGAGTGGTCAGAGTGGTCTCCATTTTGCAAAGGTGAAGCAGTCCCTGATGTAGCTTGGCTGACTAAGAACTGAAAGCCCAAACGTGGTACATACATTGAAGGACTTTCAGTTAGACATACTGGTGACAGGAAACAGAGCAGTGGAAGTGGTTAGATTTGGGATAGTATCCTGAGAGTCCAACGGGGTGACTGTCAAGAAGTGATGTTTCAAAAAATTGCATGATTGGGTGAGGATACGGAGGGCAGATTAGGAGAGGTCAGAAAATGTTAGTCAGAAAGCTAGGTTGGTGGGAAATATGACGGGTGTCTTGAAGGGTTATGCAATCATCCAAGTAACCATTTTAACTGCATAGTTCAAGACGATAAAATACTTATCTAAAACTTGGGTACGCTGAAAGAATGTTAAGGTTGCAACGTTGATTTAAATTGGGAGATTTGAGAATTAACATTGCAAATTGACCTTAGTTTGCCCCCTAAAATATATACACAAGGAAACCAGTGTTTCATTACACAGTCCCTTACTATATTTTTTTTTTACGTGACCCCTGCCTCTTTCAGTGTGGATGATGTTTATTACCACATTTATTTGCATACCACACAGTCTTCTACCCCTCCCCCAAAAGAAATAGCCATCTGAAATGTGTATGCGTGTTTTAAGCAAGGAAGCTGATTTCCATGCCAGAATGGAAATGCAGTCAGCATTCAGGCATGACTGGAACTTCTATTTCTCATTCTGCCTTCCTAAAACAAAGGTGTATGTCCTATATGAGGTATATTGTATGTAGAAAAATATGGTAAATGAGAGGTGACTCATTTCTTTTAAGCCTAATCATTCAGTGTATTGCTCTAGCCTTATGCCGTACAGCAGGGGTTCCCAACCTTTTTATGCTGAGAACCAGCAAGAAGCGTACCAGAAATGACTATAGACCAGCAGTGGCTGGCATACTGCAGGCAGGGAGCCAACCTTTTTTTTATACTGTGTATGAAAAAGGGTTGTCTGCCAGTCCACAGTCTGCCGATCACTTCCAGTCCACAGTCTGCCGGTCCACAATCACTTCCAGTCTGCAGTAGCCAACCCTTCGCAGCCCAGTACTCAGCCATGGTCTGGGGGTTGGGAAACCCTGCCCTCCAAAGCCTCCAGATCTGGTATTGCAGGGGCCAGCTACCCTGTAGCTTGCAAAGATATTTGATCTGGCACAGAGACACAGGGTGTCAGTGGTATTTGGTGGCCAAGGTTTGTGCAGCAGTCACTTTTCCATGCTAGCATGGTAAGAAGCACAGCAGTTTCCCATACCACTGCAGGGAAAGACAGTGGCAGAGGCTGGGTCTTAGCACCTCCCTTTTTGCCTCTGACCCAAAGTTAGTCAATATGGCCCATAGGTAAAAAAAAAAAAAAAAAAGTTGCAGACTGTTGCTGTATTAAATACAAACCTAAGTTCTTCATGGGCTTTTAGGTTACCTTTTTAGTGACAAATTTACTTTCTTTACAACCCCACATCTCCTGTTACAGATAGAATATCAGAAAAGTAGAGGTGGAAGGGACCTCAGAAGGTTGTCTAATCCAGTCCCATGCTCAAAGCAGGTTCATTCATTTCAGTCAAATGTGTCCTGCCTACTTTTAACTTTCAAAGGTGAAGATTCTGCAACCTTTCTGGATAATTTGTTGATCACCCTTATAGTGAGAGAGTTCTTCCTAATATCAAACCTAAATTTCCTTTGTTCAAGTTTAAGACTTACTCCTTCAGCTACCACAGAAGATAGTCTATGACCATCTTGTTTATAACCACTCTTCAAGTATATGAAGATTTGTGAAATCTTCCCTTAGTCTTCTCCACACTGAGAGCTGGGATGCATTTAGTCAAAGATATTCACTAGTTTGATGTACAAAAATGTAAACAACTGCATGAGAGGGCTTTCTTTCTTTCTCCTTCCCAAAGGAGTTCAGTATTTTATAACACACACAGTCATGGCTCCCATTTTCTTGATTTACAGTTGTGAGTGATCAGCACTTGTTCTGTAAATCAGGGCTCCAATCTTGAGGAGGGCACCCAAGATATAATAATTTACAAGTAGTGACCATGTGTTAAAAGGTTATATGAATTGACCATTATCACATGGGAATTCTGGCAGAGCTGAAAAGAGAATTATGTTTTCTAGAGTAGACTCCATCTTTTTAAGCAGGTGTCATGTCACACTCGCTGTACTTTTTCTAACTTTTGCATACAAGGCAGTGCTCTACAGTTAATGGCATCTTTTGTGACACAGCTCCCATGAGTTTTCTGGAAACTGTTTGTCCTGTGCATTGAATGAGGTAGGGATGCTCTGTGATCATGGAAGGATAACTGTATCCTAATATATTAAATATGAGAATGGTAAATTAAGGTGCCATCTGCATCTCCTAATTTACTTGTGTTGATTTTGGAACCTGAGTGTTTTTTTAAGAGGGCTTTTTGTTCTTTGATTTAAATTTGCAAGTAAAAACAAAAAAACAAAAAAACCCAAACCTTCCCCACCTTGCACAGCACGCTAATAGTGCTATACTACATGAGTTAACAAGGTGCAGGGAGGGGAATGGCAGACAAAGTGGGTTCTGTGGATATTTTCTTATAAAAGAGAAGTATTTGGCTTAGGAACCCTGATTTCAATTCTGTTTTGGGCAGAGACATAATTTCTAGTAGATCTGTATCCATGTGCCAAGTCGCATTACTGTGGTGCATAGGCAACTTGTAAGGGAGACACTGGGGGGACATATGTCCCCCTTTCCTCCCCCCCTCCCAAGATATGCTGATGCCGGGTTACTGCAGGCAGTCACCACTCATCCCCCTCTTGTCACTGCTGCTGTTGTCTGTAAGCAGTTGCCACTCATCAGCACGGCTGTAGATACCTGCAGGCAGTCGCTGCTCACCTCCCCCCCCTCAGCCCTCCCCCACCACCGCTGATGCTGATGCCTGCAGGTAGTCATCACTGATGCTGCCACCTACAAATGGTGCCCCCCAG
>NW_017728909.1:63828226-63857267 GCF_001723895.1 Crocodylus porosus | reverse complement strand
CCCCCAGTTTTGGGAGGCACCAGTTGTTCATGCTGTGGTGTCTAATATTTCACTTTATTCCTGTTCCTATCTACTCTCCCACTCCACTTTCAAGTCTTATTCAGTCTTGCTTCCTAAGTTAATGTTCCTCTCTACCCTCTAGTCTTTCCAGCCTATACATACTCCTTCTGTCCACCTTCTTCCTCGCCTTCAAGTTGGATTCTGTGCTGCCTTACATGGGGACATGTAGGCCCTTTTCAGACATTACATTCATGGGTTAAAAGTGAGTGTGTTGCAACTTTCTTTCCAATATGCCAGATGTTCAGGCAAGTTATCCTGTGGCAGAAATGGCAAACCAGCCACAAAGGTGTTCCACATTTAACATGCGTCTTAGTTTAATTTGACCATATGACATGTTAAAATCCTGATGCTGACTGCATGCCTTACTAAATGTCCCTACATGCAGGGAACCCATCAGCATCCCCCCACATGTGGGAACATCTAATTCCCAGCTTCCACATGCTCCATGCAGGCTGTGGATTGAGCAGCTCCTGAGTCCACAGCCTGCATACAGCCCCCTGCACATACTATTTCAAGGTGCATGGTGCAAGGGGCTGCACCATGCACCTTGAAATGGCATAGATTGGGGAAATTTCCTGTGCTGTGCATATAAAATTGGGTGATGGAATGTATGCTGTCTAGTTGGCCCACTGCAGTTAAGGTGTCATCTGCATGATGAAATTGTTAGAATTTAGGGGAATTTAGAATAAATCTCACTGATCATGGGCATGCTCAGTGGATTTCAGAAGATTAAAATGTACAATTTCTGGTCAGTCTGACTTCAGGGTATCTGCCCTGACAACCAGAAGTGCATATTGTAGAGCAGGGGTGGGCAAAATATGGCCCATGGGCCGAATTTGGCCCCCAAGGAATTTTGTCCAGCCTACGGCGAGTCCCTCAGCCCCACCTAGTCCAGGTGCTGCGGGCAGCTTGGTCCATTGCGCATGTCAGAATCGGCTTCAGGGGCTGCCAGCTTCAGCCACCACCCTTGGTTCTGGTCCTGCTGACTGGTAACCCCATCCCATCCATCCCACACCCACTGCCGATGGTGCTGGACAGGTGGGCAGCATCTCCATAGAGACCAGCCCAGGACTCTCTCGGGCAAGCTGGGTGGATGGGATGGGGCTGCAGGCAGGTGAGGATTGATGTCCGGGGGCAGGATGGGTGAGCAGGGCCAGGGCTGAGAAAATGGCTTGATAACAGTACAGGGCTGTGCCAGGAGTGGATTGTGACTCTGCCTCAGGCCTCTGCCCTGCCCTGTCATCACCCCATGATCCTGGCCCTGGCTCCACCCCTACCCACTCATCATGTTCCTGGTTGCTGTTCCCTGCCCAGCCTCAGGCCCATCCCATCCGCCTCACCAAGTGCACCCTGCCCACCGGGGGTCCTGGACCAGTCCCCATGGACACCCTTGCCCACTCTTTCCAGCACCCCTAAACCAGTCTACTAGTAAGGAGTTTTGAGGAGCTTTTGCAGGCCCTGGGTGGGAGAGAGTGTTGACCCAGCCTGCAACAGCACATCCAAACTCTCTAAGTGGCCCTCCAGCCCAGATAATTGCCCACCTCTGCTGTAGAGCTGAGAGATCCTAAAGCTTTCTGTGAAATGGTTGTTAGAGTTCAGTAGAGGGCAAACAATGTTTCTTTGTGTCCGCCTTCCCCCTGCCCCCCCCCACTCATCCCCCACCTGACAATTTGTAGGAAAAGGCTGAAGTGCTATATCAGAAACTTTTCAAGCAAATTTAACTGCTAATATACTTGGTATGAAAAACTTCACCCTGAATGATTGAAATTTAACAATATTATAAGCAGCTGAAAAAGGAGTTTATATTGTAAAAAGTTGGATAACCTGAACTAGAGGGATTATATCAGCTGTACAGTAAATACTGTTTATCTTATAGTCATACAGTCTATATAACTTGAGGATTATTTTACTTTCTGTGTTGAAGTTAACTAAAATCCATCCGATCAAAAACAGCTTTTTTCCATGATTTTAGCCCATCTGGCTTAAGTTTTTTGATCTTTAGATCGGCGATAATGCTATAGAATGTTGAGCATGTCTGGTCTGCATTGCTATGCTTTGTCTCTTCCCATGAAATGCTCAAACTTCAGTTTCTGGAACTAAGTATTAAATTGAACATTTCAGTACATATTTGAGGTTTGGGAGGGTTTTTTTGCTGCTTGAAGCATGTGCAGGAGAGGCTACCTTTTTGTAGCAGCTTTACAGTAAAAAGTTTGTTGTATTTGGGTAAATCACAAAAGATCACAACAGATCAATTCATATAGGTATAAGGCTTTTTTACAGAAAAGTTTAACAAAGGTAGTTATTAGAGGTGCACCAATACATTGGTCCAATATCAGATCAGCACCGATCTAAAGAAAATTGGCCGTATCAGAAATTGGCCTGATGTGGTCAATAATTTGGCCAATAAATGCCTGTGTATGCATGCGTGTATGCAGCCACAGCACAGCACAGCACATTGGCAACGAGGAGCATAGCTCAGCAGCATGGAGAGCGGCATGCAGCTAGTAAATCTCTTGTGATGGAAGGGAAGGGGGTGAGAGGGAAGGTTAACGCCCCCCTGTGGTGAGGAAGGGAGTGGGGCAGGGGCTAGGGCAGGTGCTGCCTGGTGAGGCAGGGTGCGACACAGAGTTGTGGCTCATCTGGGAGCTGCGGGGGCAGAGTATGTGCCCCCCAGATCTGCACAGGGTGGGGCAGGCAGGTTGCAGCTGTGGGCTGGAGCCGGACTGTGGTGGGCTCTTCTCAGCGGGGACTGGGTTCAGGGCAGGCAGTGGCAGTGCTGGTAGGGGGCTACAGGTGGGGATGCAACCACCTCAAATTGTTGTAGCCCCCCCAATTCCCCCCTCCCAGCACCACCTGCCCAGCGCAGCCCCAACTCAAACTCTGTCTCTGCCCATGCACCAGGATGAGCCAGGGCTGCACTGGGTGGGCAGCAGTGCTGGGAGGGGGACTATGGGGGGACAGCAGCAACATTTGGGGTGGCTGCAGCTCCTCCCTGCAGCCTCTACCCAGCACCACCGCAGTCCGCCCAGAGCCTGGTGCAGCCCTGGCTCCAGCCTGCAGCTGCAGCCCACCCATCCCACCTCACGCAGATCGGGGGGCACATGCCCCTCCCTGTGCCCTCCCAGCATGCATGCAGCAGCGGGAGCCACACCCCCATAACAAGCCACAGCTCCACCCTGTAACTCACCCTGCCCCGGCTGGGCAGCATCTGTCCCAGCCCCAATCCCTCCCTCACTGTAGGGGGCATTGATCTACCCCCCCACCAAGCCGCTTCCCTCCCCACTCTCCATCCACCACAACAGACTTACCAGCTGGACGCACCTGTATTGATAATCAGATTGGTATTGACTGATATGCCTCCTTAAAAATTGGCTGTTGGACCCCAAATTCTCTATTGGTGCACCCCTAGTAGTTATTTTGTTTAATTTTCCTGTTACAGTTTTGTTGCTTAAAAATAATCCCACAGTATAGGCCATTTAAAGTAAAGTACCATTAAATGGTTTAACAGAATTAAATTTTCTGAATTGGTGTTAATAATTGTATGCATCCATAGCATACCTTCTTCCTAACAGAGGGTTCTTTGTCTTATAACAGTCCTCTGATGCTATTAAAAGACAAAAATTACATTTCTTTAATCTTTCTATGAAAACTCTCTTTACAGTCCCAAGAATGCTCTATTTTTCTTTCCCATTTTTTATCCAGGTTTGCTGTGGTCTATTTAAGTAGCGACCTATTAAACATTCTTAAGCCTAAGGATTTAACATGGCTTTTGAAATTAATTATTTTATGGCGTTACTCTTAATTCCATGTTAATACTATTTAAACTAAGGAACAAATTCTAGTTTCACAAATGAATATTTTCCCTCCTCTACTCCTGGTCTCCCGAATTGTTTTTGTTTCTAACTACTGTACTGTTTTCATGATAAGTCTCTGTGCCAAGTATTTTTTTTATTTGCTTGGGAGTCCCTTGATGATTTCAACTAATGTATTCCTAGTAGTTTGTTGTAAATAGTATATATCAATTAATGAAAGGATGAAAGATTGTTCTTCCTTTTATGTTGAGTCATTGCCTCTCATCATACTTCTGTGTTCAAGAACAGGTAGATTCTGTAGTCAGGGCTGTCCTTGGAGAGGGGTGGCAAATGGGGCCAACTGCCCCGGCCCCATGCTTTGAGGGTCCCCATGGACAGTGCCATACAGGCCCCGCCGCCACCACCGGCTTTTGCTGGTGGTCACCGCCACCACCCCCTCCCATCGCTGCCACCACCAGCTTCTGTGGGCAGTCACCACCCCTCCCCCTCACTGCCGCCATCAGCTTCTGTGGGCAGTTGCCACTCCTTTCCCCTCCCCCCCAACTGCTGATGCTGCCGCTGGCTTCTGCAGGCAGTTGCCATCCCCACCCCCTGGCCCCGCACAGACTGATATGCTCGCACACCCCTAGGGACAGCTCTGTCTGTAGTTCACTTGTTCTGATTAGTTTTATCCCTTGAATACTGAATTGTTGACTGTGATATACAGTACAGTTACCTTTGCTCTGCATGTTACCCTGATCTCATAGGGAGGAACAGAGACTTAATACCTCCAAAAATCTGCTTGTATTCTTCTCTCTGGACTCATTACATTACTAAAATTGGACCCTAAATCATTCAAATTACATAGTTTGAAATTATGCTAATAGTTTTTTTGTCATTTATTATTATTTTTATTTATTATACTTGGATTGAAATAAGCACAAGTTTAGTTATATTTTACTATAAATACTTCAGCTTATTTAAAGTTTGAGGTCTATGAAGTATAACGTCTGTCTCTGTATGAACTATAGGTACTTTGTACTGAGCCTTTATTACGAGGTTCAAGTTTTCATGTTTATTAATAAACTTTATTTGCGTATTGGGATTGAAATTCAAGGTTACATTTAATGTGTATATAATCAGAAAACTGATATTATATAGTTTTTTAGCATATAATTGCTAGTAAAAGCGAGACAGCTCAAATGTCTGTTCAGGGTATCCTGTAATGACAAATACATTTCAGGTTGATAGTACAGTAGTCTTTTATAATACATTTGATAATAGTTTTTCACAGCGTTTTTAATTTTATTTTATAGGAACTTATTTCTTCCCGACCTTCAATTCAGTTTCAAGGGCTCCAAGGGGTAAGTACTTTTGTGTTTTTTAAATTGTCAGGAAAAATGAGTGTGTAGGGTTTGTTTTATTTTAATACATTAAAAATATTAACATTTTAATGTTAAGTTTGCTTCTTTTCTAGAAGCATTCATGATCATATATGCTGTAATCTGAGCTGTCCCCAGCTTTGCTGCCTAATGTGTACCCATGAGTGTAATAGTTTCTAGTGAAAAAGAATCAATTACCTTAGATTCAGTCCCTTTTCTTTGAGTAACTCAAGGTACCTGGCTTGTGATGCCTCTTCACTTCTCTCCTTCATATTTGGATTTGAACTTATATTGTAAACCATCCGTTTTACCAGTAGTTAAGTGAGTGCAGAAGAAATCACAAATACAGTTTACTTGAGACATCAAAGGAAGATAAATTTCCTTTAGAACTTTAGACCATGGGGTTCATAAATAACTGGTCCACCCAAAGATTCAAAAATCCTTTTTGGGAATGAAAGTGTTCGTTCGCATGTTCTCACCTCAGCCCCTCACCAGCAGGGTCTGGAAGGGAGCCTGCAAAAGGATTCTTCTTTGAATCCATAAACTAAATGGAGGTTGGAGAAGCAATCTTCATGAGTGAAATAGTTTAGGTTTAGCATTATATGTATCTTCCTTTTATAAGGAGGAAGTTAAAGCTTCATCTAAGCATACATTTTGCCACCATAAATGACAGCTAGGACTTTTGAAAAATCACATGCCTCAGTTGACACAGCTATACTGATTAAATGCAAAACCTAAAGTAGACATTTTTTTTACCAAAACAAAAAAATCTTTTTGCCAGTGTAATGTATTCTTCAAGGAAACATTACCGTCTGCTGGCAAAAGAACTTCCTTGCCAGTATAAGCCATGCTCCTACTGAGCATTTGCCTCAGAAAATGCATCTAAATGTGGACTAGTAACCAACTTGTATCATAATGTAACAGATCAGCTTTTAAAAGGATGAGTACAATGGGGAGACAAACATTTTTATCATTATGTTGTTAAAAATAAAACTCAGTGTATTGTAGGATTCATAGTAGAGTTACACTGATCACTGCTTGCAGTTTTTAAACTCTGATAAAAATTGACTTTTTTTTCTCCCTAAGTTCCACACCCTAAATCCTCTGTTTCTATTTTTGCAGAAGTTATGTGACTATTGTTTACTTGTCTTTGTGCACCCCTGAGACTTGTTCCTCATTAACTGCTGCGAAATAGTAGTTGGGGAGGTCTGTTACTAAATTAGTGATAAACTACTACCAATACAAGTCTATATATTTATCATGGCACTTCAGGTATTAAAAATTTGCCTTTCTAAAGTTTTCTAAAATGTATAATTTATAAATGTCTGTCAGATAAGTTTTTACTTCACTGAAAAGATCAGGACAGTATTTTTGGTGCCCTCTTTCTCTTTCTCCTGTGACATACAGTATGCTAGAGAAAAAGCAGTACTTTTATACTCTGTTACTGAAACTCCCAAGAGTCATGTCACTAAACTTCTAGTGTTACACCCCTAAGGTCTTGTTTTCCACATACAAGAGCAGTGTATGTTTTGAGCAAATTTTAAAACATTTTATATAAACTATTTTATTTTGTTTCTTCCCCTCCACCTCCCCCCCCCCCAATTAACTCCTCTTTTTGGAATGAGTATAATTTGTGCTGCTATTGTTCAAGAGGATGCTTGCATTTTTGGTGTTACTGCTGAAACTACAGAGTGTTTAAAAAAATTCTGCTTATTATTTCAAATGTATCTTTTGGGAAGAAAGTTTCCAAAAGTTACCACTTATACTACCTTTTAGAAGAGAATTTGCATTGTTCATCTCTGTCAAATCACCTTTAAAGTCAGCAGAAGCTTTGATTGCTTTGTACTTGGAATACTTCTGAAGACCAACTAATATACTTCTACAGCATATGTTTGTAATCTTTAAATTTTGTGTGTATTAGATATCAACATTCTTACCATGCCTGGGCATTGTATAGCTGCAGAATGGATGAATTCAATGGTTAGATTTTATTTCCAATGCAGTGGTACCTGTAGTGGACAAAGCTAACACCTAAAGCAGTTTAAAGAATGTAGCTCATCTGTGGCCTAATGTGTTTATTTTAAAGGGGTAGGGAGACAAAAAAGCTTGAATTTGTCTCAAGAAGAAACCCTTTTGTTGACTTTTTCAAATCTCAGTAATTTCTTAATGAGTATTTTGTTACTACTTATGACTTGAAAGTTTCCTTTATCTGATGAATCGAGTTTTATTTTCCTTAAAGTTGTTACATGCAGACAGTCTTGAATACATGGTATTCTGGTATTACTGTGCATTTAGTGACAAAATACAAGTTCTTTTTAAAAAATATTACAGAAATCTGCTCGCTGTTCTCTCAGATTAGCAGATGTAGACACTGCACAACATTACACTGTAAAACATCACCTGTTTTACAGATGGACCCCTATGTACTATGACACATGAGGAATAAATCCTGTGGCAAATTCCCATGACTTCTTCAATGATTTGGCATTGAAGTCTATAGCTTCATGAATTCCATTGCTTTTCAGAAGTTTAAAAAAGTACTCATTTCAGCAAAATTCCTGTGCTGTTCAAGCTACTACAAAATTTGCAGTTAAACAAGACAAAACTGGTACATTTAAGGTAAAAATTAGGAAACGTTTTTAGAATTTGCTCATATTTCAGCCTCCTGTTTGCTAAAAGCAGACATGTCGACTTCCCCTACTTTGTAGCTATTATAAAGGATTTGGGGGAAAAAGATCAATGATTCAGGATGGTCTAAAGCTTCAGTGAATGTAAGAAGGGAAAGGTTGATTCTTTGGGATGAGAGCCAAAAGCAGGATGAACATAATATGTACCTTCTAGCTAAATGCTAAGGCAGATGACATCTGTTTTGACATCTAGCAGGAATATGCCCACTGCCTCTAAAAGGATTTCAAGTCTTTCAGCATCTGTTTGTCAGCTAGTGCTCTTCCTATTTTTAGTTGACAGAAATTATTTTGTTAACTATGCTGTTCTTAAGATTTTAAGTCATTTTGTGTTAATGTGGTTGGTCTTTGCTTCTGTAAAGTGATGCAAAGGACAGAGATGAAATATCATAAGAAAAATCTTATTTAAAGTTATTTCTAGTGTGTATAAGACTCTAGAAATTAATTCCAGATGAATTAGTAATTGGTTTATCCATATTCTGGCAGGTGAAGTGAGTCTTTATTTTGTATTTAGCCCCACTAGCTGGAAATCTTACATATTTTTTTAATATAAAATGTCTACAGTCACCCAGATGCCATAGCAATGACTGTCTTGAGCATTTCTAAGGGTAGTGTCCTATAAAAACGGCCACATATGTCACAAGTTAACTGTTTTCTAAAGTAGTTTAGGTGTCACACCAATAACTTGCCAGTGAAAGGGATGTAGACTAATTCACTATATATAAATGCAAAATGTAGTAAGTACTTAATACACTTTATAGATACTGTAATATGGACTTGATAGTAATCTGAAAAACTATGCAAGAAAACCAAAAAAAAAAAACTCAGCAATTTTATTTGCAGCTTTTTTCCCTTAGCTAAGAAGCTGCAGGTATGTACTTCTTAAGGCTCTTGCCTCTCTATACATAGCCCCATGCCACCAAATTTGTGGCTCAGGCAGACTATGACTGCTTTGAAGGTGTTCAGAAGCCACAGTTACTTGAAAAAGTAGAATGGCAACCTCTCAATGCAGATATAGCAGAACATTCAATAATACTGAATATGTCGAACTTGTAACAAGAGGAAATAATTTTAAGTATAATTAGTCAGAAGATACTTTTTGTACAAGATACTGAGGCTGAGAGCTAAGCAAGATTTGTAAGGAAAGAAAAAAAATTGTGTATAGGGATACAAGTTTACAGAATTTCAAAAGAGAAATTTTAATCTATATAATAGTAAACGGATAAACACTGGGGTATTTGGGCATAAATCAGTTCCTAACTAGTAAAAGTTTGTGAGGCTGAAGGGAGGAAAAAATTTCTCTAGGACAAGGGTTATTCCAAGACTGCATGATGTGGGACTTCCTTTCTTTTCCTCTGAAATATCTAGCCAACATGAAAGACAGGATATTTTGTTAAATAGACCACTGGTGGTATAATTTAGCAGTGCATGTTCTAGCACAGACATTTACAAAACACAAATGAAAATAAAGGAAATGCGAGGAGAGGTTGAGAAAAACTCTAGTTGGACTGTGGTGTTCTTGTAAGCTTGTGTGTAAGCACAAGTTGATGGCTCAGAGTAATATTTAATAACAAATATCCATAATCCCACCTGTGTCTAACTTCCACTGTTGATTTGAAATACTTGGAAGTGATGCCACCATTGTTCTGCATTGAGTACTGTACTCCTGATTATTGGCAGGCTTCCTCAGTATATTACTGTATTGCAAGATGGCTAAAACAGGGATCTTTTCATTATTGGCTGTACCCTTAATATTACTGTAAATATTTTAAAATGTTTCATTAAAAACAATGTTAATGTTTTTAAATTATTTACTCTCTTACATAATCATGGCCATACAGTATTTAAGATAACTTTTTTTTACCAGAGAAGAGCAACTACATATGAACCCATAATTGACAGAAGGAACAGTAGACACAGTGTCCCATCTCTGTTATAGACAGTTTCTTTAGCGAGGTGCATTTTAGCTACTGTTTAACCACAGCTATGCTTCAGGCAAACATCTGCATTGAGTTAGTAACAGTAATGTCTGTATCTTTCCTGAAAGGATCTTATAAATGGAAGATACTGGTTTGAAAAGTTAAGTACTCATTTACATTTATCCAAATAAATCAGCTACCGTTCTTCCTGATCTCTCCTAATTAATTTGGTATTTCTGGAGATTAATACAAGTATCCTTTCTTATAGTTAGATCCATTAATTTACAGAGTAATTTGGTTTGTAAGAGGCAGACCTTTCCCCCCCAAGACCATTGCATTTGGCTTATATCCTTCTTTTAATAAAAGTTTGAGCCTTGTATTGAAAGGTAAATGACATTTTTATCCAAAGCAGCAGTGAAAGCCAAATACCTGACTGCTGGTTTCCAGCTTCCAGTATTAAAGTGTTTTTGTTCTGCCTGTTAAATCAGTAATTTAAATGTGAAACTGTTTGGTTCAGACAATAACTTCCTTGATTCCATAGCTGAATCAAGATTGTAAACAGGTCATAAACTGATAGTCTTGAATTGGCTTACATGCTTCCTACATCATAATTACCATTTTTGGTAAGGTGACCTTCTTTAGCCCTAGGTTCAGAAACACCCGCTTTAGTTTCAATTACAACTCTTTAAACAGCTTTGTCATGTATGTAGAGCAAACTTAGTTGATTGTGATTAATATATATGATGTGCTTTTAATAATGGTATTTATCATATAGACTTCTGAGTACTTTAGTACTGACTTTACCCAGTCAGAATAGCTGTAACCATAATGCTCCCTTTTTAGCATGTTAAAAGGATTCTCTCTCTTATTCCTTGCTCTCATGAACAGCCTTCTTAAAAACTGAATCTAAGATTCTATCCAACTTAGTAACATGGTAAAAGTTTTCATAACAGTATGATTTTGAAGTTATTTGGATTTAGGCCAGTCTCTTCTTTCCTCTCTCATTACTGGATATTTAATTACACTTTGTCCTTATACCTTAGCTGACACTTATTGAGAAGTGTGTCCTCCTAAAAAGGTCACTCAGCTGCCATGGCTCTATGGGTCCTGTTCAGTTTCTACTGCCAAACTCCTGGTAGAAATCACACGTGTATAGATATTCCAAGTTTCTTTTCTTCCAGAACAAAAATGGCTGTTCTGGGAGGAAAAATAACCTTATTACAACCAAATAGAAATCTCTCCCAGGAGAGTTTCTCTGTAGAGAATGAACATCTGCATATTTCCCACATCTTATCTCCTCTCAGGGACCAGGAGGAGTGGAGCTGCAGGGAAGGTCTCCCATGTTTTTCTACCTTGGTCTAAAGAAGTCACATAGGGAGCTGTTCACAACCATCCTGTAGACTAGAAGAGGATGGGAGGAGCAGGTCGCCAGCTGTTCACCGTCTGGTTTTCACTCTGAAATCCTCAGAGTGAGAAGTAGGCAGGGGACTTTGCCTGAGCACCAGGAGCTGAGCAAGAGGGCAAAGCCCCCAGCCTTCTTCTCACAGAAGAACGTGGGAGAAGCAGACAGCGAGGCTTTACTGTAGAGCTCCATTCCCCCTGTGAACAGGAAGACTGGAACAGCCCACACTTTCCCCAGACTGGGAACACCCCAGTCTCAGGAAGAAGTGAGGATCAAGGGAGAGGGGGCAGTTGCAGACTGAATATCAATATTGTTTTCTCTCCCAGGATCACTTCTATTGGTGGAAATTTTCCACTACTAGAAACAAATATTAGTACGTGACCATAAAGGCAATATGTAGTCAAAATGACTAGGACAGTGATTCTCAACCAAGGTGCTATGGCACCCTGTAATGCCTTGAAATCTTTTCAGGGGTGTCACACAATGGTAGTACTGTTAGGTGTGCAAACCTGATTCACAGAGCATCTTGATCTATGCTCTGTGGGAAGGGGGAGGGGGTGCTTTAATTGGAGCAGCTCTCAGGAGCCTCTCTAGTTAAAGTGCCCACAGCATCATGTGTATTCAGCATCCTGCACTTCAAAATGGTGGCAGCATGCTTTAACTAAAGCTCGTTCAACAAGCTTTACTTAAAGTGCCCCGGCTGCCATTTTGAAATGTGGGGACACTGAATACATGAGACATCAAGACTGCTGGAGCGTGCTAATCAGCACACTTCAGCAGACTTGAGTCTGCTCCAGTGCATTGTAATTACAGCGTGTCAGGGCAGACATCCTGCACGTCTACAGGTACCCAGAGATTTCACAGAGGAATCCATGGTGTTAAAGAAATGTACTGACCTGATGTGGTGTTTCTGAGTTCTTTGCAACATAACAATTGCTCTATTGTTTTTCTGTAGTGAAAAAGCAGTGAAAATTAAGAGCTGGCATTTTCTGAAGGGTGGACTAGGCAAATAGTTTTAATTAAATCTTTAAGTCGTTATAATCTTTCTACATGGTTCTTGGAGATAGCTGCATAGTTGCTCCAAGGTAAGTGTTTAGTGGAACAGTCTGTGTTTTCTGCCAGCGGGGAAAGCAGTTGAAGGCATGCATAAGTGTAAAAAGAGACTTGCCACAGGTCTGCTTTTTTGAAAGAGATTTCTACAATATGTTTAGGAGGTTAGATGTTTCAAACAGCTAGGTCACAGTGGACACAACCTGATTAAAGCCCTCTAAGAAGGAATGTCTGCTATTTTGAAGTTCATACTTTAAATTGTTTTCAAAGGAAGCAGAAGAACAGCAGAACCCACAGAGCTGCTTTGCAAAACAAAGTTTAACACGGTTGGAACCAATACTAGCATGGCTTAATGAGCTCTTTGGGAAGAATCTCCACTTTCTTCTGATCTGCTAGTGGCATACAGACCCATGTAATCTTGTAAAATATAAATAGGAAAGAGGCAATAAACCAAAATGTGTTGCTCTATAAAATGTACTGGCAAGACAGCAACATGTAATCAGAGGCCCTCTTGACCAGGACTGAGGTTGAAATAGTTGAAAAAATAGTTGTATCTCTTTCTTCTAGAGAACTGGGCAGTTCCATTGCCCGTCCTGTGAAGTGGCGAAAAGAGAGGAAAAGGATGAGTTTATGATGCTCAAGGGGAAACTAGAGTTTACCAAGACAAAATATTTAGTTAGTAGTAGTGGAAATAAATATAAAACAGATGATGATAAAGAAATGCAGTCTGAAGAAAGCGTGCTTGAATCCCAGAAAAATACTCAAGTTGCCCAGGTGGGCGTTTGAACTCCATAAGAAACTTCTAGAATTAATTAAGCTACAAAATTACTTTGAGGCAGTAGAAAAAGTAAGCATTTGAATGTACAAAGGCAGAGCAACCCAGCTAGGGCTGATGTAGGCCAGAAACTTAACTCTGTGCCAGGACCTTTCACTAGTTATTTCTGGGAGTTTTCATGACAGGTAAGGTATGCATGTGACACTGGCCTCAAGGAGGACGGTACCACTCTTTTCAAATAAATTTCCTGCACATGTACTTATTTACATGCCATTTCACAAATACAGTTCTAGTTTACAAGTGTGGACTGGCCCAAGAGAGTTGGTGGTAAAATTCAGTGTTTAGGCAGAAATGTAAGAGCTCATTTAACTCGGATTCAGCTGCAGTGGATACCTGTCATTTGAAGTATCAAAGCAGTCTTGAGTAATATATGGTGTAAACCTCACTTTGATAACCAGTAAGTCTGTTCTGGAACACAGAAAAGTGCAACACCATTTGGGGATGAGATAGGGGTTTACAGAAAGAAGTTTTAGTAGTAGAGGGAATGTATCATAAAGTGGGCTTGTAAAGTCCCCAGAAGTTAATAATATTCAAGACACAGATAAGCAGAGCTTTAAAAAGATTGTTGATAAGAAGAATGATGAATGACTGGGGGGTGGGAAATTGGAGATGGGTGGGAAAGGGGAGGGAGGACTCTTCTTAGCAGATAAGTATAGGAGGCTGTTACAAGCAATAAGAAGGGGTATAAACAGAGACAGCAGGCTGAGAGCACCAGATACAAATACACTTAAGCAGTGAGAGTAACGCATAAGTGGAAATGGCCTTGACCTTGAGGCTTAATAGCTTCATGTGGGTTTTTACCCTTGACTGAGTCAGGATGAGGCTACCCAACCCCACTTAGTGTTAAAATTAGGGGGTTTTTCCACTTATCTTCGTGTCTCAGATTGTAATAAATGTGAAACTTCAAAAATATGTGAAAAGGTTGCCAATTATTTTTTACTTTCAAAAGTATTCGAACCAGTTTTAATGTAATTTTAAGGCTGTATAAACTTTTCTAGAACACTTAAACTAAGTTCTTCTTAAACACAAACATACCTACAGCCTTGTATCTTAATGTGCCTTCCAACCAAAACAGACATTAACTCTTCAGGAATTTTCCTGTGTCTAGGCTACTGTTTATAACTTTTATGGTCTCTTAAAAGGGAGCCAGGGTGACAAGGCAACTGTGGAGATGCATGGGAACAGATCCTATCTCTTGTATGGAGATAGTGCTTGATATTTTGGAAACTTAATTTAGGAATGAAAGAAAAAGGGGCATATTAATTTCTTTTAAAAGGGTTTTTGCTGTATAGCAAATAACCGCATTGGATGCATGTTCACAAAAATCACAAGGCCAGTATACAGTAGCTTCTCCAAAGGATGACTTAAAAATACTAACAATTATGTTTTGCAGTGCTGCTACCTAATAGCCCCAAATAGTTAAGTGGTGCTGTTCTCAAATTATGGCTATTTAACCTTCTGTTGAAAGGGTACATTAAATAGGAAAAACAAATATTAGAAATGTCCAGAAGCTTATCTAGAATTGAAACATTGCACTTCCATTCTGATTGTCTGGAAAGTCGTCCTTGACTTCTGTGTAGTGAACCTCTCAGGACCATTTATTTAATTTATCACTGTAAAACCATGAGAAATATGAATTTGGGGGCAGGAAAGTTGTTTTGTGCAGATCTAAATAATGCAACATTTACCATCTTTTACAAAAAATTAATTTCATTACATAACAAAACAAGGGCATAAAAATGCCCGACAGATCAGCTGGCATGGAATACATATCACAGACTTGAGTTCACATTAGCAGTCTAATTGTTCAGCGCCCATGCTGTATCAGTTCAGCCTGTCTGTGTTAGAATCCACTGCTCTAGACTTACATGGGCTAGCACATGTTAGCACATTTCCTAATGCAATGCGTTAAATCCTAGCCTATATACAACCATTGAGTTTAAAAGGGAGCTTCCTGAAAGCTGATAAGTCTGTTTGGTTTATTGGCAGTAAACCATTCCTTATGGAAGTACAGTATAATGTAATAAAAGTGTGGAATCCATGTGAAGACCTAAACTGTTGTGCAGTTGGCAAAGTGCAGTGTATAGGGATGGGGAGAGTGAAGGATATGACTGTGGATCAGTTTGCTGTGTATATGTGGACTAATTTCAGCTCAAGAATTAAGAGAAGTCAGTTGAGGGACTCCTGTTGTGAAACTATTCGAATAACAGGCAAAGAATAGTCTGCTATAGTGACTGAAATAGGTGTTAAAGATGAAGTCAGAAAGGCAAGCTATTATTTGCATCAAGAGAATAAAGTGAAATAAAATTGTACTTGTGGGGACCAAAGAGGAGCAGACATCAAAGTTGTAAAAATAAATGCAACATCCTAAATGTGATGCCATTTGCTGGGGGTGGGGAATAAGAATAAAAGATGATACCCTCCTGGGAGTGTATGTAAAAACAAGCTTGGCATACTGCCTAAAAATATAGGCACCAGCCAATAGAATGTTTAAAAGTGAATGTGGAACTGAGGATCAGCACCTTCCTAAGGATCTTTCTGTATTTTTAAGTATTTAGAGACCTTTCATAAGCGCCTGGGTTCTCACTTCTGAACTATAATACTATGATACATCTTTTTGGTTTTTACATAAATGCTCTTTTATTTTTGTAGACCTGAGTTTCCAGAAGGTTGCAGTAGCAACTACTGGAATGTCTATTCATTTCTCTGGAATTCTTCACTCTCTACTATCAGATTTTGTATAAACAGGAATTAAACCAATTGGCACTAAATTCCTGTGACTGACCAACTCCTTACTCTTCCTGTTTAGACTTACAGCACAGTTAGAATTCAAGAGTTTTCAAGACTAGGAGGAGGGCATTTAAAAGTCATAGGTGTTTTCTCAAATGTCTAATAAGCCAACAGGTGATAATTGATTTAAACCCAAAATAAGACATCTAAAATATTTTAGGATTATGGACAAGATCCTTACTTTAAACTCCACAGGCTCAGTAGTTACAAGTAATAGTATTACAGGGTCCTAAGTTGCAGATACAGCTTGCTCTTTAAGAGAGATGTCATTGTCTAGCTGTCTTTGTACAGTCACTTTTTGTTACTGATCATGCTACTTTATATCTCACCAAATGATAGCAAATTCTTGTGCCCGCACAAATTTTCCACCTATAGTACAACTGTGTGCCAGTTTACGTAAGCATCCAGACCTACTAGTACCCAACTGTGCCAGTGGTGTTTGTAACAACCTAATTGTTTTTCTAGTGTTTCTATAAGGGGAGTGTATGCAGGGGATATGCACCCAATCTGTTTGATACTTTTATAACCTTTGTCCTGCCAGTTTTCACCCTCCTTACATGTTGTTCATTTTTGTCCCTTCTTTCTAAATTGAGTTGAAAGTTCTTTGAAGCAGTAACTTTCTGTTCATTCATAAAATGTAAGTAGTAGTGATACCTCTTCCGTTATACTGCTTCATTTAGCTGCCAGGTAACTGAAGTCTCCTAAATCTTTCTGGGGCCAAATTAAAATAAATAAATTTTGAATGTTCCATGGTAAGGAAGCTAAGAACAGGGTTGTCATTTTCAAATTGTTGCTTGTATAATTTTATCCTTTTTATTGGAAAAAATGGGATAACTTTAATCCCTTCTAAATTCTTTCTGTTCAGTTATGTGATAGACCCCTATACACTTGCCCATTTGGATGGAATTTGAAGGGTAGGTAAAGCTGTTAGAAGTGTCTGATTTCTGTGCTCAAACACTCTTGCTGTGTTGCTGTCTAAAAGTAGGCATGGAAGTGTTCAGGATCTTATTCTTAAATTATCCCAACTGTCAGGCAGAACTGAGAGAAATACAAAAGATACTTGGACTTTACAAACTTGCACTGAGCCTTCTTTCCAGTAACTGTATTAGGCACATGGAGTAGCAAAGATATATAGGTCTTTGTTCTAGTGCAGCAGTGGAAACATTGCTGAAGGGAAACCTTTTATTGGTTTTTAAAAGAGGCTTTTCCTCTGCTTGCCAAGTAGCTATGTATTTGGAAGAACTGAAGCAAACAAGTCTTCCTTAACATTTTTGCTGGTTGTTACCTCCTCCCCCATAGAAACTACCTGTGTAACATGTAGAGGCTTTCCCTCGCCAACCACAGGAAAAATGGGGTTAGGGACTTGAATATTGTACAGTATAGTGTATAAAATATTTTTACTTGCCTTTAATACACAGGGTGGTCAACTGGGCATAAGTAGCAAGTGGGCCTGCTGTTCCCTGCTGCCTTGCTTTCCTCCCCCACAACCAGGTGCGGCGGGGAGCAGAGAAGCCGCGTGGGGCTCCTCGCCCGCCACTGTTCTCTCCGCATTGCCCTGGCAATACACCTCCTGCACATGGGGCTGCACTTGAGCGGCATGGGGCTATGCCCCTTAAACCAGCGGCAGGCATAGGAGGTACATCGCCTGGGCAGTGTGGGGTGAGCAGCAGCGGGCAAGGAGATCCCCATGTGGCTTCTCTGCTCCCTGCCATGCCGGGTCATGGGGGAGGGAAGCAGGAAACAGTGGCGAGCAGGCCTTCTGTTCCCTGCCACTGTGGATAGAGCAGTTCCTGGCCACCGCACACACCTCTGGTACAGCTGGGGACCACCGCTGGGGGAGCAGGGCCTGCAGGGGAGGGGAGAAGGGACACGAGCAGGGCCAGGGGATTGGCGGGCTGATGCGTGGCCATGGAAAACTGTATACTGTGATAGCCAAAATGGTATACAGAATATTCTCTTAGAAGAATGACTAGAATAACTAGTTTTAGTTAAATACAGACATGTGTTGAGACCTGCAGTAGATCACTTGGCACCAAAGTGCATCTTCCTCGTACACTGGTTTTACTTATTTTTAGAAGTGCGATGATGTGTATTGTCGGTCCGTATCGGATCAGCACCAATAAAAGAAAAACTGATATTATCAGCAATCTGCATTTTTTGACTGGCGTAGCTGATAATGTGACCGATAAATGCTGTGTGTATGCATGCAGCCAGGAACGCAGCCTGGCGGCTTGGAGAGCAGTGTCTGGCCAGTAAGTTGGGTGAAGGAAGCAGCAGGCAGCCTGCCTTTGCCCCCCACACAGATCCAGGAGTGCCTCCCCTGGGGTGCATGCAGCAGCAAGGAGCTGCCTCCCTTCCCCACCCCTCTGAGACCCCAAATGAGCCATCCGTGGCTCCACCCCACCCTGGCTGGGGAGCTCCTTCCCCAGCCCTATTCCTTTCTGTACTGTGCAGGCCTTGTTCTGCTCCCCCCACACTCCTTCCCTCCCCACATCCTTTCTCCCATGCCCCCAGCTTGATGGTCCGTTGCAGCTCTCCAAGCTCCCTAGTTGCATATTGGCAGTTGGATCAGTATTGGCTGATATGGCTAGTTAATAATCAGCCATTACTATCAGCCAAAAAAGTCTTTATCAGTGCACCCCTACTTATTTTTAGCTATTTATGACAGAAGCAATAAGTGAAAAGCTTTAAGCAGGACTAGAGTAAAATGCAGACTTGACACAGATTTGGACCCAAACTTCCTCCAAAGTACAAAGTAATTGCTTCTCATCATCTGTAAGAACAAAGCCCTGCCCCCCATACACCCCCGCCCCCCACGAGCCCCCCAAGAGCTTTGCTACATGACTTACTCCGGGCACTTGAGTATTGTAGTATATAGTATTTCATTGGGGAAAAACTCCTCATAATCTGTGACCGCTCCATAAATCCCCAGAACTGAGAAACCAAACAGGGGCCAAAGAATACACAGTTCCCTTTCCCACCCCCTTTCCAGAAATACAAACCAATTGCCCGAACCCACAAGAGCTAGCAGCACTCAAGACAGCCCCACGCAACTGATCTTTGTCCTTCCTGTCAAAGGTGACGAGGGAACATGTTTAGGGACTAGGGAACATGTTAGACCAAGTCTAACAAAGCCATCTATATAAATTTAATAAATAAATACCTCTCCTGAAAAAGGAATTCTGTTCACTACCCTGAAGTATGCATCAGGGCGGTGCAGTGCTAAATAAGCCCTCTGTTGGTGCCAGCAGCCTCTCAAACTACTACCCAGTTTCCAGCTTTCCATTTCAAGACTAGCTGAAAATAGTTTCTCAATTTTTGCTGCCAACATTTAGGAGCCCTCCTAGACTGGTTCAGGATGGATGGATTTTAAATCGAAGCCCTTTAAATTATGAGGATAATCATGTTTTACAGTTGTACTTCTAGTTATTTTCCTAAAGGGGTTGGTCTTATTGGCTTGCAACTAAATATAGCGTTTATACTTATGTGTGGTCTTTTGCTAACTAGATTTGCTGAGTTCTTTTGCTCCATATGTATGCACATTTATTTAAGCAGTTGCATAGCTTATTTCTGTGGTTTGTTTTCTTTTAAGAAATGGACTTAACATATATGATCTGGCAGAGAATTTAGAAGAAAATACAGTTCCTCAAAATACTCATTTAGCAATAAAAACAGTGAGAGTACTAGTATACTTTTTCAAGTTCTTAATTTAGTATATTTATTCAGGTTTTTAATTTAGACGTTTGTTAGAAAATGGTGAATGATGTGTTTCTTTACTAGAGGATTTATTGTTTTTACTAATGAATTCTCAAACTGTGTTGAGGTGGAAATTGGAACTGAATTAATGTATAAAAACACCATTTTAGAATTGTTCTATTTGTATCTAGCCTAATAGTTCTCAACGTTTATGGACTTAAGACACCCTCTCATAACCTTTGTGAAATCAGTGGCATCCAATTTCAAAAACTAATCTATAGATAACAGTGCATACCTCCTTGCAGAGGCCTCTAGCAATGGGATGGGGAATCCTCCAGGCAGGGACACTCCTGAGCCTACACGTATCTGCTTAGTTTATCTCCTTTCCTCCAAAACTTCACTTTTCTCCTGACGTTTCAGGGCACCCTTCAAAAGATCTGGTAGCACCCTAGTTGAAAATTGCTGATATAGCTCATTTGAAAGAGTTGTTATAAAGTGCTTTAAAAACCGACACATTGAAGTGTTATGGGCAGTTGACAAATTGAACTTATCGTTTTTGGTCACCACATCCTTCAACTTGTCAGAAATAGATAGACTGACATCTTGTTTGTATTTGTAGATGGCTTGTTTGCTATTCCCTTCTTTCTCACTGTTTTAACTCTTAATCAGTTCGCTTGAACAAAGCAGAGATTTAGTTGACAAGGGTGAAGTTAAGTGGATGCTATCTCTGCAACTGCTGAATTAGCAGGTTGTAAAACAGGTTGGTGTTTCAGTAGTTATTTCCCTTAGATCAGTGGTGAGCCAATTTTAAAACTTCAGCAGCAACTCTGTGCTGTAAGAATAACTTAATTTTAAATTATTTTACTAATTATAGTAATCTTAGTCTTCATAGATGGTAATTCTGTTTCAGTTTTTAAATAGGGATTTTTTTAAAGTTTTTAAACAGGTAGGGATTTCTATCCATCTGTCTTCAGGCCTTGATTTAGGACTGAAATGAAAGTGATAATGCAATATTCTCTGTCCACTGAAAGATTTAATTAATAGCTTCACTAATTCTGATAAGCTCCTTGAGAATTTGGCATGGACCACCAAAATGTAGAATATAGAACAGACAGTGCCAGTAAAAGACTCAAAAGATTGATTAAATTTTCCCCTTTGGGTTTGCTCCCAGAGGGTTAGCACCGGCAGTTTGTTTGTCTCCCAGCTCTTCATATATGGATCCCACAAAGCTCCTCTTTTTCAATATCTAAATGAAGCCTTTGGGAGAGCTGCTAAGATAGCAAGGCCTGAAGTATGAGCAGTATGCATGTGGCACTCACATCTGCTATTCTGAAAACGTCACCTCCATCCTGGTGGCAATCTCAGGAAAGCTTTAAGAACAGTGAACTGGAACTTTTAATGTGGATAAGATGTAATTTGTAATGAAAGGAAACCCATTCTGATATTTGTCTGTGCTATTCACGTTAATTCTATTTTGGAATGTTATTTTTTTTGTAGATATTTCTACTAAGTAATTTAGTGCCTGACCCATGCATTCTTTTTAAGCCTGTTGACTAATATACTGAAAAGTATACATACACTAGCACATGCAACATCATGCATGTCTGCAGCCATCTACTTTAATTGGTTTTGGGGATAGAGTCCTGTTACTTCTATCTAAAACTATACCTAAAAATGTCTTTTGTATTTTTAGTGTATTGCTTCTGGCTTTTTGCGAAAAATATCTGGTTGGAAAAGCACTTTTTAAAAATTGATCAAAAGTACACGCAACTTCAAAGTTGTCACATAATGAACATAACTTGAAAAACTAATACTTTCAATGTGTTTATTGCTAAATGAGTATTTTGAGGAACTGTATTTTCTTCTAAATTCTCTGCCAGATCATATATGTTAAGTCCATTTCTTAAAAAAAAAAAAAAACCAAAAAAACACAGAAATACAGACTGGAGAAACTGACTACCTGCGGTTCAAATCCATACAGCATCAAATGCATATAGTAAACTGAAGGAAAATACAATTATTTCAATTACAGTATAATGTATTATAAAAGCATTAGACTGAAAATGTTCAGAAAAATAACATTTTAAATTGTGTTTCTCTAGTTTTGTAGATTCTTAGGATTAATTTTCTGTAGGTTCAGTAAGGACTCCATAATTTGTCTATTTTCTTTTTCTAAGAACTGTGAAACATAATGGTAAATTGAGTCAGATACATAAGTCAGGGTTTTGTATCTGCTAAATGAACCACCTGCTTGATAATTTCTACTCAATGTGCAGATTTCATTCAGTATGACAAGGATGCTTTTTCTGCGTTGAATTGGCTGAGTGGTGTGCATATATAGTCTCACCTTGCATGCCCAGTCATGAACAGATCTCATCAGCAACTTGAGACCAACACTAGCAATAAAAACATGAATGGTAATTACTTTTTTTCCTGTATGTTTTAAGGGAGAAGAATGCTTCTTATGGCATTTGTATAAATACCATAGTCATAAGGGTTGATCAGCAGTAACGTAACTAGGCCAGGGCAAAAGGGAACACCAGCCCCAGGATGCTGACTTAGAGCGAGCACCAAGGTGGGCCTCTCCCCACCCCAGCTGTCTCTCTCCATGGCACATACAGCCCTTCCTGGTGGAAGGAGTAGGCTGGAATGATGTCTCTTCCCCCTGGGACTCTTTGCCATGAGAGAGTCAACCCTGGGGTGGGACAGGCAGGGGGCGAACAGCAGCAGCCCAGCCCATACGGTTAAAGTAGCAGCTGCTGCTCAAGAGAAGAGAGCCCAGGCAGGCAAGACTCCCCTCTCTCCCCCTCTTCCCCAGCCCCCTCCCCCTACCCACCTGTGCTGTGCAATGATCAGTATAGTCCCTCACCCACCTACCCACCATAGGCACTGAAACAGCTGCATGTGTTTTACTCTGTTGACCAGTTTCTATAAGCAAGATGAAATGGATCAATCCAATGAGGATTCCACAAAGGAGCACTTTTTTTAAAGTATTTTTCCCATTACTCTTCATGTAGCAGTTTTTCTTCAGCAGATACAAAACCTTGAATTAGGAGTCTGGCTTGGTTCTTGGACCTTCGGATGGGCAAAGTCTAAAGCAGGGGTGGCTGACATGTTTATGGCAGAGTCAGCCTGTGTGTATAGCACACAGCAGATCTGTGAGGGGGCAGGCACCACAACAGCAAATATTTCAGGGAGCTGAAAGCAGAACAGCAGATCAGGCAGGAAAAGACTATCAGTGGCACTCAGGGAGGGTGTAAGGCATACTTTGTGGTATGCCTGTCAAAAAGGTTGCACCTCCTCCCCTCATCTATCAATATTATAGTGGAATCCAACAGCAAAATAGGTTTAGCTTCAGAATATAGTACTCGCTGGGTTTTTTTAGTGCTGTGCCACGGTGTTACTGTTGTAGAGCAGCACGTTGGAGCATGTATCGCATAACTGTGCTATTCTATTGATCACTTGTAATTGATACTTTCTAATCTCCAGTAGAATACAGTACGTTCTGTTCTGTGCACAAAACACTAGTCGAGTGTGTTTGAACAAGGAGAGCAAGTTTTATCACATTTAAGTTCTATCGAAAGTGATGTACCAGTAACCGCGCAAGTCACCTGATCTATGTTAGAGAAAAGTATTTGTTTGAGAGGCTTTTAATGCCTAGAAGAGTTGATGTGTTTTGATTTAGAATATTACAGTCAATTTATAGCACTACATTCTCCTCTCCCTATCTTTCTGTCTGCCTTATTTTCACTCTTTTTTGAAACCTAGTTCTATGTACATTTTCAGTAAGATAGGAATTCACTCAGGAAAGAGTAGTACTGCAGGTTCTGCATGTGTTTTTTCTGAGGTTAATCAATATCAGGTTCTTTGACCTTATTCAGTAAGGCAGGGGTGTCAAAAGCCAGTCAGACCCACAGATCCGCCCCACATGCTGGACCCTGTACATGTCCTGGAGCGGCCTGAGTGGACAGGGTGTGCAATACAGTCCTGCTGCAGCTGCTCGCGAGCCATGCTGCATGTAGCCACTGCTTCGGGGCCATGCTGCACATGGTGGCTGCTCTGGGGCCAGACTGCTGGATATGTCATGGAGCTGACGGGTGCTTGAGCAGGCACTGCATGCAGCATGGTCATGGAATGGCTGGAACAGGCACTATGTGCAACGTATGGGAGGGCCATCCAAATGGCACCCTGCATGCTTCCCGTGGGTCAATTCCAGGACGCACAGGCAGCACAGGAAGCTGGGTCCAGCCCACAGGCGTAGCTTTGACACCCCTGCAATAGGGCATTTTGGAATGTGTGTAACTTGCAGCATATTATTAGGCTGACCAAAGTTAACTGGGTTACTCTGCTGCTTAACATTTTTTGCCGAATTTGGGGTGTTTACTGGAAATGTAGCATAGTTTGTTTGTTTATATAGTTATATATTTATTTTTTTTAGCTTGTCAAAATTCCCAAAGCTGATCTCCCAAATGAAGTGCATAACTTTAACTTCTACTTGTCAAACGTTGGCAAAGATAATCCTCAGGGAAGCTTTGACTGTGTCCAGCAAACGGTCACAAGGTAAGCAATTTTTAAGTTTGTGCAGAAAAAAAGTGCTGGGGAGCTTGTGTGGTCTAGAACGTAAACTTAATAAAACAAGTACACTGTTCCTTTCAAACTACAGTAAAAATGCAAGCTTTAGAATATCATGGGTTCTTCAAATGCATAATAACCCAAATTTACCTATAACTTTTTCATTTTGTTTCCAAAAATTAACCTTTAAGCAGTTTGCCACTTTCATGCCTCATTAGTGCTATATTAAAAATTAGCTAGGGCTTGGGCTTCATTACTATTCAGGCTAGGATCAGATCCATGTTACAGTGAGGTAGAACTTGGTCATAGAGGGTGCAGACAGAAGAGCAGCTCCCTGTTGTAACTCACAATGCTTTGCAGGAAGTGTTATGAGTTGCAAGGATCCCCCAGAGCAAACAAGTTCAGTGTTTGTTCCAGGGGGAAGGGAATCTAGCTATTGACTGCCAGCCTGCAGCTGGTTTCCCCTAGCAATGACTCCCCTGCCTGCCAGGCTGCAAAGTTTTCAGAATGGGAGGGGGAAAGGGAACAGCGGGAGCTCATTCAAGGGGTTCAGCAGCCATCACTGGAGGGTGGGGTAGGTGTATTGCAGTCACCCCACCTCTTGAGGGGGAGGCCCAACTCACCTGCCCCACCCTCCAGTGGGGGCTGAAAAACCTCCAGATTGAACTCCTTCCACTTCCTTTCCCCCCTCCCAGTCTGAAAACGACAGGCTGGCAAACAGAAGTTACAGAAGACACTGTTTTGAAATGTCTTCATCTTACCCCTCATGCAGTGTGGGGTCAGTTTTTCACCCAATTGGCCACTTTTTAAGCTGTCTGCAGCCGGGCACTTGTGTTTAATCACAGCTATAGACTGCTTTCTGTAGCCAGATCAGGCGAAGATTGTCACTGCTGTCTGCACTGAGAGCTCAGCATGCCATCTTGGTTGGCCTGGCCATAATGCGTAGGACTTTTCAAAGAACGACACAAGTTAGAAATCTTGTCTACTGTTGCATGACTGTCCTGTTCAAGAGCCCCAGTGCAAAATAGCAATGCCATGACATGGTTAAGTTGGATTTGTAATGAGAGTGTGTGCATTTTTACCCACACAAACTAGCTAATACCATATTGGCGCACAACTTTCTTGTTAATGAGCCTTGGAACTTGGCTTTTTAGGTATTATAGGTTATTCTGAAACACTGGCTTCCAGCTAATTTATTATGACGATAACCTGATCTTAAAGCTATCCAGCGATGGAGATCCTCAGTGTTAGTTAGCTGTTTTAATAACTCCCCCTATAGACATAGTTAGGCACTTAAGGCTGTCCAAGACACAAGAAGGTATCCTAACTGACTAGAGGTGTGAGCTGTCCTCTCCCTTCTCCCCCCACTTTCCTGTGGACCTGTTAAACCACATCGGTTCTATGTGAAGACATTCTTATTCAGCACTAAAGTGGCTTTAATTTAACTAAACTTACTTTGCTTTTGAAAGCAAGCTCAATTGAATTAAAACCACTTACTGTTTTAAATTAAGTATCCACTTAGAGCACAGATTGATTGTGCCTTAATCTGCTGTAAAAGTTAATTGGTAAGAATGCTCAGGACTGCTAATGTACAGATAACTTTCAGTACATGCTGAGTCCCAACTTACTGTGTTCGGACTTCCCCATCTACACAAGACCATAACAGATGTCATTTTAATCTGTTGATAGGCAATCAACTTAGGCTGCAGAATTTACTTAGCAGTCTCAATTTCTCTTCCTATGTCTTATGTTCCACCTCTTAAGTTTCAGGAAGTAGCCAGTGTTATTCTGGAAAAGATAGTATATCCTGTATAGTTAAGGCATAATTAGAATGTTTGAGTCTCAAGGAACTAATTTATATAATCTGAATACGAGGGGCTAAAATGCCAGCAAGTAAAGTCTTAGCAAAAATACTGAGCCCAACTGAAGCATGAAGGCAGTCTTCAGGGAATTAGTCAATATGACACGATCTTGATTTTTCAGGTGATGGGTTAGAACAGGTATTACATTTCCTGCTCCTCTGCCCTCCCTCCCCTCCCCCCACTTCATAGTGCATTTTGGGAGGATAACATGCTAAAGAACATAAATTAATCAACCTTATACTAAAATGCAGCAGTGGAAATGTTTCTGTGCTCCCAGTAGTATAGCTGGCAGACTTCAGAAAAGCTAAAAATAAACTGGTAATTTAAGAAGAAATGTGCTGAATGCTCCTTACCCTTTTTATTTGGAACATTCAGCAGAGAATTGTGGGGTTACTTTTCAGTAAAATTGCAGGTCAGCTGAACTCCCAGTCCATCTGCAGGTCAGCAGCATAAATTACTAGTTGAAATGCTACTTTAAATTATGGTAATTCTTTGAACAGTGTCCCTGACCAGTTTGGACAGGCGCTTTTGTATAAGGACTGATCAGAAATGGTCAGACTGGGAAATTCTGTGGAGAAATTCCCTCTCTCTTTTTTGTTGTCATTAAAAATGTCTCTAGAGCTCATTGTGCAAATAAGCAGTAGTAGGTAGACCATGTGTCATTAATTCATACGTGCAGTATTCATTGATCTCTGACAGTGACAGAGATGCTGTGAACTTCAAAATTCAGGCTGCATCTGCCCTTGTTCTTTGTGGCTTTTCTATCACAACTTTTTTTGTCCCTGGTTGCTACATGTAATATCTAGACAAACAGATGGGTCAGCTGAACACAGATTCTTCAGTTTGCTGCAAACATGCAAAACAGGCATGGTGAAACTAACCACTTAGAAAAGTTGGCATACGAATACTAGGTAAAAATCGTATCTGAGAATTCAGTTGAATTAACCCTTTTAAAAAGCAGAAGAAAGATAGTTAGAACTGCATGAATTACATAGGCAACTTTTTCCCATTTCTGTTCAACTCACTGAGTGATCCTAACACAATTTGAAAAGTCCTTTTAAATGATCCCTAATGCACATGTGTAGTCTGGGCACAGTTTTGGTACCATTATAACTAATTACTTTAGGGGTGTAGTCTTTCCTGAAATAGTTATAAAAGCACAAATCTGATACACATATAAATTTGCCCTATTCTGGTCTACCAGTATTACTGTTCCCATAATGAGGAAGAGGGTTGTACTACTTTTAAATGTAACAATATAGTTAACCTGATACAGGTTTTATGTGTATCCCTGAAAGCCATTCATTTGAAACAATATTTAGATATTTGCTAGTTGTTTGTGTTGTAACCTAAGCAATTGAGAAATGCACCCTTTTGCTAACAGTATTTAGGCCCTAAATATTATGAATTTGACTAAGTTTCAGTGAAAGCTTAAATTTGAAATAGTATTTTAATCTCTTGAAGTGTTTTCTTTTACTACTTTCATAGTTCTGGAGCTTCGCAACTCAATTGCCTGGGATTTATTCAAGATAAAATTACAGTGTGTGCAACAAATGACTCCTATCAGATGACAAGAGAACGCATGACCCAGGCAGAAGAGGAATCACGTAATCGAAGTACAAAGGTCATAAAACCTGGTGGTCCATTTGTAGGTATGGTTGTCTTTGCCATTTTAATCTAACAGATGTTTGGAAGTCTGTAACTTTGACAAGTATGACATTCGTAACGGTTAGCATATTTTTGCCTTGCAGAAGAGGATCTGAATCTTTGGTTAGCACATCTTTGCCACCTGTTCGCAGTCTCATATTATTCTCCCTGCTCTTTCTTGCCCTTAGCATCCCTAGTCTTTATTCACTGGTCCAGGGTTACAATGGGCACATGTACACGAGACACTTACTGTGCAGTAGCCTAATAACACTGCACAGTAGTGTGCCAGTTGAAAACTATGGTAATAAGCCACCGTGTGGTGTTATTAAGCTACTGCTCAGTAACCATTACAAAAAAACCGTTCAACGGTGCTACTGTGTGGTAAAAGTAGTTACTGCGCATTCAGGTAGCACTTCATTAAAGAAGTACTTAACTAAATGCACAATAACTAAAATGCATTAATGAATGTGTAGAGGTGCCCAATGAGTACTAAATTTAGTGACGTAGCGGGTTCAGTGATTCTTCTCTTTCATGTAAATGCTGACGGGTTCATAGAATTAGTACCTTCCTGAATGTTTATGGTGGTTTATGTTTAGACTGAAATGGCTGCAGACTCCATAGGACAATGGTGCATGGAAGTGATTTTCAGTCTTGTCTACCATCTTTCATAATATTAGTCCAGTCAGCTGTAGGGACTCGCCACAGTAACAGGATCTCAGGCTGTGAATTTTACTGTAAATGGAGATGCAGAATTATTTTCACACCAGTAGACCAGGACTGGCAAGCAGCCTGACTAGACAGACTTGCAAGGGTCTGTTCCTGCTGCCAGACTCTATCCAGAAGTGACCTTTGGAAAGGAAGGGCAGGTTGCCCATGCTAGCGTGAACATTCCAGTCCTGTTATGCTGCAGTACGTTACTTTAGATGTTCTTGCCTATTATAGGGTATCTTAACTAGGTATCTACATCACTTTATGAAATACAAAGTTAAAACTATGCTGGCTTGGGATTATAATGTTCAGAAAAGTTAATATTATGACTATGTGTCCGGTCCTCCTGCACATTCCACGTTTTTTTCCACCTGTAGTCCAGGGTGGGCAGTTATTTGGGCTGGAGGAAGTTTTGGTGAGCTGTTGCAGAGGGTTGGTGGTGGGTGGACCCAGACTACAACAGCTCACCAAAACTCCCAAATATGCCACCCCTGCTGTAGTCTGTCCTGAAAAAGCACAGTCTACTTATTTTTCTTACTGTTCCATTTTAAAAAAAAAAAAAAAAATCTTAAAATGATGATCTTGTGAACCAACCACTAACTTGAGCTGCATAATTTTCACAAATTGCTCAAGCGGAAATTGG
>NW_017728909.1:63789192-63828089 GCF_001723895.1 Crocodylus porosus | reverse complement strand
TTTTTTTTTTTTTTTTTTTTAAATAAGCCAAGATTCATAGCTAGTGTCCAGCCCTTTGTTAGGTGCCTTGGGTTGTACACCCTAATTGAACTTGAAACCGGGACAGGTTTAGTTCGTTTTAGGACAGAACAAGATTCTGGTACAGCTAATACCCCTATTACACAACAAATTTAAGTGTTGCAGCTGGGTTAGGATTTGACTGTGCTCTAACCAATTAAAAGGACTGCCTTGTGCATGTTGTTATACTAAAACTGCAACCATTAGTTGATGAAAGTAATAATTATTTCTAAAACTAGAAGAGCAAGGACCAGTGAATTAGCTTAATTCTAGGAATGGTTAAAAATGGTTGTACTGCAAAATGAAAATATGTTTTTCCTACAGTCAAAATACCTTATTTTCCATAATAGATGGAGTCATTTTGTGTGAAGTTTTTATTCCAAAGAATGTTTTCCTAGTTTCAAAGCCTGTAACCTGTCTGAAAGAGAGAGGAGGCCAAAGCTTTGGACTCTTAACACTGACTGGCTTTATATTTTCCTGACTTGCAAGGATTTAGGTTTGTAGGAATGTTAATCTAGGAAGCATCAACTTTTCTACATCGTAGAAACTGAAACGTTAAGTAAAAACCCGTTGCAGTGAACTGTCTTATAATTGTGTATTTTTAACTAATATTTACTGTCGCTAACCCTTTTCCCACCAGAGCCAAAGCAATTGCTACTAATTAGTTAGTTTTATGTAAAGATTAAGTTTTTGGATGAAATAAGGTTCTGATCCTGTTTATTTTATGAGCCTTGGAGTACCTTCATAAACCTTTCCATTTGCAAAAACACCTCATGAATTTACTGAAAAACCATCCTTTTGGTGTAAGGGCCAAATCCACAGAAGTTTTTAAAATGCAATTGTGGTACTTGGCTAGGCAGTGTTATGCCTTGGATGGCATGTTGGAATTAAGAGGTGCTTTCTAACACTTATCTGGGTCAATTTCACATGAATTCTTTCAGTAAGAAACAAATTTTTCATTTTTGTGGAGCCAATGATATAGCTCTCTCTCACTTACTCAACACCAGGTATTTGTTTGGATAGTTTTCTTTTCATACAATGAACGTCAGAAGTTTATACTTTGTGTTCCTTTTCATGTAATGATAGTGGCATATATGTAGACTTAGGTTCCATAGGCCTGAATGGAGAATAACATTAACCACAGGAAGGCCTTGGTTTCATAAATTGAAACTGTATTCCCATTTTAAAAACCTCTCTAACATTAGCATACTTACAACTTTTCTAAGCCTATAAATTAAGAAAAATATTGAACTTGTCACTACATAAGCAAACCGGTACCTCTCACCTTCCTTAATATCATTTTGTTCCCAATTTCATATTCAGTTTCTTGGTGAGTTCTTAACTCTTCCCTATCTAGAATAAAAAGCTCTTATATGTGTAAAATTGTTCTTTGCATTTAACTTTAGAAGGAGATGATATTTATCCATCATACTAGGACTATTTAAAATATGCTTGTGTGTGTGTGTTTAATCCTGCATTTAGGTAAAAGAGTACAGATTCGAAAAGCACCGCAGAGTATTTTAGATGCCGCTCCTGAAAGGAAGAGGTCAACCCCCATGAACCCTGCAAATACAATACGAAAAACTCATGTAAGCAACACTGTTTCTCAGCGACCGTATAGGGACAGGGTGATTCATTTACTGGCTCTGAAAACCTACAAGAAACCAGAGCTACTTGCTCGCTTACAAAGAGATGGTGTGAATCAAAAAGACAAGAACTCCCTTGCAGCTATACTTCAACAGGTAAGACTGACTAAATCAGATGTCCTTCCTGTTCTTTCCGTTCCTGCTGCTGTTTTTCTTAACGTAATTCAGGAATGTTGCTGCCATATTTAAATTTTAAGCGAGTGCTCACTGCAGTTCAGAAGTGGGCACATTTATTGATATTGCCTCTTTGATGCCATATTCTCTGAAGATGTATTTGTAATTATTAAAATTTAATTGTAAGTTTTAAGGAGTTTCTAGTAGTCTGTAGGAGAAGAAAATGAAAACTTCAGAAACCCTCTGAAGCATTAAGGAATACTTGTGTAGATTTCTTGTACCTGTCTTAGTTTTCATTCTGTGTTCTTTTCCTTAGAAATTTCATGTTATTTCAAGATGTTCATAACGGTTCACACCAATTCATAAAGGAATTTGTGTTTACTAACCCATTGTTCTGTATCAGGAAAGGGATTGATTGGAATTGGCAGTTTATACAGATTTGTTTCTCATTATTTAAACAAGTATAATATCCTATGAAGGAGGTTACGTACCAGCCTTAAGTCTGTTACCAGGTACTTACTTGACTTAACTGTTTCAGACTTGGGATGTTTTTCAGTGTCACAGTAAATGAAAATAGTGGTGTTCATTTTTACATTAGAGCAGTTTGCTCATTGCTCAATATGGATATATATATTTGAGAAGAAAATGCTGTCCCTTCTGTAGATGAAAACATTGTTATAATGGGTGAAAATGCATGGTACGTAGAGTAATATTCCGCAGTGTGTACATATGCACACTGATCCTGAAAGTGATGAGGTAAACTGACTTTCTCCGTTGCACTGTTCAGACACTGCTTGAGCTGTCATGGGTAGCTTGCAGTGTCAGTCTCTTGAGTAAATTACAGTTCTCCTCTAAGGCTGTTATTTATTCCTTGTTTAACTCTTATTGACAACCCCTTTATTCATTGGTGCTGTCCATGAGCTGTAACTTCTTAGAATTATAATTCTTAGGAGAAAGTAGGGGCTTATCATACCTGGCCAAAATTATCCTTGAGTGTGTGTTGTAAAACTATAGGAGTACTCTTTGATTTTGGAGTCAAGGGTCTGAGTTCTCATTTCACATCCCCTTAGAGATGTTCTGAGAAAATGTCTTCTAGTATTCCTCTGTGCCTGTTGCCTCCCAGCTGGCTTCCCGAGTTAGTGACACAAGCTTTATTTTACTCGTCTGTCTATGCCTGAAAGCCTTTAATTAGCCTTGTTATGGTTGAATCCATTCTTTATATCACATTTGCATGAAATTCTGCAGCTTCTGACCCTATAACTGTTAGTTCATTGTCTTTATTCTGTCTCTTATAAAAAACAGTTTTAAGCATTTTTATACTCATTTAATAGATTGGCAGTAAAAGACTTAGTCCCGGTTTAAAAATCAATTTAAAGGGCTTTTTTGGGGGTTACTTTAGATTTTTAAAAAATGATGAAGTATGTTAGGCATTGTTGCTTTTATTATTATTTTATGAACAATCTAAATCTTGTAAAAGAATAAAACAGCATAAAGAAAGGAACTGGGGTGCAAGACAAAACAATGACTTGATGTTAACCTGGATTAATGGAGGAAGGGTATAGCTAATGCACGTCAGTTTATGCCTACATTTTCAAACTGAAGATACTTGGCATATCTGTCTAAACAAAAAATATATAGTTTGAATAGGGAGATTAAAATATTCCCGGTCAGTCTTCGCTTAACTGTACAGTTTAGAAGTAAGCACTAATTTCTGTACTTGTTAAGTTCAATACTTACTGCTTACTAATGTTGACATTAAAATCCTAAATGCTCAGGCCTGCACAAATGAGTAATCAGTGCAACAAGTACTCTCCACCCACTGTCTCCCTTGGCCATATATAGACAAGGCAGGGACACACTTTGGCCATATATAGTCTCAACCTGTCACCTCTTGTGACATGCAATGAAAGTGCCTGCAGTACTGTTGCCCTTTAGAAGCCAGTGGGGATGAGTGCTGATTTGGTGCTATGATTAATCTGTTTTAAATCTCAGTTTTAATTTTGAGTTCTGTAAGGTAATGCTTTTTATCAGTAGTAATTAAAATATAACCTTGTTGAGAAAATATTACACTGTATAGTCCTGCACTTGCTCATAAAATTGTGAGCTTACATGTAGTTAGTGTGTGTGCATGTAAAAAAAAAAAAAAAAACCATCCAAACAAACAAAAAATACTCTTATCGTTTACTGAAAATGCTGCTGCTTTAATCCTGTTTCAAACGCATCAACCATACTCCATGTGGCTTTGGTGGGGTTTTGGTATCTCCTTTCTTTTTTTCTTTAAATTGGTTCTAACACAGTACAGTGACAGTCTTTTACAGGCACAGTGCAAACATTCAAGTCTTAGTAATCGTATCACAAAGAACAAAATTACAGCTATAACAGGACAAAAGAACATATTTTGAGACAAAACATGAAACATTTGATCCACTAACGCACTCTTACACTATGATTTGTTCTTTTAGCACCCAATTCTGTCCAAGAGAGAATTTGAAAAATAGCTAAAACTGCTTAAAGTATCATCTTGTGCTCATATGCATGTCAAAATGAAGCCCTCTTCAACATCTAGATAAGGGTAAACAGGCAAATGGCCAGTTTCTAAACTTTTGGAGGGGCAAGAATTTGGTGTGATATAGCAGGATCTAAAATGAGATTTGAAAAGAAGTTACTTAATTACCACTTCGGCATAGTAGGCCTCAATGAATGTGAGCTTTTGCCAGCTGCTTGCTTGCTTGTTTGTGCAAATATGATGTATTGCATTTTGGGAAAGGAGGAAGTTTATTTGAATCTATCTTAAAGCAGAGCATGTATAAGTTTGAGGCATTTGCTAATTTGGAATTATAAACATAGTGTGTTTTTGTTTTGTTTTTCTGGGAATTTGTGGCTCTGTCTTTGCATATACAAAGCTTACTAACATATGAACATCCTGTGTTGGTTGCACTGGTGCTAAATTTTTCCTTTAAAAGTCTAGTTGGCAGTGTCCTTGGCTACAGTTGTTATGCCTGTCCTCAATAAACTGACGCTTAGGGTTTTTTGGGTGCATCTCAAAAAAACAAAAACAAAACAGTAACAAAAATACTGCTAATCTTACATCTATACTGTTTTTCTACCATTAAAGGGAAAATTCAGTATGAGGTCTAAACTTTCTACCTGGACCTATCTAATGGAATGCTGCAACTTCATGTAGGCAATGTGCATGTACTGAATTGCACAACCCAGTCACTTGGAAAACAAGATGAACCACCTACTTTTGCAGTCATTTCTGTAGATAAATAAAGTTGCATTTGCTGGCAATACAGTTTTAGTTAATAATATTCCTAGAGCTATATTCACACTTTCCTCTGTTGATTGGTGCTCAGATATTCTTGATGATTAATGATTACTCATTAACGATTTGGATGATGGGTTTCAGTGTATATGCTTAGTAAATTTGTAGATGATACCAAGTTGGGTGGAGCTGCAAACACTCTGGAGGGCAAGGCTAGGATCCAGAATGGCTTAAACAAACTGGAAAACCAGTCCACAATCAATCAGATGAGATTCAGCAGAGAAGGGTGCATGATCCTGCATGTGGGACAGAATAGAAGCCTAGGGAATGCCTGGCTGGGCTGCAGTACTGCAGAGAAGGACCTGGGGGTTACAGTAGACTTCAATATGAGCCAATAGTATGATCTTGCTACAAAAATAAATAAGTAAATAAAATAAAGCCAACACCATACCTGTCTGTATTAACAGGAGTGTCACATGCAAATCAAGGGAAGTGATTCTTCCACTCTGTTCAGGAGCAGTGAGGCCTCACCTGAAGTACTATGTCCACGTCTTGGGCCCCATGCTTAAAGAATAATGTGGACAGATTAGAAGAAGCCCAGTGCAGAGCAACAAAAGTTATTAGGGAAGCAAGATTTATGAGAAAAGGATTAATTTATTCTGGAGAAGGGAAGACTGAGGGGGGATTTGATAAATCTTCAATACCCAATACCTAAAGGGCAGTTAGAGAGAGGATAGAGGTGGGCTTTTTTCTGTGGCTGAGGAACAGGATTAAGAGCCATGGCCATAAGGCTGCAGGAGGGGAAATTTAGGTTAGAGATTAGGAGGAACTTTCTGTCATGAGAGTGGTCAAGTATTGGAACAGGCTACCAAGAGAAATTTTAGAATTTCCATCCCTGAAAAGTTTCAAGAGCAGGTTGGACACATAATTGTCTGGGATGGCTAAGTTAGGTTGATCCTGCCTTGAGCAGGGGCCTGGACTAGGTGACCATCCCTACTTTCTTATGGTTCTAGGTCAGAAGAGTGTTTCCTCCTGTTTCAGTAGAAATGTTATACAAAATGCTTTTGAATACCTAAAATTAAATTCTGAAGTTTTTGTGAGCACACAAATATGTATAGACCTGACTTCAAGATGCATTGACTTGTAATTCCTTTGGAACATGAGGCCATTTTTAAAATGTATAAATTTGTACAGCCAAGATTATAAGAAATCACGTAAGCCAAAAATTTTAAACTGTATCCTATATAGGAAAGGTATATTGCATGTCATAGAAATACCTGATAGGATGGTAGTACCTGAAGAAAATACATTTTGCCAAGATGTCTATGAATATTTAAAATTTCTGCATCCAGGATTATCAACTTTAAGTGTTGGAAATTGGTGTTTAAGTGGAAGGCCTGGCTGACCTCAAAATCAAAAGCTAATAAGTAAATAGGAAGACACTTTCTGATATTATACTTCCAACCTATCCTATTCTTTCAAACTGTCTTTTCTGCCCTAATATTGTAGCTTACCAAAAGCTTTAATACTTTTATTTTTTTTAATGTATGCAGGTAGCCAACTTGAATCCCAAGGACAACTCTTACACTCTGAAGGATTATGTATTTAAAGAGATTCAAAAAGACTGGCCTGGATACAATGAAATAGATAAACAGTCATTGGAATTAATACTTTCTAGGTAAGTGCAGTCTGTTTGTCCTTTAAAGGTAGCAGTAAAAAGATACTCTGTCTGGGAAGTAACAAGCACTTTTTATTTCTTCCCAAATAATGAAAGATCTGTTAGTCTTGTCTTGATTTGCTTTGTAACCTGGAATGTGGGTAATCTTTACAGAAAACTAAATTCATCTCAGAATGCCACCAGCACCAGTCATTTGGAATCTCCTCTAAGTTCTGTTAAAGATGCTGCATCAGCTTCTCCTTCCCAGGTATTTAATTTGTAACTTTCTACCTTGTATATATGGTGCAATAAGGTTAGGTACTTAAGAATTTGTTATTGGTGTGAAAGTTTTCATAATGTAGTATGGGTCACCAATACCATTTTAATGTGTGGAAAAGTTGAAGCAACTATTTTTATGTACTTGTGTGGTGACAGACTATGATGTTAAACAAATAGTTGCACCATGAAAGCCTGTGGGACTGATACACAGTGCTTTTTAAATTTATAGTCAAGTAGCTGAAGAGCTCCTAAAGTTGTGATTTGTATTCTTCATAAAAAGTAGCCCTGTGTTTAGTGATCCAATCAGGGTGGTGGTAAACAAAACTCTAGAGAGAGCAGTTACCAAAGATTTTGCAAAGGTACCCATGTTCTCCAGCTGTACCCATCACTAGTGTCTTCATGCTTTAAAAGTCAAGCTAGAAAGTAGTAGCATATTGGCAAATGTTTGTGATTTTAAGCTTAAAGTTAACTACTTAGGTATCCATTATTGTTATACAATTACCACATACTTTCTGGTTGATAAATCATTAGATAAGTCTTTTTTGACAGTCTGAAATAATTTTATCTTGGTATGTCTTCGTATTTCAAATCAGGGCAGTATAGTCCACCCTGTTTTGAGCTGTGGGGGTTAACTTTCTCTGTATTGTATGACTGTTTTTATATCTGGTATTTCTGGAATGCAAGCAGTCTTACACTGCTTTTGTTTTAGCCATTACCTTATGTGCAGTACACAGAAAGGCCTGGTTTACTGTAGTTTAGGACATCGGTGTTCTGTTGCTTGAAAACTATACACCTGTTTTTGCTCTGTGTATCACTGCATATCGGTTATGTTCATCATCTAGTGGCTAAAGGATGAAACTGAACTGGGGCACTTCAAGTTTTAGATTTCGCCTAGCTACAGACTTGTAAGACCTTTTGAGAAATCGTTGATCTCCCTTTTGTCTCGTTTTCCCTTCAATGAAATCAGAATAAAAACCATGTTTTATTTCAAAAATAGTACTTGAAGATTTTCCAATATAAACCACTACAAAGAGCATCACTATGATATTTGAAATCAGTAAAACTCTATTACAGCAAAAACAAACATGTTAAAAGTTAGTGGTGGGAACTTGTAGTTGCTGCTTTGGAACAGCTGAAACAAGTGCTGAATACCTTGTTCTAGAACCGTTAACACATTTATGATGGGAGAAATCAGTGCATGACTGTTTCTTGTCAACCTTAGTTACGCTTCCCAGAAGAACAGTGAATGATATAAACTGCCCGGTTCCCTCTTTCTCTCACTTCACCATACACAGAATCTGGAAGTAGTTCAGCTGTGTAGTACAGAGCTGTGCCTGGTACTTCTGGTCAGAGGCACTGCCTTGTACTGGAATATAAGCAGTATATGCTTGTTAAGCAAGCTGGAATGAATTGGATAATGCTTCAAAGAAACTCCAATATCATCTGGAAAGTACTTAAAACCCAAGCTAGCTATAGCAGAAACCAGATATTTCTTGTCCCCTCCTGTCTCCCTAATGCTTTAGACCAGTGATTCTGGTGCCACCAGTTCATGTGAAGGGTGCTGAGAGGAGATAAGCAGATAAGCATAGGCTCACGCTTGTCCCTACGTGGATGATTCCCCATCGCCACTGCCCAGCCCCTTTGCGAGGAGATAAGCACTGTAACATATAAATCAGTTTTTGAATGTGGGTGCCACCCTGTTCACAAAAGTTATGGAGGATGCCTCAAGTCCAAGAAGGCTGAGAATCACTGCTTTAGACAGTCTTAAAAACATTGTGTCCCCGGTGGCTTGGAACTACTTGAATAAGTATTGTACTGGAGCAAATGTATTTACTTAACATGTACTTTCTGCATTAGGTTTCTACAAAGTACTGACTAAACTGTTTTGTTACAGCCTGATTCTGTGGGAACTATTGGGCATTTATACATGTGCTGTAGAGTGGGGAGAGAAGAGGTGCTTTAATTAGAGTGGCTCCGGGAGCCGTTCTAATTAAAGTGCCCGCAGTGTCATGTGCATTCAGTGTCCCATGCTTCAACATGGTGGCCAGGTTGCTTTAACTAAAACTTGTTCAGCAAGCTTTAAAGTGCCCCCGCCACCATTTTCAAACACGGGGATGCTTGAATGCATGTGACACTAAGGCTAATTAGCATGCTGCAGCAGACTCAATTAATTTAGCAGAGCTCCATCACATGTATAGGTGCCCATTATGTTATTCCAAGGTCTTGGCCATAGATTTGAAGGGGATCTCAGGATAAAATAAATGTAAAATTATCTAGCACTTTTTTTGAGCTTGACACAAAGCACATGCTAAGCTGTAAGGATCTTTCTTATCTAAAAAAGACCAGCAACATAAGTCACATTGTTTTAATAATCAACCGATTTGAGATTGCAGACACTGTACTGTAGAGGTGGACTAAACTGAAACTAACACACTTTCTTTTATTGCAGAAACGGCTTTTGGATTCCGATTTTATTGATCCTTTAATGCCTAAAAAACCAAGGATATCTCACCTTACCAACAGAGTTCAACCCACCTTAAATGGTCACTTGACTGCTTCCAATGAGAAACCTGCTGCAGCTCCACCACCACCACCTCCCCCTGCAGCTGCTGCCACCCCAGCCCCTCCGCCACTTCCTTCAACTCACCTTCATGTTTCAAATCCTCCTCAGACTGTAAACTCTAACTCCAATTCCCCTAGCACTCCTGAAGGCCGGGGCACTCAAGACCTGCCTGTTGACAGTTTTAGTCAGAATGGCAGCAGCATCTATGAGGACCAGCAAGAAAAATATACCTCTAGGACTCCTTTGGAAATGCCAGCACCCACTGCAGTTCAGTTGGAGTGTCCAAAGTCCACGGATGAGAAACATTCAGTGTTACACAAAAAATCCAAAAAGAAGTCAAAAAAACATAAGGAGAAGGACCAAATCAAAAAACATGACACTGTGTGTGTGGAAGAAAAGGAGAAAGACCTTAAGAAAGAAGAAATTGCCAAGCTGAAAAACTCTTCTGCTTTGGCTTCAAGTGAAGGTATTAAAGCACTGCTTTTTAAATTACTGGATGATCCAACTTCTATCCACTGCCTCTTCTACTACTGTAAAATGGGGCTAGCATTTCCTGTCTGTGTTTACATAGCGCCTTTCGCCTGAACCAAAATGCAGATTAGTGCTTCTGTTTTTCTTTTACATTCTTAGGGAAGAATGACATGCATTCAAATAGTATACCTAATATTTTGCTGTATTGGAATTCCAAACTACGAATGTTCTATAGGCTTATTTTTGGTAAGATTTCAGCCTTTTTTTATTACAGGAGCAATTTCGATTTAAGAGTTCTAAACAAGTCATTGAATAGTGGTTGTCTGGAAGGGATCATTGACTAGTGCAAACAAGAATGGATAATGGAATTATTTTTTAGGCTTTTTGTTGTGTTTTGAACCAGGGAGTTCATGTATTGTCTTAAATACTGACTGTATTCAAATCAGAACTTGTGTACCAGAACTATTTTATTGCAAGCTTTAGAGGATTGCTGTGATTTATTTTATGAAAATATTCCTGAAGAGAGAGAGAGAGAGAATTTGTTCAGCATGGTTCTTGACTTTTTATAGGTTTATAGCTTTAGTCATTGATAGTGACTGAGAGATTTACCCTGTGAAAACTCGTAAATTTTACAAATTAGCAAGTAAAAGTATGCACGCTAAAAGAGCAAGGGATCATGTTGCACAATATGCCAACTGCAGTTTCATTTAAGCCTTGCAAAGTACAGGAGAAGGTAGAATTTCTAACTAACATCAGTAATTCTACAATGATTTCACAGTGGTATGGGCTAGGGAATTTCATCCCAGTCAGAAATCAAATTCAGCGCTCAATTACCCTAAAGCAGTAGTTTCAGAAAACAGAAAATTGTATAGATTGCATAAGCTTTTGAAGGCACCTGTGCTTAGGTAGAATGCTGACTGCATTACAATTGTGTCTTCCCAGTTCGTGTAAATCCTTCTTATCGCTGTCCTTGTGGAATGGAGTTTCTCTCTGAAAATCTTTTGTGCTCAATTCATGTTTGTGTTGGCATCAAGGATGCTCTTTGTCTAGTAGGCAACCAGTTGTGGAATTCTACAGGACTGGAAAAATTCAAGATTGTACCCTAGACTGATACTTATTTTGGTGTAGCACCCAAAATAGCTGGGTAGTATTGAAACATGGTGACATGGTGTTCAGTGTTTTCATTTACAATAATCTTTTTAAAACTTGAATTTGACTCACAGCACTGGAAAAGGTTTGTTTGGATAATATCTTTCATGTCCCTTACTAAACTGAGTATTCAGTTGCTCATATATTTTCCGTAGAAAGTGGTACAAAAATGCCACTTAATTTTACACCAGATGACTTTATTCTGTAATCCCTTTAATTCAGGTACTGTATGAACCATTATGTGATCACTTTTCTTATCTGAATCAAATATTTTTTTGGAAATGATATTTTGAAATGATTAGAGCCTTGGCAGGAACATTTGTTTTTAATCAGTACATAAGGAAGTAATAGGATGGTTATGTAGGATGGTATTTGAAACTTACTGACAAAGCCCCAAGTGAAATATTAGTTTTACTAGCAGGCTTTTTGAACCTCATTCTCCCTTTTCATCTGTGAGAGTATATATACTTTGAGGAAGAATTTATAGAAAAACTTATATTTATAGGCTTTTCCTAAAATTAAATTCCTAGAATAAATATTCCTCATCTATATCTCTTGCAAACAGATGGGCTAGAAACCGTATGTACCTTACTTTCGTAACTTCATCATGGAGGGCAGCTTTATTTACTTGCTTTTTGCATTTGTAAAATCCAGTGTTGCCATGTTAATTGTAAAGGAGCATTCTCCTGAGGATTATTGAAGACTGAATATCAAAGAGACTAGCATAAAATGATAGAGATTCCCAAACAAGAGAAAAGTGGTGAAATTAAATCAAGCTTTGCATACCCATAATTGTGAGAAAAACCTTCAGCAAGAAAAGCATTTTAGCTTTCCACCCCATTGTCATGTATTATGGTCCCATGAAAGCTGGATGTCGATATAAAACTATCTCCTATTGTGTAGCTACATCTGCCACTGCATATCTTGAATTGCTGTGCAGATGCCACAACTTGTCTTGAAATAAAAGAAGGTTGACCTTGGGTTAAGATTGAATTACTTCATTGTACAGCTTCTGCAGCCGCTAGCTCAATTTTTAAACTTCTGGTATCGGTTGTTGTAGAATTGGTCATATGGCCCCTATTGTAAATGTTAAATTGTGCATCTTATTCATGATTACCAATTGAGACAATAGAATGGGAATTTGGAGTAGGAGCATTCCAGACTCTTCAGATCTGTATCTTTGGGTGTAGTGGCATTCTGTGATAAAGATGTCAAACTTTTATTTACCATAGGAGTTAAAGAGACCTGCACTGCCTCCACAGATCCTTCATCAAAAAGTGAACTACCAGACTACTCTATGTAAGTAAAGTTATATCAAAAGTTATTATAATTCATGCTATGCACAGAGGCTATTCAGAAAGCTCCTGTGAAAGTTCTTGCCAAACTACAAAATGTAACTTTTTAAAAGACCCCATCACTGCTGCTCATTCTAAATTTGGACCAGGTACTTTATGTGAACACATGTATATTGAACCTCTCTGAGCTTGTCCCTTCACTTCTAGTGATGAAGCTGCCTTTATGTATCTGAAAAATTTTCTTTCAGAAGCACTCAGACAGAAACTTGTTTTGCTTCAGTCCTCTCTGCCTGCTCGCAAGAACAAAATAGACAAAGGAGGTAGATAGACATGGAAGTTTTTTAGTAGCTAGGCAATCTAACAGGCAAGCTGAATACAGAAATATTGAAATCACTCAGAGCATTATTTTCTTCTATTTGGTACCATTTTTATAGAATAGCTGATACCTTAGTCACAGTAGATAAAATTTACTCTCTAAAATTATTGAATTTAAAATCTTTTAATTTAAAAAATGCATACAGTTTAAAATTTTATATTGGCCTTGATATTAGATGATATAATGTTTTAAGACCTATGCTTACTAAAATCTATTATAAATATATCTTGGCTCAATGATTCTTCAAATTTTCAATGATGTACAGAATCAGAGGATAAGCCTTAACTTGGTGTCAGGTAAAGCTTGATTAAATGTTGTAATTTTAGATGCCTAATATAATTCCATTTTCTGTCTTCACAATGGAACGAGTGCTGTTTTTTAATTTTTTGCAAATACAAGTACTTTTGATTTATGTTGAACAGAAACACTTCTGCCTTAATGACTTCCAGGTTTTAGTTAGTAAGAAAAGAGAAAATACTTTATTTGTATTCATTCATTTCAAGTTGAAAAAGCAGAGAAGTGACATGTTCCTCTCCCAGTCCATGAAGAAAAGCCATGTGGGAGAGGATGAGATCTACTAATTCTGAATGTATAGATTGTCAAAGGTATTTAGGTGCCTGAATTTAGAGGTAGGTGCCAAATGAGTGCAGGTTGGAGGCCTAACTCATTGAATTTCCCATGTATTTCAACTTATATAAACATTCAGATAGAGTTTTATTTTACCAGCTAAATATACCTTAAATGTGCTAGAAACAAAGAGTAAGACCATAAACATTTATTTTACAATTAAAAGTGATTTAATAAAAGAAATGGTAACTCTCAACTGAATCGAAGATTGTTTCTGGTTTGGCCCAGATTTTCAACAGCATTTAGGAGCCTAGCAGTAGAAGTAGGCACCTAATGGGATCTTTCACAAGTGCCTAATTAGATTAGAAGCCTTCCTCATATTGAAGTCAATGACAGCTTAAATGAGTGAAGTTCTTTGTCTGCACTAGCATTTGCCAGATGAATTTCTAAACAGAGCATTGAGAACACTGAAAAGAAAAAAATGTTTTCATTTAGACTCTTTCCTGTCATTTGCTCCAGTCATTAGCCCCCTCTCTTAATTTAACTGTACTACATATGAAACTATTAACTACTTAACCCTGCTTAAAATTAAATACTGACTGACTTTCCTATAAGTGATGTTACCTTCTACTTGTGACCTCTAACCTGCACAAATGGAATGGTCAAAGAAGAATAGCATTTTACACGCTTGAGTTCCCTTGGGATTAGAAGAGCACCCTGCTGTTTCACTAGATCTGAGTTTGCCTTGGGAAGCGATCAGAGGGTTTATGCATTTCATGTTTGGGTGCTTTGTGCTATAAGGTAGTTCATATCTCTGACTGGGTCCAAGGAAGGACATGGTCCTTCATCCACCCTGGGAGTACTGCTGCCTGATCTTTCTCCTGGTATGAGGCCTACGCTTTCATTCCTTCCTCCCTTCTTCCCCTCCCCCAGATAAAGAATTATTTAAGGCACCTTAACAATGCAGCAACATTTGAAGTAAAAATTTAATCAGGTCAGTTTTTTTATTTGTCCCAATTCTAATATTTCAGAAGTAATAGGCTTAATTCTGAATAAGATCTCTGCTGTTACTTCTGATATACCCATACAGTCTTGTATTCCAGTGAAGACCATAATGCTGTGAAGGACACCATAGGTGACACGTAGGCAGAGTACAGGGAGGGGGGACTTGCCCCCCATGAGATCGGCTGCCACCAGCTTCTGTGGGCAGTCGCCGCTTGCACCTGCTGCCCCCACCGCTGCCGACACAGCCAATGGCATCTGCAGGCAGTCCCCACTTGCCATCCTCACCACCAACACCACTGGCAGTGCCTGCGAGCGCTCACCATTGCTGGCAGCTGCGGGCAATCCCCACTTGCCACCATGGTGCGCGCCCAGTCTCGGGAGGCACCAGTCATTCATGAAGGACACTGCAATTTCCCTGACAGGTTCTGGTGTAGGGCAGGGCTTAAGACGTCACATTAATGGATGATGATCAGATGACTACATTAAATATAGTTTTAATACTGCTCCAAATATGTAATGAAACTATAAAACTTAAAAAATATTTTCTCTCTAGGTTAGTTCAAGTTTGAACCTTTCAGTCCTTTTGACTCTCTTCCTAACTAGTCACAGTAAGAGATAACATACATGCATAAGGACAAACTTGCTACAGTACAGCTTAATAAAGTAGCTTCTGTTAACGTGTGCTGCATATACATTAGCACGGATCATGATAATCTCTTTATCGTGAGATACATGCCTAACTACAGTTGCATCACTTCTGACTTTTTGGAATATTCCAGGGCTGTCTGGCACCAAAACACTACTAATTGTGGCTAAACCACAGAAACACTTCTGTTTTTATGATCACTTCTTATTTAAAGAAACTTCTGATTTTATGTTATGCAGGGAGACTAAAACCAATGCCCTCGCTTTTTTTTTTTTTTTTTTTTTTAAATTGACCACTGCAACTGAAACAGCACTGTCTTCAGCAAGTAGAAACTTGAAAGTCAGTCAAACCCAACATTTGAGATTTCTTTTGGTGGGAAGGGAAATATTTGTTTGATTTAGTGCATGGATTATAGTTTCCAAATATGCCCTAGATTGAAAAAAATCATGTTTTTTAAAAACAGGCTTTGCAAAAGATACATTAATGTTAAGTCACAAATGTCAGCCACCAGAAACCATTAAACTCTGCAAACAGATCAGAGCCAAACTAGAAACTTCTTCAGAAAAATATCTACTCTGCCACAGAATTGCTCACAAAATGGCAGAAAAGAGAGACCTCCAATTTAAAGTAAAGCTTCTGGGAGGGTAAACAGAGCCTTGATCATATCTGTATACAGGGAGATGCAGGAACAATTTTTTACTCCACTTATATATGACACTTAAATTATAATGAGGGATATATATGTGTACAGTCATGAAAAATTAGTGAACTAAAGAAGTTTTAGTTCTATGGCTTTTCTTAGCAAATGGGTGTTTTCAGTAAGCTGAAAGCTAGATTTATTTGCTTAACTTCTGTCTTGTTGCAATGGCACATTAGACTTTTTCTAGTTAGAAACTTGCTGCAGATATGAAACAACTGGCTTGTAGCAATGCCAGTCTGTTGGTTAAATATGTCTTTTTGGAATATTTAAAACCAGTATTTACCAGAAGAATTCCTCCAAACTATTCTAAAAATCCTAGAGGCACATAGCTATTGTAGATACTATTTTTCACTGTTTTATTTGATGGTTTTATGTTTTTCTTCAAAATGGAAAAATTATATCCTCATTCTGTGGAATATTTAAATGTCTTGACCACTATCATTTGGGCTCCTAACATAAAATGCTCTTGTATGAAAATGGTGGGGGGACCCCATAAAATTAAATAAATAAAAAAGAGTCTGCATAGATATTTTTTGGTAAGCTTTTAAAAAAAAAAAAAAACCCCAACAGGTTTAGAATATGTTAATTTTAAAATCATGCAACTATATGTAGTTTTACTGAGAACAAAATATCGGCATAGCTCTAAGCCCTGGCAAGAATAGATGGAGGAGTTAGAGTTCCATTCCTTTATCTTTAGAGGATCCAGAGATGAATACTGAATAGATCAGAGCTGATCTAAATGCGATCCTGTGTTTAATTCTTCTCAGCATATGACACTGGGATTGCAGTGCCTGTGGTGACTCAGACAGTACAGCCATTTCGACTTCCCAGTATGTAGACAGTATTGAGTTTCAAATGAGATCTCTTTGGCTGAGGCAAAAGTCAGACATGGCAGCCAAATTCTGGTGTTTTGGGAAAACTGGAGAAATGATATCTGTCCTTCAATGCTTTGTCTAATTGTTATTGTATACATTTGCAAGTTCATGTTGTATCCTCAGCTGACTGTGGCCACCTGACCTGGCCAGTGTGAATTTCTTGTTTGCGCTTGACACAGTTCTGGTTCTCCTTCAAGCTGACCTCCATTGCAGCTTGTTTTATAGCACTTGTCTTGTACTCCAGGCATTCAAATGAACTGAGCACAACCAACTGTAATCTTATCCTATTAACTGTACTTTAATAGTAAAGATTGATACAAATCTGCCAAATGAAAAAAGGATCCCAGCCCATCAATTCAAACTCTCCAGAAGGCCATCAAAACAGTGGGCTTAGCAGCGTGCCCAGAAGGCTGATGTCTTCAGACTGACAGACCAAAAGAAATGGATCTAATAATTAAGGGGCTTTCACAGGCAAAAATTTGCCAGCAGCTCTCCTCTTCTAAACTTACACTTTTTGGTCCCATCAAATTTGAATGCATATTAAAGTTTTCTACATTCTTTTGCCTTTCATCATATATGAAGAACAAAGTATTATATACAACTTGCCACAGAGATATTGTTTCTTAAGTCTACAATAAATTCAGACTCCATATATTTTTACCAAATTTTAAGTGTGTAACTAACTAGCTGTTAAACTTGTTTGATATAATCCCAGGAGAAAAGTATTTTTAAACAACTCTTTCACATTGCTTACTGAGCTTACTTCTAAGAATGTACCATCTATTTGTAATGAATAATAACAATTTTTATACCAAAAGAATTTCATAGAAATTTAAAATTCTTTATTTTTTTTCCATTAGAAAATATATAGCTATTGTCTCATATGAGCAACGCCAGAGTTACAAAGATGACTTCAATGCAGAGTATGATGAATACAGAAGCTTACATGCCAGGATGGAGAATGTAACGAGAAGATTTATGAAACTTGATGCACAACGTAAGCTTCTTTCTCCAGGATCCAAGGAATATCAGGTAAAAAGAAATAAAAAGAGCTGTATCTTTAATTTAACCAATTATTTTTACCTTCTGCTTTGTTATAATCTTCTTCCCTCTCCTCCTGTCTTCTGTCCTTCCCCGCAAAAGTCCCAAACATTTACACATATAACCCCATACTCCAAATTCTTTTAAAACTAATAAAGTCTTTAGGCAAATTACTAAAACTTAATGGAGGAAAAGAAGCTGCTTCATTTGACAGAACTTTTGTGCTGTCTTGGTACATATATGGCCCTTTTTACTGTAGGATTGGATCCTTATGGTCCTTATCTTATGATCCTTAGTGAACATATTCTTTCACAGAATGCAAGAGGCAAGAAATGCTCTAATCTCCATTTTACAGCTGGGGACGTGGGTCAAAGAAATGCTAAGTGATTTATTCAAGTCCATACAGGAAGTCTGAGGCAGAGCAAGGATTTGAGCTCTGGTCTCCCAAGTCCCTTGCTGATTTCCTAACTAAATAAACTCCCAGGTGATATTGGAAAGACAAACTGAACTGGTCATTGCCATCCTGATTTGATGTCATGACAACTAGCAGCAATGAGCAAACCAGCAGGAAAGCGCTAGAGAGAGAAATTAACAGCACAAGAGAAATGAAAAATTACTGAGTTCAAGTTTAGGGTCTGAAGCATTATAAAGGAAACAGCTTTGTACAGGGAAGCAACTGGCACGGATATAAAGATAAATAGGAGAAACTGCTGCAGTTTTCATAGGTATTGTTACAGGTTCATTTTTCCAGACAAACTCAACTCCAGATGGCTTTTGTAGCACATACTTTCCGAAGGGGTGCCAGTAATTAACTTGTACTTACCTGCAGCATTCTCTGTGCAGGCTAATCATGCAGTATGTGGCCTTGTAGGTTTTATACACGATCAGTGAGGTGATCTACTTTCCAGTGTAATGCTCTTAGTAGCTTCTGCTTTTGGGCAGACTGAGCATATATTTTGGGGAAATGAGAAACATGTAACGCAAAATCTCTGGTTTGTTTGGTGTTTTTTTTCTCTCCCTAACCTACACCTAGGATCTTGCCTGGTTTTTCAGGTATCTCTCCTCTATTCTCCTTGCTTTTGTGATATAACATGACAGAACCAATAACTCTGCTGCTGTTGACTACTGACCCCAGTTTCTTTGACCTTGATGAAAAGAATGAGCCCCAAAGTTAATATTGCCTCAGGCTGTATTAACTCTCAATGACTCCCACAGTTTGTTCAGGCTTTGGGAAGATATAAGAAGGTCCTTTTTCCCTTCACTCAAGGTCCTGTCCACTCCTAAGTAATCCCTAGCTATGCAGCATCTCATAGGGGTTGTTAAAAAGGTGGTTATCAAAGGGCACCTGCAAACATAGCAACTTTTCTGTGATGCTATCTCAGCTGTCCCTGTAGACTTGCAGTTCTCTGTACTGCAAAACATAGATAACCAAAGTGTGCGTGTCTGTAGCAAAACAATGTACCCAATTCCCCTACTCCTTTGTTAATATTCAGTTGCACTTTGTAGCCGTGCAGTATTTCCCCAAGTGATATTTATTTAATTTTCTTTCTTGCAGGTTCTTCATGAGGAAGTCCTAGAAGAATATCGGAAGATCAAACAGGTGGGTAGCTAAACTTGTTCTGGCAGAAGTCAGGACAGATGGTGCACATTAAAGACTAACTTGTTTACAGAGGCATAAACTTGCAGCTGACGGCCTACTTTGTCAGATGCTACATATCTGACAAAGTAGGCTGTTGTTTATGAAAGCTTCTGCATCTCTGTTAGTTTCTAAGGTGCCACTTTGCCTTGCCTTCTGCCTGACTGCTGACTAACAAGACTGACTACTTCTCTAAACCTGTTCTGTGGGAGGGGGTAAGAATAGAAATACCAAACACTAGATATTAATCTGTCTAATAGGCCTAAGAGGCGCTCAGATTTATGTTGGAGAAATAATTTCGCATGCTGACTTTTTTTTTCCCCCCCCTCCCCTTTCCAGTCTAGTCCCAACTACCATGAAGAAAAATACAGATGTGAATATCTTCACAACAAGCTGGCTCATATCAAAAGACTAATAGGTGAATTTGACCAACAACAAGCAGAATCTTTGCACTAGAGCGCTGCTTGGACCAGAAGATGTGAATAAACCTAAGCTTATTTATTTAAAATTCCAAATGAGTTGCTCTCAGATTCTAAAGATTAAACTTGTGCATTACAAAAGTTTCAGTATTAGCAGACTTCAGTTACTACTTTTGTTGTTGCTTCTCTGCATATTTGAAGCTGCTTTTTTCTGGTCCTTTCTTTTCTTCAAGACTTATGTTTGTCCATGGAAATCATTTTACCAGTAGATACTGGGGACCCAGTGTCTCTACTTCAAAGTTGTGCACATTTAAAAAAAAAAAAAATAATGTAGCAAGTTCAAATGCTTTTGGATAAATATAAGCCTGTTTTCTGACCTTTCTTGTTAATGCAAACTCTTTGCCTTAAATGATAGAAGGTTTAGAAATTTGCACAAAACAATATAATAAAAGAGAGAGAGAGAAAGAAAGAAAACATTGTTTTGGAGGGTTAAAGAGGCATGTATATATGAAAGCTATATACAGTCTGTCTTTATCGACAGCAGTAATTTACCCCTGCAACTTAAACCCCCATGCAATGGTTGCCTTAAGGTGTTTGCTTGTGTTATACTTAGTGTAGTTAAATTATTAGCTACACTGCTTCCCAGTTTATTAAAGCAACAGGGAAGCATTCTGTGGCCTACCAGCGTCTGAAAGCGTATGCTTGTGCTGTATGTGTGCAAGATTGTGTGGGTGTGAGCATGCATGATGGGGGAAGAAAAAAAAGCTGCTACTCTACGTAGGCCAAACGCTCAGGTTAAAACAACTGACGAGTGTTGCTGTAGGTTTTTTCCTATAAAATTGCTACTTCTCTTGTTGAAGACTAAAGCATTTCCATTTCAACAGTTTGTCAGCTTTATTAATGTTGGGGAAAATTGATACTTTACAAAAATTAAACAGATCTATAGTTTTTGGGCAAAGTTATAAAATTAAACATGTAGGTAACCTATTTATATACTGCTATAAAGTATTTTTTTGAAGAGAGATATGCAAAGAAGTTACTGCCTACATGAAATATATATTTAAAGATTTTTCTCCTGGGTGCCAGGAATATAACAAACAGAGGTATTTAACTATAAAATACTGTGATCATCAAACAGCACAAACTTTCATTTCATGCAGTTTATTGGTTTAATTTGATTTAAACCATCATTTACTTTATCATGCGGGAACATAAGTTATTTGGTCAAAAGAATAAGCATTTTGAATTAATCTCTTTGTTTGTCTTACTATATTTGTCTTTTAAAGTGCTGCCAATTGAAAAGGGAAGCATTATGTTTACAAATCTGATTTTGGAATGTTTGCCAAAATTTTGGTAGTATCTTTAATAAACTCTGTCTCCAGCATCAAAAAAATAATTGTTGTGTGTCACTGTAAACCAGAAAATGTTTTATGTAATTGTCAGAATATGTTCTAAAGTTCCTGGGAGTGGTGGAATTTAGATTTCAGTGTTTGACACATTACTTTCAATAGGAAAATTGGGTCGCATGTAAGACAAGTTGCTCTTATTATTACTTTAGAATAGAGTTAGTCTCACTAACACAATAAGTTGAGACTTCAGGTGCTTCTTACTTTGATCATTGTAATTATTACAGTCTGATTTAAGCTTTGATCTATTTATTTGAAATGTATAAAAAGATGCAAAGGAAATGTCATGCCTCCCATTGAAATCATTGGGAGCTGCATATGTGACCAAAACTCATTATGAAAGTAATGTACAAACTTCAGCACAGTGGTTTGTCACTGCACCAACTCTAGATGGTTACATACCAAGTTGAGGAGAAGATAGGGAAATAATAATGGCTGTTCATTTTAAACAATGAGTATATGATGTCTAAAGTTGGGACCATATTAGGCAGCAGTGTTCTTGCCTCTGAAATGTATGACATGCAAACCCACACTCATAACATCACCTCAACATTACTCTGCTGCAGTTCGCACCGCCTAGTCACTGTGTATAATACTGTCACTTTATAACTGAGCCTTACTGCAGTCGAAGCATTTACTTTTGTCCCTCTGTACAAAAGGAATGGCTGGTGTTGGCACATCTTCTGGTTTACAGATCGTGTCTGCAGCAAGAGGTTAATACTTCAGAGGTCCAGCATTGCATATTAGGCCCAACACACTACTGTAAAGCCTTAATTTTAAATGTCATTTTTTGCATTGAGCATTTCTCAAGCCTTGCAAAACATACCCGACAGCTTACATATTGCAAAACAGTCCTGTCAAACGACATATCTGCTGTTTCCCTTGAATCTGCATTCCTGTTGAGCAAATGTAACAGCCTATTCAAGTAGGGCCTCTAACAATATCGCCCTTTTGGCAAAATTTGCCAACTCATTCAAATGAGAAACAGATGAAATTTTGCAAATCCTGGCAGTTTGGCAAGTTACACTACTGTAAAGTTTGACTCTCCTGTTTGTTTTAAAGAAATGGTGAAGGGGTGACAGTGTGCATGTCTGCTTTTAGGGAAACCTGTGTGTCTTTTCACTACAGCTTTATCTTGAAACCTTTGAAACACTTGTGATAGTCTATTTAAATAGTTTCTGTCAAAGGGAAAAATAACTGTCCTAACTAGCAAAAAAAGAACTCGTACACTAAGGGGATTGTTTTTCAATGTTGCTGGGTTTTGGGATTAGAGAAATTGAGGAAGGAAGAGAAGGATTAGCAAATATTTTAATGTTAGTTGGTCACTCACTCTTAACAGTTGAAAGAGCTTTGTTTGCTGGTTACTTTTTAAAATTTGGTGTTAAATATTGTTCTAAGTCTCTGGTGGCTTTGCAAGTGTGAAAACTTTCTGTTCCACCTAAAATTACAAGATGCTGTGAAAGGACAGGCGGGTTTATAAACTATTGAAACGAGGTACAAGCAAAATTGAATGATTTAAGAAATTCAAATACTGTGACTTTGATTATTCAATTAATACTACTTTTACTTTTCATAGTGATACCCGAGCCAGTCCTTCTCTGGCACCATAAATGTTGATTCACACAAAGACAAATAATACACCTATGCCTCTCTCAAAGGCTCCTTACAGCTGATTATTTTCATGCATTCTCCTGAACCATTTCAATATGCATATGTGATGGCAAGATACGGCAAACATTTCAGTAACCTTCAACGTTTTGGGTAAGGATATTTAAACTGCCTAAAGGAAAACAATATCGGAGAATGAATCTAAGAGTGTTTTAGTAATGTGAAGGCTTAGAGGGCTGTAATCCCCCTCTGCAGACTTTTTGAAGTATTTTAAAACTTTTTAAATTCTACATGAACTGTGTTAAGATTCCATAGACTGAAACACCCTTGGGGCATTTTGAACACTTGAGCCACTGTCGCCCCTCTGTTCTACATCAAGTTCAATAAAATGTTAACTTTGCAATTCTGAGATTTGGTTTTTTGTTTCTTTATAAAGACTTAAACATTTGCACATTCATCCACTTTTGTTATGAGAATGACTTTCCCACATTTATGTAATAGTCCAGACCAACAGAAATGTAAGGATCATCTTAAGCTCTTTGGATGCTGTATAGGCAGTACACATATTCTATGCTGCTCATTATGACACTTCATGAAACAGGATTGTTGGCCTGCTCTAACTCTGGAAATGCTTCAAATGCTACTGGCAGGAGTAGATGGGTGAAGAACCAGGGAAGCTTAAAGCAAGGATATAGAATTCATTCTACAATGGATAATCTCTTCTGGGGACAGCAGAGAGCCTTTACTAGCAAAAAGCATACTTCACCATCTTGTCCGACTGCCAAATGTGCCTCTTCAGTTAGTATTTAAGCTAACAGCTATAGCATTTCCTTTTCTCCTTTGTGCCCTTTAAGGGCAAAATCCCTTTAAAACCCCCTACAATCAGTCCCCTTCATTAATTTTTCCCTTAGTATGTTTCCCCCTCCCCACCACTCTGGGAAATGCCCAGGGTGTTTCCTGTAGTAGGAACTATAGCCTAAATAGTGTCATGAGAAGCAGCTGGTTTCCCAGGTCACCTGCCAGGAGGCTTGGTAACCCTTGTGTAAAAGAGGTGAATTGGGCTTAATTTATTTTATGTTTTATTGTCAAGACAAATGCTTAATATTGTAACAAACCAGTTATCACTTGCCTTCTCCCAGGATAACAATCATGCAGAAATTATTAATCTAATTGTTAATACATAGCAATGTACTTGAAACTGAGAAGGCTTTCATGTTTAAGCAGCTTCTCTTACCCTTTTTCACTGGTTACACTTTATCAGTATAGAGGCTCATCCACCTCACTGTTGCCAAGGCACTAGTTCAGCACGCACTAGATGGCATCTAACTTTCTTTTGAGAAGAAAAATATTGGTTTAAATGGTCCTGAGCAGCTAAAAGAACAGCAACATTTGGAAATGCAGCTTCTGCTGTTTGTGAGGGCAAATTATAGGTAAATGGTCCTAGCCACCCATCCAGCCAGTGATCTGCAAGGTTGAGAGGCTGTTTTAAAGTATTGCATTTAGTTTTTTCTTTTTTCAATTTTTTTCCTGTTTACAGAAAGTAGCGATATAGCCTACTATGCTAGATTCCTGCTAGGGTCTCTCTGCATAATTGTACTGATTTAACTATAGCTGTAAAATATATTTTCTGCTTATACTGGGTATGTACTTCCATTAAATGTTAAGCACATGAGCATATAAGGGCATTGCTTGATTTTAATTATTATCTCTTAGGATAAACATTTGAAGATAAGGCACTAGTCCAATGGCTGCTAAGTTGTTAGTTCATGCCCTACCTTTCCAAAGAACTGTTTGAAGTGCATGCACATTTCTCATTTAAACACATTTACTTTATGGCTTAATAGGATGAGGTCTTTCTGGACTGTCTAATAAAGTAAATGCCAAAAACAGCTTAACATATTTGATTAGAAGGGCTGGCAGGAAAACAAGAACTCTGTTTTGCAGAGTCTTGACCTTTTCACTCTTTTTAATCTGAAATAAACCCCAAAACCTATTTTTGAAATTTAATGAAAAATAATGAACACCAGAATAGCTCTTAGCCACTTGTTATAGACACTCACCTGAAAGATGGAAGATGCAGCTTCCAGCTCTTGGTCTGACTGAGTGCCATAACCACTAAACTTATGACTATTCTGGGGAGTGCCTCTTTCATTGAATCAAATATTTTTCCATGTCTGAAAAATGTTGGTTTCAGTGACTCAGCATTTCCCCAACAAAACAGCATTAAGTTCCAAACAATTTCGAGGTATAAACTGCCCTTTATACAGCATATAAAAAGAACTCCTAGAGCTGCCATTATTTGCCTTTCACACTACTTGAAACAAATGTCAGGTGCTTTGGTATATTTTAGTAGGTCACTGAATTTCATTCAATGACTTGACTTTTTATACTTTTTCAAGTTCAAAACTCCTGTTATGTTCTATCCTACATTTGCTTGCCTTTTTCTACAAAACACCATTGACAATGCAATACAAAACATGAAGTAGATCTCAGAAACCTATTCTGAAAGGAGAGGGAGGGCTCCAAGGGGTATTGTACAAAGGTGGAGGAGTCCTGGCTAGAAGTGGACGGTATCAAAGCATCAGGCCTAAAATGTACCTTTTGCTTAGTGACTCCAGCCCCCAACCATGTACGGAGCCCCTGGATGCCTGCAATGCTGGGCAAATGCCTGCTGAGGAGAACAGCTGATTTTCTCTGTTACTGAAGAGCCCGGTGGCTCTCCTTGGTCCTGTAGGCCAGTTTTCATTCATTAGACCTAACCTCAACTTCGTTGTAGAGACGGAAGGGAATGTGTCCCTACTTCGCAGCCCCAGAAGGACCAGGCTGCAGCCTCTAAGGGACTGGACCTATTTCACTAAATGTGGGATGGCCTGTGATTTCAGGATGACTCCTCACAAGCTTCAAAGCTATTGTAAATGAGCAATACCTGCATGCATCTCTTCATACATAAGGTCATGGGCAGTGTGATGCAGACCCCCTGAGTTCTCTTCAATAACTCAAAACCTGCTTGCTTGGCACACACCAAAGTTAGAAGTAGTGGAAAGCTAGCCCTCTGTTCCCCCCCAAATGAGACTAAAGCACCCACCTGCCCAGCTATAGCATATGACACATGACTAAATCAAAATTACTGTACTGGCATGGTCAGCAAGTACTATTCAGTATTACAGTTGAAAGTAGCCAGCAGAGCATATTTCACTTCTCAGGCATTTTCTGGCACACTACGGTGCACAAATGACTGTTCATTTGAAAATGAAAGATCTTTTTAGCATTTGATTTCCAAAAACACATACCAATCCTCTTGCGCACAGAGTCTGGGAACCTCTTTCAAGTGATTAAGAAGGTGGAAAAAGAAATAGAGCAAATGTTATGCTACCTTGAAGTGTGGCGATGCTTGTGTCACTTTGTTCCCTCCCGCTGGTGTAGACAACTTTTGGGGTCAGGCAACAATGTCACAGTGAATCCAGGTGCAGGAGAAAACACAGATCGAGGTTCACCCAACCCCCGCTGTCGTTTTTTTTCCAAGAAGCTCAGAAAAACAGTGTTTAAGGGAGGGAGGAAGGAGGTTTTATCTTCAGCTTTAGTCAATGGAAATAGAGGACATTTCAACAAAACACTAACTGCTGTCTGTAAAATTGCTTGGCTCGCTGTTACAGCAACTCAGAACTTATCAGGAGCTTTGAAAAAAAAAATCACATGTCCATTTTTGTTTTGTTCTTTTTTTATCTTATCCAATCCTGCATGCACCAAGCCCCACCCTGTTATAAACATTTGTGTACCTGTCTGAATCAGACTTCCATACCTTGGACAAGTTAGCTTGAAGGCTGCCCAAAGGGCCTGCGTATGAGACAGACACCTTCCTGAGCACAGGCCACAGGAGTCAAAAACAAAAAGCAAGCTGTGGGAAGCTAGTGAAGAGGTTTTGGTTTGAACTGGAGCACAAGGTCAAGAGCATCACATTTGTAGTCCATCTTTCCAGCCACTGTGTCTCCAATGCTTCCTGGCCCCTTTGAACAATATACAAAAGAAGCAGCTATGAACCATATTGCTTTGCATTGAGGAGAGGGAGCTGTGAGCCAAATGAAAGTGCCAGCAGATGGATCCAGCTTGCAGGCTGTATATTTGATGTCGTGCCCAGGTTTAGAAAATAGATGCACTCCATAAGAAGACGTCTGTTATCTTGGCACCTTTTGTCTGGCAAGGCTGGTTGAGGTAGTCAGGATTCTGAACTCCATGTCCAAGGAGTGTAGACCTGTGCTCTCATTTAGAAACCTTTTAAATCCAGCTGCAGTCTTAGTCCAGAGACTAAGGAAATAGCTCAACATCAGGTAGCCGGGGGGACTTGCAGCAGGGATTCCTTGCCTAGGGAAAGAAACCACCATGATTTGAAAACTAACTAACAAGTGCCATGTTGGTTAACCCAATAGTATTAGAGCTCACAGATCACCGCTTTCCCATCCTGTGAGAAGCTGAAGTGAAATAAGATAAGTCTTCATTGGGATGCACCTAAGTTTGTCCTTTGGTTGACTGCCTCAGTAGCTCAGTGGCTAAAGTGGTGGTGGCCAACATGCACGCTGCAAGTGGTGCAGGCAACTTGTGTGTGTGTGACATACGGCACATCAGGGAGGGACAAAGTACGGCAGCAGACAGGGCAGAGAGCAAAAAGTAGAGCAGGAGGTCAGGCATGGAGCGCAGGGCAGGGAGCAGAAAGCAGAGAAGCAGACTGGGCATGGGAAGGGGAATCAGTGTGTCAGGGTGGGTGGGCTCAGGGTTTAACTTGTGACATGCCTACCACAAAGGCTGCCCCCCACCCCCACTCTGGGTTAAGGCATACAGATAGTATATGGGAGACTGGAGTCTAAGTTCCCAGCCTGAATCAGGCAGAAGTAGTGTGTTAACTTGAAACACAGTTATATTTTCTGACAAAAAAAAATAGTAAAAATCCCTGCTCAGCCATACTTTGCATCTAGTGCAAGCTACCTTAAAAACACCCTGAACACCTAGGTCAGAGTAACCTAGACAAATTGGAGAACTGAACTGAAAGAAATCTCATGAGGTTCATCAAGGACAAGTGCAAAGTCCTGCACTTAGAACAGAAGAATCCCATTCACTGCTACAGCCAGGGACTGACTGGCTAAGCAGCAGCTCTGCAGAAAAGGACCGGGGGGGCAATGGACAATAAGCTGAATATGAGCCAAGAGTGTGCCCTTGTTGTGAAGAAGGCTGACATACTGGGCTGCATTGGTAGGTGTGTTGAGGGCTAGGGAAGTGATTATTCCCCTCTATTAAGCACTGGTGAGACCACATCTGGAGTACTGTGCTCAGTTTGCTCACCCCCAACTACAGAAAGGATGTGGACAAATTGGACAGAGTCCAGCGGAAGGTAACAAAAATGGTGAAGGGGTGGGGGATATGACTTACAAGAAGAAGCTGAGGGAACTGGGCTTATTTACTCTAGAGATAAGAAGACTGAGAGCAAATTAAACAGCAGCCTTCAACTACCTGAAGTGGGGTTCAAAAGAGGATGGAGATAGACTGTTCTCAGTGGTGGCAGATGACAGAACAAGCAATGGTCTCAAGTTACAGCAAGGGAAGTTTAGGTTAGATATTAGGGAAAACTCTCTCAATAGAGGGTAGTAAAACACTGGAATAGGTTACCCAGAAAGGCAGTGAAATCTCCATCATTGAAGGTTTTTAAGACCCAGGTAGACAAAGCTTTGGCTGGGATGATCTAGTTGGGGATGGTCCTGCTTTGAGCATGGGGTTGGACTAGATGACCTCCTGAGGTCCCTTCCAACCCTCGTTTTCTATGATTCTAACTTTAGGATCGACTGTGACGCACACATTTTCCCTCAGGTCACTGAACAAGGGTCAAGCAAACAGGTTCATCTCCTTTAATAAAGTGGACACAGGCTAGATTTGCACAAAGTGTGGGATTTAAGTTGTACTTACACTTTCATCTAGAAGCCTGACAATTCTGATTGTGACAAGGGAACAACCCAAGCAGCCTTTTGTTTCACCTGTCCTAGGGAAGAGGCTGTCCTTTCTAAGTCTAAGACACTAATTCTAGTATAAAGAAATGTACTGTCTAGTAGCCTTATGCAAATTGACTTTGTAGAGCACCAAGACGTAACCTAAGTACATTAATAATATTATAATACTGTGAACACTTAGCTGCACTTGACTTGTTCAAGCAAGTGCAGATGTTCTCAAGCATTCTAGCTTGGACAGGTTCTAAATGCTGATTTTTTTCACCATATTCGTCCTTCATTAGTAAGAGCGGGGGCTAGAATTAAAAGGCAAGCGGCTTTCAAAGCACATTTACACCATCCATCCATGAAAGCTCTTTCATAAGCAAGTTCATTTTAAAATGTGGAAAAGGCATTCCTTTTTTTTCTTTAAATCAGAATGTTAAATTACTCAGCAGCACTGGTTGCCACAAGATATCACTAAGGGCAAAAGCTCAACGGGATTAAAAGGTTTAGACATGGCAAAACCCAGCATAGACCTAGACAGAAGAAAACATTCCATAATGGGAACATACCAGTGTTTACAGAAACAAAAATATGCTCACCAGCCCTGTGAGAAGTCAGCCTTTTGCACATCTGGGGGATAGTGTAGCTTGTCTGCCAAGTGGAGAGCTGGCTGCTTACAGAGCCTGGGAAGAGGAGAACAGTTTATCTACCAGGTGGGCAGCCCATGAAGCCATTCAGATGACAAGAACCAGGTAGTTTTCTCACTGGCCAGTTAAACAGCCATTCAGAAAGACTATAGAGATGTTGGGCTGGCCAGTCCACCTATCTGCCTGTTTGTTTTCACCAGAAGGTTCAACAGAATGGACATGTTCCCTGAAAGTGTTTTTATTCAATTGAATGAGCATTTTCCCAACAGAATAAAATTCTATCAGGACGCTTCCAGCTAGCTTTACAGAGACAACATGTAGAGAGGACAGTAAGATTTATGCAAAGTAAAGGTGTCTCCCCTACCTGTGTTCATCTGTATCGTGAAGCACAGAATAATTAAACTTCCAAGTTACCTGAAAATAACATCTGGGGAAACATGCACACAATCATGAAAATGACGTTTAAAAATGATCAAATCAGTATGTACTGACTGAGTGTCTTTCCTGAAATTACTGCTGGAGGCATTTACCAGTTTGTAGATGCCCAAGTTGCTTTGCAGGACCATCTAGCCTCAGTCAACGTTTAAGACTCCATTTCTGAGAAACACTGTATAGAGCTGCAGCAAATAAACCCACACATAGGCAGTCTTGTGGCTAAGGAACTGACACTGTGGTGCAGAAGACTTAGGATCAATTTTTGCCTGTGTCCACAGACCTCCTGCGTAAACTGGGACAAATCACACAACTGTATTTCAGTTCCTGGTGTGTAGAAATGAGGACAGTACTGCCTTTTCCTGGCCTTCGTCTCATCTGCTTAGACTGTCCTCAGGGCCTGGACTATACTACAAACTTCTTTTGTGATATTTGCTGATCTGCCGTCACAAGTAAATGTGATGGACACTACTACTGTTCATGCTTCCCCTTCCCCTCACCTCCCAGCTTGATTCAGTAGCAGGGGAAAGGATAGGATGGGCAACACCGGCAGCATTCATTCCCTGGGCTCTGGAGCCACACAAAAGCAGGGGTTCCTGGCAGACCCCACACCAAGAGCTCACATAGGGCACAGACAAACCAGGCCACCACACCCTCTCTAATCCTACCTCCTAAACCCCTGGATCTCCCTGTGGCTGCATTTTTTTTTTTTTTTTTTTTTAAACACAAGCATGTAAAAACTGGAAAGTCAATGCTTTGACTAGAGATCCCAGGTCCTGGTCTCACACTGTACTGGCAGGGAGTTCACTTCTCTTTGGCTTGCAGTGCTAGACTGTGGAGACACTTATTTACTTGTTAAGTAGATTTTTGACCCAGAGACCAGCATCCCCTTCATTGTAGCGACCACTATCAAGAAAAATTGGAAGAGCCGCTTTCAAATTCTTCCTCTAGGAATGGCATTGTTGTTTCTTCCACTACAGTAAGACACCTTGACACCTTCCTGCTACTTGCCAGGATTTCCCTCTGGACAATCACTGTTGGCAGCTAGGTAGCAAACAGACCACAATGGCCCTGAGCTGCCTACTTCGGGTCTTTGTCACTCTCAGAAGAGCAATATCAGGCTTATGCCACCACTGCCTAGGAGGAAAGTCCATTATTATCATTGCATTTTTTCCTACATTCCTCCCCTGGGACTCCTATCAGTTTCCTAACCCATTACAGCTACAAGATTACAGGAAACTACTTTCAACCCATAGTGCCTGTAGCTACACAATTTTCCTGAAGAAAAAATGTCTGACCCTCTGCATAATTGCCAGGTGAACTTTATAGGGAATAAATGTAGGGGAATCTTCCTTCTCCCATTACTGCTATAAAACAAACAAACAGTCTCTCTCTCTTCCTCAGTCTCTACAGCTGGAGTGTATTTCAAATGTGCACCCACTTGAAAGATGGGGACAGAGCAGGAAACTGAAGCAGCACACATTGTTCTTCCAGTCCCCAGAGACTGCTGACCAAAAGAACCAAGGTCAGAAGGGCTACATGCTGGAAAGATCCCAGAAGAGAGCAGAAAATATACATGTTGCAAGAAAAACAGAATGAGAGATCGGTGCAACCAGGGCACAGGCATCTAGGATATAGATGGGGAATGTGTTGGCCTGCTCACCTCTCTGGTGGGACACTCCTTTGCACCTGGGGTGAGTGTTTGCTGCACAAATTTGTTGGGGCCTTCTCCCAGTCTCTTCCTCTCATACACAGCAAGGACACTTCTCCCTGCTTCCTTGTGCCAAACTTCACTTTCAACATCATATGGCTGTTCATCATTTGTTGCATACACATGCCTCCTAGCAGTACTTCTTGTAAAGCAGGATTCCCCTTCTCTTAGGTTAGATCCCAGGACCCTCACATCTCAATCCATTTCTCTAAAATGCAGAGTGGAGCTCAAATTCCTCACACCACTGCCCAGTGCGTTTCCTGGTAGTAAAAAACTTTGTTTCTACAAATTCATAAGTTCAGTTATGTCTGCTTTTCAATGGCAAGAGAAACAGTTTTAAAAGGTTGGAGAGGGCCCAAGTCTCTTGAAGTAGTCCTAGCTCTTCCAGCATGAACTCTCCCAGGATTAACTGCACACTTTTTTTGCTGTGAATGCTGTAGGAAACAAAAAGCGTCATTGGTACAAAAAGTTCACAAAAAGCAAACACTGTGGTCCTTGGTGGTGCATACTGTCAGAGTAGAAAGCAGTGATTTTATCTGAATGATTATTTCTTCCAATTCTAAGTGTGATAAGCCTAGTGGTAATCTTTCCTTCATTAAAATTTCAGGGGAAAATAGGTGCTACTGCTTTCCAGGAAGACCCCCACCATCTTTCAATTGTCTAGGTCTTGAATTTTGATGGATTCAACATGCCTGTGCAATAGCATGAAGGTGGGCTTGACATTTTAAAAAGGACATAGAAAAGCTAGAGAGGGCCCAGAGGCAGCCAAAGATGATAAAGTGTTTGAAAGGCAAGTAATGTGAGAAGAGGCTGAAGGAGTTAGGCATGTTCAGCTTGTGGAAAAGATGCTTCAGAAAGGGACATTATAGCAATCCCCAAATATTTGAAAAGCCACCATAAAAAAAGAGGGAAAGCACCTTTTCTCTCTTGCCAGAGAGAGGAGGACATGGATCAATGGCTTGAAGTCACAGCAAAGTAAGTTTAGATTGGATATCGGGAAAAAAATGTCTTCACTGTGAGAATGGTAAGGCAATGAAATGGACTGCCTAGGGAAGTTGTGGACTCTCCATCACTGGAGGTGTTCAAGAAGAGGTTGGACAGCCACTGGTTGGAGATGATCTACGTGCAACATCGCGGTGGTTGCCCACGCCTTCCGTCTCCTGACCTGCTCAGACATGACGGTAAATACCATCACCACCAGCGCCCTTGAGGAGACCGCCCGCAAGAGGATTGCGAGGCAGCCGGCTGGACAAGACTTGGCCACCTCCTCAACGGCTCACTGGAGGGCGAGTTCAGCTGAGACAGCAGGGACTTTGCCTGACCGTGGAGCTGAGCCCGCAACGCCACGCACCGCCTTGGAAAATGCATTGGCTGCGCCTGGACCTGGACCTGGACCAAGGCGTGCCGGGAGCTAGGAGTCTCCCTGCGACCAGCCCCACACACCGACTGCATCATCATGACACCCCACACGAGGACCTTCCTGGAGAGGTTCCTGAAGGACACCGTCCAAAACAAGTACACCAGCGACCTGCGGACCAAATCCAACCGCCTGGTGAAGGCCATCCCGGCCACAGCGGGGGAGATCTCTGTGAACCGCACTGTCCCAGGCTGTGACCTGACATCATCATCATCATCATCGACAAAGAAGCCAAGAAGGTCGTGATTGTGGACGTCACCATCCCTTTCGAGAACTGGCGCCACGCCTTCACCAATGCCCAGGCTCGCAAGCGGGAGAAGTATGCCTCACTGGCTGACACCCTGAGGGGCTGTGGCTACGACGTGATGGTCAACGTGCTCATCGTGGGAACGCTCGGAGCCTGGGACCCCAGCAATGAGAGCATCCTGTGTGCCTTCCGCGTCTCCCGCCTCTACGCCAAACTGATGCACTGCCTCATGGTGTCCAACACCATCCGTTGGTCCCGCGACATCTACATGGAACACGTCATGGGCCACCGCCAGTACTCCGACCCCACCAGATGAGCCGCTGCCAGACCAGACCCGGAGGGCACCCCCTTCACTTCACTCCTAGAGGATTCCTTGACCACAGACGACCCCGCTCCACCCGAAGAGGACCCCCGCGATGAGACTATATGGACTGAGACACTTGCTCCGAACCACTTCCCCCACCATTGTGGACCATTGTAATGGGTTTGTGTGTATCCATCTCCTTTCTCTCTCAGTGTTGCAAACCCCCTCCTTCCCCTTCCCCCACCCCCAGGCTTAGTTGGTTAACATTGCATCTCCTGTAACCTAGTTGCGCTCCCCTCCTCACCCCCATCCCTCTATTGTTAGTCCCTCACTCGGGCACTCTGTATTTCCATATCAGCTTTGTCATCTTTTTTCTGGATTCCCAATCCTAAACATTTACTAATAAAAATATCTATGTTTTACCATAGTTATTTCCCATGCTTCTGGGCTTTGCTGGTTGCTCCTACCCCACCACTCTCCCCCGGCCCAGCCCCCCACTTTTTTTTCCCTGCTATATGTGTCAGGGTTTTTTAAGCCTCCCCAGAGGCCATGGTGTTGACTACAGCTAAGGCTGGGGACTTCAACTGAGCTATGCCAATGCTAGGAGCAAAGCCAGAGATTCCTGGCTAGGGAGTCTTGCCCCTACACTTAGAGTCAGACCAGTCACCATATTTTGGACCAGGAAGGAATTTTACCCAGTGGTCAGATTGGTATGAACTGTGGGGGGTTTTCCCTTCCTCTGTAGTGGAGGACATGACCCTTTGCTGAGGACCTCTTAAGTGTACATTGACAACAATTCACAGAAGCAGGACATTGGCTGCTGTGGTTCTCCTGCTTTACCTGGGGTAAGTTAGGGTGTTCAGACTGTGTTGTGTCAGGGTTGAGGGTAGTCTTATGTAATGTTTAGACTATGGTTGTATGGGATGGTTTGGATAAGAATAATCCTGCCTCAGGCAGGGAGTTGAAGCAGATGACCTCTAGAGATCCCTTTCAGCCCTACTTCTCTATGACTTTATGAGATAACACCGAATGATCAACACCATTTCCTGTAGAACCTACAACAATTGTTTATCCCGTTCTTCTCTAGTTTTAATTTCAGCAAACGTAGAATGTGACCTATAGATGCATCTTCCCTTCATTTGGGTAAACTAGTCTGTTTAAATACATCCTCATCCCAGTTGGCTTAAATACCTTAGTCCTCTGTAACTTTTCTAATTTTTAATCCAATATTTTCTCCATGATATCAGTCCATTGTATTTAAACAGAGACTCAATTATCATTTCAGAAAGTTTTATGAAGGGTGTGTTGGTTTGGGTTTTTTGTGTGAAGATCATCTGACATCAGAAGTGGCTAATAGCAACCTTTATTGACTTCTGATGTCAATGGGAGTTTTAAAAATGGACTCTTAGTGGAAGAAGTCAAAGCAAATTAATTGTCAATGAAAGTGATGTGTACAGTCATGTTGTTTAGTTAGCACGCAGTCGTCTCATTCATTTAAAAAGCAGTCTGATGTCAGAGATGAATGCAAACACTGGTAACTGCTCTGAAATAAAACAAAAGACATTAACTGTACCCAACAGAATCAGATAACTGGCTGTTTACCCATGCTGTTTGTTTAACAGATTTTACCTGGTCAGAAATCAGTCTGGAAAACAGCATTTAGCAATGGCTTACATAAAGGTTGGACTAGTATCCTGTCTCCAGTAGTGACCTACTCATATATTAGTATATTTTTATATTTGAGGCACCCAGCTAGTTTCATATTACTTTATAAGGTAGGAACCTCTATCAGGAAGCTCACATTATAAAAGTGCCCATTCTCCCCATTTAAAAAAGAATTAAAGATAATAATTTTTAAAAACACGCAGTACTCTGCTAGCCCGGTTCAACATTACATATGCTTTATCTAGGTGGCATATTTTTCTGTTCTTGTTATCCCTTCCCATCCTCGTCAAGTGCTCCAAAGCTCATTTCATTTACAACCCACATAACTTGACTTGGGAGAGAGCAAAATACAGCAACTGCTTAATTTGTTGGACGTTTGTTGTTGTTGGGGTTTTTTTTGCATCCTCTTATAAATGAGACTGGGTTGGCTATGTACATGCCAGTTGGCTCCTGCCATAAGTTTTCATATTTCCTGAATGCATTTAGCCTTTTTCTATATTTTCTCAAATCAAATATAAGCAATGTTATGCATTTCTCCATATGTTAACCTGGAAACAGCCACTATTTCCACAGCCACTGTTAGAAAATTAGAGTTGGAAGAGACCTCAGGAGGTCACTTAGTCCAACTCCCTGCTCAAAGCAGGAACACCCTCAACTAAATTATTCCAGCCAGGCTTTGTCAAACTGGGCCTTAAAAACCTCCAAGGACGGAGATTTCACCATCTCCCTAGGTAACCCATTCAAGTACTGACTTGGACTTAAAGTCACGCGTGACAATAACTAGACAGGAAAAATGTTCATGCTTCCTAAGCAACCCAAAGTTCAATCTGTTCCTATCCAAAGCTTTATTGGCAAGACCAGGCTTTTGCACAAGATTCATAGCATGTCCTGGTTGCACCTGAGCAAGAAACATTGCAAAATCAACTTGATCCAGATCAAATCAGAGAGTGCAGAGCTAAGCGAAGATATTAAAGACAAAATTTGAGCATTTTTTCAAACTTTAAGAAGGGCCTTTTTCTAATATTGGATAAATGTTCATATCAGATCTTTAGCTAAGCCATTTCCCTCATCCTTAATCCCTGACTATTCTGCTCTATTATTGCAACAAGGGTGGTTTAATTTTATGTATATGTGCTGGAATGCAGTTATGCAACCTGACCTTTGTTCTGCATGTTCCTTAATTTTTTCCAACTCTGTATGTACCAGTGTCTTATTTCTTTACACTGGCCAGAGAGAGACAGCGAAGTTTTATTTCTACCTGACTAAATTTAGGTTTTTTGCTACTGTCAGTGTAATTCTACTCTCCTAGAACATTAGATTCATTTTCCCACAAAGGAACAGCAAATTTCTATCTGAGATGTTCTGAAAGACATGTTCTATACATAATAGGTAAACTCTTCCCCCCCTTTCTCTTAAAATAGAGAAACTTCTCATTTTAAAAAGTTATTTCAGATGTTGGATTAATAGTCCTGTCCTCTTTTAGCTACAGGATATATACGCACAAAAATCTTTCTATGAAGTTAATTATGTTTTTGGTCAGTGTTTGCTTTAAAGAACTGCCACAGTTTTTCAGAAAGATGCAATGCTATAAAAATGCTATAAAAAATAAAAATAGGTCAGATTCCTCTGGAGAAGTACAGCCTGGGTTGTTGGCTGGAGGTCAAACTTCTTGTTTTACTACATCTTCCAGATCTCCACCTATTCACATGTCAAAGATGTAATGGTTGCCTATGCCAAGCATAAGGAAGCAATTAGCGGGCATTCTGAGACAAGTTCTCAAACAAGAGGCAGTATCCATTCAAGAGAGTGTGCCAAAGTGTCCCCATGCAGGTAATTACTGGAATTGTCAGTGCAAAAAGGATATAAAGAGATTTAGACAGCTATTCTGATGATACAATTTCAGGCATATTTTTTGCCTATAGAGCTTGGGTTGGGCCCTGAAGAATTGACCATTACAGTTCAACAGAAGGACTATAACAAGACCCTGAAAATGACAAGAAATCTTTCTGCTACAAGATCAGAAGAGTTAAACTTGAAAGAGGAATAAGAATATTCTCTGATTGTTTGCAAAGTATGGTGTCCATATTTTGAACAAGTGCTTTGAGAATAAAGCCAAATCGAGTCAGAATAAAAAATAAACTCAGATTATGCCACTCAGAAGTAGAAAGATCATACTTACTAATAATATGTGGTGTCTCCTCATCTTAACAATTCTAAAACTCTGCAGAACTTTCAAGCCTAGTGCACTATGGCTAACAGTCTTGCACATCCACATGATAAGTTACATAGAGGAAGGAAAAACTTAATGATACTCAATTTTCATATCACAAAAATATTACAATAAATATATTAAAATAATCCAGACAGCTGCTCTGTTTCTATTACAAATTTCTCTATTTATTGCAATACCATGAGCTGCTAATTCACAAAGAAGTTTGTTAAAGCCCATTAAGCACCTCACTGCTTCTTTAAGATCCTAACTACCTTGGCAAATCTAGCTCCAAATCATTAAAAATTCCTCTCACAAGAACTTTGATCTTGTCTAGATTTTGTCACCCTCTACTTTCCATTCCAGTCCACTTGTAGTCCAAGATCTTTACTCATGGCCTTTTAAGTTACATTGTAAAAAGTCTTAAAGGACAATGGCTGGGTTTTATGCCTCTACAAATAACAAGCTTTGTGCAATTATGCCTTTAAAAAAAGTAAGTCTCAATTTACTACCAGAGGTGGCCTCAATTATGAAATACCCTTGAGTGTGCAAAAGTAATCTGTTGCTATGTGGTATGTAAGTCTTAAGAAAGCCACTTGTGTAAAAAATGATTTGATGTAGATATGTGGTTTTTATCGCTAAGCTACCGGGACAGGGAGGATTCAGGGGAGGTGCAGCGGCACTGTCAACACCCCACCTTTTGTTCACTGCACAAAGTGCAGAACCTTCTCACCAGCATGCCAGCACCTAGGAACATAAGAAGTGCCATACAAGTTCCTGCTGGGATCCCCTCTTTTCCCCTTTTCCCATCTTTTTCCCTGCTGCTGAATTTGGGGTGGGGGCAAGGGGAGGAAAGGGGAAGAGCAAACAGCAGTGGTGCTCACTCCCTGGTCTCCAGAGCTGCTTTCAAGCAGGGGCAGCAACCAACCAGTTAGCCCAGACAGCTCAGAACACATGCAAGCTCTGGCAGAAGCAACACTGACATGCCAGTGTCACAGGATCACAGTGAGGGGTTGCATATGCATAGTGAGCTCTTTTCTCTGCACTTGCACCATGCAGCTGCAGAGAGTGTGGTTGCACCCCTGTCACCACAATTCTGGGCCCACCTATTTACCTGGAATATTATATACCAATTAATTGCTTAGGCTGCCTTTCTGAGTCTTCTCTGAAAAAAATATGCAGCTTAAAAAAATCCTTTGTGGCCAGGAACGTGGCCAGGAGTGCAAACATTTACCAATTATGAGCCAAATCTAGAATTATCTAGTTCCCAGGAAGAGATTTGAATAAGTCCTTCAAATGAAATTCTACAGGCAATTTAAGGGAGGCAATAAAAATCACATCTATAATGAGACAAAAGCCAGGATAATGGGCTTAGTGTTTCTCACTCCAGTAAGAAACAACACTGGATAGTTAATGACTATCAATAATCAAACTTATAAGTCAAAATTGACTCAAGCAGTTCTAAGGAGGTGATACTCCCCTTCTATGTGGCACTGGTCAGGCCGCAGCTGGAGTACT
>NW_017728909.1:63760886-63788883 GCF_001723895.1 Crocodylus porosus | reverse complement strand
CTAGACATCAGGAGGCGCTACTTCACTGTCAGGGTGTTTAAGAGGAGGCTAGATGTACACCTTGCTGGGGTTGTTTGACCCCAGTACTCTTTCCTGCCATGGCAGGGGGTCGAACTAGATGCTCTGCTCAGGTCCCTTCTGACCCTAGAAACTATGAAGATCTGGATTTAGCTCTTATTTTCCACTCTTAGGGTGCATCTACATGTGTGCATTTACTGCTGAGCAACCTAAATTACTGCACAGTACAGGCATGTGTCTACATGTACATGCTCATACTATGGAGTAAATATGGCAACTTTTGCCAACTTGTGTGTAAATTTGATACCTGCATGATGCACGTATCAGATTTATGACTGATTAGTTACTGTGCAGTAATGCACGTGTAGACACGCCCTTACAGTATTCCATGCTAATCACAGATTCAGCATTGACTCAGAGTGAGCAGTATCACTTATTGACTCACCAATACACTTCCTGCACCACCTTTACAAATCAAGTATGAGCTATGCTTGGCCATATCCAAACTAATGAGATGTTAAAGTCATAACAAAGTCACTGCTCAAAACCTGATGAAGAATGTCTTGCATTAGACAGTGTCTAACTATCCCAACTATGATAGCCAAATAAAAAATATTTGCCTTGCCTTGGAATTACAACTAGACATTGGATAGCTGTAGGTGTAGTTTGAATCTGTTACAGAGATAATATATCACTTTGCTATTATTTTTAGCTATCAAGGATTAATACACAGAGAAACTAAAGTAGCATCACACAATTAGCAAAATGTTCTGCTTGCTACAAATTAAAGACTAATTCACTATGGACTAGTGAAGAAACTAGTTCTGCTAAAAGTCTAGTAGTTTCTCTCTCCCATATTTCATTTGACCCAAAAGTAATGAAGTGGTTCAGGCAGTTAGTATTTTGTGCCTTTTGCTTTGAACCAGCTAGGGAGGGAAACTACTTGGTCACAAAGCATCAGACTGGAACTCCAGCTCTTTATGCATAAGAAAATCACAACAGAAACAGAATGAGGTTGATGACAAGGACTTAAATAGCTTATTATTAAACACCGAATTTTATGTAGGTGCTCAACCTTTGCAGGCCAGGAAATTTTACTAAGTGGGTGGAAGAAAGCCTGTTAGTAATAAAGAATCAAGTTATTGCACATGACTGAAACTCGCTGAATGGGTGTTTTTTCCTGTACTCTTCTGCAATTATGACTACTCTTATTCTAGAATGACTACAAACTACATTTGGCTCCTGCATCTGAAAGAATATATATTTTAATATCTGCTATTAAAACAAAAATGTTGGTCTTCCCTAATATCCTTAGCATGGGCTGCTTGAAAGGTAGACTCCTAGGCATGCGAGACTACAGGGAAGTTAAATAACAGGAACAAACAGGAATAGGGATAAGACCCCACCTCAAATTCACTTTTCCATGTTATTTTAGCTCTTCAAGGTAAAAAGTATTAGACATAATCATAGGTAATCAAGTCATGTAATCAATCTAAAGTGCCTTCTGTGCAATATAATGATATAGTATAGCTCCACAAGAATTTAGAGGTTTAATCTATAGCAAAATCCAAGATATTATGGTGATAGACAGGCATTTATAAATGCCTGCAGACAGATGAGAGGGCGCAACTCTTCTCCCTAAAACACAAGTCTTCTGAAGCCTCTTTCTAGAAAGATAAACAAGCACAGAAAAAGCTGTAAGGAATAAAATTTTCAAATGTCAGCATCTCAATCCTATGGAGACATGTCATATTTTCCTCATCCCTTTTAAAATTCCTGTGTTCCATTAAAATGCCTGTGGCCCTGAAGGCACCCTATGCTTCAGCATGTTAAGAGTTATTGCCACTGTTACAAAAGTGCTGACTTTAAACAAAACAAAACAAAAAAGTCTTTGTATTGCACAAACTTGGAAAAGCAAAACTCTGAATGTTCTAGACAACACTATAGTTTTGGTTACACAAAGTAAAAAGGTGAATTCATGAACTGTATATCTTAGAAATTCATCTCTGTAAACTGTCATGCTCTATACTGGTGTAAGGAACAACAAAGCTCAGTAAATGAAATATGACAATGACCTGGCACAGGGTTCAGGGAAACATCTTTCATCCATATGAGAAGTGCTTTACACAACTTGTACTAACCAATTGTATGCACAGTTCTTTGCCACCAAAAAAACCACATCAGCAATTTGAAGACCTGATCCTGCAAGATAAAAGGGCCAACCTCCATTCATGCCAGCAAATATAAAGTGTGCACTCAACATTTTGTAGTACACATCTAACATCCTGCTAATATTAGCCCCTCCTGCATCACTCAGGAGTTTGCCAAGCAAGCAGGGACCAAAGCAAATGTGGTGGTAAACCTTCACTATGCTCATGCTGATTCTGGGGCTGCCTGATTGCCAAGTCATGAAAGTGATAATGTGCAGCCTTTTGCCCAGATACATGCCTTATACCATGGGTGCTGAACCTGCCAGAAGTGGCATGGGCAGCCTTTGTATGTGGCACACATCAGATCAAGGAGGGGACAGACAACACAGTGACAGATAGGGCAAAAACCAGAAAGCAGAGCAGCAGATTGGGCAGGGGGCAAATATCAGAGCCTATGAATGACCACCAGTGTGGTAATGGCTCTAGTTTGATATCTCCTCTGAAAGGCTGTACCTTCAACAGCAAAGTATCACATAAGAACATGTGGGGGCATTGATTCAATTCTGACCCACAGGCAAGGATTCCCTTCTCAACACCGCTTCCTTTACTGCCTGGGATATGCCTGGAGATCTATTTCCACACCATTGGACACAGTCCAATCAATTGCTATTTTTAGAGATGTAGAATTAGTGCTATATTATCTGGGAGACCTTTTCATCAGGGGCAGCTGGCCCTCATTATTTTTGTTTTCTTTAAAGTAGTGTTAAAAAATGGGAAAGACAAAAAGCAATTTTGAAGCTTCCAAACAAGCTGATGAATCAATGGAGAACGTTAAGCTCTGACTAATGATGCTTCTATGGCAGACATGGGTGAAATAGCTCACTACACCAAGGCAGGTAGTCTCTCAGGGCCTTGTTACACGGTAACTTTAGGCAGCTTCTGGAACTCTTAACCTCTAGACTAGCTGCATGTTAACACCTTTTAAGTTAAAGCACTCTTATTCGGCTTAAGGTTATGCACTCCAGAACAAGATTATCTCTAATCAGCCTAATATTTCTCCTGTTCCATTAACTTATGGCCACTCTCCAGAGCTTTTCTGCCTAAACTGAAGTCCTCCAGCATCCCAAGAGGCTGTGGGTGAGCAGGGAAGCTGGGGCACAGTGCCTCACTGGGAGCGGAGCAGGCCACAGGCTGGATGGCACCTGGGTCAGGCAGGCTCAAGGGACTCAGTGTGGGCAAGACAAAATCCTTCTGCAAGCTAGATATGGTCTGCAAACTGCATGTAGGTGTCCCGTCTCATCCCTATAAAAGGACAAGAGCTTACTTGATGGAAAGAGACACAGACTATTGGCGATCTTGCATACTTTATGGACTGGTGGTGAAGATAGTGAATACCGTCCCCTGAAATGGGGTGAAAGACTGTCCCTGCTTAGAGGTAGACAAGATGGGGAGATAAAAGCAGAAGATGACCTACTGAAGAGTTAAGCTGGGTGAAAAGTTTATAGCTTCCAGAGAAGGAGGAATTCTGGGCTACGATCTTGGTTGGGCATGGACAGGGTATGAGGGGTGGTGAAGCTCTGCATCAGAGACTGGCATACCCAACAGCTATGGATGCATGTTAGCTGTTCATCCCCTTTGTTATATTTCTTTTTGTTTTCTGCCATCAAGGCATAGCAGGGGAGTCAAGGGGAATGATGGCTTGCAGGGTGACCAGAGACTGGTACCCTGTAACAGCCACTAAGTGAGCCCCTTCCAGCACGAATATGTTGGCATTCCAGTCCTCACCAGCCCATTGTTACTTGTCTGAAGCACATAGTAGTCACAGAAATAATCTAAATTATGGTATTTTATGTCAGAGTTGACTTGGAATATTTTTTTTAATGATTTTAATAAACAAAACCTTCCATTCCCACCCCACCCTTTAAGATACTTCTAAGTTATCTTCTAAGCTCCAGGTTCCCTCCTAAGGCCAACTAACTGTTCTAGCAATGGCATTAAAATCACTGATGAGAATCCCTTAGATACACTGCAGGGTTTACACAACTGTACAGCACCTATGTAGCCAAAACCACACAGAACTCTGAGGCAGATATAAGGGAATTGAGCCCCATTTTTTTGTGGCAGAACTAAATTTTGCCCATAGAGAAGAAAGAAAAAAACCCCAGAACCACATGGGTATTAATTCAAGCAAACCGATTTCTGGATCCACTGGACCTTCAGGGATACCATTTGATTTCTTTCTTCTTACTTCCTAGCTTCTCTGCCAGCTAGGCCTTGGCTTTTCACTCCAAATAAGACAACCCCAACACACCTAAGCACACCCCAGCTTTAAGCCTCCAGGTAGCAATCAGGTGTACACTTCAGGATCACCAATTCAGCACTCTGTCAGGAGCTTAAGCCCCAAACATGGTTTGCTTTAAAAGTGCCTTGTCCCCATAAGTGCTCCATAATGTGCATTTTGTTTTTCCCCCACTGAAAGTACCAATAAGAGGAGACTACAAAGGAAGAGGTTGCAGTTAAAATGTAATCATTGGGATGTGTTGTAGTTATTTGTGATCCAGTCAGGCAAACATATAAAGCTACTGCAATAGCAATGTGACACAGGGCCTGCAAGCTGCTACTGATACTCACTGTTTGTTAACTTCAGCTGAAACCATGAACATTCCGTGCCTTACTGGACTAGGCCTTTCTACATTAAAAAGGGGAGGAAAAAAAAAGGACACTTGAGGTAGAACTGTGGAAGTTATTTTTGCTCAAGTTAGGAAGCTTTTAAATATCAATATATGATGCAAACCATTTTTATAGAATACAAACATTACTTGCTTCCTCCTCCTCTAGAATCTGTGCCAGTTACCTAGATACCCATTCGTGAAGTATGTGTCCAGTAGCAACATGTAATCTAAACATCCGGTTTTGTCATCTAATAGAAGGCACCATCATTAGCTATTTGGTTAGTGGCCTAAACATTCAATGGTCATAATTACTTTAGCATTTATTTGAATCATTTCCTTTCGACTATACAGCATGCAGTGCCTAATCCGGAGTTACGGGTTTGGTTTTATGGAATCTTCAGTCATTCTGGAGCAGGATTCGTGTAAATCGATCTACTGAGACTGCTTGTACAAGTACCAGTCAGGATGAATAAGGGTGGCAAAGTCAAATGTAGCTTGGTATTAAGCACAGTTGAGAATTAGCCTATTTTCTCAAGATGGATTTTGATCCTCAGACCCTGTTGTTAATAGTGGAGTAATAGCTGTATACCTAGTGTACTGGCAGAGTTGACACGTCTACAACATATACACTCATTCTGTTTGATTTGCATCTGTTCTTTTCAGTTAAAGGGATTCCAGTCTTTCCTCTTTCATTTTTTAAAGTATTGTTTGCATCGTGGCAATTTATCAATATTTAAGACAAGATCCTGCCCCAGAAGAATTTATAATCCAAATATGCCAACAAAAGCAAGAATATTTTAAAGTTCAGATTCTTTTTTATCTTTGTCTTCCCAGGCCTAATTACAAACTATGAAGGAGAGTCTGGATCAGTGAAAATAATTATCCTTCAGTTCAGAAATCAAATAACCCCACATATATATTCAGTTCAAGACAACATCCCCTGCTAACATGGGTGTAGTGATACCCTTTGTCATAAATCAGAGAGAAACAAACTTCTGACTCAGTAGTTAAACCAGAAATCTCAAAAGCTTAATTGCACAATAATGTCACACACCAGTTTGGTACAATATAATAACTCAGCAGCACAAAAATCAGAAGAGACATCACAGGGACACATAAGACTTTGTATTTTCTTGTTCTATTCATCTGATTCTCTTGTCAACATTTTTTCAAGATCTTTGGGCCTGATTCTTGTCTTACTCCAATTTTACATCTCCATAACTTCAGTGAATCCAACAACTAATGTACATCAGAGTAAATCAAAAGAAAATCAACTGTCAGCATGGTTTATTTGTGAGATGCCCTGGTAACAGAAGACAGAACACTTTCTCAGTATTAGCTCAACTCTAAAAACAGTTAAGCAAGAGGAATATCACCAGGAAGTTGCATTGATTTTTCCAGTGGTATTATAAAAAGGCAAAAGGAAATACATTTAATTCCACCCCACAGCTTTAAGGTGACAAATTACTCTGAGCAGCATCTCTGTTGTCATATGATTCAATGAAGCAAAATACTTGAGCAATCAGGGAAAATTACATTCATAAAAACATAAAAACAGGAAATACAGTCAGTCAGGCAAACTTACAATAGGAACACGGGGGGGGCGGGGATCAATAATGAAAGCCAAGATCAAGTGGAAGATGATTAGAGCTAGACTGTTCTCAGCAGTGACAGATGAAGAAACAAGGAGCAATGGTCTGAAGTTGCAAGGGAGGTTTAAGTTGGATATTAGGAAAAACTTCCTCAGTAAGGGTGAGGGTGGGGGACAGCACTAGAACGGGTTACCTAGAGAGGTGGTGAAATCTCCATCCTCGGAGGTTTTTAAGTCCAGGTTTGACAAAGCCCTGGCTGGGATGATTTAGCTGGGGACAGCCCTCCTTTGAGCAGGGGGTTGGACTAGATGGACTCCTGAGGTCCTTCAACCCTCATTTTCTATGATTCTGTGCCACTCTCCTGCAGTCACTGGAGTTTGGTCTCCCATCTGCAGCTGTGTGACCAAATAAAACCAGTGGCCTCTCACACAGTTAGCAAGCAGCAATAAGAGTTTTTAAGAGGACATGACCATTGTTTGTCTTGCTGAACAAATGCACATAATGCTCCCTTACCAGAAATCCCTAAAGAGATCATCAGTAAACAAAGGCAAAGGTTTAAGTTAATTGGGAGAAAAGAGGAGATTGTGTTTACTGAACAGCAGGAGTCATCAAGAGACTAGGATTATGATCCTGGCTCTTCCACAGATTTCTTTTGTGATCTCTGGAAAATCCCCTAGCCTCTCTCTGTCTCAGTTTATGCAAAGGAGATGGTTAATACTTCCCTACATCACAGAAGTGTTGTGACATGTCCAAACCTTGCAGCAATTAATAATATACTATTGAAAAGGAATGGATTTATGGTTTCCACTAAGTGTAATGCTTGATGTCTATAAATGCAGGGTTTGAACACGGTAACATGGTTTCAGTAAGCAAGTCGATCCAATGAATTATCGAAGAACTAGGAAGGTTTCCTGCAGAGAAGAATAAAGCTTTTGACCATCTTGTGCCAATACTAATGTATCCACTGTGGCATTTCTTTGGAACAGAAGCTCTTCACAGTGACAGCAGAAGTGACATGCTTTTTGACTCACAGGCCAGATATGTTACTCAGCACTTAAATGTGACCTGAAGAGTTGAGCAAAACAGGGTTGGGCTTATGGGGTTTTGTCCTTTTTCGACGAGAAGGAAGAAAATGAAAATAAAATATTTTGGAGTGTTTTTGTTTTGCTTCCCTCCCTATTTTTCTTGATGTTTTACAGTCTTTTTCATCCTTGCTTTTTGCGGGAATTCTCACTTAAAAAGACCCATACAAATTAAATAGGACGTCTTTAGTTAAGACTGTTTTAACTAACTGAGGCTTAAGTCCTACTTTATTACATTTCAGATACGCAGATGCTGGGCCCAGCTATTAGAAAAGAAGCAGAGGGCAATCCTTTCTCCTTCCCAAGAAAAGAGGTGTGAAGAGATAAGTGGACTGGACACCGAGAAAACTTCCAGCTCCATGACTCTACCAAGAATCCTCTAATTTCCATATCACAGCTGCTGAGCCCTTTTGTTTTTTTAGACTGCCAGTCTCCCTAACACATCACTCTATCCAGCAAGTAGCACCCTCCCATGTAGGATACAATTCAATCAGACTGTTTTCAGCTGCCAAATCCCCCAAGATGATACCTACTCCCCTCATTTCCCTAGAGCAACCTCCTGATATCCCCAATGGAAGATTTGCTTTTCTCACACACATACAAGTTGCACACTCTACATTCCAAAAATCTGGAGTGATTTTGGGACTAGGGAAGGAAAATGGGAAGAGTGTGCCCCTCTTCTCTCTTTCCTGTCCTAAGAGGACATGTAAGTTCTAACTGCATGTGGTTTGATTCAACTGCTTTACTCCTCTCCAAGTCACTAAGAGCCTTTCCTTTGGTTCTAGTTGTTGGTTAGTCCATTAATTAGCCCCATTTTATGTAATACATTTGATTACAGAAGCCTCATTTTACAGGGCTGAGATATTCCTTTTATATGTGAAATGTTTGAGGCATGGAAAATTGCAATATGATTTTCTTAAAGTGCCAGCTCCGTTAAGTGAAGCATTTACACTATTTCACTGAAAGCAAATTGCTGAATACAAATTTAGTCTTAATGTTTTTCTTTTTTTTCCTTCTCTATAAAGACACTTTACTATATCAATATGATGCTGCCACCTATTGGAGAACACGCAGAGCACAGAGCTAGCATTACAGAGTAGCTGTATAGCAATAAAGAAGATGGTTACTAGCTACAAGTTTAGTTGATCAGAACATGAGTTTAGTAATTTTCCAGATAACAAAAGGACTCGATCCTGAGAATTTATAAGAATCAACTTTTGTGCATCAAATAAAGGGAGCATTTAAACTGGAGGAACAGTTCTACTCTTACACCATTGGAGGAGGACGAGAAGATGAATGCTTTGCATTCAAAAACTTGTCAAACTCTATCCCAACTATACAGTTGGTCCAGTAGAAGATATCACCCAAAATGTTTCTTGCCCCTCACATAATTCCTGGACCATCACAACTATATCACTAATACTACCACTGTAAGACAAATAACTCTATCAAGGTCAATGGAGAAGACCCAGTATTTGTCAGCATGAGGTGGATCATCTTCAATTTTTTATTAAATTTCCAATACCCATCTTAACTCTTCTTTTTTAAAGTGTCCATTAAAAAGCAAACTATAGTCTGTGCAGGTCCTTTATCCTGATGACTTTTCAGGCCAGTTAACTCTGCTACAAGTTCTTCAGGAAGGTCGATTCCCACCAAGTAAACGTCAATCTCTAACAACATAAACAGAACAAATCCAACCAAAACTCTCCATCCTCTCTAGACATCTGAAAAGCCTTGGTAACATGTAGAGGGTGCACGTGGGTGCATATGCACCCCCTGAGATTGGCGGTGCATCCCCTGACAGAAGTGCTGTCAACACAGCTGGCAGCGCATGCGGGTGGTTGCCACTTGTCACGCGCCCCCTCCCCGCCGCCGACACCACTGGCAGCATCTGCAGGAGCTTGCCGCTGCCACAACCCTGCCGCCACTGCCACCACCTGTGGGCAGTTGCTGTGCCCTCCCAGCCTCTGGGGACACGCATCATTCATGTAGAAAAGTCATATTCCACTCCAGCTTCTTCCTACCACAGAGGCCCAGACAGGCCAGGCCTCCTTCCTAGCAATTCTCTCACAGCTTGCCTCCCTTCTACTTGTTCCTTCAGGATTTTAAACTCCTAGTATGGCACTCCCTCCTTAGCCAAATGCCCCACAGGTAAGTGTCCTTACCAAGGCTGGCTGCCTCTTCTTAAGGGGAGAGACCACCCTGTAACAGGCTCTCTGTAGAAATGGCTTTATTATAAGACCCCCAACCCAAAGTTTTGCTCATCACTTACACCAAATCAAAGTCAAACTTGTTCTAAAGCTTGTGGCTTGTTTTACACTTTATACACTTTTTTGGGATCACACACAGAATTGTTATAATTTGCTGAATTTATTCATAGTGCTTGACTCTGTACCAAATTTAAACAGAGACAAATGCTGTCCAAAGAGGTTGAAATCAGAAACCAACATAGTAGTAGCTAGGTCAGGAGGGACCTGAACAGATCATCTAGCCTGACCCCCTGTCACAGGCAGGAATGAATGGGTTAACAAGACCCCAGACAGGTGATCATATAACCTCTTTTTGAATTTACCCAAGGTGGGGGCAATGACCACTTCCCTAGGAAGCTGGTTCCAGATTCTGGCCACCCTAACTGTAAAATATTGCCTCCTGATCTCTAACCTAAACCTATTCTCCATCAGCGTATTACCATTGGTCCTCATCACCCCAGGTGGTGCTAGGGAGAAAAGGCCTCTTCCTATTTGCTGATGATCTCCCCTGATGAGTTTGTAGGCAGCCACCAGGTCCTGCCTCAGCCTCCTCTTGCCCAGGCTGAACAGGTTCCTCAGTCTGTCTTCATAGGGCCTGTCCTGCTGCCCTCTCACCAAGCGGGTGGTCCTCTTCTGAACTCTCTCCAGACTGGCCACATCCCTTTTGAAGTGCAGCACCCAGTACTGGATGCAGTACTCCAATTGCACCCTGACCAATGTCACATAGAGGGGAAGTATCACCTTTCTGGACCGGCTTGAGATGCACCTTCAGATGCATAACAAGGTATTGGCTGGCCTTGCTGGCTGTGGTCTGGCACTGGCGGCTCATGTTCATCTTGGAGTTAATAGTGACTCCAAGATCCCTTTCCACCTCTGTGCTTTCAAGAGGGGAACTCCCCAGTCTGTATGTATGCTGTGGATTCCTTCTCCCAAGGTGCAGCTCCCTGTATTTGTCTACGTTGAACCCTATCCTATTCTCATCTGCCCACTTTTGTAGTCCGTCTAAATCTAGTTGCAGCCTCTCTCTCCCTGCAAGTGTGCCCACCTCACCCCACATCTTAGTGTCATCAGCAAACTTGCACAATGTGCTTTCAACCCCCTCGTTCAAGTCACTGATGAAGATGTTAAACAGTGTGGGCCCGAGGACCAAGCCCTGGGGAACCCCACTGCTCACATCTCACCAGGTTGAATACAACCCATCCACCACTACTCTCTGGGTGCACCCTATCAGCCAGTTTTTTACCCATCCAACCGTGTAGGCATCAGTGCCACAGTTGTTTAATTTATTAATGAGAATGGGGTTACAGACAGTGTCAAAGGCCTTCTTAAACTCTAGAAAGACTACGCCCACAGCAACACCATCACCCAAGGATTTAGTTACCTAGTCATAAGTGGCAATCAGGATGGTCAGGCAGGAGCTGCCTTTGATGAACCCATGCTGGTTGCCCCTGAGCATGATCTCCCCTGCTGGCCCCCCACAGATGTGCTCCTTGATGATTTTCTCCAAGATCTTCCCGAGGACCAAGGTGAGGCTTATAGGCCTATAGTTACCTGGGTCCTCCTTCCTCCCTGACTTAAAAATGGGGACCACATTAGCTAGTTTCCAATCCCCCGGCACCTGGCCAGATGACCACAAATGCTCATACAGCTGGGCCAAGGGCTCCGCAATGACCCCTGCCAGCTCCCTCAACACCCTTGGGCGGAGGGCATCTGGACCTTCAGATTTAAAATGTCCAGCCCTTCCAGAAGATCCCTAACTACCTCTGCACTGACCCAAGGCCTGTCAGACCTAACCCTGAGATTGTCCCTACCTCTGGCAGGAGGAATGTCCCAGTCCCTGTTCAAGAAAACAGAGGCAAAGAAACTGGTAAAAATATCAGCTCTCTCATCTAGTGAGGTTACCATTTGAGGTTCCAATGTACTTGAAAAAGGACTTTTTGTTGTTCTTAATCCTGGACACTAGCCTGAACTCCATCTCTGCCTTGGCCTTCCTAATAGCCCTCCTACACTCACGGGCCAAGGAGTACTCCTCCTTGGTGATAGCTCCTCCCTTCCACTGGTTGTATGCTCCCCTTTTAGTCCTCAGGCATTCCTGAATGCCCTTGCTGAGCCATGGGGGTTTCTGAGCACTCTTACCCCCCTTGCTTCTCTCAGGGACTGTTACCCTTTGGGCCTGGAGGATCACCCCCTTAAGGTACGACCATCCCTCGTGGATTCCCATCTCCTCTACCTTCTGGGCCCTCAGTGCCTGCCCCACTAATCTCCAAAGCTCATTGAAGTTGGCCCTTCTGAAGTCAAGGGCTTTAGTCTTGCTATAAGCCCTTGACACCCTGCGCTGGATAGTGAATTTCAGCAGGTGATGATCACTATTGCCCAGGTGGTCAAGGACCTCCAGTCCCCTCACCAGGTCATCTCCAGTGGCCAGGACCAGGTCCAGCAAGGCATTACCCCTAGTTGGGCTTTGCGGATAAGACGAAGGTCCTGTAATACAGCCAGAAACCTATGAGAGCGGTCAGACCTGGCTGTCTGCTCCTCCCAGCAAATGTCTGGGTAGTTTAGGTCACCCATGACAATGACATCCCTTGACCTAACTGCCTCTATAAGCTGACCGAAGAAGTCCAAGTCCAGCTCTGCCCCCTAGTTGGGTGGTCTGTAGTAGACAGCCACTGTAAGTTCCCTTTCACCACACCCCCCTTGTAGTTTGACCCACAGTGTCTCTGCCTGACCCTCCTCTAACCCAAAGCTAATCCATGATGCGAGTTGCTCTTTGACATAGAGCACGACTCTTCTCCCCCTCCCCCCACCTTTCCTCTCTGTCCTATCCCTTCTATATAGGATGTATCTCCAAATGCCCACTGCCCAGTCGTGGGTAGGGTCTCACCAGGTTTCTGTGAACCCTACTAAGTTTGGATTCTTACTCGCAATCAGGAGTGCTTGCTTCCCACACTACGAGCATTGGTATAGAGGCACTTGAGGCCTCCTGAAGGTGCTTGCGCCTCCCCCCTACTTCCAGGAATGTTGTGGCCCGCTGCTCCCAGGACGTTGTTGCTGAAACTTTGGCTTGTTCTGTCCTTTGTAGGGTTTATCTAGTAGTGCTGGATCCTCTTCTCCTTTGTACAGTTATGCAAACTGGGGCTATAGCACTGCCATTCTGATTCAATAGTATGCTATATTCACTTTGCATGGGTATACGTGACTGCAGGACAATAGAGAATTAAGCCACATAGAGTCATAGAATCATTGAAAACTAGGGTTGGACGGGACCTCAGGAGGTCATCTAGTCCAACCCCTGCTCAGAGCAGGACCATCCACAACTAGATCATCCCAGCCAAAGCTCTGTCTAGCCAGGTCTTAAAAACCTTCAAGGATGGAGATTTCACAGACTCTCTAGGTAACCTGTTCCAGTGTTTTACTACTCTCCTAGTGAGAAAATTCTTCCTAATATCTAACCTAAATTTCCTTTTGCTGTAACCTGAGACAATTGCTCCTTGTTCTGCCATCTGCCACCACTAAGAACAGTCTAATTCCATCCTCTTTTGAACCCCCTTGCAGGTAGTTGAAGATTGCTATTAAGTCCCCTCTCAGTCTCCTCTTCTCTAAACTAAATAAGCCCAGTTCCCTCAGTCTTCCCTCATAAGTCATGTCCTCCAACCCTCACACCATTTTTGTCACCCTCCACTGGACTCTCTTCAATTTTTCCACATCCTTTCTGTAGTGGGGGGTTCAAAACTGAACACAGTACTCCAGATGTGGCCTCACCAGTCCTGAATAGAGGGGAAATAATCATTCTCCTTGACCTACTGGCAACACACCTACCAATGCAGCCTGGTTTGCTGCTAGCCTTCTTGGCAACAAGGCTCACTGCTGGCTCATATTCAGCTTATTTTCCACTGTAACCCCCAGCTCCTTTTCTGCAGAGCATCTGCCCAGTCAGCCCCCAGCCTGTACTAGTGCATGAGATTGTTCCGTCCCTAAGTGCAGGATTTTGCATTTGTTCTTGTTAAACCTCATGTGATTTCTTTTGGTCCAGTCTTCCAATTTTTCCAGGTTACTCTGAATCCTAGTCCTACCCTCCAGCATATCTACTACTACCCCGAGATTGGTGTCATCTGCAAACTTGCTAAGTGTGCACTCTATGCCATTTTCTAGGCCATTGACAAAAACATTGAACAAACCCAGACCCAGGACCAACCCCTAGCAGACTCCACTTGATACCGGCTGCCAACTAGTTATCGAGCTACTGATTACCACTCTCTAAGCCCCATGCTCCAGCCAGTTTTCTATCCACCGGCTTGTGGTTCATTCATCCAGCCCATACTTCCCTAGCTTGCCTACAAGAATGCTGTGGGAAACGGTATCAAAAGGCTTGCTAAAATCAAGGTACACCACATCTACTGATCTCCCCATATCCACAGAGCCCCTGGTGAATCCATGTTGACTGTTCCTAATCACCTTTTTCTCCTCCAAGTCCTTAGAAATGGATTTCTTGAGGATCTACTCCATTATTTTTCCAGGGACTGAGGTGAAGCTGATTGGTCTGTTGTTCCCTGGGTTTTCCTTCTTCTCTTTCTTAAATATGGGCACTACGTTTGCCCTTTTCCAATCATCCAGGACCTCTCGTGATCACCATGAGTTTTCAAAGAGGATGGCCAATGGTTCTGCAATCTCATCAGCCAACTCCCTCAGCACCCTCAGGTGCATCCTATCCTGCACCATGGACTTGTACATGTCCAGCTTTTCTAAGTAGTCCCTAACCTGTTCTTTCACACTGAAGGCTGCTCACTTCCTCCCCAAACTGTGTTGCCCAGATACAATATACTGGGAACTGACCTTGTCTGTGAAGATCGAGGCAAAAAAGGCATTGAGCACTTCAGCCTTTTCTGCATCCTCTGTCACAAGGTTGTCTTCCCCATTCAGTAAGGGACCCACACTTTCCCTGATCTTCCTCTTGCTACCAACATACTTGTCGAAACCCTTCTTGTTACCCTTCACATCCCTTGCTAGCTGCAACTCCAGTTGCGCTTTAGCCTTCCTGACTTTATCCCTGCAAGCAATGCTGTTATATTCTTCCCTTGTTATTTGTCCAAATGTCCACTTTTCATAAGCTGCTTTTTTGTGTCTTAGTTTACTGAACAGTTCCCTGCTAAGCCAAGCTGGTCTTCTGCCATACTTACTAGTCTTCCTGTGCATCAGGGTCATTTGTTCCTGCACTCTCAGTAAGTCTTCTTTGAAGTACAGTAAGCACTCCTGGAGTCCTCTCCCCCTCAGTCTGGCTTCCCAGGGATCCTGCCCATGAGTTCCCTGAATGAATCAAAGTCTTCTTTTCTGAAGTCCAGGGTCCTTCCTCTGCTGCTATCCTGCCTTCCTTTCCTCAGGATCCTAAACTGTCATCTTGAGGTCACTGCTGCCCAAGTTGCCATCTGCTACTACATTCCCCACCAATTCTTCCCTGTTTATGAGCAGCAGGTCAAGAGCATGGCCCCTAATTTACTGCTCCATCACTTGCACCATGAAGTTGTCCCCAATACTCTCCAAAAACTTCCTGGATTGCCTGCGCACTGATGTATTGCCCTCCTAGCAGATGTCAGGGTGATTGAAGTTCCCCATAAGAACCAGGGCCTGACAGGGAAACTTCTGCTAGCTGTTTGAAGAAAGCCCTATCCACCACTTCCTCCTGGTCTGGTGGTCTATACCACACCCCCACCACGACATCACCATTGTTGTTTTCCCCTCTGACCCTAACCCAGAGACTCTCAACAGGCCTGTCTCCAGCATCATACTGAAGCCTCTGAACAATCATATGGCTCATTTCATAAAGTGCAACTCCTGCTCTTTTCCCCTGCCTGAACAGTTTCATACCCATCCATGACAGTGCTCCAGTCATGCAAGCTCTCACTAAGTCTCTGTTATTCCAATCACATCATAGATCCTGGACTACACAAGGACTTCCAGTTCCTCCTGCTCATTTCCCAGGCTCCATGCATTTGTGTACAGGCACCTGAGGTAACTAGTTGACTGCCCTGATTTCTCAGGAAGTATGAGAGCACCTGTTCTGTTGTCCCCTCCTGCTTGCTCTTCCTCCAGGTCTACCACTTCCCCACTTTCCTCAGGGCTTTAACTAGGTTAGCAAGCCTGTCCGCAAAGACGTTCTTCCCTCTCTTCATCGGTTGGATGCCATCTCTTCCCAGCAATCCATGGTGCAGCTATCCTAATACATGTTAAATTCAAGATACCAAGTGCTATTGCTCCATGACAGACAGAAAGAGCCGTAGAACCTCCCAGAATGCATGGGGCTACTTCACAAAGAGAAAGCAAAAGTCAGAATGAGGTTAAATAACAGTAATTAAGAGCAAACTGGTGAAGCTGACCAGTTTACATGAAGCCAGATTTACAGTGAGTTTATTGTTCTACAAGTCCCATCCAAGCCATAAGAACTTGTTTTCACAAATGGCTTTTAACAGCTTGCACTGCTCTTAACATGAGCTGCGAGGTGCAGAAAATCTGGTAACAGGCCACTCTATTTAGTTATATGAATGGAATATTCTACCTATCCTACCATGGCTCCTGTGGCAGGCCTATGCTTGCAGCACCACTGCTGGTGTGCCCCGCCCACCTGGGCGCCACCCCAAGGCCTACTCTTCTGCCACGACTTGATGTTTAGTTGAAGGTGCTGCTCAGTGCTTCCCTCTGGCCCTGGACAGCTCAGCAGGTAGGTCTTCTGTGAGGCTCCACAACCCCTATACCTCACCCCTTTCCACTGAGATGGTACGCTGTGGTCTCAGTGATGGCTGGAATGGGTCGTTGGTACCACCCACTCTCCTGGCACAGTCCCTATGGGAGTGTGGTGAGGCCTTCTTGCCCAATGAAGATACAACTTAACAATAATGAAACTAAATGTGTGCGCATGGTGTGGGCAAGCTGATACCTGCAGCCCAACACTTTACTTCAGTGTACTGTGTTTGGTGAGGCAGACTTCGCCTGGCCCCAGCTGGCTTCCCCTTTGTGTGTATTCCCCAGAAGAGCTATTTTACAGAAAAATAATTTAGACACAGAAGGGCTAAGAGCTACATTTTTAAATGCATTAAGGTGTTTAGAGTTGCAGATATTTGAAGGTCCGACCAAGTGCCTGTTGATATATTTGTATTTGATAGGTACCTAAACAGCTTTGAAAATTTGGCCCAAAGTGATCATGCAGAAAGTCTTTTGCCAAGGACATGCAGAAAGTCTGTGAGAGTTGCAGAAGACCTAGTCCGAGCCTGAAAGTCCTGCATCTGAGTCTTGTTCCAGTTGTCAGACCACCTTACCCTCTGCTAAAAACTTCATCCAACCCCAAAGATGTGTTAACAGCTCCCTGCTTCATTTCCCCATAGGTTAAAATATTACTTCTCTAACTCAATAGAGGGGTGTTTACTGAGGTTTGTGAGGTGCTTGGATACTAATATAACGGGGGGGAAACTACACAAGTATTAACTTATAAGACAAGCAAAGCAAGAGTAAAGGTACCAAAAGGAAACACTTCAGGAGCATGCAGATCAGTTGATTTTTTTGGATGCCTCTCCTAACCAAAGCAAATATGTGAATTGTTTGAGTATAGTCACAATGTGCTCACAAAAAACTCTCAGAAGAGTGATCTATTAGTTGGCAACATTACAAAGGAACTGAACTTCCTGCTCTTTTAGTAACCCATTCTTAGCCTGCATGCTAATAACTAACAGGTCAAACCAAAAGCACCAGGCTTTAAATTAGGATTCTGAATATTCATTCCCTTATATGTAGAGTGAAAGCATCACAGTGAATGAAAAATATTTCCAAATTGTGCTAGTGTTATTGCGTTTTGTGGCTTGTGACATTCACTGACTTAATTGCTAAAAATGCCTTCTGGCTAGGCAGTGTATATTCATCATAATACTTTTGGTCTTATGCAAAAATAGGGCTCTCTCCCACAAGATGTTTCTTTACCAAATTTTCCATTTTTGATATCCTTTCTAAGAGGGACTTGTATTTAAAAAGTGAATTCCCTTCTGCTGAAGAGGAGCTGACATCTCACTACTACAGCTGCCCACTATGTGCCGAGCATTGGACAGAAAGGAACCGAGAGCAATCCAGTGGCCCTTAGAACCAGATTTTTAATAGTATTAAGGCAATACAAGGCCTTAAGGGATTTAGATAGTTAAGCACCCAGCATTAAGTGACTAAGGTCTAGATTCACAAGGGGACCATCACTGCACTGCTTGATTTGTAGATGCCCTGCAGCCTAATAGAATTAACAACCCCAAGCTAGGCACATATAGGCCTCCATCTAAATGCGTGGGGACTATTAGGCACTTAAGGATGGGATTTTCAGAAACCAGCTAAACAACTCGCTTCTCTTATGGAGTTAGTGCCAGACTGTGAGCTCAGGAAGAGACCTGTTTTTGGTCTTCTCTCAGTTAGGCACATAACCCTTTCTTCCAAAAAAGTGAGGGACGACAGGTCCTTTGAAAACAGCAGCAGCAGGAAATAGTAACAAAAGGAAATCCCCCTATCTTTCTATAGGCTAGAAGTAAAATCACTCACTAGGAATTTGGGAAACTTGTATAATTCTACGGTGGGGCACTCTCACCAGGAAGAACTGAAACTGTTCCACTTTCCACGACTACCTGAATGAAGGGCCTTGGAGCAAAAGCTGGAACCTAGAACATCTCAAACAACAGACTTGGATGCAGGACTTCCAGACTTGGACTGGGTCTTCTGCAACTGTCACAGACTTTTTGCATGTCCTTGGCAAGGCACTTTGGGCCAATTTTTCAAAGCTGTTTAGGTACCTTTGGAGTTCTAAGCAGTGGACTATGGAGTCATTTGCTATCTCTGGCTACACTGTACAGATTAGAACCCCTTCAAACAGGGGAGGCTGAGAAGGCATTGCCCAGCATCTCCTATCACATGGAGCGTGTCCTCACCACGTGGGAGATGTGGGTTCAAATCCCTTCAGGAGAAAATGCTAGTTTTTAAAATAGTGTATGTAAAGGTAAGTGCAGTGTGTACTTCCCCATCCTCCTGCTGTGTTCTTAGACTGCTAGCTGTGGTCTGAATACATGCACTGGCACAGGCTGTGCCAGAGAGGCATGCATACAAATATCTGTTCTACAAATTTCAAGAAGACTTGGGCATGGGTCTAGCACTAAACAGATAAACCACTGCCAGGACCCTGCTGCCACACAGTGAAGTTATCTTTGGCTTTGCCCCTTTTAAGTAATATAACCGCATCTTTATGCCAGTGTCATATCCCCGCATCATGTTTCCTCTATCCAAAAAATATATTCTCAGTTACATCACTTAAAAACTTTGGCTGCTTCTAAGAGGACATTTTTAGATGCTAAGGCCCCAGTCTTGCATTGGAGCCTGTGGAACTAGTTATGTAGACCACCCGCATTGCATGCTTAAATCCATACCTTAAACTGATTTAAATCCTTATCCTGCAGTTGTCTGCCACTTAAGTGTACTGTATAGAGGGGGCGTAAGGCATCACTAACTGGTTAATCATGCCTTAAGTTACAGATACACATTTAGTCAGTTAATGGAGTAATAAAACAAGCGGCAAGCTACAAAATTATTCCACAAAAAGTGTGTAATAACTTTGCAGCTCGTCTTAATAACACCATTAACTGTATACGTGGCCAAATGCTCCCCATGCCTCAGACCCCATCAACTGAGGTACGAAACAATTTGAAGGTTGCATCTTCTGTCCTGTCAAGTTTGCTTTGGGCTACACCAACTGCCCTTCACCTCTGGATGGTGCTGAAGAGTGCTTCTTACCTTTAGAGTGCTCCATGGAAGCAGCATACTGTCCTTTCTGTCTTACTGGCTCTGACTGCTCTCCTACTTCCTCCAGGTTTTTCTGGGAATGAAGAGAGGGGACAGACAGCATAACCTCTCTTGATCTCCTTCCTTCCCCCCATCCCCCCTCCCCCAACTCTTTCTGTGCATCTCTAACCCAGTCAGTCTCAAGGTATGGTAGGCATGAGAAAACAAGCCAGGTGTGGAGAGATAGAAGATAAGCTTAGGCTCAGCTTTGTCCCTACTTGTCCATCCCTCCCTACCCCCTCTGCAAGGAGGCAAGCACTGTAATAAATTTGTTTTTGAAACTCAATTCACAGAAGTTACGGAGAAGTGCCTTGAGTCTAACAATGTTGAGAACCACTACTGTAACTGCTTTCATGTCATAGACTCTGTCCTTACCATAAATAAGATTATTGCCTATGCTACAGGTCAGGGTGCCCTGGGTTCTCTGACCAGTATTTTGCCTTGCAGCTATTGTTGTGGAACTTCTTGATTTATGTGTTATAAATAAATAAATATTTATATGTTAATTACTAACATAGAAAAATATCACAAGGTGCTACTGCACCAAAGTAGATTTTACTCCAGCCTTAAAAGTAAACACACTTTGTTTTTATTAGCAGAGGCTGCAGTACAGCTGGGACAATGCATCTAATCACACTTACAATTAACCTTTACCTGTAGGCCTTTACACAGGACTGAATTATAACTGCATGCCTATGCATGGCACTTCACAGAAGGTAGCTGAAGCAAAAAATGGAATTTTCAGAAGAATTTGACTCAGCGGTTTCTCTTATTAAAACAACAATATTCCTTAGTCAACCTTCTAATTTCATTTTCATTACTCTTGTATGTCAGGTCTGAGAAACATGGGAAGGAGACCACCTGCTCCATACTTGTAATTCAAGAGTCTAGCTGATAGCTAGTAAAGCATTCATTATATATGGTGAGTTTCATAATTGAAATACTAACCAGAAATTAACTGCAAGACAGTCTTAAGAAGTGTTATTGTACAGGTAGAAATAGCGAGGCATGGAAAGATTAAACAACTCATCCAAGGCCACAGAGAAAAGCAATGTCAAAGGCAAGATCAGGATCCAGTAACTCCTGGATCTTAGTTGTACTTGGACGTTTATTAAAAACAAAATCCAATCAAACTGCATGGCTAATTGAATGGCTTTGAGGCAGCAGCAGCTCAATGTGGGTTTGTCATCACTACAGAGGTATTGCAAGGGTTTACCTTAAATCAAGTCTCATCTGGACACAAAAAGCAGGAGTGGTGCTGCTAGTGACTGAGCTTGGGTGGCCAGTTAGAGCATCTTACTCAAAGCCCAAGTTCTGAAACAACACCCAAGCTGGATGAGAGTACTGGCAGCTGATAGTTGTGATAGTATGGCTACTATTCAAGTTATAGTCAGTGGAAAGGCATTAGTGCTAGTTAACACTTCAGTGAGGATATACCAAGCTAAAAATATATCTCCATTCTTTTAATATATTCCCAAGAACAGGGAAGCTATGAATCATAGATTCCCCCCCCCCCCCCATACTCTTAAAATGTTGAGGGGCCTCTCACATTCTCCAAGAGCCTTTTTGGATTAAGGCCAATAATGATATATAATTTAGGTTTTCCCTACTCACTAAATATCTTTGAATCATTTTGCCTTCTCTGTATTAGCAGCCTATCTGGCTCTCCAGCTCTGGTGTACAATCATGTACCAAGTTTTATTTCTTTTTGTATAGTCAAAAACTGTCATTGATTTCAGTACATTCTAGATTTTGCCCATTATATTTTAAATGGTAAACAGAAAGGCTGTGGCCTGTAGTGATCACTAGGTTCAAGGAAGATGTCAGGTATAAGTGAGAAGAACAAAAGAAGTTTTACTGTGGAGTAAGCAGGGCTTCTGCAAAGACTTTTTCCACCCTAGGCAGCATTATGTCAAGCCTTGGCTTGGCTGGACCCGTACGCTGACTGCCAGCCTAGAACACTGCCCCCACACAGTTGCCTGTGCAGTTAGTCCTTTAGACCAGGTACAGACATTACACTTTTACCAGTATAAAAGTGACTGAAAACTAGTCTATACCCATAACAGAAGTTTGGTACACAGACTGGTTTAAAAATGGCAAAACCTGGTCTAAGATTTGCCCTCCCCTACCAAAGGATGAATCCATGTTCTGTTCACTACAATTTAAACTATGCTGCATACAGAATACTGTAGAACTTAGATCAATTCTGCCTTGGGCTTTTGGGGTGTCCATACTTAGCCTTAATCTCTAACTCCTCAGAGGGATTCTCTCAATGACCAGCTTTCATAGTCTTCTAAGTAAGGGAGCATCTCTAAATTGTACTTTATATCATTATGCCCCTCTAGCATTCACATGAAATTCTCAGTCTGACACAATGTAGGTGGCAGATTTCAAGTTCAGTTGGCTGCTGTGGTTCACATTTGCATGTGTATAAAATGTATGCATGCAAGCACTTAACAGGCACTTGGAATGCATACACTAAGTATTTTACTGACTACCTATAGCTGAAAATTACTTTCCAAGACCTCCAGCTGCACAGAGACACAAACACATGATGAACAATTTGCACTAGAGGTGGGATTTTTCAAAAGCACCTCAGCAACTTAGGAGCACGAGTCTATTGTAGCATAAATTCAGTGAGCCTCCAAGGTATTTAAAGTTTAATGCCTTATGCCAAGTTTAATACTATGCATCAGCATCACGAAAGCAAGACAACTCTCTAGCATGGATGCGGCAGTACCATTTTTTCCTTTCCAGCTCCTTCCCCTACCCATCCTGCAAAACTTGACTCTTTTCCCCTCTGCAGTCAAGCTTGATAACTTCATCCTCAATGCAACTCAGAAGCAACAAGGGAGTTTTTTGAAGACATAGGAAAGACAAGCCCCCAGCTTTCAGTTCAGATGCCATGTGTAACCCACAGTTGGTTGTAAATGCATGGAAAATCCTGCTGATGTCTGTACTCCAGCATGCTCAGTGTGAATTGAATCTTCAAGGAATTTCCTGCTAAAGCAGGTGATATGAACATATACCCATATAACTACTTGCCCATAAGGCACATTTATATGTATAATTACATCCACAGTGGGGGTTATATCATTATAACCCTTTTGCTTCAAAACACCCCTCACTGACTGTGTACAGAATCAGCATGTGGGCCAGGCTCAAGGACTGTACAGTTAGGTGATGTATTGGTAAGATATCCCCAAACTCCATCTGTACAAATTCAGCCTAAATGAGGGCCCACGCACTACAACCTGTATCTTACCAGGAAAGGTACACTTTAGATTCCTACCAGGATGTAGTTTGAGAAGCCTCTTCACTTTGATGATTAGGTTTTATCTGGCACTTGTTCTATTCCTGGAAGTTACTGCATTAACAGAAAAACAACTAAAAGCTTTTTTGGCTCAATTTCCTGCACTTGGCAACAGTTGCTTGCACTTCAATAGGATCTTAGACTTAAGTGTCATGCATCTGATAGTCTCCTGGATGCCAGAGGGGTGTATATCAAATGAATTCATCATTTGTTTGATTGAGTTTATAAAGTTGTATAAATGTCCCAGCTGCCAACCCACTTTAAAAGGAAAAGTTGAAACAATAGTTTTGCTTTCTGTTCTTCCCTTAAACAGGACCTACCTGCCAAAATTATTTTGGCAAACATTAAATTAACTCAAAATGCCTCTTCAGCCCTCCTGAAATTACTAATAAACTCAGGCCTAATTTGAAAGTAATTCAGGTGTAAAAAAAAAATCCTGGGCTAGATTTTCACAAAGAAGCTGCTGTTAGCATCATCACCACTGCCCAGTAGTTTGGAGGTTAAAGCATTCACCCAAGTTATAAAAAGTGGGTTCAGCACCTTGCAACTCTCAGGAAACTACTCTAACCACAAGCTGCAGTGTATACTCTGGCAGGTAGGCTGGTATTCAGTTTTACCAGTTGACACAGTTCTACTTCATCTAAACCAAGATTTATGGGTGAAAGGACTGGAATCCATGTATTCATGGACAGATCTAAGATTATAAAAAGGGGTCCAAATGACATAGTGCATCATCACATATAACACAATACATACTTTTATCAAGTTAAAAAGAAACTAGAAGGTTACTGTGGTGGTCATGCCTAAAGCATCCCTGTGTCCCTCCCTATATAGTTACCTCACGAACTGCTGGTACCCCCGACTTTCCTGCCTGCCATGTCTTGGATGTTATTATTATTTTCTAAATTTTGATGTCACTAGTCAGGAGGGCTATTCTCTTCCTTTTTGTTTTTTTTTTGCTCACTCATTCTTATTGCATCTTTCTTAGGGATTCACAAGTATCATGGGTAAATTATCTCACTCACTTCTCTGGATATTCACCTGCACTCAAAAGATACACACACACACAGTCTGATTCTCATTAATACTTGTCTTTATTTCTCTTTTAACACTCTGTACAGCTTCCCTTTACATTCAGGCAAAAGCTGTCTCTTTGTATCTTTCTTTCCTTTTAACCTTATCTATTACGTCAACGTTGTAACTCTTCTTATATAATGATCTTATAGTCTAACTATTAACTTGGATGAACAGAACTTAGTATTCATAAACAAAGTCTCCTTTTATTTTTGTTCACTCATTTTTCTTTTCCTGGTGTGTTCTTCTATCTTCCAACCGTGCTATACACACCCTCTTTATCTTGATAACCTATGAGTCTACCTTTTATCCTGTGTGACTAATAGCCCTGCAAGAGGACTTGGGGTTTCTGACACCATCGCCAAACCTGTGAGTGAGTTAAATCTGCTCTCTCCTTTTCTTTATTTCTTTTCTAGATTTCCCAGTGGAGGATGCGTCCCTCGGGGGGGTTTCATCCAGGATCTGCCCCACACCCTCAGAGCTCCGTTTTCTTCCCCACTTTGCAAGACACTCCTAGGTAAGTTGTTAGTCCCTCGGAGTTCCTCTTTCCCCCTTCTCTTCTCCTCCAGCCCCCACTTTTTCCCCTGTTGAAACTCCCACCCTGTCACCATGCTCCGATCCCAGAGCTTCCAGCCTAATAAGGTAACGGCTTCAGAAGCAGCATTCTCCGGGTCTCTCCGTTGCATCTGCTCTTGCTCTTCCACAGTTACTAATAAGATAGTGGACTAGGAATACATTATTCGTTTTAAGATTGGAGCAAAAGCAAGTATAAGTGTGTTACAACATAAATTATGTATTAAAAATACAACAATCTAGGCAAAAAATAATAAAAACATACTTTCTTTAGTTCTGTAGTCATTAGAATTAAATGGACATCTTTACTTCAGTTTCATAAAACAAAATCTAGCCTTTTTGAACACACAGACAGTGCATTCAATGCTTCACTGAAAGTTATTTCCACACCTGAGTTAGTTTTTAACTCTAGCTAAAAACACTGTCTGCAGAGCTATGAAATGGGAGCTACATTACCAAGTGCAACTAGAAAGAACTGCAGAAGAACAAATAGCTTAGTTAGTGGAACATAATGACTTGCTCTTCTTTTTTTTAAGGGTCATGAACACCTGTGGAATGAAGAGTTTAGAAGGAATCAGGTAGAGGATAATGAGCCATGAAGTCAATTGGCTTTGTCATTGCTGCCTGAATAGAAATACTGCTGCCACTGCCAGGCAGTTGGTTTTAAACTTTGGATAGATGAGAAATCAAAAGGGGGGAGGGGTACAGCTGCACCACTGCACCCCTCTGGATCCAACCCTACATATATCCCCCCATCAGGCAAGTGTCCTAAGCCCTGGGACATAACTTACTTCAAAATATCCTGTTCCCAGGGTGATGTGTAGAGGGTGCACATGCACCCCCTACAAGAAGGCAGGCAGTTGCTGCTTGCCACCCCACCACCAGCAGTATCTGCAGATGGTCTGCAATTGGCCTGTGGGTGGTCGCCAACCCCTGGTCAGCGCTTACCACATCCCCACCACTGCCAGCACTGGTGGCACCTGCAGGAGCTCTGCGCTTACCACCGCCATGCTCCTGCCGCCAACAGCATGGCTGTGCCCCCCAACGTGCCCCAGTGGCTGCGTTCATAGTTGTTCCCTATAATTCCTCCTGTTCAAAAAAATGCATATCATGCTTTGGGAGCAGCAGAGACAAAAAATAATTCATAAGCATAGTGGTTAGGGTATGCTAGCAGCAGCAGCAGCCATCTTCAGTGTCCTCCAATTGCACTCTCTGTGGGTGCCCCTTAGGTAAATCTCTCCCTGCAGGTGGTGCCACAGTCATAGCAGAGTTGCAAGTGGTGCTGCCACAGGAAGCTGACCAACTCAGCATGTCAATTAAGTCCAGTTTAGTGGGTTTAAGATGGGTGCCTCAATGCATGTAGAAGGATACTGCATGCACAAGTTACACAAATGCAAAATATGTGAGCCTAACATTATTTAAATGTGAACCTAACTGTGATCATTGTATCCCATCTCCCTCCACCAACTTCCCTAACTGTAAAATTTACCTGAAAGCCAAAAAAGAGGGAAACTTCTACATGTGTCTAAGACAGAGATGCTAGTAGTTGCAAACTCCTCCTAGAGGTGCTTATTTCAAATACCTCCAATGCTTGCCTGGTCGTCCATGCCAGACCTAGAACAAAAGTTTAAGTAGCCCATCCTTGCTCTCATCACAGGCTTTCCTTTGTGAGGGGTACATACCAGTAGTGCTGTGACAAGCTAAGCTCTGAGGTAACTTCAGTGGCCACAGTGGGGTTAGACACAGACTTATGTGCCTCAGCCTAATCTACTGTGCCTAGTAAAACTTAAGTGATGGGCAACAAAGCAGCCTAAATGACAGGTATCCCCAAGGTAACCTTTGAATGATCCAGGCAAGCCTGCCACCGCCTCAACAATAGAAGAGCCCTGAACCTTGTATAAAATGCAGGACAAGCCTGCTAACAATTAATCAATCCCACAGAGCCAGGCCACAAAATAGCCAAATCCACTTGGGAGTTCTGCAACATGGTCTTTCATGCCCATGAAAACATGGTTTTTCATCTAACAAGTACCAAATCAAGGGAGGCCTGCCTTTTTGGTTACTTTTGCAGCCCCCTAACAGGCACAGTGGTCAAGAACCTCCCCTCTTCAACCTTGTGGCTTCATGCTATTCCTTCAGTACTAATGCAACCTTCTCATACACGAGGGGCTCTTGTGCACCCTATTCCCTCCAGAATAAATGGAGGAGACACTATGTTACATGTAACATGCGACTAACAGCAGTCAAACTCTCGCTCTCTTTACAGGCTCAGTTTGCACTTCCTAGAAGACCAAAGGCCCATTCAGACGTATTTGTTGGGTAGGATAGTGGTGGGCTTAGTCCCACCAAGAAAATTATAAACCTCCCTCAGTGAGGGAGGCCCCTGGGAGCACAAGAGATTCCAGTGACAACAAATGTAAAAACAGGGACAGGAGTTTGGCTCACAGGTTAATGATGAAATGTCCCAAGGGGGACCACAGAGTAGAGCTCACAAACTAATGTCTACTGCCCCTTCAACAAGTCCAAAGAGTCAGCAGATCCCACAAGGCCCAATCAGGTCCCTCAGCTCTTCCAATAGCTGCATTTATCTAGCAGCGACTCTGCCAAGGATGGGCCTCCACTAAAAATAAATAAATTCATTAAATAAATAAATAAATAAAATTCTTTACCCTGAAGTTTCTAATGAGAGACATTTTGTGTAACCCTTCTGCTGAGCACCTGTCAGGAGCAATAAGGGCCGGGTTCAATTTCAGGGGTACCAACTATATTTTACTGTGGCTCAAGTCCCTACCCAGTCTACCTAGGAAACAAAATGGACTACAAGGGTGCCCAATAAAACCAACAAACCTTTTCTCACAAGCAGTGTAAACACAAAAACCAGATTTATTACAAAGCATAAAGAAAAGCAAAAGTAACCACACTAACTATAATTTTAAAACACTACAAACTACAAAATAAAGTCTATAGGTCTCACCCTCTTGTGGGGGGTGATCTTTACCCACGGCCAGGCAGTGTGAGACTTGCGACTCCCCAAAGGGTAGTTCTGGGTACCTGCACCCCTATACCTGCCCTTCAGAAATGGGCTGGAAAGAGGGGTCCACACCAGAGAGTTCAATGAGCTGCTGCATGGGTCTACTGTGCTGCAGGGAGCTGCTTGAGAGCATAGGTGCTTCTGCGTTGCGAAGGACCCCTCGTTGCTCCCAGCGAAACTAGCGCTGATCCTCACTTCCATGTTGCAAAAATGTTGCGGTTCATTTCTCGGGAGGCGAACAACTCTCAGACACACACTATTAGCAACACAAAAGGTATATTTGCAAATAGGGTCAGAGTGAAGACAAAAGACCACACTCTGCCCCCGAGGAAAACTCTCAGCTGGGTTTTATCCCTTCCCTCCTGGGCACGTGTGCAGAAGCAGGAACTCTTACAACTCA
>NW_017728909.1:63758902-63760786 GCF_001723895.1 Crocodylus porosus | reverse complement strand
GTCGCATGTGCATTATAATTAACTACTTAAGTATGCGGGGCGGATAGGCATATATGCATTAGCTAATTACGCATGCTTAGAAAGCTCTCCAGGTTACCAAAAATTCAAACCCCTCTCTTTCCCAAGAACACAGCCAATTAAATCGCAGCCTTTGTAGTTTACAAGAGTAGAGGCAGAGGAGTTTGAAGGTGTGCGATTTAGTGTTACAAAGAGATAATAAATTAGCGAGATGTCCTTGGCGGTGTTTCTTCTTATCAGGTACGAGATACAAACTGTGCAGTTCTAACAACGCTCTATTCACTATACATTTTTAATAATATTTCTAACATCCATGTCATGGATTTGAGGGGTTAACTGCAGTTTTCATCAGCATATCATAGCCCAAAGTTTTTAGTCCCAATTCCAGCTCTGCTGCAGCAGGAAACTGCAAGAGAACTCAGGGAAAAGCCAGCCGAACAGGAGAAAGGGCCTGGCCAGCAACCGGAGCAAACATTGCTGCATTGGTCAGGACATAGCTACAAAAGCAAGATGTGCCAGGCCCAAAACATGCTAGACCCAGACATACAGCAAACAAACGTACAGCAAGTCTCAGCAACACAGCTATGCTGAGACACAACTGCTGTAAAATGCTAAAAGAGGGGGGGACTCAGGCCTGTCCTGCACCCAGACCTGAACATACAACAAAAAAGCTCAAGGCCTACTCGGCTGCAACCTGGACTTTGTCTCAGCTGCACTGCTAGGCTGAGACCTAACAGCTATGAAACAACAAAAGGGGGCCTATTTTGGCTTGGGCCTGAACTAGAACTAGCACCCAACCACAATGTTTGGTTGAGACAAACTGCAAAAAAGGGACACCACAAAAGGCTCAGGCCTATTTCACCAAGTCTGGACTGGGCAGCAAAAAGCTAACCAGGCCTATATACCACTGAGGCCTGGATAAACAACCAGAAGTGCCAGGGCTTCAACCTGGCCCAAATTTGCCAATATGGCTGGGGTTCAGCCCCACACCAGGGGACTGAAATGCAACAGCTGTAAAACAGCAAAAAGGACCAAGGCTTATGGCTTCAGCCTGAATGTACAGTCTCAGCTATACCACTGTTGCTGGCACAAGGTGCTCGAGGGAGGCAACAATTGGGTTCGTTGCCCGGTGTGCGTCGCGCCAATAAACACATTGGGGAGAAAAGTAGACAGAGTTTATTTGAGCTCAAGTAAAAGGCGCGGGGAGACTGTATGGTCTCAAAGCCTGCGCCCCTAGCCCTGCAACAGTGTATATTTATACCTTGGTCATTTCTAGCAGTATTTTTCCACTAGCTGGCTCCCACCCTCCCTTTCCCTCCTCCTTTCACTCTCTGAGCAGTGTCCTTGCATTCCACAGATAACAGTTTTAGAGAGTTTCAACTTGCTTGCTACCCATCCTGTTTTCCAGTGTTACAGGAGGTTACAAAAAGTTCGGGGGGGTGGGCAGCCTGGCTCGCCTGGGCCTAGAGCAGAGGGGCTTCATTGACACTCATGGTCTTCCATCCCTCTGAGTTACCTAGGGTTATGCCCAGTGACACTAACACCACCATGCCAAGACACTACAATCCTCAACAGTGACTGCCAGGACCCTTTCTCCTGGTCAGTCTCCATTAGGAAATGATACTCTCATACCATCATCCCACTCGAGGCCTGCACAGCCAGTAGCTACCAGGACCCTGTTCCTGGGCAGCCTGCACTAGGGAACAATACACTCATGGTATCATCCCACTCACGACCTGTGTTAGAAATATTATTAGGAATGCATAATGAATAGAGTGTTGTTAGAACTGCACAGTTTGCATCTCGTACCTGATAAGAAGAAACACTACCAAGGACCCTTTGTGCTAAAGTATCACTCCCTTTCCC
>NW_017728909.1:63754103-63758891 GCF_001723895.1 Crocodylus porosus | reverse complement strand
CCTAGCCTGGGGATTTTTAAAAGGAAGTTAGATGAGCACCTTGCCGGGGTCATCTGACCCCGGTGCTCTTTCCTGCTAAGGCAGGGGGTCGGACTAGATGATCTACCTAGGTCCCTTCCGACTCTAGCTACTATGAAACTATGACCAAAACAGCCAGCAGGACACGCAGCTGGGGCTCAGTGCTATATTGAATCCAAAAGAAATTGCAACAGCAACTAAAACATGCCAGGCTCTCAGCCCTGGCCCAGAGCATGCCAGCAGAACTACCAGGCTCCCACCTCGTTGCTGCAGGGATTGATACCCCCCCCATACAGCATCATCCCACTCAAAACCCAGAAAGCAAAAGGGGAAAGTAGAGGGAAAGAACAGAGGTCTCAAGCCCTGACACAGTTTCTCTCCCTATACCTGAGGCTTTCCCTTCACACAGCTTCAGTTTGCTTCTCCAGTGAAGAGTGTGTGTGTGGGGGGGGGGGAGGTGATGTGTCATGGGAAGCAGGCTTTTCAGGCTCCCAAATCAGCATTCAGGCTTCAGCCACCCCAAGAGGAAGAGGAGAACCCAGACCAGGTGGTCTGACCATTAAATAAAACTTTTCTGACCTCATCACTTGGTCCCAGCCAGAAATGGGCGTTATTTGAACACTGCTACTGCAGACCAAACATTTCAAAAGTGGTCAGCAACCCCCGGTGAAGGGGCCAGACTCACCAGACTGGTTCCCCAGGTTCCTCAGAGGGAAACTTAATAAGGGGGGGGGGGATGAGAGGTGGGTCTCTCCAGTCCTAGAGGAAGCAAAATATACAGCACAAGCAAGATACACAGCAAAATAAAACCAGAACACGCTTGACCACACACAACACCAAGTGTGTGGGTGTTATACTGGAATAAGAAAACATCATTCAGAACCTGACTGGAAATGTACAGCCTTCCCAGCACACTGTATGAAACACACTGACAGCTTATAATTTGGCAATTCAAGCTATAACCTCTGTAATGTGTGTGGGCATTATGCATCAGGAAGAGAAACTCCCTCACAATGAAATTGCAACTCTGACTTCCCAGGCATTTATTTACGCGTATCATAATCTCTGCAGCACTTAAATACAGGGTTAATATTTCATTTCATTCCCTACTGAGAAATGGTATCATAGCACAAGGATATGCACTAAGCAGGTAATTACAGACAGATATGTATCTTTTTTCCCCCTGGTTACATTTATACAAAACATAAGGAAGTGGTCAGCCAGGATCCAGCTGCTTTTGCCACATATTAAAAGCTACAGTCTAATAGATGCAACCAAAAATGAATGAACCGCCAATCGCAAAAATTCATTAAAAAGACTAGTCAGTACTGTAGCCTCCATCTCCAACAGCCTGGGAAGAGAACTGTGCCTTGCAGCCTCTCCCTTTGGTCAACAGATCTGATCGATAGCTAGACCATGGAGTAGACGCATACAAATGAGAGAGACCCTCACAGAAATCAGCTTTTTTCAAGCCACGAGGCCAGTACTGAGATGGCAAGGCCTCTACTGGCCACAACCATCTATCTCAGCTCTACCCAGCAAGGTGATCAATGTAAGTATCTAATCATCCAGGGCCTGATTTCAAAAACAGCATCTACAACAGTGACTCTCAGCCAGAGTGCTGTGGCCCTGTTCGTTGTGCAAATATGATTCACAAGATAAATCTTAGAGATTTCAAATACAAATCCGTCTAATCACATAAAATTAGGTTTGGAAGGGACCTCAAGAGGTCATCTAGTCAGATCCCCTGCTCAAAGCAGGACCATCCACAACTAGATCATCCCAGACAAGGCTTTGTCTACCTAGGTCTTAAAAACCTCCAAGTATGGAGATTCCACAATCTCTCTGGGTAACCTGTTCCAAAGATTTACTACCCTCCTGGTGAGAGAGTTTTTCCTAAAAGCTAACCTCAGCTTCCCTTGCTGAAACTTGAAACCATAGCTCCTTGTTATGTCATCTGCCACCGCTAAGAACAGTCCATCTCCATCCTCTTTTGAACCACCTTTCAGGTAGTTGAAAGCTGCTATTAATTCCCCGCCCCTCCTCAGTCTTCTGTTCTCCATACTAAATAAGCCCAGTTCCCCCAGCCTCTCCTTAAAAGTCACGTGTCCCAGCCTCCTAACCTTTTTTGTTGCCCTCCACTGGACTCTCTCCAATTTGTCCACATCTTTTTTGTAGTGGTGGGGTGGATGGATGGTGCAAAACTGGACACAGTACTCCAGCTTTGGTCTCATCAATGCTGAATGGAGGGGAATAATCACTTCCCTTGATCTTCTGGCAGGGCTCCTACTAACGCAGCCCAGTACGCGGTCTTCACAATAAGGGCACACTGTTGGATCATATTCAGTTTATTGTCCATGGTAACCCCCAGGTTCTTTTCGGCAGGGCTGCTGCTTAGCCAGTCAGTACCCACCCTGTATCAGTACATGGGACTGTTTCATCCCAAACGCAGGATTTTGCACTTGTCCTTATTGAACCTCAAAATTTCCTTTGGTTCAATCCTCCAATTTATCAAGGTCTCTCTGAAGTCTATCCCTACCCTCCACTGTATCTACTACTCCCGACAGCTTGATGTCACCTGCAAATGTTTTGAGGGTACACTCCATCTCATATTCCAGGTCATTGATGAAGACACTGACCAGCTCCAGGACTGACCACTAGGGTACTCTATTGGCTATCAGCTGCCAACTAGACATCGAGCCATTGATTACTAACTTTTGAGCCCAATGATCCAGCCAGTTTTCTATCCACCTTACAGTCTATTCATCCAACCAACCTGCACTTCCTTAGCTTGCCTGCAAAAATGTTGTGGGAAACCATATCAAAAGCTTTGCTGGAGTCAAAACATCCACTGCTCTCCCCGCATCCAGAGCCAGTCATCTCATCATAGAAGGCAATCAGGTTGGTCAGTGGAGCAGGAGAGAAGAATATCCCACTCACCCCCTCCCCCTTACCAGCAGGCAGGTAAAAAGCCCCATAGACACCAAGATGGACTGGGGAGACACTGGATGCAGCATGGCAAGCAGCTTGATCCTGGTACTGCAGCAAAGAAATCCCCACTAGGAAAAGAGAAGCTGCAGGAAACAGAAAAGGCAGCCCTCACTAGGACTGCCCCAGCCAGAACGCCAAGCACCAGGGAGTCAAATATCCCAGAAGCAGGGATTCCTGACCCTAATTCATCACAGGCGATTCCCGTTCCAACAGGAAACCAGAGCTACAGCTGGAGAACTCTGCCCCATGCTAATGGACTGGATGAGCCCTAGAGCAGCTCAAAAGGGACACCAGAAATGCTGAGAACGTAGATGGGACATCAGAGGAATATACCTGAGAAGAGTGAGGGGCAGTTAAACTGCCCACGTTATCTAAATGGACAATGGGAGATACCCGGCAGTAAGCCTGGGAAGTATTGCTAAGGATCTTCTTTCAAGTTGTGGCAGGTGGGTGCCTGAGGCTGGGATAAGTTACTCATGAGTGCTCACAGAGAAGGGAGGCTCAAACCCCAAGAGTCATCCCTGTGACAGTCAGGCATGACTTGCCCTTGGTGAATCTGTGCTGACTGTTCCTAATCATCTATTCAAGTATTTAGAAATGGATTCCTTGAGGACCTGCTCCATGATTTTGTTCCAGGGACTGAGGTGAGGCTGAAAGCTATCTATAGTTGCCCAGATCCTCCTCCTTCCCTTTCTTAAAGATGGACACTATGTTTGTCCTTTTCCAATCTTCTGGGACCTCTCCCGATTGCCATGAGTTTTCAGAGATAATGGCCAGTTGCTCTGCAGTCACATCAGCCAACCCCCTCAGCACCATTAAGTGCACCCTGTCCAGCCCCATGGACTCATACACGTCCAGCTTTTCTAAGTAGTTCCTAACCTCTGCTTTTGCCAGTTGGCTGGTCACCTCCTCTACAAACTGCTGCCCAGTGCACTAGTCCAGGAGCTGACCTTGCCTGCAAAGACATCAAGTACTTCAGCCTTTTCTGCATCCTGTCACTAGGTTGCCTCCCCCATTCAACAACAGCGCCACACTTTCCCTGACCTTCTACTTGGGTTTCTATAAGTATGTCAGCAACTTCTTGTAACCCTTCATATCCCTTGCTAGCTGCAACTCCAATTGCACTTGGGCCTTCCTAACTTCATCCCTGCATGACTGAACAATACTCTTATACTCCTCCCTATGTGTTTGTCTAAGCTTCCACTTCTTGTAAGCTTTCTTTTTGTGTGTTAGCTCATTGAAGAGTTCCTGCTAAGTCAAGCTGGCCTTTTGTCATACTTACTAGTTTACCTACACACTGGGATGGTTTGTTCCTTTACCCTCCATAGGGTTTCTTGAAAATACAGCCAGCTCTTCTGGACTCCTTTTGCCCTCAGTCTGGCCTCCCAGGGGATCCTGCCCATGAGTTCCCTGAGCAAGTCAAAGTCTGCTTTTCTAAAGTCCAGGATCCTTATTCTGCTGCTTTCCTTCCTTCCTTCCCTCAGGATCCTGAATTCAGTCATCTTGTGGTTGCTGCTGTCCAAGTTGCCATTCACTGCTACACTCCCCACCAATTCTTCCTTGTTTGTGAGGAGCAGGGCCCCTGGTTGGCATCTCCAATGTTTTCATCAGGAAGTTGTCCCCAACACTCTCCAAAAGCTTCCAGGATTGCCTTTGAACTGCTGTATTATCCTCCCAGCAGATGTGACAGGGTGACTGAAGTCCCCTATGAGAACCAGGGCCTATGATCCAGAAATGTCTGTTAGTTGTTAAAAGAAACAGCATTTATCTGACTTATCA
>NW_017728909.1:63737759-63754003 GCF_001723895.1 Crocodylus porosus | reverse complement strand
GGGGTGAAGGGAGAGGTATTTTTGCAATCCTCTGTGCGTCGTCGTTAGGCAACACTCTCAAAGTGAACAATTCACTGTTTTATTTTGGTTAACTCAATAACAACATTAAAACCCTTGGTCAAAACTTGTTACTAGAAACAGGCGCATGAGGCAAGGAGAAGGAAGGAAAACTTGAGAGAGAGAGAGAGAGAGAGAGAGAGATCACCACCCCTGGATCCTGCGTTGTCGGCACGTGTCTCTGTCGCTGGCGCTTCTTTCTTGATCCGTGGGTGATGGGTCGACGAGCGCGCGTTTTTCTGTCCGCCTTTTATCTTCTTCCCTCATGGTAGCTCCGCCTCTGGCTGTCGTCACTCGGACTTGCGCAGTTCAGAGTTCTAGAAACTTCCCCATTTGAGTCGGTGGTCTCACTGGGGGTTTCTAATGGTAGCTGAGCTGACCGAAGTGTGACCTTTGTCTGGCGCATGCTCAGATTAGCAAACAACCAACTTTACACAAGCTGCAGCTTAAGGAAGCTGGTACAGTACACTGACCCACCTACGCAGGACCTGCATTGCTTCCCACTTCCCCCAGCACTTGTTCAGCATTTGTGGTAATGTGCTTGCTTACAATGTTTGAGACAAACCATTTAATTTTAGGCTGTCCCCAGGTTATTTCAAACATTTAGGCAACTTTCAAAACAATTCAACTCCAGGTTATCACAGGGGGTGAGTTCTTTGCAACAATACAGTTGCTCTACAGGGTGCCTTGAATCTAAAAAGGTTAGATCTATACTTGCCAGCATATTTGAAAAGCTTAGTCTAAGAAGCACACTTGCTTAAGGGAAGCTAATAAAAGGATCTTGGAACCATCATAATTAACCACAGCTATGTAGATAATATAGATGAAAAGGTTGTCTTACCTTGGCCACCTTCTGAGAAGGCCAGATAACGGGGTCCCTAAATAAGGCCTGTTTTGGCAACCATCAGACACAAGGATGAGATTCATTCACAGGATTCCTTTGCAGTGTATTAAGAATAGAAGCAGCAGTCCAGTTAATGAATTAAAACAAAACAAATGAAACAGTCCAGGATGAAATTGGTTAGCTATAACAGACCCTTGCTTGAACTGTTTTAGAAAAAAGGGCACAGTTTTCCAAAGGAGCTCAACAACCAAAAGCTCTTTTTGTGCTGCACAAACCCAGGTTTTTCCAATTAAGACCTCACCTCTCATGATAAGTAAGCCCTTTGATAAGCCAAGCCCAAACTGCAAATATAGAGCACCTGAAAAGATAATCCTTAATCTTAGAAATTAGAATTAGAAAAATTCTTACTCATAATACAGCAGCTACTACTGACAAGGCAGCTATGTTGATTTATAGTAAATGTAATTTCTGTGTTTTTGTCACTGTGAATAAGATATTCTAAATGGCCTAAGCATGTTGGAAATCCCATTAATAGGACTTTTATACACATCCAGTTAAAACTCACTGGGAAAGTCACTTTCATTTGGACTTAATAGAAACCAGCAAATCAGTTTCCTTCACTTGCAGTATCTCACAAAACTGGAGTTTGAACACACACTCACTCTTCAGCTGTCTGCACCAACCCTTTTAATATACTAGGCTCTAGTTTCTTATTCTATGCTCCCTGTAATTACTTGAAAATGTAAGTTCTCTCTTTCTCAAGAAGTACAGCTTTTCTCTTCACTTCCTGCACTTGAACAAGTTTTTTGCCATTTCCAGGGCTAACAAGGTTCACAAAAAAATTAGTGAGAAACCTCTTTGGTTTGATTTGCTACAGCTAGATATAGTCACTTAAACTCCACTAGGGTCTCAGATTAAACTGTCATGTGTCTGATGTTTTCCTGAAAGCTAAAGAAGACTTCACACTTTGGTTTTACATTTGCTTTTTATACTGTATCAAACTAGATGCGAAACATGCAAACAACATTTTTTTAGACGTTAATAATAGTTTTGAGGGGGTTTTCCCCCTCCATTCCAAATATGAGCAGGCCAAATCAAACCCTGAAAAAAAGCAATTATGTATTTGTTTTCTTTTTCTATAATAAATCTTATATATCAAATAACCCCTTTGCTTTACTTTTCCCCACTAGATCAACGCAAACTAGACCTAGAAGTAACAGCCAGCTTCTGAAGCAGGCAGCACAGAAGTTTTTCCACCTGTTTTTCTATCACTGTCCTTATTCACATCAGCAAGCAGTTACACAAGTATGTCTATCAAGACAGCTCATGAGCTACTACTCAAGTAAGAATAAGGGGCCCACAATATAGCCACATCACTTTCAAATCCCCACCAGAAACATTGATTTATACATACATTCAGTGAAATAGCACCCTTAGTTTTTAGTCAAGGCTCATTTAAAAAACCAAAATTATAAAAGTAAGTTATAGCAGTTATTGCCACATGTACATAACAAACTGACAGGCAAAAAACATGTTTAATACCTCTAGGATCTCAACCCTAAACTCTCCATCTCTAAAACAGCGCTTCCTAAACTAGGATTGAGTATTGAGAACTACACAGGTGCAGGAAATAGGCTTTAACACCTGCACATTATTTACCAAAGAAGAGAGCAATTTTCTTGTTGGTATTTAAAGAGACACCAGTGTATTTGCATTGTTTCTGTATAAGCCCTAAGTCTACAAACAGTTTGAATGCAGGTTGTTGTATATGACTAGTCTGTTAATTTCAACTGGCTTTCCCATATACGGAAAAGGAAGTATGTGTACAAAATTTGTTCAGTAAATTGCTTTTGTCTAGTACAGGGGTGGGGAAACTGGTGGATCCAGTCTATGGCCGGACCAGCAGTCCCTGCCCATGTAGCTCATGACTGGTCTCTGTAGAAACCCCAAATTCATGGCACTTTGACAGCATAGAGCCATGACACCATGGAGCCACAAAACCAGGGCTCTGCCCTGGCCCCAGTCCCAGGCCTGGACCTATGCTGTCACAGCCCCACACTGCTGCACCCCTGTGATCCCGAGGGCTCCATGGAAACCAGCTGGGATCCATGAGGGCAAGGTGTATGACTGGGTGGAGAGCTGCTCTGGGCCAAGGCTGGGATATTGGGATGGTGACAGCATGGGACCAGGGCCAGGGCAGAGCCATGATCTGCTCCCTGCATGTCCCTGCCCACAGAACCCACACTTGTCTCAAAGGCACAGCAGTTCAGGGCCCTGCCCCAGCCTGGCACTGGCCCCAGCCCTGCACTGTCACTGCCCCAAGATGCCAGGGTCTCCCCAGTCCTGCCCCCCATCTTGCTCCTGGCTGTGGCTCTATCCCAGCTGCTCAGCCATCCTGTCTGCATGGGTCTCACCCCTGGTGCTGGGTGCAGGGAGGATGGGCTGGGTTGTCCAGGCAGCAGGGCTTGATTCGGTGGCAGGAGCCAAGAAGAGCTGCTGCCACAGGGGCTTCTGGGAAATAGAGCGTGCTACAGCCAGATTTTGTCCACCGTGGTCTAGCAGAATATAGAACATGGTATTGAGTGTTTGGATTTCTTTTGTTCATTATTCCTTAAGCAGTCTTGAGCAAGGTACTCCGAGTCTCCATTTCCCTAGGTGTAAAAGTGGGATAAATATTTTGAGAGCCACAGGTGACAGGCTCTCACAAGTGACAGGCCACAGGCTTTGCAAAAGTGCAGGGGACTATAATAATTGCTAATGGGGATTTGATCTTCTGTTCCACCCCAGAGCTTCAAGCTGTTGCAGTGTTCTTTTCATTCCATGATCTTATGGCTTTTCTGAACATTACAAAAGGGATAGGAAAACACAGCACTCAAAAGAAGGCTTCAATTACTCTGCACATCTGTCAGAGAAGTTTACCTTATGAACCCTATACTAGGTTAAATTACTTCAAATGACCAAGGGCATTAGGAGCCTACATTACATTAACTTTCAAAAGCATTATTGGTCAGTAGGGCTGAAGCTCTTCAGGCCTTTGATGTCAATGAAATTGTATAAGGAAGCACACCCCACTTCTTTGTGTACCAGTTAAAGGCATAATGTACTTATACCTCATAGCACAATGCCAGGTCTAATTTGTTGCCTGTTGCTAATATGATCAAAACCTTGGTTACCTGCATACTGGTAAAGTTCATAAGATTAAGTGCACAATAGCATAGTTCAGCCCTTCTGTCTACTCTGTAACTTAACTGTACTCTGGTTAACTGCATAGTAACTGTAACTGCCTGCTTTTTGTAACCAATCTTATTCTCTGTAACTGCATCAGAAACAGTGAAGGGAAGCAGCTCTCAAATGGTTGCTGTTAGAAGTCTTGAAAATCAAGGGTGCCACTCAGTTTCAGGGCTGCCATCTCCCCTCCTTTTCAAGACCTCTAATAAAAGCAGGCCTGAAACTGACTAGTAGAAGCCTTGAAAATAAGGAGAGCAAGTCAGTTTCTGGGCTGCTCAGGCCCAAGCTCTGACAGCACCCTGTTTTTGATGAGTGTTGTTTCTGTTACTGGTAAGTTTGGTTAGATGCAAACTGAATAAATGCATAGCCCTTTCCAGTCATTTGGCTATGCCCTTAAAAAGAGTACATTGTGCTCCAGCTCAAAAAAAGAGGTCTGCCATTGTGAACAATGTCCCCTGAAAGATGACTGTTCTGTAGGGTTGCCAGCTCTGTTTGAATCTATTCCAAGAGGTTTCATCACATGATGTAATGACATTAATGACTGATCTGTACTGTATGCAGGAAGGCAAATGTACATTTAAAAAACCCACTGGACTATTGTATAAATTGAATTCAACATTTAATATTTATTTTAATGAATGCCCTATCATTTATCACCTGGGCGTCTCCTGGAGGTTATATCTAATTTCTGGAGACTCCAGGGCAATCTTGGAGGCTTGGCAACCCAACTGTTATGCCCCCGTGTCTCTAAGATGAACCATAATTAGCAAGACACAACTAAGGAGAGAGACAAGACTGAAAGCTTAGTGCTGGAGCCACATGCATGTGCTAGCATCTTCTTTTATAGCAAAATAAAGATGATGAAATAACTGAGGGGCAAATGACTTCACATTGTTAAATCATTTAACTATGCACAGAGGACACATGATGCACTTCCCCTTTAAAAAGCATAACCAAATGAAGAAGACTCCTCCTCCAGGGTGTTGTTCCTAGAAGGAAAGTATTCTGCAACCTACAAATAGCTGCAGCTGGGTGGGGGCAGTACTATAGCATTCAGTCTGATTCTAGGTGTTAGATAGCAGTACTCTTAAGATGAGCCAGCAGTTTGTGAAGAGCAAACTTGGAGCTAATAAAGTGGCTGTTTTCATAAAGCCAACCTGTCCTTACTGCCAGGGAGCTGTAGAGCTTCTGAAGAAGTATGCTTTCAAGCCAGGACATCTGGAATTCATTGATCTCACGGCCAGAAACGACATGAGTAGTATTCAGGATTACTTCCTACAGTCAACAGGGGCAAGAACAGTAAGATTTTCTTTTTTCTTTCTTTCCCAATGATTTTTATTTTACTGTTTACTAATCTTGCCTTAGTAGTAAAGACTTTCATAATTCCTACAGATATAATAATACCTTTTTAAAATGTGCTTGGTGTTGGAGGTACTCTTTCTTCTGTAAAGTGGTTTTTGTTGCTTTGGAAGAAAACAGATAACCAGCCTGACTTTAATTTGAGCATTGTACCTCAGACCTGGACAAGCTTTTTGTCCTACATCAATCGTCCAAACTAATACTTGGCTTTGGAATAGCTGCAGCTAGTTTGAGTTAATTGCCATTTCGGTCTCACTTACGAAGAACTGTGCCCAGCAAAACACTGGGGATCAATCAGTACTGTGTTAAATGGGTTGTCAATAATATAGAAACAGTTCAGTATTTTGGGCTAGAAACAGACAAGTGCTGTAGCTCCTTGCAGAGTTTGGAGATGTGACTTCATCCTAGAAAGAAGAAATCAGCCTTGGATTAAGCGATTTCTAGGTATAAATGCCTGTGAAGTATGGAGAGACCATTCCTTCTGAGACAATAGCAGCTGACTTGAATTAGCTGCCATTCACACTACATGTGTAGATGCCTGTCTGTCTTTTAGTTCTGTTTTCAATATGATTCACAGGGGACAGCTAGCTCTGGGATAAACGGATGTTTCTCTTTCCTCTTACAGCAAAGAGACTGTTTCATAAGTTGTGAAACATGCATTTACAGGAAACAAATGTCATCAGTCAAAGCCTGGGAGCAGGCATCTGCCTGATATTGTACTATGCAGGACAAATAAGATTTAAAATACTGGCTCAGATTTCACATTGGTAGTCTGAGGTACTGTTAGCTGAAGTCTTAATATAGCTCTCTGTCTCTATTTTAAAATCCTTTTTAGATAGGCATGTGGTTCTGCATGTGTTTAGTACTGTGCCTGTAACTTATGAAAGAAGAGTCATCACATCCTCTGGTTCAATGCGATCTCTTGTATGTCCCCTCCACCCCCACCCCTACCCCCCAAAAAAATCCCTGAGCTCTAGCAAATGCTAGTTAAAATATTCCTACCTTCATGTCCTTGCACAACCCCTTAATCCATCCTCTTCCTTTCTCTGTACCCTAACCCTAAACTTAACCTGTGGCAGCTGTTTGGTTTCCTTTTTAAGCAGAGAAGGAGATCTGGTACACTTCTATCTCTCCAAAATAAAAGTTTAATGCCTAGAGAATGAATGGGCAATTTTGCTGCTTGACTCCAATGCTCACATGTCTCCAGGGACTCCAACTGTGCAGTTGATTTATCCTTCTTACTAACAAATAGAATTTGTATATGTGTCTAGGTCCCCCGTGTGTACATCGGAGAAGTCTGCATTGGTGGTTTTTCTGATCTAGATGCTTTAGATAAAAATGGAGAACTTGTACCAAAACTGAAACAACTTGGTGCTCTACAGTAGTCCAAAGGTAAGTGGCTGATAAGAATTGGACCCAGTAATGGTTAAATGGTATTTACTGATCAGTAAATGAGAACTAATAATATTGGTATTGGCAATATCCAGAATGCATTACTTGAGTATAACTGGGTTTTGTATATACTTAACCTTCACATAGGAGAATGTTCCTTGATAACTAGTTTCATTGTGCAGCAGAAAACAAAGATATCTTCCTTCCTTAGTGAAAGTTAGTCAGGGTGACCTAAAACAAATTCTGGCTATAGGGCTAAGGAAGATGCAGACCCACAAATATTGGTGCTCCTTTCACATCTGGGGGAACACGTGACATCACCATCTTGCCTGTATCCAAATAATTAAAGAAAAATCCATTCTGCAAAGCTCTTCCTTGCCTGTCCTACTTACTTACCTAGAAACAAAATAGTGGAGCCCCCTAGGTACTTGAAGCTGGAAAGAGAAGAGATGCATCTATAAACACATCAGTTTTTTCTTCTGCTTAAGGCAGAGTCCGTATAACAGTAGTGTGTGCTGTTGTACAGGAGAAAAGAGCATAATAATTATTCTTTCCCTTTCTCAAAATTATTCCTGGTGTCAGTCTTGTTACCAGTTGCCTATCACTGCTTCATACGTGGAGGGACTGTTGCCCTTGACCAAGTGTTTGACTGCAGGCTCATCAGAGACTTGCTGGCCTCTGTTAGATCTTGGTCTGTGTAAGCTAGTGCAGCCAGACACTTTTTGATTAGAGTACGTGAAGCCATATCATCACATTAGTGACTTTTTTAAAAAATAAATCGGACACTCTGTATAGAGTTTGTTGTCAGTTCTGTCATCTGTTAATCTGCCAAGCTTGTTATCTAATGGCACTATTCTTTCTTTTTAATAAGATCACTGTATAGAAGGATATAATGTCTACTAGGGTGACTTTGAACCTGCTGTCTCTAATACTTTGAGCTGCTGGCTACGGTTGGAGCTAAAGCATCCTCACTCTTAATCTCTGATTTTTGTAGTAGGCTTATTTCCTCTGTTGGTTGGCTGCTGAAGGTAAATATATGGAGACAGAATAGTGAATGTGTAAAGGAGCCATATCTATGTAATAGCAACATCCACAAAGTATGTAATAGAAGCTGTGAGGGTGAAAGGTGTCTTCTGTCATAAAAGAAGGATCGGTCAGGTCAGGAGACTGGATGAATGTCAGGCCTACAGGCAAAGTTAAAGTGGAGGTAAGTCCAGGGAGTCTCTGGAAGGTCTCCAGGACCTGCCACCAGCCTGATGACTGGCTTGAGGTTATCTATTTTACTTGTAATATAGAGAAGTAGAGCTGGAAGGGACCTTCTAATGTCATCTAGTGCAACCCCCTGCCTTAGGCAGGAAAGGGCCCTGTATGCCACCTTGGTGCTAGATGCACTGATGCTAGTCTCTTACTAAAGTAACGCATGGATGAAGATGGTTTTAAGAGCTAGCTGCTGCCTTCATTCTGGGGCTTCAGTTTGTGGGCAGGGCCAAATCGGTGTTTCAATCTAATCCCAGGAAGGAAAACTAGTCCTAACATTTTCCATACTTAAGGAGGACAAAATGAGAGAAGGGTGCTGGTATTTAAGCATCTTTGCTTGATCATATAAAGGAAAATGCTAAGATGACACTAACAGGCCACTTAACTAATGCAAGACTTCCTGTGCATGCACACTTCAACAGTAGTTGCAGTACAGTAATACCTACCTCTTTCCACCTCCACGCTGTAAGTGGGCAGTGATGTGGCAACTCCTACAGGCCAACAAGGATAAGATGATGGTTGGGTGGGACAAGGCATCAGGAAACCACTTGTACGAAAACTTAAAGCCATACCACGCCAGCAGAACAAGTAGAGATGAGTAGCACAGGGGTGGTATCAGTTAAAGAACTCTGAACAAGTGTTGACTAAGTGATTATGATACATGACATGGGTCAATTCCTATGCCTCAGATGAGTGTAAGTTTCAATCTCTCTTCCTCCCACTAACTGACTAATCACAACCTGGTTTTCCTGGATCAGCTGCTCTGAGGCTCAGTAGATAGCAGCTGATGAATAGTAGTAAGACTTCATCATAAGCTTTAATTTCTTCAGCTTCCTACAGTCCTGCTTGGTGCCCAAATACTAGACACTGGGATGCAGTTCACACATTCATGTAGCATGTGTACATGCTAGCATAGGAGAACAAAGAAAGGAAGAAGAGTAGTTCTTGCTAAGTCTTGTAGGAAGAATACATGCAATCAAAGAAAACTGGGGTTGGAAGGGACCTCAGGAGGTAACTTGATCCAAACCCCTATCCAAAGTAGGACCATCCCCAACTATATCATTCCAGTCTTCTGTCATCTGCTACCACTGAGAACAGTTTAGCTCTGTCCTCTTTGTAACTAACCACTCTAAGGCGGGAATAGGCAAAGTACGGCCTGCTGGCTAGATCCAGCCCAAATGCAGGGGCAGCCTGAGCTGTAGTGCGCGCCCAGGCACACAGCAGGGCTTGGGGCAGTGCAGCTGCTGGTGGCTGCCCCAAGATCTCAGGGTCTCCATGGAGGCCAGCAAGGAGCTGTGCAAGTAGGGCATTCCACTGGGCAGACACTATCAGAGTGACCTGCCTGTGTAGCTCCCAGCTGATTTGCATAGAGACCCCAAAATCTTGGGGTAATAACTGTGTGGGGCTGGGCCAGAGCAGAACAGCCATGTGTTTCCTGCACTTCCCTCCCCACAGAACCTGTCCCCATTGCAGGGGCATGTGGGCAGCAGATCACAGCTCTCCCCAGGCCTTGGGCTCCAGCCCTATGCTGCCACCACCCTGCAATCCTGCCTTGTGATCGCAGCCTCACCCATCCCTTCCACTCCTGAACACTGCTCCCAATCCACCTGGGGCCCTATTCCATATAGTGAATTTTGATGAGATGTTGCATAGGGAGGGGAATAGAGAGAAGGAGGTACTGACCCAGCTGCAGCACCTCAATAAAATTCCCTACATGACTCGGGCCCAAATAACTTCCTGCCTCTCCTTTACGGGGTTGAAGGCTGTTGTTAAATGCCCCCTTCCCCACCCCCGCAGTCTTCTCTCCTCCAGACTAAATAAGCCCAATTCTCTTGGCCTCTGCCTCTCCTTTCCTTGTGAATCATGTTCCCCAGCCTTCTAACCACTTGCCCACATTCTTTCTATAGGGGGGACAGGGAACAAGACTGGACACCGTACTCCCAGATGTGGCCTCACTGGTGCCAAATGATCCACATCTAGACATCCTTTAAAAATATAATAGATGCTTGTAATACCCTGTCCCTTGAAAACCTTGCCCTTGCTATGAGTTAGCAGACAGGTGGATTTGTATTTCCACAGACTATCGGACAAACAGCATATCAGTTATGTTACTGAGTTCTTTGCTTGGAGGGGAAGAGCGGGGATGGTGGGGGGGGTGGGGAATCAAATTTCCCATCTCTCCTTAAACAAGTACTGCCTTTGGGGAAGGAAGGGGGTGGCTGGGAATGGGGGGGTTGGCTGTTCTTTGCTTTTGCGGGGTGTCTCCTAAGAATGCAACTAGATCCTATTTAAGAAACTGTGCTTGCAGAAATGCATTCTCTGACTAGAAACAGACTACCAGTTTAATCTGGAGCTGATCTAATCTAGTATAAGATTTGACTCATCCAAACTGGGGCAGGACTGTTACTTTCACAAGAGCCTTAAATGGCAGTTAACTGGAATGGTTATTGATTTGGATACTTCACAGGTATTTGATATGGGACAGTGGGCTTGTGCCTGTAAGATCTAGGGTTTATTAAAAACCATTTCAAATTCAAATCAAACCAGTTATCTCTGAGTGGGTGGCTGTTGTTGGGTTTTGTTTTGTTTGTTTGTTTTTAGCCTTTTAGTAACTTTGGTCTGTCTCAAAAGATCTACAGTCCTTTTCCTGTGTGTGTTCTTTGTTTTTTATTTGTTTGTTTATTTATTTATTTATTTATTTATTTAAATTCCAGGACAAAGATGGCCAGAAGTTTGCCACAGGAGTCTTGGAGAACAATTGTCTTGTCAACATCCAGTTTCCTTCCCTAATTCCATGGGAAATAGGGTTGAGAGAATTACTCTTGAAAAACGGTCCCTTCTGAAAAATGCTGCAATATGCTGCTGCTCTTCATCCTGTGTAATACTTACAGGAGCAAACTTGGAACCTGCTTGGGCAAGCAAACACTTTACTCTGACTTGTTAAGCAATATCATTGTTCTCTGTATAGTGCTGTCCATAAAACCATGGCCAGCACTTCCTTTCTCTGTCCAATTCCCTCTCCAGTTCGTGTGTCCTTTCACTTAACGTAGTTGCCAACAACTCAATGCTTTCTTATTAATACAAAGAATCAATTCAACTGAATTCAAGTTGAGACCATGTAGGGGCCTGTATCCTGCCATGTAACTGGTAATATTACCATAACCTCTCTTATATAAGATGAGGGGAGTGCAAGAGTAAATACTAATCCTTTTTATTAACATTCCTCTGTATCTTGGCCTCTACAATATACAGGGATAGGCAAGAAATAGCACTCTAGCTAACGCATCTGGGTTGGGGAGTCAAGCTTTGAAACATGAAAGCACTCTCAAATCACTCTAATATTGGCCACTGCAAGGATTAAAGACAAAGCTGTGCTGGATAATGAACTGGGGGGCAAGTGGAACTGACTTGAAGTGTTGCCCAAAATGTGGCTTGGAGTGGCTAACTTTGAATACCAAGCTCTCACTGCCTTCTACAGGTGCCTACTCCCACATCCCTTTTTCTCCTTAACCTTGCTTCAGTAGTAAAAGGAAGGGCAGGGCTACCACTATTCACTTGTGAATGACCTGTGTCTACATTCTTAATGGCAAAAAACTTCCATATAAAATTCTGAATAAAGAGGAATATTTTTTTTTTCTCTCTTACTTTGCTGTTTCTGTGGAGTTTTGATAGGCTCTTTGTGCATGAAATCCATATTCTCTTTGAAACCCTTACAAGAACAGTGAAAATTTTCCCTAGCTGACCTGGAAGAGGGGGGATGACTCTTTCACAGGCTTGTCTGGAAGAGGGATGTGGGGGAAGACTTTTCACAGATCTAGCTATACTGAATCACCCCCTCAAACAATGGTATACAATGCAGTTTCTCTCTAGCTGGAGAGTGCTGTATGATGCAGGCTGATATGTCTGTCTTCCCCCCCCCCCACCAAACCCAGGGGTGGACAAAATGCAGCCCGGGGGCCAGATGTAGCCTGCCAGGCCATTCTGTCTGGCCTGTGGGGCCCCTAAAAATTTAGAAGTTAATATGTCCTGGGCTGCCTGTCGTGTGGCCCTCCTATGGCTTGCCGAAACTCAAGCGGCCCTCTGCCCAAAATAATTATCCTGCCCTAACCTCTAGCTTAGAAAGCAGCCTTGCAGTATGTCTGTACTGTAAAGGTCACTAGTGAGTTCAGTTCCTTCTTACTACTGCATTTTCTTTCAGCTAACCCCTGCAGACATGGAAATAGAAAACTTCAATGGAAAAAGAGGCATTCTTAGCTGACAATGGAGATGTCATAAGCTCTCTCCCATCTTGGAAATTAAGTGAGAGAGCAGTGCTGTATTTGCTAATTTTACACTTCTTCATCTTAGCAAGGAATCCAAAATCATGATACAGACAGCTTCTCAGATTTGAGGTCAGGACACTTCTTAAATCATGGTCTTCAGTCCCTGATATAACAGTTAATACTCTTGCAGGTAGTAGAACTTTCTGTGCCTTTTTAAATGTGTAACTGCCTACCATGCTGGGAGTTGAATCACATAGGATCTTTTCTCTGTGCTTCCATAAGCCCACAGTGTGGGATTAGGAGCATGTACATTACTTGTACCTATTTTCATGAGGCTGGGTCAGCAGGAAAGGACTAAAAGTCTAATAATAGCTATTAAATGATACAGCACTGAAATCTAATACAATTGCAGTGTAGGGATTTCTATTGATAGCTGTATAAAACTAAGTGACAGCATTCCAGTAGCAATATCTAGCCCCAAATATAGAGAGTTGTGTGAGAGTTTGAAGGGAGCAAATATTCAGTACAACTTAAGTATGGGATTTTTAAATCTACTAAAACCCTGAATTCTGATTTCTTGCTTGCCAGTATTATCGAAAGCTACATGAGGCAGGAAGAACAGTCTGTTATACCTTACTTCTCTGAAAGGTAAAGGCTGGAGACTACTGAGTAGTCTCTCTGGGCATTTATTAGATAGAAACAGCTCTAGTATCTTAGCCTGTTGATTTCGCTAAACCAGCAATCCTTACCCAGGGCCAGAATGACTCGAGATGCTTTCAAGGGTGCTGCAGGGTACTGTGCAAATGTTAGCAAACATGATTCACAAGATTAAATCCAGAGATTTCACATAGGAATCCATTATGCTAAAAACTTTGACCTATTGTGGTCCTTTGCACCAGGAAAATTGCTCTTAGTTTTCTGTGGTCAAAAAGAAAAAAAAATGAACAAATTATAAAAAAGTTGGTATTTTTCTGAAGAGTGCCTTGCATCTAAAAACATTGAGCTATTGAGTGAAGCACTTAACCTCCATAATAAGAAGCTAATAGATTACTTTTATAGGAGTCACTAACAGTATTCATCCTAAGGTGAGTTTGAGAGTAAAAAGGGACAAAAAAAACCCCTAAAATATCCCAGTCATGTATCACAGACTTTTCATTAAATACTTTTTTAGAAGGCTTTTTCCTCAGCTAACATATTTTGAGAGTGACATCAAAAAGGGAAAAAAAAAAAATACCTGACCTGGAATAGACTAAAACAGGCAAGCATTAAGTTCTTGGAAATGTCTACATTCGTGTAGCAGCATGCTCGGGGCAGGCAAAGGTTAGATCTCCACTACAGGTAAGGTCCCACATTAAGTTGTTTGTTGGCACCACTTGTTAAGCTCATAGTTAAGAGCTTAAATGGTGATATAGGGTTCTAGTGCATTAAGTCCTTTGCTCTAGGATGAAATTCATTTCAAGGAAAACACCCCCTTCCATGCCAACATATTACTTTTCTTGTGTGAGTTGGTGTTTTTTTTTTTGTTTTTTTTTTCATTAAAGAGAACCTGCTTTGTTTCCCTACAGTAAAATCTACAACAAGCAATAGGTCATTTGATAGTGCTAAAAATATCTGCCCTGACACAATTTCAAGTTCCCTTTGAATAGGAATTGGTTAAGAATTCAGTGGAACATTTTCTTGTTGTTCAGTCTTGCATTTTTCCCCTTAAGTATTCAGCTTTTATCTGTTAGAAAGTTTGAATGGGAAGGTGGTGGAAGCATCTGCAGATCATCCAGGCAGAGCACAGACTGAGTGGTAAAGCACTGGGTTATACCCTGTAACTTGACTAGCAGATGTCCCACTGGCTCAACTATCTATTGTGTAGGATATAATAAGCAAGATCTACTCCCCAATACTAGGCCACAGGCCTGTGAGGCTCCTCCCTGTGGGCTGTGGCTCTGTACACAAAAGTGGGTGTACACAGCAGCATAGGACCCAATCCTGGCATGGGGCCCCGGAGCTCAATCCCAGAATGTACATGGGGCCAGATCCTGGAATGTAGGGCCTGATCTGGCCTGTAGGCCACTCTTCTAGCCCATGGGGCCAAAAGGTTGAGGGAAGGGAGGAGGGAATCACACAGTCCAGGAAACTGCTGCATCTACAAGTCCTCTGCTTCCATTCAGCTACAGCAGTCAAGGGTGCAGGTTTTACCTCCCAGGCAAGTCTACAGGCCTGACAAGTATAGCAAAGTCTTCTTGAACATGCAACTTACAAATCAAAAAGCAGGAACATGGACTTGTTAACCTTACCTTGTAGGAAGTGCTTCATTGAGTAAATAAAAGTGAACAAGAAATTCTCAGACAAGAGGGAGAACCAGTGGAGAAATTCATTAGAAAGATCTCTCTTGCCCTTTCACCAAAGCTCAGTGGCCCTGAGTAGTTCCTACCAAAACCTGTTTGCACTACAGGACCAAGGACTCAGCACCAAAGCACTATGTTACCAAGGAGCTGATGCTTACAGCATCACTGAAAGTCTCAACAGCTCAGTGCCTAGCTCAACTGGATTCCAGCCTTATAGCACTGACTTCTGGAGCAATTCAGCACTGCCAGATGCTTGAACCAACACCAGTCCAGAAGGAGTCTACAACAATGCCTTGCTTATATGTAAAGTACAGCATACTGTGGTGCTGCCTGTGGTTGCAGCACTAGCAAACCTACTTACCATAAATCATTGCTCTTGTGCAGCCTCTGTTCCAGTAGTAGTGTCAGGAAACTAGGTCTCTAAAACACTAGGCGTGTCAGTAGTGTCATGGGTAGAATTAAAAGTTGACCAGTGTCCTGGACCCTTGTTTCTGCCCTCTCATCCACTTTTTCAATAGTGGCTGATTGTAGACAGGATTCAGAGCACTCCTCTATCTTCTTCAATATCCCACAACAAGGACTTTAGATGATCATGCTGGGATATGATCCAATAGGCAGCATCTCCAACACCCTGGCCAAAAGATTCCTAGCAATCTATGTTAGCATAGCTGTACTAAGGTACTTAGACATCTCCAGGCATGTGTAAATACTCTGACAGAGTCTGTCATCTTAGAGCAGTGGTGCTCAACCTCTTTGGCTGGTGGGCTGGATGGGCAATGCCCCATCGGGCTGCAGAGAGGCAGGGGAGGCAGCCTGGACCTTATCCAGCTGTGAGGTGGAAAGGGGCTTGGTCTGACCCCAGCCTGGCCCTGTTGGGGAGGGGGGAAAAGGTGTGATCCAGTTCTGACCCAGCTCCACAGGGGAGGGGGGTATGGCCCAGCCCCACAGAGAAGGGGAAAGGAGCATGGCCAGGCCTTGAAGGGAGACAGGTGTGCAGCCCAGCCCCAACCCAGTTGGCCCTTTCAGGGGAAGCATCCTGGCCCACCTCTGACTTACCCCATGTGGCTTGGATTTTTGGCAGCAGAGAGGAGCATCAGACCTGCCACTGCTCCCCTGCCACCAAATTTCCCAATGTGTAGAATCCCATAGGCTGGTTCCAAGGTTCTGTGGGCTACATTTGACCTGGGCTGAAGACTGAGAACCACTGCCTTAGAGGATCTTAAATCAACGGTCTTTACTATGTCAGCTGCACCTCAACTTGCACATACTGTGAAAGTTCTGTATGTACCAACATATGGACATGGGAGAAGGAAGTACGGTGGAACCTCATCTGATCACTTCAACCTCACCAGGATCTGGGGGAACATTTGTTCACCAGAGCGCCCCAAGGGATGACGAGGTCGAACGGCACAAACTCCTGCAAGACCGTTTCAGGCTGGACATAAGGAAGAATTTCTTTACTGTCCAAGCCCCCAAGGTCTGGAACAGTCTGCCAGCGGAGGTGGT